>NC_080741.1:23089113-23692863 GCF_020826845.1 Diceros bicornis minor
ATTCACAGTGCAGGAGCCCAAGGGAACGGAACTGGTTTCTGTATGTGAAATGGGTCTGACCCACTGGGGAAGCCCAGAGGGGAACGTCCGAATGGCCTTTCCCCGAGCTGGGTGGGAGGGGAACCAGTCCCGCGAACGGGGCCGGGGGTCGGAGGGAGGCGCCGCGGCCGAGCCCCGGGACCTTCGCTCCGGGCCCCGCGGCCTGCGCGGTCGTTGCCCCTCGGGGCGCCGGGCGGGTGACTGGCAGTTGCCGCAGCTCCGAGGGCTGGCAGATATCCAGGACCCGCGGCCGCCGCCCGTCGCCGTCCGCTCCGCAGCGAGGTTCCGCGGCCCGATGACCTGGCCTCGGCGAGAGCAGCCGCGACGGCGGCGACCTCGAGCAGGGGTCCGGGCGGCTCGCGGTGGGTCAGGGGGCGGCCGGGGAGGGTCCTCGCGGCCTGTAGGGGGCAGCGCCGAGCCCGGGAGGAGACAGCCGCGGCCGGGGGTGGTGGGTCTGGGCTGCCCCCTTCAGGAGCCGCCCCGGGCCGCACGGCGACTGTCACGGCTCGGCCCCCCGTGCCCGCCGCGCGCTTCCTCCCGGCGCCGCAGGCCTCAGCAGGGACCCTGCGGGGACGTGGCGGGGCCCGGCACGCGACGGCCCTCTGGGGAGTTGGGGTCCTGGGAGACCCCGGCTTCCCCTCCCGTCCGCCCGGGGCCGCGAGGCCAGAGGACGTCGGGGCGCCCGCCGCTTCCCCTCGCCCTGAGCCCGAGGTGGGCACTGGCCCCGGAGCAGGGCGCCCGGTTCCCGCGTGATGGGCGCTCTGATCCCCGGGGTGGGCGCCCCGTTACCTCGGGGTGGGTGCCTGCAGCCCCGGAGGGGGCGCCCGTGGCCCCGGGTGGGCGCCCGGGCCGCGCGGGTTATTTTTGGCGCCCGCAGCGGCGCGTGTGTCGGGGCGTGTTTTCCTTCCCCAGGTGCCGGGAGCCGGGCTCCGCTGCCGCCCGAGTGACTCGTGTCCCTCTTCTCTCCCCTGCAGGAATCTTCTGATAATTCTGCCGCCACGACTTCAACCGTGCGCGAGGCAAGCTCGAAACAAACATCATATCTAAATTAAAAAAAAAAAAAAAAAGCGGAAGAAGCGGCCGAGGCGGCGGCGGCGGGAGGAGGAGAGGAGGAGGGGCCGCGCGCGGCGGCCCGAGGCGGCGGCGGGGACGCGGGGACGCGGGGACGCGGCTTTGTGCAGGCGGGTCGCGGGGCGCCCATGGCGGAGTGTGACCGGGGGGGCGCCGCCGGCGGGGCCCTGCCCACCTCCCCGGGCCCGGCCCTTGGCGCCAAGAGCGCCCTGAAAGCCGGAGCCGGGGAAGGCGGCGGCGGCGGCGGCGGCGGCGGCGGGGGAGGTCGCCTCGGCCACGGGCGGGCGCGCTATGACAGCGGCGGGGTTTCCAACGGAGACTGCAGCCTCGGCGTGTCCGGGGACGAAGCCCTGGCCAGCCCCGCCAGGGGACCCCGCGGCGCCGCGCTCGCCCCGACCCCCGGCCCGGCCCCCTGCCCCCTCCCCCGGGAGAGCAAACCGGGCGGCCTGCCCCGCCGGAGCAGCATCATCAAGGTAGGTGGGAGAAGGGCGCTCATCGCCAACCCCCGGCCGTCCTTGGGGTCTGTTTCCCCAAGCGGGGAGTGGTGCTGGAAAGAGGAGGTTGTAAGAGGAGCCTGCTGCTAACGGGAACCACTGGAGCACGGGTGCTTGGGGTGGTTGAGCAGCGATTGGATGCAAATGGCATTTGGAAGGAATGGAGAGGCGATCTTTAATGTGCAGGGGGAGCTGTGCTCAAGACATCCCCAGTTGAACTTGGGGCTGTCACCTCTCCCAGGATTGGCCTGGATTTATGGCCTGTACCTGCCTGGGCATGGCATGCTCTTCTGTGGTAGCCTAGGCTGGTAAAAGACTCCCTGTAAGGTTTCTATTGTATGTTCAAGACAGTTAGTGATTATGTGAAAACATTTTCTTAAAAATCCCAGGCAGTGAAAAGAGATTATTGAATAGGTTTCTTCCTATCTGTATGTACTTGCCTCTTGCAAACGGTTGTACTTCGAGGGTGCAAAATCTTTGGTCACTGAGGTCACAGGGAGAAATGGAGTAGGTTTCTGAACATAAATGCAGATTTCCGCTTTCTTAGACTCAAAAGCACTGAGAGATTACAGTTCTGCACGATTTAATCTTTTCCTTGCTGCAGTAGGCAGGCCTCCAGTTCTGTGGAAGTTCTTTTGGGCAGTTTGCTTGATTTTGATGTCTTTTACATGGTGTTATTTAGCAGAAGAAAGTCAGCGATTGTTTTGTGCATTATAAACTCAAGAAGTAATATTAGGAACTCCTGAGTTTGTGGTGGTTTCATTCTAATATTACGTTTTGGTCTGCAGTGCAAAAATATTTCTGGTGACATGAAGTGAAAAAAATAGTTGATGAGCTAAGAAGAGCAGAGCCATAGGCAAGACTAGCTCATTCTGCTCAAGTTTGGAGGAAATATGAAAACATTGCTTTTTGAAAATCAAGGAGTTACCAAGACAGTGAGCAACAAAGCACATTGACAAGGCTGCACCCACCCTTCCTGTGGCTGATAAGAAAATCAAGAGACGGAGAGAGGGCAAAATGGGCCACAGTGAAGAGAGCGGGCACTGGTGGTATTTGAAATTCAATTAGACCTACAGAAATCTTCTAAGTGTCAGATGGTATTATCAACTTCTGCAGTAATCTAGTGAAATACACCACCTTGTTACTCTATGTAACAGGCAGTTGTGAAACTGCTTTTCGCTTTGTCATCTGTTTGCACAGTTTATGTGTGGGCAAGGGCACAATTGAAGGTCTTAAAGATCAAGTACATTAACTACCTGCAGTGGGTGTTTAGAGTTAAAGGAAAGGAAAGTATATTTTTGCTGCATACCTACTCTTAGTGACTTATATTTTCTTTTACTCTGTAGCTTATGTGTCCATGGAAGTTGCTTTCAACTGTGTGTGGTAATCAATCCTTTTGACAGAATTATGTGTCATATCTGCTTTTGTTGGTTACCAGATATTTGTGGTGATTTTGCATTGTGGTGTTAATGAAATCTAAGGTGAAAATTCCAAAGAAGGTACCAGCCTACCTAATTTTAACTCCTCTCCCCCCAATTTTTTGGAGGGCCTATTTTTGCACTTTTTAAAAAAACAGTTCAAACTTGATTGGTGTCCATAGTGGGGTTCACAGTGTAACTTATTTAATTACAACAGCATCTGTTTTAATTTTACATTCGTGGAAGATTACAAAGAAGAATGATTTGCCAATATTTCTGATGTGTGGAAATGAGAACTTGTCGATAGATATCATTTCTTCATTGAAAATTCTAGAAGCACATGGGGCAATGGTTAATTATTTAGAAATCACTCCTTTTTAAATTTTGCAACTTTCAAAGATATGTTTGTCATTTTTCTTCTAACAGAGCCCTCGGCTTCTTGTACACAGTTGTATCCCTAGATACACATTGCCAGAAACATAGTTGGGACTCAATAGATTACGCCCTGAATGAATGGAGAAATGATAAGAAAGTACAGGTTTTCTCATGACTGTTCTGTTAATTTCTAAAACGGGTGGTTTTGGATTTACCGGTCTAATATCTTGTTCGTTGTTTTGTACCTCCTAAGATGACTTGACTGACTTCTTTTTCTTGTCTCTATTTTCAATTTGCATTTTCTTAAACACCCTTTAAAGCTATGGAAATAGTGTTGAAAGTTGATCAAGTCTGGATTATAGGAAGGAGGTATGCTGTATTTAAATAGGTAATGACTTGGTATGTTTCCCCTTGAATTGATGCTTTGAAGGATCAAGATTTTAGAAATTTAATGTGGTATTTTCTAAAGACATAACAGCATCAAGACAATATCCTAATAGAAGAAAGAGATCTTTTACTTGAACATCAAATTTGGTGAAGCAATGAATAGTGCACAGACATTTTTGTCACATGAATGGCAGAAATTACATTTCACTTTTGTTAAAAAATAATAAACAGCTTAGCAGAAGCCCATGTGAAAAAGCAATAGTGACATCGTTCTTTGATTTCTTCATGTTCTCTTTGAATATAAGGGATGAATGCAGTCAGATGATCTCAGGGTAGAGGCAGGAATAGATTAGTAAGCAAGGTGATAATTGTGGACTTGAGGGAATGGCAGGGCGCAAATGCTGGCTAAGGAACAGAGGCCAGTATTTATGGGGTTGCATTAGTTGAAAATGTCGGGCTTGTGAGCTATGCCTGTTTCTTAGCTTCCATCTTTGTTACAGTCTTGATATCCCTCTTAGGTGGGGATCCCCAAATCAGAGGGAGAAATAACAGCCTAAATGTGATACACAGTAGGCAAAGAAAGAGGACTATTGCTGAGGTCCAGGACACATGCAGAAGTGCACTGTAGGCTGACCAGAATTATATTTCTCATTTAAAATCATTTCTTTGGAACTCCATCTGTTTTGTAAATATGGTGTTCAGTAAGAAATTATTGTAAAACTACATTTTCTGCCAAAACAGATCTATACTAAAAGAGCTCCTGGATTATGGTAACAGTGTTGATGAAAATTCAGAGGGAGCAGCCTTGTAGAACCTTTTACAAATACCTTGACAAGATAAATAAGTCATGGAACTCATCACCAGACGTTTCTGCTTTTCCTTAGCCAATTGAAAATAATGTTAAGCTTTTTAGATTATTTACAGAGGCCCATTACTAGATTTTTAGGGAAGGAACCATTATGCTTGACATCTTAAGTAATCTAGTAAACGAAAACATCACTTTCATTTTCTCTTTCCATATTTCATTTTATCACACCGTTCAATACAATCCATACTTTATTTTGAAGCAGTTCATTTGGTTAATTGTTCAGATGGCGTCCATTTTTTACAGCTAGCTTGACCCTTTAATTCAAGAGCTGAGTCTAAAAATATGAAGTAGCATTTTAGGCCTTAGATTTCTTTTTAATTTTGGAAATAAATGAAGTTAAAATGTCTATTAGTTTGGATATGGTTTATTTTAACTAATTAATTAACTAATCAAAACTAATTGAATATTGTGGTTGGTACCTTTTAAAATGTAGTATAATTTGCATAAATTAAAATTCACTCTTGTTAGTGTCCAGTTCTATGAGATTTGACAAACACACACAGTCGTGTAACCACCACCGAAATTAAGATATAGAACAGTTGCATCACCTCAAAAAATCCCCCCAGTCCTTGTGTAGTCTCCCTTCCCCCATCGCCAGACCATGGCAACCATTGATCTTGGGTACTATTTTAATAATTAGGAAATAGAGCCATTGTGTTATTTTGGTATTTAAAAGTAATAGCAGCCACCATTTATTAAACACTTATTATGTGCAAAACACATGAAAAGTACTTAATATAATTCTCTGATTTGAGGCTGCACCAACCACGGAGGCTGCACAAAGCCAGAGTTCAGAGAGGTTAACCACTTGCCCAGAGTGCCGGCGCTGGTTGTTGTAGCCCACGTGGGTATGGCTGCACTCCACTGCCCTCTAAATTACACTGGCAGGTTAAAATTTTCTGTGTAATTAAGGCAGCCTTGGTGGTTTGGAACACTGGATTTGATTTTCCCCTTTAAATGTAGGGGATAGTTGGGGGGGGGGAAGAATCTCTATTTCTGCAGGCAGAAGAAGTTGACAGATAATATACCCAGGCAGCTGTTCAGTCACCTGTTGTGGCTGCTGGACCAGAGCCTCCAGCTTCACTGGGACCAGTGGTTGGACCTTGCCCAAGGTGGCAGCCCTTATTTTTCTTAATATCATTCTTGTCGTTATCATAGTATCATGGGTGTGGGAGAAACACTTTTACTACCTTTACACTGACGTATATCCCTACGTCTTGGTGCTGAGCACCCCAAGATGGGGAACATCTATTGTACATATTTAAACAAAACAATAAAAATGTAAGTATGGATATTATATTGGCCCATGGTTTAAATAGACTAGACTCCTTGCAGGCAAACGCTGGGTTGTACTTACTAGTTCTGCACAGATAGCTAGCACTCAATAACCATTTTTTGAATTGGATCTTAAAAATAATGTCTGCATTTGACTCTAGACTTTTTTTTTTGAATGGGGGAGGAAGACAACTGCATGCCATCAAACTTGTGGGCATATCATAAATATTAAAGAAACAGTGACGGGATCACAAAGTGAATTTGTCTGGGTAGATAGGCAGCCTGGATCATTTAGGTCAGAAAAATCTTATGGCCAATCAGCAACTCTCCACTTCACTTTGTGCTAATGCATTTTAGGCCACACAAACAAGGTTAACTGTCGAAAGGCCAGAGCATGGAAGCTTGTCTCAGCCGCTCAGAGAGCTTTTGTCACAATTCAGAGTTCAGTTTTCAAAAGTAATCAGAGGGTATTAATTTTCATACCCTAAAAATTACTTGCCCCTTCTTGCTTTTTCCCTTCCCTGTTTTCCAACCTCTCTTCCTTATGTTTGATTTGAGTTGTTTTTTGCCAAATCCAAATAGACAACTGACAGGAAATTGTTTATTTTTTTTAATTGCTGGTCTCAGCCACTCAAGTTATTTTCTTAGAATGCTCTCTCCCAGAATCTGTTCAGTTCCTTTTACCGTTCTCTGTGCTCTGCAAGGGGTCTAAACTAGACTGTTCTTTTTTTCTTTTAATGCTTGTTACCCATGCCTCAGTATGCAACAAAATAGGGCAATGTTATTTACAGCCTAAAAGCAGATATAAATGCAGTATGAACATTCCTATTTTCTCTTCAGACTTTATTTTATACATACATGTCCAAGAGTAGATGCTCTATTCCTTAGTAATACTAAGTTTTGGCTGCATTTCTTACTCATCTACCAGACCTCTGGATTAATTTAGCTGTCTTTTTATTTTATATTAATGGCATTCTCTAGTGCAGGGGATGTTCAAATATTTTTACCAGTGGGCCACGAGATCTGAAACTATGTTTGCAAGCTGCCTGACCAACTCTTTTCTGCTGATAATGATGGTGACTCCAGAGGGCTGTGCTTGGCATAAGAGTATTAGTAGTGATTCAAACAAGTCGGAACCACCTGGGAAGTTTCAGCAGTACCTATTTTCTTTGTGTCAGAATAAGTCCATAGCTTTAGGGTGCTCAAAGTATATAATTAATTACATTGAGCTTTAGCAACAATTATGCAAATGGTCCAGCCTGCTGGTAGGACACTTGGCTCCTGCCTGTTTCCAAGTGGCAGAGGAGGGCAGGTGGCTAGGCCCTGCTGGCCGCTAGTGCTTGGTCACGTGGCAAGGGTAATTAGGTAAAATGTGTTCTAGCTAATCATCTCAGCTGGGCTGTACCCTTGGGTCTCGGGCTGCACTCAGGCCACATGTTGCATGTCTGGATTATGCAGGAGGCAGAACAGTGGTGGGAAAAATTGAGGGTGTGGAGTTGGGTGCTTGGATCAGATTCTGGCTCCCCCTCTCCCTTTCTGTGCACCTTGGGCAAGATATTTAAGTCTGTGTGTCTGGTTACCCCACTCTGAAACAGAGAGAATAAAATCCCCCTCATAGCGTTGTTGTGAAGATTAAATGAGATGATGTGTGAGAAATATTCAGAGCAGTGTGTGGCTTGTAATAAGCACTCAATAAGCGGTACTTAGTATGTTTGGTTTTCTTATTTTTAGTTTTTCTTATTTAGAGTTTATCCTGAGATGACCAAACTCATTTAGCTCCGTTTAAGTTGGCGATCACTAACACTGCCATGGCCATTTTGGAAGTTTTATCTTTTGAAATATGCAGAATGAACCCAGAGAAATTTCTTAGATATATTCTAAAGATGCTTTCACAAATGATTTGTTTTGGTACCTTTCTAAAAACTGATGCCTTGGTACAACTGGGCACATATCTAAATAGCCCCAGCTAACTGATCAGGGGGTGTTGAGCATCAGTTTCATTGAGCCAAGCACCCATATGTCTTGATTTGCCCAGGACAGTCCAGGTTTACATCTTTTGACCTGACAAAATTATTAGTAGTGCCTCTTTTCACTCTCAAAGGCATCCCGGTTTAGATGATAAATATTATGGTCACCCTACTTATCTGCTTTTCACAAAGTCTTTGTTACGACCTATGCCGGAGCCCATGGGACTGCTCTCCAGGCCTAAACGTAGCCCTTATATTTACATCTCTCTCTTCTCAGGTTACAATGCTTCCTTCCTCTCTCAGTCATCTCCAAGGTCTTCTTCCTCAGTTCATCACCTCTCAGAATGAATTGTTCCTTTCTCTGCCTTCCAACCACCACTCTGCCTATTATCTCTATACAGCCCCATTTCCTTCTGCCTCATAAGTAACTTCATCTTATTCATCTTGAATTTATGAAAACCCTAGTTTAATGTCTTGTGGAAAGCGTGTATTTAAGTATGTATTTGTTGAATAAATATGCGAATGGATGAATAAGTGGACATGAATGATATAACATCTTAGGAGTTTAATGAAGATGATATTTAGACTTAACTTCAACTGGTTTTGATTGGAATATAAAACTCAGTGGGTTGTATACTTCAAAGAAGAAATTTATTTCATGTACATAATTTTGGAAACAATCAACAGAAGAAAATACCTTCATGTGGAGTTGGATCCAGGAATTTGGTTGGTTCCAGAATTGTTCTGCAAGATGCTGATATAAATGATCTGTCCCTTTTGTGCCTCTGAAATAAGAGTAGACCTTTGAAAATTTCTTTTGATTTATGTTCTGCTATCAAAGTTTAAAAAGCATGGTGAGAGAGCTTTACTGTTTGTTAAAGCCTTTAATCTCTTTTCTGGTATTCAGTTTCTTTAAGTGATATCTATAGTTTTTGCTTAATTTTTGTCTGTTTTTAAGGAACTAAATTACTTAAACTTTTATCATCATTAATATTGGATTGTCAAAAGATATTCGTTGGGAGTGCTGTAGAATTAATAAAAAAGAAAATAAGGAATATAGAATACTAATAGGTGGAGTTGTCAAAGTAGGATCTTTAAACCCTCAGCATATTTTGTCATATGATGTTAGAAATTCTGCCTTTTATTACAACTCAAGAATTGGGTGTAGAAGAGACACTAAGAAATGCTTTGTATGCATCATCTCACACAAGTCTCCCCACGGCCTGCAAGGAGACATTATCATTCCCTTTTTACAGAGAAGGAAACCTATTCCTGAAGGTTTGGGAATTTCCAGGCAAGGTCACAGAGTTTGTAAGAGGCAAAGCCAGCATTCAGACCAGGCTTGAATGACTTGAAAGCCCACACTTTGAACTGCCCTGTCACCCTCTTTCCACTTCATCTTCGGAAATGCATCTTTGACTTTTTCCTTTTTTCTCTTACTTGACCGAGCCATTCTGGCTCCTTGATCTTAGCAGTTTCTACCAGTCCTAAAAATAAATGACTGATTTTTAATTAGGAAAGTTTGCTCTTCTGTGGCTGAATCTTGGGATGAGGGCAACATATACTTTATCAACAAAAAGCCATAGCCTTAGTTCTGCCCACCATGCCATTGGTTTCTGTCTGATCCACAAATTAGAATTTTGTCCTTTTCCTCTCCACTCTTTGATGGATTTGAAAACTTCTTTGGAGGGGGGTCCTTTTCCATTTCTGTTTCTTTTTTAATAAAAAGTTGACTTACAGTTATACAATTTTTAGGGTCCTGGAAGGTAAAGCAGATAATAATTAGTAACAATTTGTTTTTAGGTGAACATCTTCTGATAGTATCTATCCTTATTATTGCTTTAGAATTATCAAATAGTTATAAAATTATAGAACATGTTAACACTTACAACACATTACTATGAAATCAGTATTCGGGTATCTTCTTGGAGTATGCTAAATATACTGATTTGGAAATAGCAGATATTAACATTGCAGAAACCAAGCAGCTGGATTTAAAAGTGATTAATAATGTAGATTCATGGGATTTTTAGAATAGAAAGAGATCATGTAAAATTCTTTTGTGGTTAGAGATACACAAGGCCATCCTGATTAGTACATTTAGCTCCTAGCTATGGTTGAGTTCATTTATTTGCATATTAGCATAACAGAATTGGAAAAAAATTGTTATGTAATACTGCAGTATGTGAGTATTAATAGAATAAGATGTGGTCTTCCAAACAGCTATTTTTGAGAATTTGTTTTTTGCTATAGATAGCTGCATGTGTACACATGTTATACTTGTGCATGCACATACTCTGAAGACTCTGTTTATAAATAGTAAAGATTAAGAGCAAATCAAATAATATGGTGGTAGGTTGACACGAGTCCTCTCTCATGAGAGACTGATGGGTAGCAGGTGTCTGCTCTCTAAATTGAAAATGCCTGGGAAGGGGTAGGCTGTTTTTTATGAGCATTGCTGACGAAGCCTCTGTTGCTTTTGACCAATTAGTGTGGCCACAGAGGGATGAATGACCTCGTTTGCAGCTACCATTAGACTCATAAGCCGTATGCCTCTCTCCATATGGTTTTCTGCTACCTTTTATTTTTCATCTTCCTTCTAAGCTCTGATATCCTGTGGGCATAGTAGATGTAATTTTTCAAATCGTTAATATGGTTTAATGTTTATTCTTGAAGGAAATACAGCGAGTTGCTTAGATTTTTATTTCTATCAATTCATGCTGATAGATTATGTTAAATACCAATAGAATTATTCAGATGTTTTCATATCGGAACTAACAGAATTCCTGATGTAATACTGGTTTTAAGGATGTGTTTATCTTTGGAGTTTTTGATGGTTTGTTGAAAGAGATCTGTATGCTCTTTCAAGGCTTTCTCTGGTTTATGTATATTTCCATAAATGTTTTTCTATCCATTAAAAATAATATTAGAAGTAGAATTGCTATGACACAGAATATATACATGTTCAGCTTTAGCAGATATTATCATGTGGTTTTTCTAACGGGTTAAACCAATTTACACACCCACCGGGTTCTAGTTGCTTTAAATGCCTGCTAGCACTTTGTATCGTCAGTGTTTTTTTGTTTTTTAGTTATAATCATTTGTTATGGTTATGTAATGATACCTTACTGTGGCTTTTGTTGCATTTCCCTGATGACTGATGATGTTCAGCACCTTTTCATATGTCTTCTTGGCCATTTAGATATTCTTCTTTGTAAAATGCCTATTCAAGTCTTTTGCTCATTTAAAAAAATTGAGTTTTTATTTTTTAAAAATTGATTTGTGAGACTTCTTTACATTTTCTGGGTATGTCTTTTGTGTGACATATATATTGAAAATGTCGTCTAATATGTGACTTATCTTTTCACTGTCTTAAAGAGTGTCTCTTAGTGAATAACAATTCTTCATTTTAGTGAAATCCACTTTATCAATATTTTCCTTTATGGCTATTATTTTTGTGTCCTGTTTAAGAAATCTTTACTTAGCTTAAGACCGTTAAGATATTCATTTATTTAACTTCTAGAACCTTTATTTTTTACATTTAGGTCTATAATCTATCTAGAATTTAGTTTTGTGGATGGTGTGAGGTAGGGGTCAAGATTTTCTTTCCATATAAATATCCAATTAATTAATTCAGCACCATTTATTTGAAAATACCTTTTGTCCCCACTGCACTGCATTGGCCCTTTGTCATGAATCAAGTGACTGTATGTTTGTGGGTCTGTTTCTGGAGTCTATTTTGTTTTATCAGTCTATTTGCCTGTCCTTGTGTTCATACCACACCGCCTTTCTTACAAGTTATATATACTCAACAGGTATTAGTACATTTGTGTATCAAAAGACATGTACAGGAATGCTTGTAGCAGCATTAACTGTAATAGCCTCAAATTGGAAATAACCCAAATGCCCATCTTATAAAATAGTATATCATACAGTGGAATACTTTGAAGAAAAAAGACAGGTAAACAGACAGACAGAGAGAAAGAACAAAAAGAGCAGATGACTGCTACATGTACCACTCCAATCTCTTAAGCATAATGTTGAGGGAAAGGAACTAGACACAAAAGAAAACATATTATATGATTCCATTCATATAAAGTGCAAAAACAGGCAAACTAATTTGTGGTGAAAGAAGTCAGGATTACATCTGTGTAATCAGATGTGGTTACATCTGAAGCTAATGACAGGAGATAGAACCAAGGGGGCTTCTGGGTGACGGTAATTTTTGGCTGCTGGATCTAGGGGTAGTTCTAAGAGTGGGCACTTTGTAAAAATCCAATGAGCTGTATATACTCATGATTCTGGAGGTATATCATACTTCAGTAAATAAGTTGATTTAAACAATTAAATTGTGAAAATTAATCAAATTCAGATACTTATTGGCTACTTCACCCTACACCATTTAGGACAGTGGCTTTCGCAGTTTGCTGCTGTCTGTTGATCAACATGTGAAATGTCTTTTGCTGCAGGGCGGCCGTGATGAGACCTGATAGAGTCGTGAGCTGAGCGGTGGTGTGGAGAGCGGGTGGAGAGAGGGGCAGCTGGCTGGAGTCCCATGAAGACTCTCTTTCCTGGACTTTATTGAGAACACATAGGGAGTGGGGCCTGGGTGGGAAGCTGACACAGTAGTGAAGGGTGTGTTGGTCATTGGGGTCATCTTACAATGTTGTCGTGATTGCTGGGAGTTTTTATGATTTGTTTAGTATGGTTTTGAGCATTTTAATTCCTTCAGGTGCACTCAATAGGTTTACTGTTCGAAAGTGCTGCTCATACAAAACTTTGAGAACCACTCATTTGTAGAGCACCTGTTCTCTGCATGAAAGTTTTCTAGGTAGCGCCTTTTGCTTTCAAAAGCAATTAACAAACAGAAACCAGTTATCCAGGTCTATAGACAAAAGTGAGAACCGTTTGATTACTGCTGGGTGGCAATAGACCTAGGATCCCAGGTGGTCAGCATGGAGTTTTAGCTCTACCGAGCCCTTCTCTTGTCCCATGGAAATATTCTTTCAGGTGAGAAAACACCAGATCTTCAGATGGGTCATTTTAGGACACATTGGAATTCTAAAACATACTGATGTGCAGATCCACTCCAGTCCAATTAAATCAGAATTTCTGGGGATTCCCTAAAGTGCCCTGGGAAATTTTAAGGTGTGCCAGGGTTAAGAACAGCTGTGAAACCTTTCTCATATGGTAGGTCTTTGCCCCGTTTAGCTCTGTTAGATATGAGAGAACAAGCAGCTCCAGAATCCTGCAGGTGACAGTTGGTGGGGCTGGTCGGGTACAGAGGGGGTAGGGTTAAACCTTCAGCTGTCTCAATGGAGCTTTCCTTCAGGGAGCTGAGCTGCCCTTTTTCTGAAAGGATAAAAATTGCTGATGAAAGGGGACAATTCCTTAGTCAAATTTGGAGAAACAGATTTTGTGTGTGTGTGTGTGAGTGTGTGAGGAGGACCAGCCCTGAGCTAACATCCAGTGCCAGTCCTCCTCTTTTTTGCTGAGGAAGACTGGCCCTAGGCTAACATCCGTGCCCATCTTCCTCTACTTTATATGGGATGCCACCACAGCATGGCTTGACACGCGGTGCATCGGGGCGCGCCCGGGATCCGAACTGGCAAACCCTGGGCCGCCGCAGCGGAGCACGTGCACCTAACCGCTTGTGCCACCAGGCTGGCCCCCGAGAAACAGATTTTATATGTGAAAATGATGGTCTGCCCTGTGTACTTATCTTGCACCATAAGAATGTATTTTTGATCTGAGTAAAGGAATATGTTGTGTCAGTTATCAAAAGGCCCTGGGTTGGTTATTTGGAGCCTTAATCTACCTGGAATAATCATCACTGTGCAGTCACTATTTCCTGGTCCATCTCTCAGCTCTTTTCCATCCCTCACAAGAGAAAAGACATCTGTGTATTCATGACATTCTGCATCATGGAGGAAGAACCACCCCAGGAGGAATATTTTTTAGAAAGAGCTAATTTGACTGAGGCATGAGCACTATTTCTAGAGAGAGGTGATTGTACGTTTCAAACTTTGCTGAGATGCGTCCTCACATTTCCTTTAACCACCTCATCTTGTGCTTGGGTGGCAATGTGCAGTAAAAGTGCTGTTTACTCGTAGAAAATTATAAATCGACACTTGCCAGGCAGTTATCTATTTGTATGGGTAATTTATGCGGAGAGGGAGAGGCCCTCCTAGTAACGCTTCAGTGCACCTCATTATGGTGGGCTGACAGTCTGGGTTGGTGTGTCATGACCTTTGGGTGAATGTCCTTTCTGACCTTTCTGAGTGCTGTAGCATTTTCCTCCCACCACACAGACCCTTGCGGTCAGGAGGAATGACCACTGAACTCCCAGAGCATCTATAAAATATATTTTATTGGCTGCACAGCAGTAACACGAGACTATCAGTGTTGCAGATTCATAGTCTTACTTGGTGTGTACTCTTGGTCTCCTCAACTCGGTTGCTCTATTACCAGATCATCGTTACTCACATTTATTCTTTTAGGTCGATTTTTTTGTCTTCCAAATTAAGATGGGTGGGTCTTCCAGCAGAGAAGCTTGTGTCCATGTATCCTAGATGGGCACCAAGGAAGAGACGTGCTCTGGTGGGAGGGCCGGGTCTTTGGAGACTCCGGTCTCTAGAGGCTGGAGGAGTACCCACAGTTTGGCAGCAGCAGAGTGTTCTCGAGCCTGCCTGATAGTGATTGGGACCACTTATTAATACATATGTCTTTAACAGCCTGTTTAATTTACTTATGTGTAAATGAGAGACATGGTAGAAATGAACTTGAACATTCTTTGGGGGAGAAAGTCTACAATCTTTTTGTGAAAATTCAGTACTCTAATATTTACCAAGTGAAGAATCAGAGAGGTTTCCTTTCCTGCAGTGTAATTACCCAGATCTGCTTACCTGTCTTTGTTAGAGAAGAAAGTATTGTTGAAGAATATTTTGAAGTAGTTAAATAGCCCTTTTGTCTCAAGGAATAGCTGCCATTGATGAGTCTACCCTGAGGGGTCTGAAAACCAGAAGGTGAAACCAAGGGGGAGAAACAGGACAAACAGGGCCCTGCGGGGCACCTGACTGAACAGTCCATGAGAAGTGTCCTCTGTGGCAGCGCCCTGACCTCAGTCATCTTGCCATTACTGGTGGCCAGACAGCAAGGTAAAACAAGGAGGAAGGTGGCTTAGAGGACGTCACCAGAATAACAGAGCGTGATAAAGCTCCTGTCCCCAGGTAGAATTTGGCAACTCTCAGGCCCCCCATTCCTAGGAACACTGGGAGCTATTAGATCCACAAATTATGCTCCAAAAGCGTGCTTTCAACCTTTTCCACACCAAGCTACAGATAGAAAATGATATAATTGTACAGCTAAGTTTGAAGAGATTGCTTGTGGCTAGAGGCCCCGCCAAGCTTTGGCGAAGGTAGAGGTGGAAGGAAGGGGCTTGCAGGTCTCAATATCTTGGCACGCCTGTAATCCACTGGTGGCACACAGTGGTGTGCCAGGGACACTGGGGCACATTATCGGGAGGCTGTACTTTAAAGGTGGTGGAGAGGAGAACAGGTATAAGGAAAGGTACAGTCAGCCGTGGAATGCTCTGCATCTATCACTTTCGAGAGACGCCCTCCATAACACAACTCCAGTGGCTAATTCACTTAGGTGGTGGTTTGAAGCTTGGCCCCAAACGTGCTGTGGAGCTGTGGCCACTCTGCAAACAAATGGCATACAGCTTAGTCTGGCTCATGGATGTGAGAACTGAGCAGGATGGAGCAGTCAATCATCTATGTTCACAGGAGGGCCAGTTTCATATGTAGAGAGGACGGATAATCTAGCCTTAGGCTTTTCTGCTGTGTCTGAACAGAACAGACCATTGGGGTCACGTTTAAAACCAACAACAAAAGAGCCTCAAGTAGGCAGGGAGGCTGAGTTCCCTGAGTTTCTCTGCAAAGGTCCAAACCCGAGACCTGGACTCCAGTTCTGGTGGTCAGGGAGCTGGCCGCTGGAGCCCAGGAGCTGCAAGTTGAGACATATGGGCTCTGATTTAGGGTTTGTGCCTCTGCTTGGCTGAAATGTCATGTGTATCAAGAGGACTCTGCTTCCTCCTCTTTTTACTGTAAGAGGTACGTGAATTCTTGTCTGACAGATTTGGGCACCTGGGTAAGTACTTTTTGCATGACTTATGTGGTAAGTAAAACCTGTATAGATCTGGGGAGAATCTGTTTGTCTGAATGCTTCAGTTTCTGCTATTTCACTGTCGATTTGATTCTTTACATGGGAATGATCTGTGCTATTCCCATAAGCTTGCTAATAAATCCATTAAACTATCCACTCTCCTCCCCAAAAAACCCTAACAAAAAACTGTCCTATTTTAAAGGTCACATTTAATTTTTTTGCCCTCTCTTATCGTTCGTACTTTAAAATGTTGTTTTCAGTACTCCCTGCTCCACCTTATTTGAATATCATGTTTTGGTTTCATATTTTTAATTTGGTTCGCTCTGGCTTTGGTTTACTTACCGTTTCAAATTGAAACACTTAACCTCGGGCCCTGTGCCTTCTCCCTCAGTTCGTCATTTTTATTATTTTTCAGCACTGTGAACTGGTGGGTTGGCATAATTGTTTTAGTCACTACCAATAGAACCAGTGAGGTCTTAATCTCAGAGTCTTGAAAGTTCTGTAGGTAGCAGTGAGAGGTAGCAGTGACTCTGATAAAGAAAATAACCTTCAATTTTCTGGACAAAGCTAAAAATTCAGAGAAGAATTCAGGAATTATTAAGGCAATAATAATTTAAATACCGTTCTTTCTGTATTTTTAGTATTTTTCAGTGGAGTTGAAAAGAAAACAAACTTTTTAATTAACGAAATTACAAATTACACTTTATTTTTTCTCATGGAGAGTGTCCAAGTGAAGACAGAAGATTTGAACTTTATATCTAGCTTGTATATTGACTTTTAAGAAAATCGGTTAAACTCTTTATATCTCACTGTATTCTCTATAAATTGAAATAAAGCTATAGGTCGATCTGCTTACTTCATTAGGATAATCATCCAAATGTTTTGAAAGAAGTTAAAAACTCTTAAAGCAAGACGTTATGAAAACTTAAAATCGTTGTGGTAATAATACTTTATAACTCAAGAAAAACTGGGAAAATTAATTTGTATGCTAATAACACCTCATTTTTGCATAGTTCTTTAATCTCTACAAAGCACTTTTAACAATGTCAGCTCAGTTTACCCTCACAACTATCCTGTGTTGTAGACATCATTAGTAGCCCTCAATTTTTTTTTTTTTTTGGTGATTGGCCAAAAGCTAACATCTATAGCCAATCCTCCTCTTTTTTACTTGAGGAAGACTGTCCCTGAGCTAACACCTGTGCCAATCTTCCTCTATTTTTGTATGTGGGATGCCACCATAGCATGGCTGGATGAGCAGTGTGTAGGTCTGTGCCTGGGATCTGAACCCCAGGCCGCCAAAGAAGAGCATGCAAACTTAACCACTACACCACCGGGCTGGCCCGTGGCCCCCATTTTATAGGTGAAAAAGTTGAAGCCTATGCGTACAGAATTACACACAGTCGCACAAAACATTAGCAAGGTTGAGCTTTGGGCCCACGTCTCCTGACCCATCATCTAGTCCTCATTCACTCTCCATGCTACTCAGGTACCTTCACATATTTTATACGTGTAAATTGGGAAAGTGGCACTTCATTCCTCACCCACTTACTTAACAAGAGACGAAAATAGAAATCCAGTATCATCAAAATATAATTTCAGGGCAGCACCCATTTGAGGTGGTGAACTGTGGGCTGTTGAGAAACCAAAGAGTTGTTTTTCTGCTGTGAAAGGAACTAAAGTTTAAGTCCTTGATCATATGTCTCTGGCCCACTGTTACTTAGAAAAATTAACTGCTATACTGCTTATTCTGATAAAGCAGAGCATCTTTACATCCTTGGATATTGAAAAAACAAACTATATTTATGCACTAAATTTATTTAGTAAGTCAGACCTATTTGTCATTACAAGAAAGGCAGTATCATGCCTGGTCATTCTGGAGGCCACCTGTTGCTTTCAAGAGCTGCATGGAAGGTGCTGCTCCTGGTGACTAAAGACCTTCAGAATGTGGAGGCTGTGTTGTGCCAGCTGTGCTGGGGCAGTCCTTTTCTCATGGCTGTGTGACCCAGGGTGGACCTGGTGCTGATGAGGACAGGGTCACAGGCTGTCCTCTGAGCCAGGGAGCTTTGTAGAGGGAAAGCCTCCCCTCCAGGGGTCAAGCCTGCATCCCTGACTCAGGGCGGTGCCCACACAGATGTGCGACTGTTGCCAAGGAAATAAGTGGATGTCCATCCTGTCACCTCCTCCCCACTGTCCTCAGCACATGATCCTATCTCTTGCTTCTTAGGGAAACTTCTCAGCCTTTGCCTTGAGACCTGTACACTGGTCCTCCCTCTGTTACCATAGAGGGCTGTCTCTCTTCCCCACTGTTCCTGTGCTCCAGATCCCATCTTCTCTCTCCTGTTTTTTAACTTCTGCTTCTGTGCTTATGTCTTCCCCTCAGCATGTGAACATGTTCACGTTCTTAAAAAACAAGAAAGATAGCAATAACCTCCCCTCCTCCCTCTTCAGCTTTCTCTTTGGCAGTATCTTTAAAGAGTGTCTGTGATCTCAGGCTCCATTTCCTTCTCTTCCATTTACTCCTCCTCCCTCTCCCACCAGTGAAGATCATCAGGGCTCACCGTGCCATGCTTATTCCAGGCCTCATCCTGGACAACTTTTCTACAGCCATAGTTGCAATTAACTAGGTATTCACTGATGACTCTTGAGTAGATGTCTCTAGCTCAGATTTGCCCTGAGCTGAAGAGACAGAGGCTACTCAGCATCCCTCTAGCATGTCATCTGAACATCTCACTGCAGCATGTGCGGATCCGACCTTCCCTTTCTTATCCTGCTCCCAGCCTCCTATCTGGTCCTTTCTGGAGCTACTTAGTTTGGCAAATGGCACCACCATCCATTCTCCTTTCTTTATGGCCTAAGAATCATCTGGATGAAAAATAGAATATTTATTTCTTTTAAAGGAGTTGGAAAGCTTAAGAAATTATAGCAAGCTCTTTCATAAGAAAATGCTGGCGTTTATCTTTTTTTTTTTTTTTAAAGAAATGATTAGTTTAGATATATGTTGCTGTTAAAATTAAGTGCGTAGTTTCCATAGCAAGAACATGGGCTGAATTGAATTAAAAATGATTTAACTCTAAAGTATAACTTTCTCTCTAATTTTCATTCTAAAGTGGTTTGGAGGGAATCATACAAGTATCTAGGTATTCATCTGCCTCTACCCTCAGCCTCCATTAATCTTTGAGAGACTCTTATTATTTGCCATGCCTTTGTTCACTTAAAATGGCAAAGAAAATTTAATTGGTATCTGGCTCAGAAACATTTGTTTCATGTAGGAAAGGTGTTATAAGTTACAAATGGGCATATTTGTGAGCCAGAGAGGAACAGTTTTTAAGCGTTTTGAAAAGGAGTATCCACGTGAAGAATTTATTTTCTTTTAAGGTTTCAGTTTGGAGTCTTAATCATCTTGAGACTAAGGCACCGGTCTTATTCTGAGATACATGATTTACAGTTTTTTCCCCATTTCTTTGCTGTTACTTTGAAGTTTGTTTCTGTGAAAAAATTATTTTTTTGTGCTGATGGTATTACTAAGCCATTTTGCTACGTATGCACATGAGGTGGGCTGGAATGATACCGTGCGTGGTCTGGAAGTCACCATTGGAGTGACCTTCATGTAACAGAACTAGTTAGTTCCCCTTTGATAGCACTGAAGTAGGCCTGCTCTGCCACATGATCATAGACATCTGTCTCCTCTTAGACTGGAAAATGCTAAACAGCAAAGTACATCGGAGCTCCAGCCCTTAGTTTTACTTTCCTCGCTGAATATGGCGAGACACGAAACCCCTGCGCTGGTTGTACACCGAGATCCTTGCCAATGAAAGTGTAGCATCAGTAGGCGTTCTGGTATGCCTGGCAGTGGGCACTCAGATGTGTGAGAGGACAGAGCTCCGAAGGTTCAGCAAGGTTGTGTATCATGTGGCCGGGTGGGAGAAGCCACACGTGGTGGGAGAGACCTGGTAAAGCTTTATTTCTGGGAAGAGCTCAGGTTGGTTTTGTGACTGAATACAGAAGAAAAGAACTGAAGCAGTTCCTTTCACATGGCACCATCCACTCAAGGTTGCTGACATTTCTTCTAATATTTTAAAGCAGATTTTGGCAGGAGAGGGCCCTTCAGCCTGCACCTGGATGAGCCCATTGGCATTCTTCATTACAACCACCTGATGGTTTTCATCTGCTATGTGTGTGTGAAATTTCAAAGAATATGTCGTTAGTGATCTCTTTTTGGAAAGTGCAGTGGCCACAGATATCTTTGAAATGTAGAATTGTGATGGTCAGAACACCTTGATCCCATGAAACGGGGGGCGTCTGGATGTGGGGCAGCAAATCTGGCTTTGCTGCTTTGGTGATAAAAGGCCCGTATGTTGTGAGACTTGTAGCTTTCTGTGTGCCTGCTCAGTTTTGTGAAACCTGCCGGCCAGTAATTCTGAAAAACATCTGATATGCTGACTGCCTGTAACGTTGTCCATTTGTCCAGAGCCAGGGCCATGACTTTCATGCCTCAACCTTTTCAAGAGATCTTGACAAAAAATGGGAGCAGACTATGGAATGCATTTGGTTAACACTGAGGACAAGTGTGAGAGGAATGTGTGTGTGAGATCACACATGTGGGCTTTAAGGAAGGGAGAACCCTGTTTTCACTGGGAGGAGTTTACTGATGGGTTGGCTTATTTGTGGTTATCTGGCCCTTTGAGTGAGGTCCTTCTTTCAGTTCGAGGCTTTGCCATCACCATGATGGATGCTGCTGAAAAACCAGGAGCACTTTTGCCCAGTTGCCATCCTGGTAGCACAGCCAGAAGCAGATAACCAAGTATGTCTGCTGGCCAGAGTCAGTGACACAGCTGTGGCAGTCTCTTGCAGGCAGAAGCCCATAGACTCCAGGAAAAACTACAGAATGCTTTTGAAGGTTATTTTGGTTCTGACAGCCTTACATTGAAATGCGTGCTGGATCCTTTCCTTCAGGACACAGCATTATCAGTTGCTATCCTTGCCGCAGAAGGCCCCGGGGTGTGTGGGCACAGGGAGTGATGTAAAGTGAATGGAACTGGAAGAGGTTTAGAGGATTTTCACACTCCTTCACACACGCCTGTCCTAGCCTGCTGGCAAAGTGGGCTGTGATTTCACTTGGCACTATATGCCTTTTATCATTAAAACAAAAACTAGAAGTCGAAGCTGATTGACTATCAAAGCCCTGGACCCAATTTCAACTTCTGTATCAACCCAAAGTAGCTGCCTTCTAAATTTTCTTTTGGTATATAGTGTACTATCTGTTTTATCTGCACTATTTAGATTTATTTCAAAAATTTTTGCAAGCAGCCAGTTAATTTTTGCATTTAAAATGAGACAGAAGTATTATTTACAAAATTTTAAAATCTTCTGTGTGAAGGAAGTGAATTTCCAATGATGAAATTAATTATATGCAAAATTTTGTGGGTATGTGCATATGTTTCCGAGAAGTTTTCGTCAGATTCCAGAGGCATCTAAAATAAAAAAAGCAACCAAACAATTGATTCAGAGCAAGACTGTGCTGTTGCAGCAGCTCCAGCTTACCGTTTAAGGCTCCTCAGAATATCGAGAGCATGCAGGGAGCCTGTTAGTTCTGTGCCCCCATCTTTGGGGGCAACTGGAGAGAGGAAGCTGGGGTGAGAGGGGATCCCTGCAAATGGAGGAGTAGTTGCTAACAGGTGCGCATCACTCTCCAGGCCCAGCCAAGGCTCCACTACCATCTTCCGCTTTGAGATGCGGAATCCCCATCTGCCGAGAGAGGCCTCTGGGACAGGAAGGACTCTGCATGTTGACTTTCCGGGGCCTAGGCCTTTTCTCTTTGTAGGCTCCTCATCTATTTAAGAAGTTGTAAAATTATATTTTACAACTGTGTTGGTATAAAGACAAATCTATTAATATTCTATATAAACCGTTTTATTCAACCTAAAAGTTCTTTTATTTTCTTCTGATTTTAAAAGAAATTAAAACATTTTTGTGGGCCCCTAAAAATATCGAGGGCCTTAAGCATTGTGCCCCCTGTCCAATGGATAGGTTGGCCCTGATGTGTGCAGACTGTCCCCTGATTTTCTTTCTAAAATGAATGAGGAAGAAGTAGAATCTACAAACAAATATGTTCTTTTTACTTCCAATCCATTATTCTTGAGTAAAGGTGAGAGAAGTCATTGAGCATGTTGTGAATTTAAATTTTGGAGAGAATTTTGCACTAGTTAATATGTAACTCGTATCTTCGATTTTGATTTATTTTATTGTTAATTTTCGCAAAGAAGTTCATTTTCAAAATTTTAATAAAATTTGGGTTTTTAAAATTAAAAATTTACTGTATTAACATCAGTAATTACCATAGAGTTTGAGATTTACTCTTTTGCGTATATGCAATGGCAAATATCTTAAGCATTCTTCCTAGTTTATTTTATGAATACATGATACTTTTAACATAATAAATTATTTTCTAAAATAAATTAGCTTTATATAGGAACTTGTATGTCTCCTCCTGATTCTGAGTTTTCTATGAATTTTTTGAGTAAAAATCTACTTTAAAAGATAACAGGCAATAATTTGTGACTTGGAAATTTCAGAGTGGCCAGGAAAAGCATGCTAAAAATAGAAACTGTGTTTATTTACTCCCTGCTCCACCCAGTCTAAAACACAGCCATGTGGTTGCAGGCTTGGAGAAGGCTGATGGTGACTTGGAGGGTGTTTTTTCCTTTTTTCTCCTGTTGCAGAGTTGAAGGAAGAGACCATCCTTTTAACTTTTGAATCCTGTTTCCTTTCTTTGGCAACTCAGATGAATTATTTTCTCATGCTGTTATCTGAAAGTGCATTTGACCACACTAGTTTAGTGTTTGGTTCCTTATCCTCCTTCCTATTTATATATTTAATCTAAGCTCTGTCCCATGAAAGGAAATTTTGAAATTGTGGGTTTTACTAATGATTGCACTTTCAAAGTTTGTCGGTTTATAATTTTACGTTTGCCATGATAGTCTAAAAAGATGGCTACTTATTTGGTGATTGTGTTAAAAAGGGTCTAGATGATGAATTTAGTTCTTGTGTAGGCTTATCACCTAGGAAAGACACAACTTCATAGGCCTGAATATTAACCTGACAAGCCTGTCATTTGTCTCGTGGGTCATGAGAATCCTGGAGAAGTGCACAGCCATCACTACCGGAAAGGTAGCCCAATGATACCAGTGGCGGATCATCCATGTATTATATTAGGCAGGTGCTTGAAGTGTCTACCATGATGGGGGCTTTTTGCCCAAATGTTGTTGCTTTGTTAACTCTACAGCAAGGCATTAGGGCATTGATGGTGGCAGTTTCGCAGGGCTGCTGTGGAAGGAGGAGCTTATTGCTTAGGCTTTGGAGTCAGCTGGCTTGGGTGTGAATCCAGGCTGGGATCACCTACTATCCATAGTTTCTACATCTCTAAAATAGGTATAATAATGGGATCTACTTCATTGGATTTTTGTGAGAATTAATTGAGGTATACATGTAAAGCACAGCCTTCAAGAAGTATTAGTGACTGCTTTTGTACTAACTGACAGAATCTCAGAAGTCTAAACTTAGCATTTCAGGAGTCATGCCCTTCAGATGGAATTTGGCTGTTTTCTTCACCTGTCTTCATAATGACTGCATGAAAGAAATGAATATGAATTCACTTCAGTGTATTTCAATTCAATTTATTTCAAAACACGTTTAATGAATCTTCACTACATTTTTATTCTAATGATATCTATTAATTCCAATATTTTATTCCAAATAATGTTGAAGCAAGTATAAGTGAAAACTTAATTTTGTGGGCTGATTTGGCACTATCAGGTTGTCATTCCTATTGTATGTTTAATTCCCTGTCTCCTTTTCATGGGTTCTCTCTCTCTACTTTCTGTGGAAAATAGAGACAAATATAGAGAATGGTATAGTGAACTCTTATATACCCATCGTCCAGCTTCCACAGTTATCAGCTCATGGCCAATCTTATTTCCTCTGTACTCCAACCCACTTATCCCCATCCTGTATTATGTTAAAGCAAATCTCAGATACCGTATTATCCATAAATATATTTATACAAACCACAATATCTTTATTATACCTAAAAATTAACGGTAATTCATTAATATCATCAAATATCCAGTAAGTGTTCAGATATTCAATTGCCTTTAAAAGTCATAGATTTAAAAAAATATGGTTTGTTTAATTTAGGGTCCAGATCAGGTCCCATATATTGCAGTTGGTTGATATGTCTCTTAAGTCTCTTTTAATCTTCCCCATGTCAATTAGTCATTGCCTGTGGGCAGGGGGACATAACATCCCAGGGTTAGCTGAGAGCTGTTAGCAGGCAACACTCAGAGCAGTTGGGAGATTTGGGCAGGGCACCAATGGCATCTACTACTTGGTGGAGAACTTCCAGGGAACCTGGAACCGCATGAGCAAAGATCTGTGAACGGTATACACAGCATGTTTGGTGGAGTGATAAATATTGGCTGTCTTGGAGCTGGGCAGCCTCAGGGAGGAGATGTTGGGGATTGAGGCTGTATCCCAGGTTGTGGTTCATTATACATTTTGATATTGGACTTAAAAATTGCTTGTTTATTCAGATGAAGATGAAATTAATAAAAATGTGATGGTAGCAGAGACTATTGGAAATAAATAGTGTGTCAACTTAATGTTTATTTTCTGATAATTACTAAATTGGAAAATTATGGTAATATGTGATAAGCATTGTCACATCTAAGTTAACTAGATATTTGGAACAAAGTATGCTTCAGCCTTCTTTCTATTTTTCCTTTTATTATAAAAGTGATGTTAGTATATGATGACATCCCAGAGGGCAGACCATGTTTATCACCGAGTCTCGGGAGTACTCTAGGAAGGGCTTGTGTTATCCACCTGCTGAACTTGGGTAAAAGTAGAAATATTTTGCCAACTGAAGAGATCAATACTTTTATGTTTTTGTCTAATACATTTAAACAGTTGTTATTCACGTTGATGTTCTTGGGCTGAGTTCTGGATATGATAACTTAAAATGTACACTCTCAACATACAGGTTTTTGCTGTTTCTTGATAGCAAGCACATGAGCTTGAATTCTAACTCTGCCACTTACTGTTGGGCAAATTACATAACTTCTCTATGCGTAGCTTCCTCATCTCTGAAAAGGGAATAATAATAATAGAGCTTCCTTTGGAGGACCTGCTGTGCTGATTTAATGAGAATGAGTGTATTACAGCATTTAACACAGGGTTTGGCACACCAAAGTACTCAATGGTTTTATGTATTATTATTACTATTCTTACTGTTACTGTTTTTTTATTAAATATCTTTTGGGATCATTGAGTTAAGGTGCACTAAGCAGAAAATGACTATGAAGAGGATTAGGAACAAGGATATTAACTTTTATGTGTCCTAGGGTTGAAATTTGCACCGTACAACTCAGAATGTATCATAATTGTGACTGATCTTCAACCTTAGAAGCAAAAAACAGACACGGAAGGATGATCATAAGTAGGTAAAGTGGTGAATTTTGGTATTGATGTGTTTGGGCATCAGCACCCTCATCAAAACAATAAATGCATCCAGTCTCGTAAAATTGAAGGTCCACCTGGTAGCATTTAGAAAAGCCTTGGGGCCAGCCCCGAGGCTTAGCCGTTAAGTGTGTGCGCTCCAGTACTGGTGGCCTGGGTTCGGACCCCGGGCGTGCACCAACGCACCGCTTGTCTGCCCACGCTGAAGCCGCGTCCCACGTACAGCAACTAGAAGGATGTGCAACTATGACATACAACTATCTACTGGGGCTTTGGGGAAGAAAAGGAGGAGGATTGGCAATAGATGTTAGCTCAGGGCCGGTCTTCCTCAGCAAAAAGAGGAGGATTGGCATGGGTATTAGCTCAGGGCTGATCTTCCTCACAAAAAAAAAAAAAGAAAATATTACCTGTTAGTGGTTAACATTTGTATAGTAGTTTTACTGTCAACACTATTTCACGGATTGAGTTTGTCTTTCCCCCGTAACACTTCTTGATGTATCAGTTTGTTCTACCATTTTTCTTTGAAGGGAACTGAGACCTGTTTGGTTGTATAAGGTGATGAGCAACATTGCTCAAAAAGCCAAAAATAGATTTGTGGGCTCCTGACTGTGAGGCCAGGTGCTCTCCACTGAGTTATTCTGCTTTCTTTGAGTTATTCTGCTTTCTTTGTTTTAAAAACTGTTAATACGTAATGCTGAATAACTAATGACTGTGAGATGAATCTTAGATCTATAAAAATGTACTTCCTAACCAAACCAAATCAATCACCCAAACAAACAAAACCTTTTTTGAGATGTTGGTGTTGGAAGATGTCCTCCTCCTACCAGCTGACGGTGTTCTCATTGTCCCCCACATCTGTCCCGGCATTTCTGATACTGGTACCAGGCTCTTGTCACCACACGCTTGGATGATTACAAGGGTTAACCTCCCTTCCTCCTTGTTCCTCTCCTTTTCCCCCAAATCCTTTTCCATCGTTTCCAGGTTAATACTGCTTTAACATTACTGCGTAACATTCTTTGCCCAACAGTTCTGTGATGCCCTTTGCCCTTGGAGTGGAGCCCTGACATTCATTGTGGTGTTCAGCACACTCCCCACCTGTCCTTAGTGTTTCTCCAGGATCCTGTCCTTCTTCTCCCCAGCCCCCTCTTCTAGCCAGACTGGGCCTTGCAGGCTGTGGTCACTTTACCATCCCTTTAGTTTCGTATTCTGTACCCTATTCCAGAAAGGCCCTTCCCCTCCTTTTGGTTAGAAAGCCCAGCCTCTCTCTCGAGGCACTTCTCACGCATTAGTTGAAATTTTGGTGGTGGGGGTATGCAAATCCTTTAGCTTCTAAGGCTCTTCTGTGGGCCTACTAATGTCTTCACGTAGAAGGTAGCATCACTGCCTCGTTTGGGATGTGGTGTAAAACTTTTCTTAATTATATCATCAGATTATTGCTGGGATTCTGTTATGATTGGTTAAAAAATAAATTAATATTTTAATGGTTTACTGTTTTATAATACATTTACTTGAAGTAATATTTTAAATTTGGCTGTAAGGAAAATGAATATTTAAATTTAGTCAAAGCTTTTGTGAAATGTAAAGTGACCTTGTTTTGAGAAAAGGAAATTAAATCCAATTACCTAGTAGAATATGAATATATAAAAATATTTGTGTGTGTGTATATATATATATAAAACTTAGCTTTCATGAAGTCATTTTTATGACAATGTATTGCTAAAAAAACAAGCAGACCTCATAATCATTTTGGATAGAATGCTTAAGGTGCTAGATTTAGAGATTCATGATTTTGTGAAAATAAAAAAGATCTTCCTGTAAATTTTGTTCCAGTTGTAGAAAAGTAAAATAAGACTCTTATTTCAGATTATTGAAATACAGAGAGTATAGTGATACCCACCGTAGTGTTTTTCTTTTTAAAATATTTTCTTCAATACTGTATGAGGTATGACTTGCCAAATTCCTCTGATACCAGGAATCTTTAGCAACCATGGTATGTATTGTCATAGTCTTTTAAATTTGGTAACTACAAAATGCAGTTCAATTGTATTTCACCGATGTTCATCTTTTTCTTTCTTCCTGTTTAATGTGGAACTTTTGGTGTATGCCATTGCTTATAAGAATTTTTTTAGTTGTGAGTTGGGGAGAAAGTAGTTGGAGAGAAAATTAAGGTAACTCTATAACACAGATCTTAATGTAGTCTATAAAGTTTTCATGGAGATAATAAAGTGCATTGTACATGGAGAAATATATATAATAGTGAGGGGAGGAATTAGGGAGAAGCATACTAATTCAATTTAATTTTCTTAAACACTAATATCTAGGAGAAAGATGAGTTTTCAAGAGATATATTCCTTAAGTTCACCCATCATTAAAATTAGTATGTTGAATCTAATTTTGAGCTTATTGATTAAAATATTAGTGTACTTCCATGATAAATTAAGTTTGAATTTTCAAAGTTTTTTCCCCTTGGTGGTCCAATTTTACTGGATTAAAATAAGTGGATGTCTTTATTTTTTGAATAGAGTTTCATGAATCCTAGTTTTCATGAAATCACTATAGTAGAAATGAATGATTAAAAATTCTTATGGAGTACGTTAGAGAGTCTTCCTTTTATAGGAGTTAGAGGATATGTGTGGTTTAAAGATTTAAAGATAAATTAATAAAATATCACTTAAAATGTAAAACAGTACTTTCAATTTAGGGGAACAAAAATTTTATCTGCTTATAAAACTGTACTAGTGGATCTTGGTATAAATCAGTGAAAACATCTCTCTTATATTGTGCTAAGGAAATTAATATAAACCAAACAATACATAACATTAGTGAACATTTTTCTCTCTATGAGATAAATGCTTTTGATTCAAGACCTAGAAGTTTCTTAAGACTTCATTAAAATCTTCATGTTTATTCTCACCTTGCTTTTCTTTCTTTTTTTTTGTGAGGAGGATTAGCCCTGAGCTAACATCCGTGCCCATCTTCCTCTAGTCTATATGTGGGACGCCTGCCACAATGTGGCTTGATAAGCAGTGTGTAGGTCCACGCCCGAGATCCAAACCTGGGAACCCTAGGCCACCCAAGCAGAGTGCACGAACTTAACCAAACTTAACCACTATGCCACTGGGCCGGCCCCTCACCTTGCTTTTTTTATTTTTAAGTGAGAGTTCCGAGTAATAATGTCCACACATTTGCTTTATGATATTATTTAGCCAAAACCTGACATAGAGAAAGTCAGCATATATCTCTGAATATTTTTAAGTGTGTATTTCGTGTTAGAATTATCCATGCTTCACATTTAATGGGTTTTCATGGCATTGGAAACAGTTACTTCCCTGTGGTTTAGATGTATTCTCTGGTTGTATAGGCAGATTTCTTTGCTATACTGACTAATATTTTTCCTTTAATTTTATGCCTTTTTCCTCTTTTTATTCAGATAGTGTTTCATCTCTGTCATTAGGAAATTACTTCTCATTGATTTATTCTGTTTATGCATTTTTTCCTTTTAAATTCATCATTTAAATTATGGAAAACTGATTATTCCTAAAAAGGTTATTTTGACACTATTTGGTCAAGCCAGGTTTGACGTAGGGGAAAGGATGATGCTTGTCCTGTGCCTAAGCGTCTACCACTCATGGCTTTGTAAAAGGGAGAAAGGAGAGGTTAGAGGGAAAGAGAGAGAGAAAAAGAGGGACACCCATTCAGTTTACATTTAGAAGCATGGAATGGAGTAAATATCATGAAGAAAATCCAGGCCCCACTTGCTCATACCTCAGAAAGTGATTCATGAGCATCTAAAACAGTCTCCTAAAGTTTTCATTATTTTTAATTAATTAAATCAAAGCATGCTTCGTAGGAGCCTATAATCTTGAAATGCATTCCACGCTTTGATCTAACTGAAAGTTTTTTTGTTTGTTTGATTTTTTATTGTAGCCTACTTTGATACTATAGCACCAGAATTAACAGAGATACAATTGACCCAGTAAACCTGCCATACTAGGGAATAGACGAATTTGAGGAAGGATGAGGAATATAGAATAAAAGATTATTCACCTTTTTAAAACAATGAATAACCAAATATTTTGCTTTTAAGCTAGTTGTTTCTCACTTGTTTTGATCAAGAAAACGTAATATCCCTTGTTGGGTTATAGGATTTGCTGCAGCTGTTGGGTTTTTGTAGTGAACTAATTCGTACATCTACTGGAAGTATCTTTCCTGAAACACTGAAATAGGAAAATGGTCTATAGGGTGTAGAAATGGTCAAGAGACATGTAGTCTCTCCCGGAACTATTTCTTTTTTCTTTCTTTTTTTTTTTTTTTGTGAGGAAGACCGGCCCTGAGCTAACATCCATGTCAATCCTCCTCCTTTTTTTCCCCAAAAGCCCCAGTGGATAGCTCTATGTCATAGTTGCACATCCTTCTAGTTGCTGTATGTGGGACGCGGCCTCAGCATGGCGGAGAAGCGGTGCGTCGGTGGGCGCCCAGGATCCGAAGCCCTGCCGCCGGTAGTGGAGCGCGCGCACTGAACCGCTAAGTGATGGGGCTGGCCCCACCCGGAACTATTTCTGATGGAAAAATATATCCTGCAGCTTGGCATTCAAATTTGTTACTGCCAAAACTCCAGGAATAACTTACTGCCAAGAGCATCCAGTATGTTAAACAGAACAGTCTCAAAGAAGAAGATCAATACCATCCCTGTAAAGAGGCGGTGGCAATACCAGTGCCAGTGGTGTTGTGGCAGCAAGTGAATGTGCTCACATAACTCTAATCTTTTTATTTAGAGGAAAAGTCCAAATAGTTGCCGATGAATGTTTGGAATTATTTTGGCATAAATTACTCAAAGAGACTTGAAATATAAACATATTATCAACAGAATTTTAAAGAATAAAAGTTAAAGATAATTAAAATACTTGATTTTTCCTCTTGAGTGTTGAAGTCTGTGTGGTAAATTAGATTAGGGCTCTCTCCTCTCTTTGTGGTCATACATTAGCCGTGTATCATCCGGTACCTCAGAGTGAAGGAACAACTTGTGTGTTCTTTATCTCCCCGCTCCCCTTGCCTGTGTTCTTTGTCTTATGATCCCCTCGGAGACTCATAGTTTCCGTAGTAGGTTGCCTGGCAGTGACTGGAGAATGAGATAGCTATTCTATAAAAGGCTCTTCCTTCCCTGGCCTAGCCCTTTACTGGTACTTAGCCCTTTTCTGTCCTTCGCACTCCGGATGTGGATAGGTTACGGTCCCATTTTGTTAAGGACATACATCCTCTGTGTGCCAGTGGATTATCTTCCTTTCAGTAGGGTCAGGTCTGAAGGGTCTTTTTATCCTTGTGGTCTGTCTGACTACCTAGCCAATAAATTAAGAATTAGTCCTATAACTAGGATCAGCAGTAATGTAGCGTTTTTAGTTTTGGGGGTTTTTGTTGGCCACACAAACCCTTCTGGTTATCTATAACTGTATAACAAATCCCCTTAAACTTAGTGGCAGGGAACAATAACCATTTTATTATGATCATGTATTCTTTGGGTCATTAGTTTGGACTGAACACATCAGGGATGGCTAGCCTTTGCTCCCAGAGGTCTAGGGCCTCAATGGGGAAGACTAGAATGGCTGGGTGACTCAAACAACGGGGGGCTGAGGCTGGAGGGTCCGCTTCCAAGATGGCTTCCTCACTCACATGTTGAGCATCTCTGTGGGGATAATGGGAATGCTGGGCTCAGCTGAGTGCCTACGTGTGGCCTTTCCGGCATGATGGTCTCAGGTAGTTGAACGTCCCCCAGAGCAAGCCTCCCGAAAGAACCAGGTGGAAGCTACATGGCCTCTTCTGCTAGCCTCGGATGTCACACCGAGTCGCTTCTGCTGCATTCTTGTAGTTATATATGAATCATAGGCCAGCCCAGATTCAAGGAGAGGGGAATGAGACCCCGCTTCATGATGGGAGAGTGGCAAGGTCACACGGAAGAAGAGCGTATATCATGAGGGACAAAGGTCACACGGAAGAAGAGCGTGTATCGTGAGGGACATTGTAGCAGTCATCTTGGAGACTTACGCAAAAGGGGAAACTGCATCTTGATAATTTGATTCCATAATGCCAGATTTCTATTTTCTTATGTGAATCATTCCAATGTCTCATAATTTGGAAGTTGAGTATTATGAGGAAAAAAAAATTTGGATGACTGCCTGAATAGTCTTCTTTTTACCTATATGTGTTGCTGTCTGACGTGTAACTTTTGTATAACTGCAGAATCTCAGGAGGACTGTTCTACACAGTCTTGGTTTGTACCCTTCATCTGAGAAACTAAGATAGGGCTATCAGACTATGCTAGGTTATTATAAGGAAGAGCAAATTGTCACCATGAACTTTATAGTCAACAAGGAATTTGAACCAGGAATAGGAAAGGAGAGAAATGTTAAAACAATAGAAATTTTTTTGCGCAGAAAATAGCCTTTTTAGATAACGCATGAAAACTCCCCTTAATACTAACAGCTGTGCTGATTCTAAATAGTATTCCACAGAGAGATGCACAGTGGGGTTTTAGCAATAGCTTTGCATTGTCTTAATAGTGAAGGAAGGGGACAGAATTATGTTCCACAGACTACAGAATTATCACGACTTTCTGTGCTGGAGCAAAAAGACTAAGCTAACATAACCTGGGCAAATTACTTCCCCTCACTGGGTCTCAGTTTTCTCATCTGTGAAGTGAGGGGTTGAAATCTCTTCTAGCTATGTAATGCTTTGACTTTATTGTCCTTGCACTTAACATAGAACTGGAAGAAGGCAGTTATATGGCAGCTCAAAGTTAATATTAAATACAAAAGTACAAGGGTCATTCACTTAAGTTTCAGAAAGTTATTAAATCCTAATCACTTTACACTTGGCAGCATATGTAAACTTGTATTAACTAATCCCAAAAGTTAAACAGAAATACTATAGGAAAACTCTTCATTAAGGAAATTATTTTAAAAGATATGGACATCATTCTTAAATTTAGAGCACTTACAAATCATAATACTTAGATAGGAAATATTTTAGTTAAAATTTTTAGTTTTATTCCTTTGAACAAAAAACCTGAATTCATTCATTTGAAGCCAAAATTTAAATGAGAATTTAATAAGAAATAGTGCTCTCGAAGTTCTGGGGCTTGTTTTGTTTTCCTGAGCTTTATTGGTCCCTTTGTATATACTAATAGCTAGTTTGGAATCTAGGCACTGCATTATTTTTACACTGTTTGGTTATAAGTTTTTAGGAATTTGTCTCCTTTGCCTAAGTTTTCAAATTTATTGACATAAGGTTCATCATATTCTCTCGCCTTTTTACAATCCACTGCATATGTAGTTATGTCCTTCTTTTTATTACTAGTATTGCTTATTTGTTCTTTCTTTTTTCTTGATCAGGCTTGCCAGTGGTTGCCAGTGGTTTATCAGTTTCGTCATCTTTTTAAAAAAACCAACTTGTGGTTTTGTTGATCTTCTCTATTGCTCTGTTGTGTCCCTTTTCTGTTTCATTAATTTCTACTTTTATCTTTATTATTTCCTGTATCCTTATTATTCTTTCCTTTTTCTTTTTTTAGGTTTATTCTTTTTGCTATGTTTCTGATTTTTTAAGTTGTATGCTTAGCTCTTAATATTTAGCCTTCCTTTAAGGTATTGATTCTGTGGCTTGTATAGTTGGCTTACAGAAAGTATGTACTTTTTATGACAGCCCTTTTTTGGAGTCTGGTTGAGGGGGCATGTGTTTTCCTGGAAGTGGTTCCATCAGAGTGAGGAAGAGTCACCTCAGGTGGCAGTACATGAATTATTCTTTCCTGAGAGTATTCTTTGCTGAGAATCCTCATCACAAAGATTCTGTGAATATGGACCTTGAACTAGTATTTCTGGAAGCCATGGCGTAAGAATTAGCAAAACCATTGAAAATTCATTCAGGCAAATTATAAAATTGCTAATACCCATATATGTACCACATATATAGCATCTGTGTAAAACTTAATCACCAGAGTACGCTTTGGCCAACCCAATTATTTTTCCTCACTGCCTCTGAGGGTGAGAAATCAGTGAGGCAGAGAGCCTGTGTGTTTTTAAACAAATTGAAATAATTTGTCCATACTGTTTTGTTATTGGTACTCTTTGTAGTTTAGTTACTTTATTATCTGTAAAAAATCTTGCATATTGTAGCATGTAAATGTGAGAACAGATCCTCCAGTCACTCGATTATGGATTCCAGATTCCAGAAATGCTTAATGTTTAGAAGGCTAGTGAGGATATTACTTCCTGGCTTTATAATGGCATTTAACTTTTTAAAACTGCATTTGTTAGATAGAATGTTAATCCTTCTATGTTTTTCTGTTTTTAGAGATGATATAAGACATAGCATTGTTTTAACTCCTAAGGTATTTCACCTAAATATAAGTTAATTTTATTATTTCATATGATTATATGATAAATTTCTAATTATTGAGAATCCGAACAACTGGAAAGATTAACCAAAAATTAAAAAGCAGATATGTAAATTAGAGAGAGTGAGAGAGAGCAAGAAAACAAGCGCTTTGAGGCCTGTAAGTGCTCTTGCACGCTGGCCTGGCTGTCGGTGGCGATTAGAGGGGGCCAGCCTTCTAGGGAGGACACGCTCACAGAATGCAGGAGTGAAGTGCTTGTGTGGCGTTTCTATTTATTTTTAAAGTAGATTTACTTCTCATTTAACTGGAGGCCACCCAGCTCCTCAAATAATAGGAATAAATAGGAGTTTACTGTATTGAGAACCATTGTGTTATAACTACTACTAAATGAGAATACAGTGAAACATTTTGAATATTAATTCCTCAGCACCAAATTGTGATCTATAAATATGTTTTGGTTATTTATAGTTTTCCTTTATCCTTGCCATTTGGAAGAAATTGAGTGTGGGAACTGCTTTTAAAATTATATCTCACCTTCAATTAAAGTTTGAATTAGGAATTTCATACAAGAATAAGATCTATTTCTAAGAATAGAATAGAATAGATCAAAGTCATAAAAAAAGGTGCTTAACCTTTTGACTTAAAAGCATCTTTAAACATTACATGTTTCATTTTATTTGTGGATCTGGCCCACATGGTAAGTTTTTCCAAGGTCAGGGGTCCAAGACCTCTGCTTCTTGTAAGTGTGTGTGTTTATAGCAACAGATAACTGCTACCTGGTAGGTAGAGAGATGCTAGTCAACTATTTCAACCATATCTTTTAAAGTGGACTATTCCAGAATAAAGTTGCCTTTGTAGAGAATCTTTCTTTTAAATAATTAGTGCCGGGGCCAGCCCAGTTGTGCAAGCAGTTAAGTGCGCGCGCTCCGCTGCGGCGGCCTGGGGTTCACCAGTTCGGATCCCAGGCGCGCACCAACTCACCACTTGTCAAGCCATGCTGTGGCGGCGTCCCATATAAAAGTAGAGGAAGATGGGCATGGATGTTAGCCCAGGGCCAGTCTTGCTCAGCAAAAAAAACAGGAGGATTGGCAGATGTTAGCTCAGGGCTGATCTTCCTCACAAAATATGAATAAATAAATAAATAATTAGCACCAAGTAGATTGTTTTATTTTTAATTTAATCACCTGTCTTTATGGTATAAGAAAGCTTTAAATATAGTGACCACGGGGGTCAGAGGACTGATATGTTGGAAGTGTGATTTGCCTGCTTAATGGAAAACTGCGAATTGGTGACTCTCACACCCATTCTTGGCAAGCTGATGAAATATCTAGTAAATGGTAAGATCATTGGACACAAGAGCTGAGAACAATCTTTTGAGGAAAATGGCATCTGAATTTCCCTAAGAGGAGATCTTATTTCACCAGGCTTTCAGAATTCTTCAAAGCCTGGCTGAGGATGTGGATGAGAAAAACAGGAGATGCGTTACAGCCTATATTTTAGAAAAATGTGCAATAGAAATATGGCAGATTTTGAGAGAACAAGGTTCTAAATTCCCAGAATATCACTATTCATTGCACACATATACAAGGCAAAAATGTTTTCTAAAGACAGGTGCAAATCATTTTATCATGATCTTTACCACTGCCCCTTTCTATTAATTAGTGATTGATCAAGAAAGAATTTAATTAAGAAGGATCCACATAGAACTATTGTCTATTTCAGTAAGGACACAGGAAATATTAAGGCAGCTATGTGGAAGAATCGCATCTGAGAAACCGTTTGGTTGCTATGGGAAAAAGAAAGTTGAAGATGCTTTGATTTTAGTAGGTTGGTTGAATTATACATATTTTTAGCAGGACAAAAAAAGAGAGAGAGAATTGCTTGCAACTATTTAAAAAGAATGTGATACAACAAAAGCAATTTTTAATCTGTGGTGGGGTAGAGGAAAAGTTATGCTTTTTAATAGTTGTGAACTTTTAAAATTAATCCCTGCGAAGCAGAATCTTTACTGCTAGAAGAATTTGGCTCTGCAGTTTTTGTTATATTAAAACTTATTCAGGCAGAATTTTAATATTCAGAATTCAGCACTGCAATTTACAATTTGTAATAGAAATACTAAGTCAAACCTATTTTAAGCATAGAACCCCCTTCAAAACTTTAAAATAATTCTGAAATTTTATGAAGGTCTAAAAATGATAACTTCAATGATCTGAAATCTTTTCATGCTTTTCTAATTGGATGGAACTTTCTTTGATAATGCATTGTGTCTCTTAACTCTCATAAAATATTACTTCCCAGGGTCTTATAATTCTACCAAATATAGCTATGAAATTTGGCTATAGCTATAGCCAAATTTGAGAAATTAATCTTCCTATGCATGTATTTATTAATAGTCTAATATGTTTAACAGAGAGTTTAGAAACTATAATATTAGGTGCCATTGAAATATATCCTGCAGGTGTATTTCTGTCAATAGAAAAATCATAATTGGCAACAGGCAAATGAAACATTCCATCTATGAATGGGCACAGAATCCTTTCTCAGTTCATAATAATTAAAATGAAAATATTATGTTTTAGAAAAAAATAATCTTTTAGAGACAACTAAATATGCTGCCTCAAAAGGGAGTAATCAAAGTATGGGGTTTAATTAAAGAGAACTCTTCCTCATCCCTCCACAAGGCATCCATTAGTACTTTCAACAAACAAAGCTTCTGGAGGCAAAATTTTGCAGATGGAACCCTGATTTCCCTATTGATACCTGCTCTAAAAGTGAAAAAGTGTTCATTGGAGAAAACAGTAACTCGTCTATAATAAATATTTAAAATATAGCATCCTCTTTCTAAGAATGCATTTAAAAGATTGCTAAGTATAATAAAATATTGTAAGTGCTCAAAATAAGCTCACCTCCCACTCCCCCCTCCTCCAACCAGTGATTGAAATGTGATTTGTGTTGGGCTCTTTGTCCAGTCAGGGCAGTCAGACTCCCTGCAACATCTAGGGTCGGCGTCTCAGCCCCTTGCCCCTTGTCGGGGGGTAAGGGAGACCTCAGTCCATAACAGTGGCTGCTCACCCCCTGGTAATTTGGAAGTGGGGCTGGAGGCAGGCAACTGGTCTGCAGGAGGAGGGTGTCACCTCGGGTGATCTGGCGGTGAGGAGTGGGGAAGACCAGGGAGTTAGCAGCTCACAGCAGTGAAAGCAGCAGGAGCACAGCAGAAGAGCGGAAGCCTAATGGTCGGTGAGGGTGGCCAGGGCTGCGTGGATGGAGGCCTGGATTTCTGTCTCCTGCTTCCTCTTATATCTTTAGCATATAGTGCTGTTAGTCTTACCACAGTTCATAAGGAATTCTGTTCTATTAAACTGTCACTCTTCCTGTGTCAGAAGCACCCAGTGGCATGGGGCTTAGTTTAGTTGCCTCACACAACCACTTCTGTTAGTTTTGCCCTTAAGTAAATATCAGTTCTTATGTTTCATCAACTCGGGGAGTTTTCAACCATTATTCCTTCAAATATTCTTTCTGCTCTGTCCTCTCTTTCCTCTCGTTCTGGGATTTCCATTATGCATATGCTAGTATGATTGACGGTGTCTCGGAGGTCTCTTAGACTTCCATTTTTTCTTTATTCTTTTGTCCTTTCTGCTCCTCAGACTGGATAATATCTATTGACCTCTCTTCAAGTTTGCTGATTCTTTCTTCTGCTTGCTCAAATCTGCTATTGAGCTTCTCTGGCGAAAATTTCATTTTGGTTATTGTACTTTTGAAATCCAGAATTTCTGTTGGGTCCTTTTTAAAAAGAAGAATCATTTCTATCTATTTATTGATAATCTCTATTTGATGAGACGTGACTCTCATGACTTCCTTTAGCTCTTGGAGCCCTTTAGCTCTTGGAGCATATTTAAAATAGTTAATTTAAAGTCTTTGTCTAATAAGTCCAACGGGAGGGCTTTCTCAGAGACAGTTTCTATTAATTGCCTTTTTTCATGTATATGGGCCATACTTTCTTGTTTCTTTACATGCTGTGTAATTTTTTTGTTGAAAATCGGACATTTGTAATATTATAACGTGGCAACTCTGGAAATCAGATTCTTTCCACTCCCCAGGGTTTGTTGCTGCTTGTTTTAGTTATTGTTGTTTGTTCAGTGACTTTTCTGTACTAATTTTGTAAAGTCTGTGTTCTTTGTTATGTGTGGCAATTGATGGCCCTTACTCTGTTAGTTTAGTGACCAACTAGTGATGGGACAGAAATTTACAACTCTGCCTTAGCCGTCACTTCCTGCTTGCACAGAATCTGAAGGTCAGCCAGAAGTGAGAGTTTAGGGCTATCTCAGGGCTTTCCTGAGCATGTACTTAGCACCCTGCATGCATGTGATTGTCTAGATTCCCAGGAATATCTCCGATCTTTTCAAAATCCTTATTTGCCAAAGCATCTCATTCCCCAGCCTTTCCTCCCAAGCCTTTTGGTTAGTTTATTGTTTACCTCAACTGTTATCCATTGCCCCAGGCAGCAGCAACTAATATATTTGCCTTGAAGTGTTTTTGACAAAAGTCCCCTGGGTAGCCACCTCAATACTGGTAGAATTCCAAGTTAGAAGAGATTAAGCCAAGCCTTTTGAGCTGAGCCACTAGGCAGATCAAAACAAACAACCTCAATTCTTTCCAAATAAGCTGTGTTCTGCCTCTCTCTGGTAATAGTATCTGTACTGGGAATGTGGGCTATTGTCTTCAAGGCCCCCCACTGAGCTGGGAAGTGGGGGATGAGACCAGGGTGAGTTATAATACCATGAAATTGGCTGTTCCTACTGAGACTCAGCTGTTTTTTGTTGATTATGTGTTCCCTGGTTGCTGTAATCTCCTGGTTGTTTCCATAGTTCCAAAAAAAGTTGATTTTGACCATTCTGCCAGTTTATTCGATGCTTTTGTGGAGGAATGGGCTTTTGGAGTTCCCTACTCTGCCGTTTTCACTAATGTCACCCACTCTCTGACTTTGGCTCTATAGGCTGCTGTTAACTTCAAACTGTAACTGCTTAATTTAACATCCATCTAACTCTCCACCTTTCTTGATGAGTCTTTTTTCACTGAAATATATAAATGATATATTCTTCATTGCTTATACATTTGATATTTCACCGTTTGCTTTTCTTAATACTGACGTGGTCGAAACCCTGTTTATGACTCGTTTTACAATTTCCATGAGAACTCCACTCAGTCTCACATGCCCCTACTTACTCAGTCGCCTCTGGCTGGGAGCGAAGGAATTTATATCAGGAGGTGATCAATGACTTTAATCTCCTGCCTATGTGTTCCTTGAGGCATACCGTATCTTGGAATGCAAGGACACATCTCATTCATCTGGCCCCATGCCCTAATCTTTGAGACTAACCAGATCACCAATACTTTCTCTCTCTCTCTTTTTTTTTTTTTTTTTTTTGGTGAGGAAGATCAGCCCTGAGCTAACATCCATGCTAATCCTCCTCTTTTTGCTGAGGAAGACCGGCTCTGAGCTAACATCTATGGCCAATCCTCCTCCTTTTTCTCCCCAAAGCCCCAGTAGATAGTTGTATGTCATAGTTGCACATCCTTCTAGTTGCTGTATGGGGGGCGCGACCTCAGCATGGCCCATGAAGCAGTGCGTCGTCGGTGGCGCCCGGGGTTCCGAACCCGGGCCGCCAGTAGCAGAGCGCGTGCACCCAACTGCCAAGCCAGGGGGCCGGCCCAGTACTTTCTCTTTTGACATTGCTTTAGAGTAGTAAAAATAGCTAAAAATCATATGTAATGGCCCCACACAGACACTGCAGCTCTTCACTGTCGATGTGTCCTGTCCCCATGCAGCTCTTTACTGCCTGTGGGTCCTGTCTCCATGCTGAAACACTTGCACGGCAGCTCCTTACTGCCCATGGGTCCCGTCCCCATGCTGAACACAAAATAAAGGTGCACGAATGAACAAGTGGCTCGTGTCTGAAAATTCTTTTTCGACTCGCCCCTCAGGGGCCCATATCAAGACTATCCTTTCCAAAACCCTCTAGAGTCTGTAGACATATCCAGAGCAATTTTATTGGTTTTCCTAAGTTAGTGTAATAAAACTTTAAAATCTAATATCTTATTTTAATGAAATAAGAATCCCTTGCATGACAATAAATAAGATAAAGCTTGGAGAATCCTAACCATTGCTACAAAATTCATCTTTCCCAGAATTTATCTAATTTCTAAATAAATAGTGATCATTACACACATTTATATGTTATTATTTGATTGATGACTGTCTTGCCCACTGGTCTGACAACTTTCTGATCCAGAGAAAATCTCTGTTTTTATTCACCTTTGTACCCCTAGCACTAGGCATGGTGCCTGGAACATAGTAGATGCTCAAAAAAACATTTGTAGAATGAATGAATAAACACAGGGGCTGTTAGATGAAGACTATGGAGTGAAGACCTATATGACTTGAATTATCTAAACCTTTAAACTGAGTTGAGTAAAATAATAGAGTTACAGAAAAGCTGTCTGGATTTTATCCTTAGTTTTTGTGGCTTACTTAGAAAGTACTAAAAAGCATATCCTTTAGGACTCATCTCTCTCAGTGGCTTCCAGTTGGACCTGTCAGAACAGATTTTTTTCCCTTGTATTTAAATGCGTAGAAAATGCTCTTAGGTCATACACAGTCATGTGCCACATAACAATGTTTCTGTCAACGACAGCGCATATATGACGGTGGTCCCATAATATTAGTACCATATAGCCTAGGTGTGTAGTAGGCTATACTATCTAGGTTTGTGTAAGTATACCTTATGATGTTCGCACAACCACAAAATCGCCTAACTAGTTTCTTAGAACATATCCCAGTCATTAAGCAGCACATGACTATAATATCTTGAACACAAAGAGTGAAATCTAAATTAGAAGTCTAGGATTTTAGCATTCTAGGCTTTGGAACTGTCAGCTGGAACTTTTCCACAGCCTGCAGTCAACCTCTGATTGTGCCAGTTAAGGGGCATTGGCACAGAAAATGGAGGACGATAGACATCCTCAGCTCTGTGAGGGCCACTGTTTCTGGCAGCGGGGTGGAGTGTACTTTACCAGCGTGTTTCAGTGTAAGTCAGTGCTTGGGAGTAACCATGATGCTAGGTATTAGAAGATACCTCTAGGTCAGAATTTCAGATTTTATTTAGCTTTACTTCATGTATATATGGAATTTAAATATGCAGAACACAGGGTTTTTTTTTAATGTGAGTGACCTAAGTCGTTATGACTAATCAGCATGTCTACTTAAAATTCCAGAATCCTGTTGGCACACATATTTATTTTAGCCAATTCAAGGTATAAACATGAGCTTTATTGTTCATATTATGTCATGCAGTTATCCAATGTGCTTTTTTTATTGAAATGTAATTCACATGCCATAAATTTCACCATTTTAAAGTGTACATCTATATTAGCATATATGAATTAGTATGTTCACAGTTGTGCAACCATCACCACTGTCTAATTCCAGAAAATTTTCATCTCCCCAGAAAGAAATGGTTGCCCATTAGCAGTCACTCCCAGCCCCTGGCAACCACTAATTTACTTTCTGTCTCTTTGAATTTACCTATTCTGAACACTTCATATAAATGGAATCATACAATATGTGGTCTTTTGCAACTGGCTGTTTTTTACTTAGCAGACTATTTTCAGGGTTCCCCTGTGTTATATAGTATGTAGTATCAGTACTTCATTCTTTTTTATGGCTGAATAATATTCCGTTGTATGAATCTCCCACGTTTTGTTTGTCCACTCATCAGCTGATGGACATATGGGTTTTTTCACGTTTTGGTTATTATGAATAATGCTGCTGTGAACATTTGTGTACAGGTTTTTGTGTGGACATGTTTTCATTTCTCTTTGGCTGTATACCTAGATGGGAATTGATGGGTCATATGGTAACTATGTTTAATTTTTTGAGGAACCGCCAGATGTTTTCTAAAGCAGCCCAGTCTGCTTTTCAGGTGACTGTTCACAGAACAAAGGAATGGGCCATATTGACTCACGCTTCTGTAAACTAAATGTTTGAAATGCTGACAGTTTGCGGGGAGAATTTCTGCATGAAAACAGTCAAAATTATTTTCTGTAGATCACCCTCTGTAGAACTTATAAATTTTATTGCCATGCTCATCAGAATTGAGTCTTTTGCTGATTCTTCGTGATAGCTGGCCTGTCTGCTTAAGTAGCTTTAAATTGCTCACAAACAAAAAACGGCCTGTTACTCATAGTTTCGGATACTCTAGAATCAGACAAATGTGAGGGCTGGCTCTACTACTAGGTTTCTAGCAGTGTCACCTTGGGGAATAATTCCCTTTCTTGAACTTCAGTTTCCTCCTCTTTAAGATGGGATTAATAGTAGTATACTTCTAGGTATTCCTGTAAGTATTAGAATGAGATCATGTGTGAAAAACACTTGCCTGGCACTTCCTGAGTGCTCAGTAAATGTTGTTAACCTTATTGTTACTATTATATCATTACTTAACTGCAAAGATTTTCTTTGGAAGAGTAAATTAAATAATGTTTTAAAACTACTCTCTGAAACTGCTTGGAGATGAAACTTGTTTTACTATAATGATCAGATTTTCATTCTTGCAAATAATAATTTATAATCAAAAACTTTTTAAGGTGAGGGAAGAATGGGGGAACAGCTGAAAAAAATCAATTTGAAATTGCTCTTTGGTAGTTATTATACTTTTTATCCTTGATGTACATAAAATTAAAGCAATTTGTTTTTCTGTTCCTTCTTTTCTGAAGCAAATGAAATTTGGACACAGAGAATATACTTTTTTTTTAGCTAAAATGAAATGTTAAAGTCATCATCCCTTTTAGCACTTTAAAGTTATTCTTTAAGAAAGAATGGGGTAAACCCTTCACAGAATGTTTGTAAGACATTTGATTGTGCAATAGGGTATCAGCTATCACATTTCTCTTTAATTTTGCTTTATTTGTTATACTGGTATTCAAAGTGAATGTTTTCCAGTTATCGCTCCATAATATAATACTACAAATATGCTAATGCAAATAAAATACTGATAAAATGAAAAAAATAAACAATTGAAGACAAAAATGAAAATGGCCAAGAATGGTTAGTGAACATTCTGATCAAACCCTCTTTGTAGTTCAGAAGGAATACATCTTTGCTCAGTCTGTGTTCTAACTGGGATGTCCCATTGTCTACATCTGGAGCATCTTGATAAGTTTTTGTGGCTTGGTAACATCAGCAGTTTTAGAGCTGGAAGGAACCTTGATAATAAAGATCAGTCTAGTTCAGAGTTTCACAACTGGGGCACATTTGGGGCATGTTGACATTTGGGGATGATAATTCTTTGTTGTGGGGGCTGTCCTGTACGTTGCAGGATGATGAACAGCATTCCTGATCTCTACCCAGCAGATGTCAGTAGCACCTGCTCCCCTTCCCCCCACCCCTTTGTAACAACTAAAAATGTCTCCAGATTTTGCCATATGTTCTTTGGGGGCAAAATTGCCCCCCATTGAGAATCACTGGTCTAGTGTTCTCCGGAGCGTGCACCCCATGGAGCATCGCTCACTCTGGAGGGTCTGAGATACTCCAGGAAAAGAACATTCTGTGGTCAGATAAGTTTGGGAGACCCTTATTTAAACAACAATAAAAGATTGTCAGAGCTTTTAATATGCTATTTAATGTGAATTGCCAGGAGGAGAACATGCAGCATGTCTCCACTTATTTGACTACAGAACTTTTCTCAAAGGGCAGCTTGCAGGATATAATACACTTCCGTTCCCCTGATCCAACTCTGTCATTTTCCAGGTGAAGAAACTGAGGTCTAGGGAGGTTACTTCACCAGCCAAAGGCTCTGCATTAATTAATTTCATAATTTCTGAATGAGTACCTACTGCATGCTAGCCCCAGTATTAGGCACTGGGGGACAATGACAATACACACAATAGGCAGACGGAGACCTGGTGACTACAACACAGGGTGGTTAGCCCAAGGAGAGAGGCTGTATAGGATGCTGAGAGAACACTAGGAAGAGCATTTAACTCAAATATGGTAGAGGAGCTGAGGTCCCTGTTGGACACTTTGAACCTGAGGCATCTGTGGAGGTGACAGCAGACCAGTTGGAGAGACCAGTCAGTAGACTGGCTGGAGAGACAGATTTTGATTCCTGAGCGTGATAATTGAGGCCAGGAACTGGCTGATAGCCTCAGGGACAGGAGCCAAGGATAGAACCCCGGGGACATCAGTGTTTAAGGGTCCACAGACAAAGAGCAACCCCAAAATGGAGACCAAGAAGGAGCTGGGAGAAAGCATGGAGACAGGCGAATGGCTGCAGTCTGATGCTGCAGAGAGGAAGCAGCAAGCTGTAGTGGCTGAGGGCCTGGGCTCTGGAGCTAAGCTTCTGTTTGGGTCATGACTGCCTTGCTCACAGGTTGTGTGACATTGGGTTCATGTTACTTTACTTCTCAAAGGTGCAATTTATAAAAGGGGTTTAATTGTAAAACCTACTTGGTCAACTTGTAGTGAAGACCAGATAAAGTGCGATAGTACGGAGTATCATACCTGGTGTATGAGAAGAGCTCAGTAAACACTGGGTGACATCATCATTATTACCATCAAATAAGATGAGGACCTAGACACAGTCTTTGCGTTCAGTATCATGGAGGTTGTGGGTGACTGGAGCAAAAGTCCATTTCAGTGGGGTGACTGTTTGAGGAGTGAGTAGAAGGTAAAAAAGCAGAGGCTGGAGACTAGAAATTTTCTCAAGGTTAGTTGTGAATGGTTTGGGGGGATTGTTGCTGGAGAGAGTTGGATTTTGAGGATAGGTTTAAAATAAAAAGATGGGAGAGGCTTGAGCATATTTAAATGCTGAGGGTAAGGGGCCAGGAGAGGTGGAGATGGTGAAGCTAAGCAAGGCAGGGAAGATACCTAGGAAAGCAAGGAGCTTAGGAAGGCAGAGGGGATGGGAACTGGGGAGCAGAGAGACTGCCCTTCACCAGGACTAGCCTCAGGGTGTCTAGATACTGCTGGAATTGAGATTTGTAGGTTCCTGAAAATCAAGGTTTAGTGTACCGTTGTGGCGTTATCATCTCCATGAAGATACCATGTTTTCAAATCCTGAAAAGGCTTTCGAGAAGACAGGAAGAATCAGAGCATCCTGGTAAAGTCATCAGATACCCTGGGAGTCACGTTGGAACACAGACTTTGTAGTCATTCTTAACTTTTGAAAAAAGCCTCTCAGATCTCACCCTATTGAGCTGTAGCCATTGGCTCTTTCCTTCTGATTTCTCTGTGCACAGATATATCTCCAACATTTCCTCCTTCTTAGGTGGCCACTGATGTGTTGTTTTTCTGACCAAGGATAGCAAACCCTTCCTCCTTCGCAGTCTCCTGTACTAGGCGGGAGGAATTCCCCGTATCCCCAAGTCTTGGAGGACTGGGGAAGCCTAGTCCTCTGGAAACTGAAAGAGGAGAATGCTCTCTACTTCCTGACATAGGAACTCCTTGAGTGTAAGGAGAGTACACCATGCTTGGATCCAAAAGGAGCAAGTGGACAGCTGCTGCACATCTCGACTGCTGTGTGGGGCTTAACAAGTAACCCCGAGGTCCTGGGCTTTGTTTCCACAGTTCTCTGTAGACTCTCTAAGTAAGGCCTGCACGTTACCTCACACAGGCTCTCAGTGACTCTCAGGAAGGCGGAGGCCTCTCTCTACAGACGGAGAAATATAGTGGGAGGTGACTTGCCCAGGAATGCAGAAAAGTCACATGGCTCTCAATTTAGAGTTGTATTCTAGCCAGAATGTGCCTGGTGTGTCTTCACTCTCAGAACCTAGATCAGTGCTCTTCTGTGGTAAATGCTCGTAGTTTATTCCCTTTTCTTTTAGTCTAAAAAATATGTAATGTGGGTTAAAGTTTGTTTTTGATTATTTCTCCATTTAACTTGAGGAAGTAACCTCATGAGTTCCTATTTCTGTTTCCCTCATTTTGATGACAGGCAAGATTTCATGAGTAGAGGGAAGAACACCCAGATTTGAGGGAGAGCTCCAAGTGGGTGAATACTTGTGGCTGAGAGGAAACAATGGCCCTCCCTTGACTACTGCAGGGAAGAGCTGGTATTGGGAACAGCTGTGTTTGAAAGTCTCCTAATTGTTATTTATTCTGTCTGTAGATCTATAGTCCAACAAATGTCTGAATAGGACCTTTGCTGATCATCTCTCTTTGTTTTGATCAGAGCTGCTATAAATAAAAGAGCTATAGTGTAGTATTTTCTTAAACTCCTACGACTTTTACCACAATTCAGTGTTTTTTCTTTTGACACAGCCTTCTTTAGCTTCTGTACATTTCTAAGAAATCGAGCCTAGAGTAGTAAACAAGTGATACTTGTATAAACTCCCTGAGGGACCACTTCTCAGGTCTCTGAACCCCATTGTCTCTGCTAAACTTAAGTCCCTTATTTTCTTATGCCTCATGGAACTCTCTTACAGGCACTTGAAATTTAGCATGTCCCAAATGTTATTCGTGATTTTCTCCTTAAGTCTGCTTCTTCTTCAGTAGTTCTTATGTCATTGATGGTATTTTTTTAATGACCCGAGCGTGAAACCTTGGAGCCATCTTTACCTCGTTTTTTGCCTACCTTCAGTGTACATTTGATTACCCCAATTTCTGAGATGTATATTCTAGTCAAGTCAGTCTGTAGTTTTTCCTCTATACATGCGGATTGTAGGGTAGGGCCCATATCTTGATGTTAATGCTTCTGCTTGGAATTCTCCTCCTCCTGGCCAGTTCCTATTCCTCCACCAGATGTCACAACCTGGGCAGAACCATTCCTCCCTGAGCTCCTTCCCAGAAAGATGCATTCCCTTCTTCCTCTGCATTGCCCTTTCTTTTTTTTTACTCTAATACTCATGAAATTGTTTGGTAATTTTTTACTTGCGGGTCTGGCTCTTCTGCTAGAGTATGAGATCTTTGAGGATAGGGACCCAGTTTGTACTTAGATCCATGTCTGGCTATGTCCGCACGAAAACTAGTGGCTAAATTTAATTGACTTGACTTTAGAAAAAGATATATGGAATAGAAGAGGAACCGTTAAATGATAGTTATTTCTTGTTTGATCTCTTTTCAGTCTTTTCTTTGTCTTCCCACCTCATTTGCTTGTCTCACTTAGAAAAAAAGCGCACAAAAGTTTGTTCCTATAGAAACAATTTAAATACAGGCTTTCTGTATCAGCAAATAGAATAACCTGGTTGCACTATCAGTGTTCTGTCAAAATGCGGTTTAATTAACGTCTGTTGACATTAAGGAATAGAAAAGAAAACCTCACAAATAGTATTTATAGAGGAAAGGTGTTGGTCTTAGAGTCTGAGAGTCCACGTTCAAGTCCTCTTGCTGCCGCTTATTACCTGAGTGACCCTAGGCAAGTCTCTAGTCTTAAAGTTCAGTTTTTTCCTCTGCAAAATGAGAATAATAGTAAACCTGCCTGCCAAAGTTACTTTAAGGATTTGATGAGATACTGGACATGAAAGCATCTTGTAAAGTGTAAGACATAGAGTAAGTTCTGAAATAGAATAAGCTCTCACTTAATTTTTAGTTGAATCTGAATTTATATATATTTGTCAGGCTTGGGTTTAATAATCATTCTACTAGTTGGTTTATGTAGTATCGGTTGAAAGCATACGTGATGTCTCAAGGACTGAGTTTTCAAAATCTAGCTTTCTATCAGTTTAGTAACATCCTTTTTTTGGTAATAACAATTTATGAATATTATTTCAATTAATGGTTTCATAAGACAACTGGACTGAATTTTTTCTTCTCATTTAAGAATTTTTGGAGTACTCATTATTTCTCTCCCATGTTTTAGATAGTATTAAATTAATGGTGTCTTTTTTAAAAACTTGGTAATTAAATTTAGCAATTTTGTTTTGGAGGTATTTATTTTCATGTTGGTATGAAGACAAGAAATAAGATGTTTAGGGATTATCCTTATTTTGTTTGGAATTTCTGCTAAATTTTCTCTCCATTGCAATTCTCCTTTGGGAAAGGGCCTTCTCTCCATAACCATATGCTGGTTCGTATGGGGAGAGCATGATAACCTGGTTGGCACTAGGAAATAGAGGAGATACAGAACATATTATTCTCTTGCACATATCTTTAAGATGTAGGAAAAACAAATTTAAGGCATGAATTACAACTTATTAGTTGTAGACAGAGTCTGTAACCCAATACTAATGAGGAGGAAATCAGCCCCTCCTAGTTCGTCCTGCCGTGTTGGCTGTGCCAAGTCTAAGGAAGAGGAAAAGCCCATTGGAGTGAAGGTGTTTTCTCTCTCTCTTTTTCTTCCTTTTCTTGTTTTCTTTAGTCCATCCATTTATCTTTTCTTTGGTTTAGTCATTCATTTTTTATAGCAATATGGGCCACAAAAGCAGAATTTGTAGTTAATGTGGTTTGGCTGTACAAATTCATAGTTTTGCTTTTCCTTTAAGGCTGATTTCAGCACCACTTACTGGGAAGAAACCATCCTAGTTTCATGCTGCCTCCAAGAACATGGAATGTACCTAAGTATTGTTAGACAGCGGGCGCATTTTACAGTGGCTGTTGCTCAGGACGTTGTAGGGTGAAGGACTGAGAAAGAGGAGCAGAGCAGACTGAAGAGAGAAGGCAGCAGCCCTCCGCTGAGACATACCTTAAATGACCTGGCAAGGACGGTAGTGCTACCGCTGCCTTGGCAGCCTTGTTGAAGAGCACTGGAAATTGTAAGGTTTTCTTGGGGAGGAAGGGAGATATTAAAATTAGCTTTTGTGCTTCTCGTATGAAGAGTTTTGCCAAACATTCATACCTACTTAGTTAAATAAAAATCCAAAGGTAAGCTGTCATTGAAATATGTAGTATACTAACAAGGCTGAATGGTAAAAGATTATCCAGGGAAAAGTCTTTCTTCCCGCCCTGGCCCCTGCCACTCAGTTTCCCTCCCCGCAAGAGTCTTCTTGCAGAGACATCTGATGCATGAGCCAGCACATGTATGCATGTGCCTGCTCCTTTTAGACACACAGCACTGTGTTATAATATTGTTCATCACTTTGCTTTTTTCACTATTTCCAAGTTGGTGTATAAAGAGTTTCTCATTCTTATGGCCGCACAGTACTCCATTGTTTTGATGTATAATTTATTTCATCAGTTTCCTCATGAGGGACGTTTAGGTTGCTTTTCGTCTTTGATTATTACCTACCAAAGGTGCTAGAATGAAGGAAAGATTTTTAAAATTCTCTTCTTAGTTTGTGAGAGCTATCCTATTATAATGTGCTCTGTTGATATGATTAATAATTTGTCCTAGAAAAAAGGATAGAAGGAGCTATGTAGGATCTCTGTTTCCAAAACAACAATCACATCTGATAAGGCTTAAAGGATAAACAATAAAGACCAAAGAACCCCCAAAATTGTCTCTAAAATGCGCAGCTTCAGCACATCTGCTCAGTGTCTTGCTATCTCAGGCAACCACTACCGGGTGTATGTATTATGGAATAGTTGAGCTTGTGTAAAAGAAATGGTGGTGTTATAGACCTAGAAGCACTTGGTGTGTGAATAAGCGAGGGAACTGTTGGGCATGCAAAGAATTTGGGGCCTCTGAAAAGGCCAAGCAGTGATAAAGGTGACTTGAGATGCCTGCAAACTACATGACTCACAGTTAAGCCCATAATTCCAACACAGTTTGGTCAGTACTGTGACTGGATAAGTGCAGGGCGCTGTGGACAGTGTGTGCTTAGGATGGCCGTCTAACTCAGACCGGGGAGAGGCAGGAGAGGTTTCCTCGGAGGCAGTGCCTGCTAAACTGAGCCCTGAAGAATGTGTTAGAGGAGCGTAGGTTAGCTAAGGGGTGGAATAGTGTGGGGACCCATGTCCCAGGAGGGGGAACAGCTGCATGCTCAGAGACCAGCATGGCCGATTGGAGGAATTTCACATGTGTCCGTGACCGGATGGGGAGAGGAGGCTGGCTATCCACAGCCTCTGTGGGGATCGGGTCAGGATATCCACAGCTCTCTACAGTTGTTAGGGAGTTTGGACTTAACTCTCTGGAAGGCTACTGAAGGCTTTTACCAGGGATGTGAAGTTATCTGATTTGTGTTTTTAAAATCTCCTCTGACTGCCAAGTGGAAAATGAACTGGAAGGGGACGGGATGCTATTTAGGAAGCTGTTGCGATAATCCAAGTGAGGAGCGATGGTGGCCTGAACTGGGTAATGACGGTGCAGGTAGAGAGAAGTAGACATTGGAAAGCTCTTTAGACAGTGGAATCCACAGGTGTTAGCTATTGCTAGACGTGGATGTGGAGGCAGAGACACTCAGCCCTCTGGTTGTTCGCTTAAAAAAAGTCTTACAAACAATGCATTTAATATATACATCTTTATGAACTTTCTGTATTGTTTCTTTTGGATAAACCCTGGAAGTGGAATTGCTGAGTCAAAGGAAACGAGATTTTTAAATCTTTTAATAATGCAGTCAAATTGCCTCCAGAAAGGCTTCCCCAATTTACAGGTCCACAGCAATTAGGAAACTGCTGTTGCCCCACAGCTTCAACCTCACTGCGTGTTACTATTGCTCTGAATTGACACCAATTTAATAGGCGTAGAAAATACGTCTCTCTTCTTTGGTTTAATTTGTTTCTGTGAGTGCTGGTGAGGTTGAAGCTTTTTCATGCTTATTTACTCATTATATTTCCATGAATTGCATATTCTTAGCTTTTGCTTATTTTTCTCTTCAACAGTTTATCTTCGTCTTTTTGATTTCTAAGCGGTCTATAAACATTTAGTCGCAGCTTAACCCTTTGTCTTTTAAATTTTTGCAGTATTGCCCTAGTTTGTCGTAGGATTCCTCTAGTTTGTTATTGTGCTTACTTTTGTTAATGTTGTTTTGTTGATCAGAAAGACTTTTCTAAAATGTAATAAAATGCTTTGTTTGTGCTACGTGCCTTTACTGTTGAGAAAGTCCATCTTCAACCCTGGGTTATATAAATATTGGAATTTGTATAAATATTCACATTTATTTTCATTTTCTACCTTTAAATCTTTAGTTAATCAGGATTTTTCTGGTGTAAGATGTGTTGTAGGAATCTACCTTTTTGGTTCCCAGTAGTTAAAAAAATTTTTTTTTCTGAAACCAAAAATCAGGACACCTAGTCTAACAATTTTCATGCATTTTGTGTGGGGAGGCAGTCTCAGAGATTAGATGTAGAAATATTGAAATTTCTGAGGCCTTTGATGTTATACATGGTCGAAAGAATAGAATGTTTGAAATCAGGAGTGTATGGGAAAGTTCAGGTCATGAAATATTGCCCATGATTTACGTGGTTGCAACTTGCATTTCACTCAAAGCTCAAACTTATCCTTCTTCTTTGAAACATGAATTAACATCAGAATGACTTTTCTGGTGGATGGTGGCTCTAATCTTTGCATGCTCATAGGTTCCTTTCTATGCAGAAGGTCCAGTACGACCCATTTTCTTGACTGCAGTAGAGGAAATCAGAGCCAGACCAAAGATTGTAGTGTCTTGACCCACAGGACTAAAGCAAAGCCGCAGAATGACTCAAGGAATCTTAGGAAAGACAATGCCACAGTCCCTGACATTTATCATTTTGGCAGCAAGGTAAACATTTCCTAAACTTTTAGAAATAATTTAGGTTCTTAATGGAAGTCTGATTTTTTTTTTAATTTACATTCTGGAGCTTGATTGGTTTTTCCTGAGAGAAAGCACTGCCCTGTTGTGCATGTTTAGGAGAAATGTAGAGACGAGTCTGGTGATGGGACTGTTTGTATGTGCTTGGCTCCAAGGGGCTGTGTTGTCCGCGTTAGCCTGTACCATTGTTGGCTCTCCAGCGACGCCTGGCTTCCCAGTAAATGCTGTTTGCAAGACTCATAGGTGGGGTTCGGTGGCTTTCAGGCCACCCAGAGTTCCATGTGTATCTGTTTGATAAACTCTGTGGTTTGTCTCTTCTCTGTGTTTTTGCCAATTTGTTTAAAAAAAAAAAAAAAGAAAGAAAGAAAAGTGAGCAGGCAAGCATATGTTAAGTGTCTATCATTTTACATGAATTTATGAAAAATCTAAGTGTAATTGCATTCACGAAAGAACAAAAGGTTGTTTCCTGGGGAGATTTTTTTTGAGGTGATTGGGTCTTTTTTTTTTAAGGCTATGAATATTAACTATGTTGAATATGTGACTTTGTAAATGCATTTTTTTTTCAGCAGGCTAAGCAATGTTTTTTCAAAAAGCAAGGCTATAATTAACTACTCTTTGCATATCAGAGATCAGGAAGAGAATGAGTGTTGGAAATCATCCTTTTTTTTTTTATTATGGCACAGGTTTTCTGGTGTTGTCCAGGTATAGGTGTTAACTCTTAAATCTTATCTTTATAGTTTGGGGTTTCCAGCCTCAGCACTATTAACATTTTGGGCTGGATAATTCTTTGTTGTGAGGGGCTGGCCTTTGTATTATAGGATGTTTAGCAACATCCCTGGTCTCTACTCACTACATGACAGTAGCACCCTGTCCCCCTCCCCAGTCATGACAATTAAAACATGTCCTCCCAGACATTGTGAAGTGTCCCCTCGGGGGCATATATACTCCCTGGTTGAGAACCACTGGTATCATCAATGCAGAGAAGGTAAGATTGGTCAGATCAGGATTTATGTTTGACTTTTCTATGGTCTACTTTGAAGTCAGATAGTTGTCTCCAGGGCAATAATAGGCTACTGGAAGGAACCTTTACCTAAACTTCAGTGGAAATACAATTAAATTTCATAGCACTGAAAGTCACTAACTAAATTGGTTATATTGAAAATGTAATCAGTGAATTGAGACCTGAGGTTAGGCTTGAGGATCTGGGAGGGTGTTTTCTAGAGAGTGATCTGATGTAGGTCTCGATTGATTCCAGGCAAAGGGCAGGAGTCGTGTGGCACTTCTATGGTGAATCAGTTATGGTTGTTAAATTTAGTTATTTGCAGTGCTAATGGCATAAATCAAAGAACAGGACACTTCTTTCCTAAATATCCACCCGCCCTTCTAGGCTGGGCAGGCTATGCAGGTATTGCAGGTTATGGCCTTCTGTGGACAGTTGACCTATGCAGATGAAACACCCACCTGCTGTGGAAAATCTGGAAAATCCACCAAAGCCTGTAACAAAACCCTTACTTGACTACGTGTTTTAATGACTACAAGTTACACACTTGGCTAGAAATTAGTGGTGTGTGTTTTCCTCCCATATGGTTCAATTTCCCTCTCATGTTGCTGATTTTTTTTTTTTTTTTGGTGAGGAGGATTGACCCAGAGCTAACATCTGTGCCCATCTTCCTCTATTTTCTGTGGGACACCTGCCACAGCATGGCTTGATAAGCAGTGCGTAGGTCCACGCCCAGGATCCGAACCTGTGGAACCCCAGGCCGCCAAAGCACAGGGCACGAACCTAACCACTATGCCACTGGGCTGGCCCTTACATTGCTGATTTTTAAAGATGCTTCCCTTTTTATTGACACTGACAGTACAGATCAAACAAAAGACCAAAGAGCCATGTCACAGACTCAGTCTCTAGCAGAGAATGTTGTGCTGCACTAACTTTGGATAACAAGTTATGGTTTTATATCAGATATTTTAATAATGCAATGGAAATTACTTTATGAAAAATTGGTCTGAAAGGTGGCAATTGATGTGTAATTTGATGTTCCATATTAAAATTTACTTGTTTTACATCATTTTTAGTATTGCTTTCAAGCATAACTGCCTATATAATGTAATTGTGTTAATTCATTGTTAAATACATTTTTATTAATTACTTAACTGGAGTGAATTATAAATCCAAAAGCCAAAAACATGGTTTTGCTTATATTGGACAAGCAATTAATCATGTTTGGATCTGTTTTTTAAAAAAGTTTTGATGATTTTATAAAGCTTTTGGATACTTTGATGAACTGTTTTTACACTGTAAAAAACGCCCTGGAATGCATTTTTAAAGGACTATAAAATAACAGTTAGAACTTAGAATTAGAGTCAACTTTCAATGATCACTTCAATGATCATTGCTAATAGAGGGAAGAAGAGGTATTATAGAAAACAAAAAAGCATTTGAAAAGAATTACAAGAAGCCTGGCCATCCTCAGTCTTCCTCTGTCCAGCACTAACATTTCGTCTACAGTTGGAGTTGACTGGCCAGTAGAAGGGGAAGCCACAGCCGCAGAGAAAGCTATGCGCTTGTGGGAGACCGCATATTAACAGTTTTTTTCCTCGCAGATTTTGATTGGCCCTTGTCTGAGCACATTTCTATATGAAACCGGGAAATAGTAACCCATTTTTTGTTGCATATATAGTGCAAAGGTAGTGTTTAGAAGCACTTTCATGAGACTGATGCCGGGAACTGTCATAGCAGGATGCCTCCTTGGAAACGCCTGGAACAAAAGATGTCTTCAGGGTCTCTTCTCCCTGTACCTCTTCTGTTGTTAATGCCCCGCCCAGACACGAGTTCTTTAGATCAAGGATTTATATGCAGTTTACTGCTTCCATATTTGTGCCTGAAACAAAGAGAGACAGCTACCACTGTCACTCTAAAAGTTAGAGCACAAGAATTCAGAAATATGAGGAAAATTTGTACAAGTGTTTGAGGGAGGATATTAGTCCTGTCTCTAACATTTGTCCAATTGAAAAAACTTATAGCTGTATAAGTTAGCTATATAGTTTGTTTGAATCATCTAACCTTGTCTCTGTCTAAATATAGACTTATCTAGGAATACTGTGAATCCAAGCTTTGTGTTTTGGCTTCCTGAAAATCAACGAAGGCCCACACATGCTTGTGCACATGTTGAAAATAAAATTCTCGCTGCAGATAGCACCAAGGGTGAAGGGGTAACCACACACTCTTTCTTGTGTTTTCTTTTAGGGCAACAGTCTAATAGCTGTTGGAATTTCGATAGATCCAAACTATTTGTGTTTAGTTTTCTAGAGTTTCTAGGTCCTCTAGGTCTATTGATTTAGACAGAAATACAAATCTTTTAATGCTTATTTTAGAAAGTCCGTTGGTTGGGTTTATTGGGACGTGGAACTAATGAGGCTCAAGTCATGGGTTTGAGCTCTGCTTCTAGCACTAAGCTTTGCCAGAGTCCATGATTCTATTGTCATGTCTCTAAAGAGGTGATCTTTAGAGACCAAGTCTAAAGAGAGCATCCTTTCATTCCACAGATATTTGTGGGTGTCTCTTATGCTGGACACATATCCTAAACAAGATAGACTACAAACAAATAAATAAATGAGAAAAATGTCATATAAGTGCATGCAGATTATTAAAATTGGGTGAAACAATCAAAAGGTAGTTATTTCTGGAATAAAATAGGTAAGGTTGGATTAGGTCTCAGTGGAATAAAAATGATCATAGAGTTGTAGAGCTTCTGAATACAAAAGTCTGGGTCTTGTTCTGTTTATATTGCGTAGAATATTGGGGACAGCTTTCGTTGGGGTGATAATTTTGTTATTTTCACTCCATCTGTTTCCCTGCAAATAGCATATTTTAGAAAACCTCAGAAAAATGTTTGCTTCCAGACATTATAGAAGGAGAAGAAACTGAGAGACTGTTGCCATTCTACAGGGTGGGGGGGGGAGCAAAGGAAATACCCAAGCACAGGGGTGGTGGGTGGTACCTGAGTCCTTCAGGTCTAAAGAAAAAGATTCATACTATAAAAACAAAATATTCCGTAATTGAGAGAGTCATTCAAAACCCCAAATGAGTAGGGTTTGAGGGAAACTATAGATAAGAAAAGGACTCCTTAAATGACAGGAGGACAGGGAACTTCCGAATTACTTTCATATGCAAAGCGCCTCAGCTGAACTCTCCTTCCCTGCCCTCCCTCCAACCTCAGGGGTGAGACGTCCCTCCTGCAGGCCAGCACCTTGCATCCTCATTGTCCTCTGGCCCCTTGCCTCATCTTCAAATGCTTTCTCTGAATTGGCTTTTCTTGCAGCCGCTGAGCATGGTCTTGCCTCTCTCACATCCTAAACCATCCAGTCCTCTTTTAGGGGCCGCATCGTCTGTTTAGTTTCCCTCTTTGTCAGTTTTATTGCAAGAGAAGCGAACTCTCCTTACTGTCTCTCTCCCTGTGTCCCCACAACTATGTAATCTTGTGTTTACCTTTGCAAAGGCCACAACTAAGTTCCATATTGTAAAATTTAGTACTTTTAAAATAGGACTTGGCGTGAGGTAGGTGGAGGTTTGAATCTTGGCTCTACTACAAACCCATCAAGAGACATCAGACAAGTTACTTAACCTCTCTGAGCCTTACATTAGGAAATGGGATGACAATAGCTTCTTTTATTATGAAGATCGAATGTGGTCAAGTATATAATAAATATATAGTAAAGAATGCAACGCATGGCGTGGGCCCACGGGAAATGCTTCCTGGGGGATAGCGGCTTCTCCTACTTCTCCTGCAACAGCGCTGGTGCAGTTACTCCTGCTGGACCTGCGGCTGCCTTGATTTTGTAGGCCCTCAGTCTCTTCAGGCTCCCATCCCTTGGCTTCTGCCTTTGCACTCTGTAGGTTTGCCTCTGACCCTGCCTGCAGCTTTCAGTCTCCTTCGTTGCCTTCCCAGCCTTTTCCCATGGCTGAGAGGAAGGGGCTGCCAAGGGTTCAGTCCTTGGCCTCCTGTTCTTCTCACCACTATGCCGCCCATGCTCATGGTTGAACTCCCCGCTGCCTGCTCATGTGCTCAAGTTTATCCCTCTTGCCTGCCAACATTATCACTGGGATGTGCTACGTCCCCTTCCCTCGTAACATGTTATAAACCCCATCACCTCTCAATTCCACTGTTGGCATTAGCCTCTTAACTATTGTTTTCCCTTTTTTTTTTTGCCTTCCTTAATGTCTCATAGGCAGAGTGATTTCTGGAAAAGGCAAATCAGATTATTCCCAGTTAAAAACCCTTCAGCCAAGCCCCTGGCCCAGCAGCATAGTCTATAGCACTTCCCCATGACACTCAAGACTCCTCTTCTCCTGGCTCTTGTCTACTCAGCGCCCCATCCATTGTCCCTCCGCCCGTCACAGTCTATGCTCTGATGATATCCAGTGCCAGTAGGTCCTCAAACGCATGGTACATGTTTTGCCTGCAAGTTTCAGGGTGTTTGCTCTGCCTGGAATATCTTTCCTCCTTTTTTTGCTTAGCTGACTTTGATTGTCCTCCACACAGACTTCGCCTCCATAAGGCCCTCTTTGAATCCTGGCTGGACTGAGGGCCCCTCCTCTGTCCTCCCACAGCACCCTGTCTGTTTCTCAGGCTATAATTGTGACTCATTTTTTAAAAATTAAATAAAACTGAACAGGATGGACTAGAAGAGAAAATGCTATTTCACGTTTGTGTGTAAGTATACATAGGGTTGCTGGGTAAACGGTATGTTTTATTCAGAGTTACATCAAAAAAGTTTGAAAAACACAGATTTGCCATGCGCTACTGAAATGATCTGTTTGTATTTGCCCCATGGATTGTAAACTCCTTAAGAGCAAGGACTGTTCTTATCTTATTAGTCCTAATGTTTAGCAAAATATGTAGTCAAATAAAAAGCTTATTAAATGCAATCTGCTAGTTACCAAAGGAGTGAAGGTGAGGGAAAATAGTGGAGTACATGAATTCCCAGGATGAAATAAATGATTGTGTGAAATGATTGTGCAAAAAGTTGCTCTGAGTCTAAATGAGTTAATCGCTCTGGTCCCCCAGACTGAAGCCTCCTTGTCCTGTGAACCAGTTGAATCTATATAGGAAGTCTCCGGTGAGAATCTGCCGGGGCCAGTACCTTGTTCTCTTGTGCAAATGCGTACGAGCAGATTCCGTGATTATTTAGGGGAAAAGTAGCTCTTTTATTTCTTTAGAGAAGCTGAGCTCCTACCACATCATACTGTGAACCGGCTTGCCTGCAGCCAGGGTCACAGAGGAAGGGAAGGAAGGGCGGTCAGGTGAAAGGTTCCGTATGGTCTTTCTCACACATTCTCCTGCTGGCAGGCCAAAACACACCCCGGAGGAAGAGCGGTCATCCTTGCCTCCCAGAGGCTCACTGATGTCGTTCTCAGGACTGAAACACAGAGTGGGAGCCTCAGGATGCTGTTCCTGGAGTCCCTACTCTTCCCTCCTTGTCTTCCCTCCTTGCCTCCCTCCTTGCCTCCCTCCATGTCCTGGCAGGGAGCAGCATGTGGCTTTATTGCACATGCCACTTTCCCGTTCTTCTGGGTTGTTCTATCCTCTTTTTCAGACACCTTTTCTCCCAAATTCAGTATTAGTTCTTTTATTGCTTCCTCTCATATTTTTGCCACCTGTCTTCTCACTGTGCCTTTTTCTTCCTCCGTGCCTTACTTCTCTTCGTCTCTGTTGGGCAAAGCCTGGTGCCATGCGTAGAACAACGAGTTCAATAATAGTTTGCTGTCCAACTAGCTTGAATTAATAAGGAGTAAGTGTGATGCTATGACTGCTTTTTGGTTAGCTTCCCCATAAGCATTTCCCCTGCTCTCTCTTTCATGCCCTTATCTATAAGCCTCCTCCTTTCAAACATTATTATCGGTACTTTATTTTATAATCCGAACATAAATGACTTGACATAAATGACAATCTTGACAGATCTGATGTTATTCAAAATACCAGCTGAATAATATGCTTACATTTCTTGAGATCATACACTTCATTTGTGATAAGTTGGATCTCTGAGTCTAAATGAGTTATTAACTGTGAGGACAGTTATCCCCTGCACCAGCTCTGAAGCGTGTCCGTGGACAGATTGCCTCCCAGGGGTTGCTGTGGATGCAGTCAGAGCCACTGAGAAAAGTCAGTCCCAGAAGCTCGAATGCAGCCTGGCCTGAGGGCCCGCTAGCTGGGAGGAGTTTGGGCAGCAAAGTGTAAAGGAAATAGCTCTAGAAAAATCTTTCTAGATTGGCAACAGCATTTTTGTTTTTCTGATTTTACAAACAATGCATAGTTACTATAGAAAAAAAATCAGATGTAGTAGAAAGGTTTAAAAAAGAAAGTGAAAATTATCCACTTTCCTGCTCTCTCTCCTTTTTGGTGTATGTCGTCCAGACTTTTGCATATACATATAATATATATAATATTTTTAAAGGATTATTCTAAAATATTATTTTATTACCTGATTTTAAAAAAACTTAATATAACACAGATATCTATCCACGTAATCAGTGTAGCTCTACATCGTTGTTTTAATGGTTGCATGGTGTTTAATTGTAAGGTTATTCCATAATTTTCTAACCAATTACATTTAGGTTGTTTCCATTTTTTTAGTATTATAAAATAAAGAATGTTCTAATTAAGGTCTGTTCTAGGTGGCTTGAATTGGACAAATAATTTAATCACCTTTTGAATCCATGCCCACTTGTGTAAAAGGAGAGAGTTGAACTTGATGATCTCTTGGGTATCATACTTAAGGTTAGTTTTGATTATGTTTATGGTTTCGTGCCTTCAACTCGTGGCTTTCCGTGGCAGAGGAGGTATAGACAGTGGCTAAGGGCATGACTGCTGCAGTCAGAGTGCTTGGGTCCAAATCCCTTTCATTACACTTATTAGCTGTGTGACTTTGGCATGTTGTGTAACCTTGTTAAGCCTCAGCTTCCTGATTTGTAGATGGCGATGGTAATCCTGACATTGTAGTGTTGTTGTCAGGATTAAATGAAGTAATGATGTAAAGTGCTTAGTGTGGTGCCTTACACATGATAAGCACTCAATACATGTCAGTTGATCTTTTTACTATAATGATTTGTACTTCTAATCCCCTTCTCCAAGCATCAGAAGCCTACTCATCATTCAACGGCGAGCTCAGATGGCTCTCTATCTTTCCACTTGGTTAGGCCAAAAAGCTTGGAGTCATCCTTGACATGTGTTATGAGATGAATTATGTCTACTCAAAATTCATATGTTGAAGTCTTAAACCCCCCTCCGCCCAGTGCCTCAGAATGTGACTGTATTTGGGGACAGGGTCTTTGAAGAGGTAATTAAGGTTAAATGAGGTCATTGGGATAGGCCCTAATCCGATAGGACGGGTGTCCTTATAAGAAGAGGAGATTTAAAAAGACCATGTGAAGACAGAGGGAGAAGATGGCTATCTACAAGACAGGGAGAGAAGCCTGAGAAGAAACAACCCCACCTTGATCTCAGCCTTCCAGCTTCCAGAACTGTGAGAAAGGAATTTCTGTTGTGTAAGCCGCCCAGTGTGTAGTATTTGTTATGGCAGCCCTAGCAGACTAACACAACACCTCTTTTCCTCTTGCATCTTACGTCTAATCCGTTAGAAAGTCCTATCAGCTCCCCAGTCAGCATCTGACTACTTTTTATCATCTTCCACTGCTATCATATTGGTCCAAGCCAACATCATCTCTAGCCTGGATTATTACAGCGCCATGTTGTGGTATGCCAGATCACATTACTCTTGTTCCTAAAACCCAGCTCATGTAGAATCAAAGTGTAAATCCACACTACGGTCCATGAGTTATAATGTGATCTGGCCACAGCTATTCTCCTCATCTCCATCTGCTCAGGCACCTCTGCCTCCTTGCTCTTCCTGTACCAGGCACACTGCTGTGTTTACCGACTCCCTCTGCCTGGAACACTCTTCCTGCAGATATTTGTGTGCTCAGTCTCACCTCCTTCAGGTCTTTCCTCAAATATCATCTTCTCAGTGAGGCTTTATCCAATTTCTCTCTCACACACACGCATACACACACAGAGCACTCGTTTTCCCCTTTCTTGCTTTATTTATTTTTCTCCGTAGTACTTATCATCATCTTACATGTCATATACTTTGCTTGTATTTTTAACTATTGTGTTGTTGTTGTTTATTATAAGTGCCACGAGGGCTAAAGGTTTTGTCTGTTTTATTCGCTGTTTGTCCACAGCACTGTGAACATTGCCTTGCACATATTAGGTACTCCATAATGGTTTTTTGAATGAAGGGATGTACTTTTTGGCTCTCTTCCAGTCTCCTGCTCTTCCTTTGTGCTCCTATAGCACCATGTTTCCTGTGGTTCTTAGTGTATTCTGGATTTACTACAGTTTGTGTGCAGTCTCTCCCCCATAGACTGTAAACTCTGAGCAGAAAAAATTCCTCAATTTTAGATTAGGGTATCCAGTGGTACTCTGTATGTACTAAGTGCTCAATAGACAGTTAATGAATGTGCATAGACACTGACATCAGCAGCATGCATATAGCCAACCCGTTTCCCTTTCTTTCCCCATCCAAAACTAACGGGTAGACCCTGAGCTCACGGTTCTACTTTGTGAATGGAGTGGGGATCTTCTGACCCATCACTATTTACCCTTCGCTGCCTTCATCCCCTACAGGCTGGTGATGCACATCTTCTCTCTGTTTCCCTCCTTTCTCTTTCTCTTAGAGCTCTTCTCCAGTTATCTCAGAAGAGTTTCATTCCTTTTCTTTCTTACACCTTCCCGTGGGATCCCTTTGTTTGATAACTATTACTGCCTAACAAGAGCAGAAGCAGTGCTGGTCTATAAAGTTAATTGCCAGAAGAACAGAATGAACGTGTGGGAGCAGCAGGCTTCTAGCCTTGGTCAAGATCCTTCTAGAGTGAGGCGGCCTTCGTGGAAAGGGAAAGATTTAAGTTGAAGATTGAAAATTGGCAGTATTGGGATAGAAGAGAAAAAGGGGGAAGGTGGTTGAAGTAGAGGGAAAAAAGAAGCAAAAGGGAGGAGGCGGAGAGCCCAGCTTTTCGTTTAGTTAACACTGCTTTTCTTCCTGTACTAGATTACGAGGATCGAAATAAAAGTTTAAAAATTATTTTTTGTTGAATTTAAATTGTTTTCTGTTTGGTTTAATTACTAGTATTTCAACAGTTACTTCTCCCTTTTTTATGTTGTCTGTGTACATTAGCTACATGTATTAAGAAAGCTCTTCTGGGTTGGTCTGAGATTATAAGCACTATTTACATTGTAGTTTTTATGGGAGGATGAATTTTGAGTTGCAGACAATTGACTTACATAGAAACTTCTGGAATACAACTTAATGGTGGACTGATTTCTTATAACTGCTTTTAATTTGTTTTGGTTTTAGTTTTGGTGTCACATTTCCCTTATCTGGTCTGTACATGGAATCCAGTGTGGCTTTTTTCATTTGATTCTGTAGTTATTCTATGCAGCTAATCATCAAGTTAAAACAAGTTATAAGTCCTGTCATAAACGATTTTATTTCAAATTTCTTATTACATTATAATATTTTTAAATGATTCATAGTTTTTTCCTCTGCCTTTTAATCAGATAATAATCAGGTAGAGCCTTTCTTTTATATTAATTTTCCCACATAAGAAGAGTAAGTGAATGAATATGAGTAAAGATTTATTCTAATGAGTCATCATTATTTTATATGGGAGCTCAAACAAAATTGCTAAAACAGCAGTAAGTAAAGATTTTCTTAAACTCTCACCTTTGTGGGATTCAGATGTGAGTTCCTCAGGAGAGGGATGGTGCTTTTGTCCCTAGAGCTACACTCAGTAAATGGAGCTGAAGGAATGACAGTTTTTACTGAGACAGTCAGAAATCAGGGCCCATCTGCAAAGCCTCTGGATGAACACATCTTACCCGTCTGGCATTTTTGTGCTTTTGAAAGGCAATTCATTACATCCATGGAGAAGAAGTGTTTTAAAAACAGAATATCCTCTGATTTTCAATAGTTTTGTCTTTAGTTATTTTGTTATTCCATATAATTACAAAATTCACTCCAAGTCAGAGTGCAGAATACCTTTGCTATGAAAATGTTCAGTTACCCCAGTGATTGGCAAGGTTTAAAACCTCCCCTCCCCCACCGCTTTCCAGAAAGCCCTTTCATTCCTTTCTCTTCAGAAAATTCTAATTAATAAATTAATTATTGATCAAGCATATTTCTCCAGCTACAAAAACTCATTTCTTAAAATTTAACATTTAAGACAAGGTTAACTTGGAAGTTAATTATAGTTAGTATGATATCAATGATTGCTTCCTGTTCATTATTTTTATAAAATGGCTCTTTCAGATTGATTGAAGATTACTTGTTAGGGATGAATAAAGAAAAACATGTATTTTAATTTTCCTACTTTCTAAATCATCCAGCACACATTTACTTAGAATGTTCAACTTTTTTTAAAAAGTGTTTTGACTTATACGTGAATGTTCATAGCAGCGTTATTCATAATATCCAAAAAGTGGAAACAACTCAAATATCCATCAGCTGATGAATGGATAAATAAAATGTGGTACATCCATGCGCTGGAATATTGTTTGGCGATAAAAAGAAACGAGATACTGATACCTGCTACAAATGGATGAACCTTGAAAACATTATGCTAAGTAGAATAAGTCAGTTACAAAAGGCCACACACTTATGACTCCATTTATATAAAATGTCCAGGGAGGCAAAACTATAGAGACATAAAGTAGATTAGTGAGTAAGGGGTTGGAGGGCAAGGGGAGTGACTGCTAATGGGTGCAGGATTTATTTTTAGAGTGATGAAAATGTTATAAAATGGTTCAGCAGTAAAATCCCAGGATATGACTTGTAAACATACGTGTGGGAAGCTTTTCTCTAGGGTAGTAAACAAGAGAGAGAATTGCTAGGTAGACGGTGTGCCTGTTTTCCATTTTGATGCTGCAGGTTGTCCCCTCAAAGACGCCGGTGTGCTCTCCCGTTAGCAGGTTCCTTGTCCACTCCCAACACTTGGTGTCATCAAACTTTATCTGTGGTTCAAACAAACTCCTTGTTTTAATTCGTATTTGCATTTGTATGAATATTCATGAGGCTGAACAGATTTTCATGTTTTATAGTACTTTAATCTCCTCTTCTGCAAATTATTATCCTTTATGCATTTTTAAAATATTGGTTAGTTTAACTTTTTCTTATTGATTGGTAGGCGTTCTTTATATATTTTGGATATTAATCTTCTGTCTCATATGTTTTGTAAATGTTTTCTTTCTCTCTAGCATGTCTTTAAACTTTGTTTATGGTATCTTTTGTCAAGCAGAGGTTTTGAATTTAGATGTAGTCAAATTTATCTTTCTTGGTGCTCAGAAGCCCCTTCATCTCCCTCCCCGCTTCGTTTAATTCTCTGCTGTTGCCATCTTGAAAAGTCTTGCACTTTCATTTTGCACTGGGCCCCACAAATCGTGTAATTGATCCTGCTTGTATGTTATTTTAGGTTTAGGTTTTTAATTACTCTGGAATATTTGTATGTGTGTATGACTTGTGTGAAGAAGAGATTTTGTTCTTTTTTATTTTGTGCTTTTTGCAAATGGACAGTCTGTTATTTCAATACCATTTGTTGAGTAGTTAATCCTCTTCCCATGATTTGGAATGCCACTTTTATTATATTTTGAATTCCCTTGTATTCCCTGGACTATCTCTGGAGTCTGTGTTCTTCTGTTAATCTGGTCATCTATTCCTGCACTAGCATCCTGCTGTTTTAATTACTATATCTTCACAGTGTTATTTTGATGTCTGGTGGGGCAAGTCCTTTGTTCTTTCTTTTTAGGATCGCCTCAGCTCTCTTGTATACTTATTCATTGGCTTTAATTTTTCGTATCAGCGTGTCAAATTCCTTGCAAATTCCATTTGATATTTTGTTAGAGATTACATTAAATTTATAAATTAATTTTATAATATTGAGTTTATATTGAGTTTTCCCATCCAGGGACAAGATATGTCTCTTCTTTAGTTAATTTATGTCTTTTAGTAAAGTTTTATATTTTTTTCATAACAGTCTTGCATACTAGGCATTCTTAATTGTTATTTTGAGTGGGATTTATTTCTATTTGTTTTTCTAATTGATTATTGCTGTTGTGTATAAAAGCTAATAATTTCTGTTTTTGATCTTCTGTTTGACATTCTTGCTAGCATCCTTAATTTGATGATTTCTGAGAAAAGTGTGGTCGAAGTCTCTTTCCATGATTATTGCTTTGTCAGTCAAATATGCTGGTACTCAAAGTCATGAACAATTTTGCAAAAAATAAGAAAAGACACATTTCTGGTTTTATAAATATAAAGTTCAGTCCAACCATGCTGCCTGTAATATCCTAAGGAAGTGAGGAGTCACCTACATAGATGAGGCTGTATCTAACAGATGATAGAAACCTAAGGTCTTGATAGTTCAAACATATTGTTCATTATTTTGAAATAAAGAACCTGTTCTAACTACTTTTAGGAATCTTTCTAACCTAATGGAATACTCAGAGATGCAATCAAAAATGCTTTCCTGCATAATTTGTAATACTGAAAATCAGAAGTAAATGTCCAGTAGTAACAGTTAAATAAATCAAGAGATATTATATAGGCTTTAAAAATCATGTTATTGAAAATATTTAAGATTATGGGGGGAATCATAGCTGATTATTTAATAAAGCAGAATATAAAATAGCATATAGTATGATTACACTTTGAGAAAAATAATATATGTACGGTAAATATGTGCATAGAATAAAGGTTATTTATTTCTTATTTTTATTTTTTTTGCTGAGGAAGGTTCACCCTGAGCTAACATCTTTGCCAGTCTTCCTCTATTTTGTATGTGGGTCACTGCCACAGCATGGCTGACGAATGGTGTAGGTCACACCCAGGATCCAAACCTGCAAACCTGGGCCACCAAAGCTGAGCGCACCGAACCTAACCACTAGACCATGGGGTCGGCCCAAAGGTTATTTTTTAACAGTTATCTCTTGAATGATGGTATAGATAATCTCATTTTATTCTTTATATTTGGCTATATTTTCTAAATTTTTAAAGTGATGATTTATTTAATAATAAAATGTATGTCTTTGGAAGCATCTTTAGCCAAATAACTTCTTTTGTCTAGAATGTACATAACCTAAAATCAGGTGAGTGCTAAAATTTAATATTGGAATAGTATCTAATTGTAAAGGCAGAAGTGCTTTAAATGATTATGGTGATTTAAACTGAAATATACTCAATGAAGTTTAAATTAAAATAATATCAGTGAACATAGAGTAAAAAGATGGATACATTTTGTGTTGGAGAGTGCTAGGGGGCAGTAGGTATTCTTATCTGCTGGTAGTAGTGTTAGGCAACTTGTGATGAGCAATTTAGCTATATGTGTTAAAGTTTTGAATATTTATATTCTTTGACCCAAAAAATTCTCTGCTATGAATTAATCCTGCAGCAATTCCTGTAAAAGTAAAGAAGGATTTCACTGAGTATTGTTTATAATAGTGAAAAAATTGGACAAAGAATCCTAATATCCATCAGTATGGACTTGGTCAAATAAATTGTGTTACATCTAAAAAAGGGAATATTATACAAACCTTAAAAAGAAAGGGGAGCTTTATGGATAATAGTGACATGAAAAAATGTCCAAGATATATTATTAAGTGAATGAAACAAGTTGCAAAATATTATGTATAGTATGATCCCGTTTTTGTAAAAAATGGTATGTGTGTGTACACATTCACATACACACACATGCGCGCATTAAAAATTTTTAGGAGAAATACTATATGAAATAGTTAATAGTACCTGTCTGTGAGCAAGGGGCAAAACATGGGTAACTTCACTTCGTGTATTACTATGATTTTGAATTTTTACAATAAACATTAATTATTATTATTTTTTTGATGAGGAAGATCCGCCCTGAGCTAACATCCGATGCCAATCCTCCTCTTTTTGCCAAGGAAAATTGGCCCTGAGCTAACATCTGTGCCCATCTTCCTCTACTTTATATGGGACACCGTACGTCAAGACACAGCATGGTTTGGCAAGCGGTGCATCAGTGCGTGCCTGGGATCCGAACCTGCGAACCCTGGGCCGCTGAAGCAGAGCGCACGCACTTAACCGCTGCACCACTGGGCCAGCCCCTAAACATTAATTACTTTAAACAAATTTTAATAAATGTAAATTTTAAAAGGTAGAAAATGATATCTCTGTAATCAGATACTACTTCGGTATTTCCTTTCTGTGTATGGTCATATGCCTAGCAGTGTAATAAGCATGTAAAATAGACAGCATCCCTGCCCCTGAGGAGCTTGTCCTCTGAAATTCTCTTTTTTGCAGGTATACAACATTCATGTAATTATTTTAATAGGTGATAACACGGTAATTAATTTGCTAGAAGTAAAATAATTAGTAATTTTTTACCTCAGTGAACTGGTGCTAAATCCATGGAGATTTATCCTATGCAGGTCAGATAATCCGAAGGTGGATGCTTAACTTGTCTATGAAAGGAATTAGATAAGTAAAGTTAATAACATTAGTGCAAACTTTAAAAAACCCCTTTGGAGTTCTTATGAAACATAAAAAAAGTTGTAGTTTATACCACTGTATCTTAAATAGTAGACATAGAAATAAGTCTTAGGAGAATTTGTTACTTATAATGGGTCATAAGTATCATATAAAGTTAAAAAGTCCGGTGCAAATATTTAAGTTTTGAGTTGACTTCTCATTTTCATTTAATGTACCTGATGAACTTTAAAATACCTGTTAATTCATACAATATTAAGCTATAATTTTCATTCAGTGGCATTCATATTTATTGAGCACTGCTGTTATCCCTTCTTTAAATGCCTAGCTACCATAAAACATTAACTAAAAACCAACCTTAGGAAAGGATGAGCAATAAACCATTAATTGTAGGTAATTGTGCAAATAAGTTCACTGTGGGTAACTTTGCACGATTTCCAATTTTAATCACTTTTAAGCGAATGCCTTAGTTTTTGTCTTACTGTGTTCCACCCCTCTAAACTCTAAGCTGGTAATTTGTTTTCAGTAAGTATTTGTTTAATAAACTGTTCAGAATGCACACCTGTGTTGTCAGGAGCAATGATGAAAGCTAAGTTTTTGAAACTGCCGCCAGATGAGGCTTCTGGTTCCTGTTAGCTTTGCTTCCCATGGATAGATACTATGACTACTGTAGACCTTTCCTCCTAACTCCCTTTCCCCTTTATTGGGATTAGATATCTTTGCGGTCTATTTTCCACTGCCAAAGCCTAACTTCTACATTTAGGCTTGTCAGCACCTCAGACCATCTTTGGCTCTGTGTGTATCCTTCCAGCTTCCCATTCAAGTGTAGAGAAAGGGGGTTCCAATTCTGCTCCAGTGCCAGCCCCTGCACCTGGACCTGACGGCATCACTCTTACCTTCCTCAGCTCTTGTTTCCATGTTTATCCTCACTCTCTCCAGGATCTTCCATCCATCCCTCTGAATTCAACCACACACCTAGCCTGTCTATCATAATATTATCTGCCTTTTGAATCCTATTCTCTTTTGCTCCTTTTTACTACAAAACGTATTGAACAAGTGGTTCATACCCACTGTCTCCCAGCCTCTCCAAACTGATTTTCATTTCCACCAATCTACTGAACAACTTCTTTCTTCAGTGCTACCCTTGATCTTATGTTGCAAAATCCAAAGGTCTCTTATTCATTATTTCTCTCTTTGGTGTTTGCACAGTATTAATGTTGCTGACTCGGCTCTTCATGAGACTTTTTTTTCCCTCCTGGTTTTTCTCACATTATCCATCATAATTCTTCTACCTTTATAGCCGGTTCTTCTCAGCTTGCTTTGCTGGTTACTTTTCCTTCTGCTGTCTGACGGTAGACGTTCATCACGGCTCTGCCCTCAGGTCCACACTCTCCTCTATCAATATTTTTTCCCTTGGAGAGCTCTCATAAGCAGCAGCTATCACCTCTGCACTAGTGGCTTCTTCAGCATAGTCCTATCCTTGAACACTTACCTGGCCGTCAGTACTGTATCCCACCTGTGTTCAGAACTTTTTCAATTAGATGTCCCACTATAATGTCCTTTCCAGCTTGAGAACCTGTGATTCTTTGGGTGAAAAGAAAGTCATCTTCTCCATAAAACTAGTTAATTTATAAACATTCTTTGTTTCAACAAAGTAACATCATTATTCAGATCTCTGTAAGAGGTACCACGTTGACTAGTGATTTAGCTGAAAAATCTAGGAGTTTCTCTTAAATCAACCTGCCCCATTATCCTCTGTGGAGTCATGTGCTGATTTACATCAGGTCTCCCAGCACAGTTGCCCCACCCAGGTCTTTCTCACCTTTCCTCGCATTCTGACTGTTAATTCCTCCTCGGGGTCCTCGCTGCCTGATGATGCTTCCTAAACACCACTGTAGTCAAGCCACTAATCATCCAGCCATTCCTTATTTGCTTTGATGTTGGTTGTAGCTCCTGGACCTGACTCACAGGACGCTCAGACGTTTGCCTCTCAGTTTGTCTCCCACTTCCTTCCTTCCTCCCACTTGACGTTGGGTCAGCTACATTCTCTTATTCATGCCTTTAGCCACATTGTCCTCCTTGTGGGAACTGCCTGCTTCACTCCATTCTAAGTCCTGCCTAGCTTTCAAGGACCACCAAAATCTCTCCAAATCTATAGCATCTAAAGTCAGTACCCTATATTTTAATCGAATATTGTTCATTTATGTCTTCTATGTGAATAAATAAACAATTCCCTAGGCATAAACCTCACCTTCCTTCAGAAGCATTTCCCGAAGCCTTTCTATTTTCTATCATTTCTTAAAACATATTTTAGTCTTATTTTCATAACTGTGCTTTGAGCTCTTGAGGGTGAGAATATATCCTTTTCTCTGTCCTCTCTGGTGACCATTAATATACGGAGGATAATTTCAGTAACTACTTATTGATTAATTGTTGGGCATCATAGTTTGAATACTTAACAGGCTAAGAAAACTTAAATAAGATTTCAAACAATCCAATCATCTATAGGCAACAAAATAACAAAAGTTTCTGTTAGTAACATATGCCAGGGCCTAACATTCTTGGAAATTAAAAAAAAATGTTTTCTAGATGAAATACTTGCTATTAAAGTGTATGTCCTCTTGTTTCAGTGAAGTTGGAGAGCCTGCCAGTTTCCTTGGGATAGCCTTCTGACATTTAAAACATAAAACCACCTCATGCTCTAAGGTCATAGAAGGTTAATGCTCGAAGGGGCCTTAGAGAGTCTTGACAGAACTCTCTCTCTTTACAGTTGAAGCCAACAGAAATTTAGGGACTGGTTACAACACTAGCAAATGTTGGGACTGGGACTAGAGGCTGGTGTTCTTATATCAAATCCAAAGACCTTTCCACTGCACACATCCATATATTCCATTCACTCTTGTTTTTATTCAGCACATACTTAGTGAGCACCTACCATGTGTCAGGCCATGCTAGCTAATGAACTATAACATTCTAAGACACAGTCCCTGCCTTCAAAGAGCATAGTCTACCGGAGGAGACAGACAAGTCAATGTAAAGTGGAAATGCAGTGGGACATGAGGTGGAGGAAAAGTTTTTTGTTTATGTTGCTTTATTTTAATATGGAAAGGATTTGAGGAAATTTAATGCTAAGAGAAAGTGCCAACAGCAGGAAAAAGGCTGAAGATTTGGCTGGAGGGTAACTGGTGGAGTAATGTCCCTTTGAAGGCTGTGTGAAGGGAATAGGGTCCAGAGCGCAGGTGGGGGTGGGGGCATTATCCTGAGACCAGAGAGGGATAGCATTTCCAACCAGAAGGAACTGACGAAGGAGAACCAGAAGCTGTGGAAGCATTCCCATGTGATGCTTTCTATTTTCCAGATGAAGCAGGAGACAAGGTCATTGGATGAGACTGAGGGTAGTAGAATAGGGAGGGAGGAGGAGGAGAATAAAGAATATTTGAAACCTCCCTGTAGGAAGTGCAGGAATCTTGACCTACTCGAGAATGTAGGGAGCAAAGTCATCTATTGCCCATGAAGGGTAAAGATGGTGAGGGGAAAAGACCTGAGACAGCCTTCATAGAGACCCAGCAGAGGGCCACCACTAGGTGAATAAGGGGTTTGCTTGGCAGGAGCCAAGCCCTCTGATATTCGTAGTGCTCCAGGGTGCCCAGTGTCTCAGCTCCTGCCGGAGGGAACCTGGCAACTGATGAGCCTGGTGGATGGCAGTTATGCGGGAAGGGTTGGAGATCTGTGTGGGTCATGGGCCAGCTCAGGGAGCGTGGAAGCCTGGGGATGGACAAGAGTGGCACTGACCACAGGGATAAGTAGACACTTTTCTTTTGTGGCAGTTGGTGTATAAGGAATAGAAAGTCTGGTGAAGGAAGAAGGGGAAGGGATGTTAGAGAAGAGATTATTTTGAAAGAGATTTACTTTGAAAGGTTGTGGTCAGTTGATTTAGTCTTGAAATGGAGAGCTAAGCTGGCAGAGACATACTGATCAGTCTGGTCAGCACGAGGCGTCTCCATCCTTGAGTGATGGTGGGCCTTAGCTGCTAGCATGCCTCATGACCTAGATGTTAGGCTCCCTGGATTCTCACTGCAATCAGGAGGAGCCCCATCTAGGATCTTATTTTTTCCCTCCAGGACCTTTCATGTTTGATTCTTATGCTGTTATATTTCTTCAGTATTAATAATTCAGAGTCAATTGTTTTTAATAACCTAACTATAAATAATTAGTGAAGAGAATTAAAAGAATTGATATACTTATTGATATTTTCATCATCCTTACCCTGCCCTGTGGCCTGGCCTACTACTGATGAAACTTGATATTTTAAAATTTTTATAATTTTATGTGATGTGCCTTTGAGACCACCAAGAAGAAATGTCTGGGAGGCAGCTGGACACGCAGGTCAGGTGCTCTTGAGAACTCCAGACTGTTGTCACCTGCATGGACATGACCCCTTCTGTCCCTGAGTTCAGACAGTACTTGTGCCTCTCTTGCTGCTGCCATTAAGAGTTCCTGTTTTGGATCACCGGTATCTCTCTGTGCCTTATATTGTTTGCTAAGGGAAATCTAAGTCCAAAAGCGTTTGCCCAATAGCACAAAGATTTAATAACCTTTGAAAATGCAATTATGTCTCACTTTGCATAATAGATGCTTATTGAATAGTCTTGAAAATTCTCCTCATGAGACTCTGAGTGTATGGAGAGGGAAAGGGCTGAAGTCTACGGCCGAGGCACTTGGAGTTCCTCCTGAGGCTCCTGCTTCCATCTGGTTCCAGTTCCGGTGCTGGCCCTTTTTCCTCAGTTACAGATTTGTGACTTGAGGAGATCTGCTCAGGTGGAAGAAAGGGTACTTGTTTCAGGTCTGGCTCATCTAGAAGGGGCAGTGAGGCATGGAGAATCCCAACCTGGGCTCCAAGAGTACTGCCTTCCTCTAAAAGGTCTTGAAGAACAAAACGTGTTCTTCCCCCCAGCCTCAGGTTACACTAGGGCAGAGGCAGAAAGACGGACCCTTGATAAATGCAGAGACTTTTCATAGAGCCTCTTTGAGGCCAGCTCCCCTGGGAAGTCCTGGTGGCCTTTCCTGAGTAATCAGGAGAGATTGAGGCTAGGATTTGTTCCTCATTCACTTATTCAAAGCACAGCTCAGTGAAGCCTAGAATCACTCTGATTTCAGACCCTTGCTCTCCTAGGTAGTGGGTTTGGCTGCTGTGAAATACCTGATGTGGAGCACAATAGCAGCTTATTAGGAGCTTTCGTTATAGTAGTTTTGGACCCCTGTGAAGGATCGGACTTCCACGTTGCGGAGGCTAGAGGATGTAGCTCTCTTGACTATTCACACTGGCAGAAAGGTCTGAGAGGCCCAGGTGGAGGGGACTTGTCAGTAGGGCTCCTAGGCCATGTGATGGTCAGACACAGGCACATACTGGAATTATACCATGGAGGTTCTCCCAGGTGGCTGCATAGGGGTTGGGTGGGAGGATGTGCCCTTAAGTGGATGGCTGGAGACTGGTTGGGGAGAAGTTCAGGATGACTGAATTGGGAAAAGGAAGCTGTTGAACTGAGGTGCTGTGAGTGGCTGGGGCAAAGTTTATCTGGGGTGCCATCCCCTAGCCTTGGGTCCGCTGGCTTCTTCCACACCCACTTGCCAGCAGAAAAGCTGCTGCAAGTCTTTCAGAAGGCCTGGCTCTCCTTGGCTTAGGTCTGGTGCAGCCGAGCTGCTGCAGGGAGACTGTATTAGTTGGCTGGAGCAGACAGTACCTGACAGTGCCTCAAGTCCCATTTTAGAATGAACTAGTAGGAGAAGGAAGAGTTGAACCTTGCTCATCCAGGTGCTTACCTCTGAGAAAGAAATGGGCAAAGGAACAAAATGGACTTCTCAAACAGCTATTGAGGAGAAGGGGGATGGCTATAAAAGAGGCACGATCCGGATCACAATTGTATGAGTCAGGGTTCTCCAGAGAAACAGAACCAGTAGGGTGGTGTGGGTGTGTGTGCATATGTATGTGTGTTTATGTATATATATATATATATATGTATGTGTGTGTGTATATTGAGAGAGAGAAAATGAAAGATTGATTTTAAGGAAATGGCTTGAGCGATTGTCAGGGCTGGCATGTTTCAGATCCATAGAGCAAGCCAGCAGCAGGCTGGAGATTCAGGTGAGCTCATGTTGCAGTCTTGAATCTGAAGGCTGGAAACTCAGGCACATTTCCTATGCTGCTTTCTGGAGGCAGAATTCCTTCTTCTCGGGAAACCTCAGTCTTTGCTCTTAAGGCTTTCAGCTGATTGGATGGGGCCCACCCACATTATGGAAGCTAATCTGCTTTACTTCAAGTCAACTAATTGTAAATATTAATCACATCTAAAAAATACCTCTACAACCACATCTAGACTAGTGTTTGAACAAACAACTGTACACCATAGTCTACCCAAGTTGACACATAAAATTAACCATCACTGCAATTCTCATGGAACATTGTCATCTCTTAAAGGAAGGAAGGTCATCAGGTAAGCATTTTTCCCTCAAGAAAGAGTGGGAAGAAGTGGGGAGAGGAGAGTGTTGTCCTTATTTGTGGGGCTTATTTGTTTCAGTCTTTAGCTACTTCTTGAACTTTGAGTCTTCCATTGGCCCACACTAGGGTAGCATTTGGGGGGTCACCTCATCATAGATTACTCCCTTCTAGAAAGGTTACCCTCATTGGTACCAGCCAGAGTCCCCGACTCCTGGTCCTCAGTTGGGGCTCATATGTATATATAGATGGAAGTGCCTTAAGGGCAGAATCCATGTTTGTTCATCTTGGTAGCCCCATAGTGTCTAGTATCTTAGTACTGAGCCTCATACATATGGACATTATTCATTTAAAAAGTATTGAGTCTTCCATGTTCAGGGCACTGTGCTAGGTATTAGAATAGCCATTGAATATGTGTTTATTGAGTGAATTATTTCACATCACTTTACATTATGATTTGTATTTCCTCTTCTCTCTGATTAGAGGGGAATGATTTCAAACCAGTGTGTCCTAGAACATAGTCCTGTAAGTACTTACTCTTTGGCTGGCATCCATGGTTCCTGTGGTTTGCCTCAGCTCGCCTCTCTAGCCTCAGCTCTCACTGTTCCTCTCCCACAGCCTGCACTCGGGCCGCACCACACTAGCTGCCCTTAACAGTCACCCCGAGAGCATTTCCACTCCTACGATGTTCCTTCCATTTTTACCCATTCAGATCCATTCTTCAATAGACAACGAGGGCCTCCCCAGGACCCTATACTCCCTGTATTCAGAACATCACAGCCCTTTCGTAAATGTCTGTTACGATACTCACCACTTACCTCTTTCCTCTAGCCTCCCTATTGAAAGCTTCCATAGGCCGGGGTCTGTGTCTTGTTCCATGTTGTATCCCCCTCAGCACCTTGCAGTTTGCAGGTGTTGATGAAGTAGAACTCACTGGAGCCTCCAGCAGTCCTTGCCTTATGTTTGATACACATGTTAGGAATCTATTCAGCCACTACATTATTGTTTTCAGTTGATTATCCAGTTTCTGGACAATCTCAAACTTTGCTTTTCTTTTTGTATTTGGAATGTGGTTAGAGGACAGAAGAAGAACTGAAGAGCCTTCCTACTTCTTTTATTGTTGATAAGAGCGTAGTTAACAAGAAAAGCTACAATCATTTGAAGGTTTAAAATGAATGAATGGCTACAAAACAGATTAAAAATATTTGTGACTTCTTTATCAGTGAGGCTCACTTCATCAATGCTCACAGATTGGTTAATGATGCTTTGCTCTGAGGACCGGTGACAGCAATCTGAAACTTCATTTCCCTTGTTACTCAGTTAGGTGCCCTAGGAACTCGTAGTCCAGCAGGATGAGAGGAGGAGAGAGAAGGGAAAATGTATAATGGGATGTAGAAAAGGGGGTGGGCAGGGGCCTCTTTCATTTCTTTTGCAGTTCAATGAATCTGGATCTAGCCTAGATATCACCACTAAAAGGGAGAAAAATGTTCGAACTGTGGAGAAGTACTGGCAGCCACGACGTTCTTGGGGATGTAATGATGTAAGGACATTCTTACAAGCTCATTAGTTTTCTCGCCATAGAGGCATTGGCACGCTCAGATGCCAGACGACATTGTGTCAATGCAACAAGCCCAGAATCCTAGCAACAATTTTAAATGTTGGAAACTTATTGAATATGACTCTTTTTCACATTAGGAAGTTTTGTTGGCAGAGAGGAAAGCAAATCTTGCCCTTTGCCAAAGCAGAGGAAAACTCAGGTCTAATTTTCTTTTGGTCAGTCTTGCTGTTCTGTTAGAACTTTCAGCTGATGCAGAAGTACTCACCCAAGGAAAATAATTGTCCAGAAAAGATAATTCTAAGGAATGATGCAGTCTTGTTTTTGGAATGTTTACCCTTTCACAGCATCAGCAATTTGTTTTGGTGGTTGTCTTGTTTACTTTTGAATATTTGACTAATATTTCCAAGTCACCTGATGATGTGACTTATACATTCTGTGGGGCACAAGCCACATTTATTTTGTGATTAAAAACCTCAGTTAAGTCTAAGGCATGAACTCTTATTTCTTTTTCTAATGGATATGCCCCCCTCTCCCACCAGGGTATTTTGCATATATGAACTTTATTTGCGATTTGGTTTAATTTGAACTACCACTTTGAAAAAGTAAAATTTATCAAACCACTCTTAACTACAATTGTCATAATTTATATTTCCTGGAAATATGTTTATTTAAATAATATAATATTGATAATATACTGATCAGGTAGCAAAAGTGGAAAAAAACATGTTTTCTTCCAGTTCACTTTCTATTTTAATTTAAGCAAATTTTGTATCAGATTTTAAAAATAATAGCATACTTTAAAGTTTTATATTGAGGGTTTGGAAAAAGAAAGCCAATAATAATCTCATGACTAAAATTGTGAATCCATCTTCATTTTCACTGTCTATAGGAAATGGGTAATTTCTGTATTGAAATATGTATATTTGGGGCATTTTGTGGGGTTCGAAATAGTAATGAAGCTTTCTGTGATTTGGTGATTTGGTTCAAATGTAGGCACATCTTCTGAAAGGTTTATATTTCGTTTGCAACCTATCCAGAGACTGTACTTGAAGGTTAATTTACTTGTTAACTTTCACCTCTTTGAGTTTCTCTTTCCTAGGTAGAGAAGTAGTTGCCAGCCACTTTATTTCACAGTGCTCTTTATACAAGAACCATGTGCTGAATTGCATCTTGAATTTAGTTTCTGAAAGTTAATCTCAGCGAGGACTTTTGCTTGCTTAATTTTGTTGGGCAATAAAAGATGTGTAACCCTATGTATTGCCATTTTTGACTTTTCCATCACAAAAAATTTAGCATCTAACCAAAGCATTTTATTCGCCTCAGGTGTGTGGTGACTTCTTATCTTAAAGCTTCTTATAGATGTTCTATTTTCTTCACCCCAAATTATCCTCTTTTATATTAGGCTATAATCATATGCCATTTCAGATTCTGTGTAAGTGGGCAGGATACACACTTCTAAAAATATGTTTTCTGGATAATAGTTTCATCCCTATGGAAGTGGTGCAGAGGAGGAACATCTGAGGCAGAGAAAGCATTTGCTTCATGTCCAAAACCTAGAGGATGTGAGAAAAGTTACGGTGCCGGTGAGGCGCTTCTTGAGTCTCTGTCGAATTGAAGTGGATCTACTACGTGTGTCTTTCCCCAAACTGTAAAATTAAGACTTTTTCTCCATGAGTGCCTTTTTTTCTTCATCCAGCCTCTGTCCTCTTTTCATTTTACCAGCTTATTTAGGCTCTTGCAAGGTTTTAGGAGCTGTTGTTTATCCCCCTGAGGATTCCGTGAGGGCTTCTGAGCCTCAGTGTGTGCCCTGTTCGCCATTTCTGTTTTCTTTTCCTGCTTTGGGGTGTATGTGTTTTTGGGTGGAGGGGAGGGTGTTTTTCATCATAAATGCAGCGGGTGACACCTACCACTTTTATCAAAACACAGGAATGTGGCCCAAAGGCAAGATAGAAATGCACACTTCTGGGCAGAGGGTTTTTCAGCCATTTTGAACTGAAAAGCAAGTGTCAGAGGCAGAGCCTGGGACGGGATGTGGTCGGACCTGCCTGGTTTAATTCAGCGCTTGGTGTCTCGCAGTTGTGTCCTCTCTTCCCCCTCTTATGTGTGAGCCCCCGGGTGCAGGAGGAAGTGACTCCCTTTCTTAACAGCGTCGACTGCTCCCGCTCCTTGCCAGGCTTCCTTCTCTTTGCTTTACTCAAAGGAAACTGTTCTACAGCTGCGTGGTTTCTTACCAGAACATTAAAAAATAAAAAGAGGAAAGCCGTAGTGGAGGTTTCTAAAAATGAAATCCATTCCTCCCTGTTTAATGACGAAAATAAACTTACTTAGTCCGTGAGTATATTTTTATTTCTATATAATTGTCTTCACCCATATCTACATTTCTGTCTTCTCTGTAAATGCTGATCTGTTAATCTACCATTAGTGGGCCTTTGCTTTGGGTTGTTTCTCCATGGCAGTGGCATATTTTTTATGTCTTTAAATTTTTTGCATTAATTTAAAGATGATATAAAGCATATATTAAAGAACATTTTGGGGAAGAAAAAAATCCCTCTAGGTCTCCCCTCTCCCACACAGCTATTTTGCTAGTGCGTGTTGCCTTCCACTTGTACACATATCTAGCACAGCTGCTGTTAAAGGGTGCTTCTTGTTTCATTCAGGGTTTGATTTGTCACGATCCAGCCACAGTCTCTAATCCATTCTCCTTTGGATTTATAAAATGCCCAACCAAGTTTAAAAGTCTGTGATTTGTGGCTGTGGTTCAAAGCAGAGCTAAGTGACTCCTGTGGGAATAAAATGGCTCATATAGCATAAGAACTGCAGTGTCTTTAGAACTATGCTCTCCCCAGAGGAGGTGGCCAGAATTGTCCACTGACTAATTCATTTTGTACTGCTCAGAATGACTAATTTAAACTGAGGTGATTTTAATAGGGACAGAGAAATTCTCGTTGTAAAGGCTTTTTCTGCTTTATCCAGAGAAGTATTCCAAAATATATGTAAGATATCATTTGAGCAAATTCTTATTCCTTAATTAACGTGGAAATATGATTAAGGCTTCCGTTGCCCTTCAGAGTCACGTTTTCAAGTGTAATGATTTTGTATCTCATTGTAGGTCAGCAGCAAACTGCATTTTTCTGTATATTGTGAAGACACTTAGTCAAAATATGAAAGCTATTTATTTTCAGCCATTTAGGTAAATTGTTATTTACAACCAACACAGGAAATGGGATAATTCTATGGTTTCTACCAAAAGACATGTTATTATGTCTTTTCATACTTGAATGTGTGAAGGATATTTCTTTTCTAATATGCAAAAGCTTGAATACTAAGTGCCCATTGACAGGTGTTGATACTTGTTTTTAAAAGAAATGAGGAATTATATAAACAGAGCTAATTTGTTTTTTAAGATTATGATTTTTTAAAAGAAGAAATAAGGGTCTAGTAAGTCTAAGAATAAAAATAACTTACCACTAGCTATTTTCACAGGCTCTTCCTTTCCATTTCACCTATTGATTTTGTTTAGTAGACTTGTAATTGGTTGTAAAGTTCTGAAATTTTGGGAAAATAAGGTTTTATTAAATAATAAATCATTTCCCTGGTTCTTGGACTCTAAGCCTTTCTCTGTGAGTAGGAGTGTTCGAGTTTGTTGTTTCTATGTGAATCTTTTCAGGGTTCACCTCTTTGGGTAATCTGCTTAGCTTCTGATCTCCATAAATTAGAAAATGAGAGTAATGAAAATTCATAATTGACATGGAAAGTCAGAGAGAAGAGGATGTGACCAATAGGAAAAAAATGGGTTACAATTTAAGAATCAGATCCATCCCTAGCAATTTCAGGCATAAATAGATTATTTAAAAGAAGCTAAGATTGATTGCTTTCTGAAAGTACAAGTGCAAGTAGGTTCACTCCTGATTTTTGGACGTAGGATTGTATCATTTGCAAAGAGAACTTTTCATGAAATTCCTTTAATTACTTCTCTTCAGTAGAGGATCTAGTAACTCGATCTCTGCGTGTCTTAGTTATTTTAAGGCTCAAGAGTCCCTAGGAAGCTGTCTCTGAACGTTTTGGCTGGGGATGGTGGCTCCCTGGGCATGCTTCTATATTAGCTTCTAATCACATACTTTTGAAATTATTTCTACCATCTCCTCTAGACTATAAGCCGTTTTAGTACTTCCATAGTACCTGACTGATGATGCTTAATAATTGTTTATTGAATTGAACTAGACTAAAAGACAAAATAGAAAGCATAAAAATGGGCTGTCTTATGGCTGAAGTTAATATACTTGGTGAGTGTAATATTCCATTACTATACACATGGAAACATCAAAGGGTAAAGGTGAGGGAGACTTTAGGCTTATTACTCTAATCCAGTGTCATTTTTAGTTTATTTTCTTAGAGAACTAAAAGTCATGTGGCTGTGTTTGTGCTTCATTTGTGTACTCCATGTGCTTCTGGCTCCACAAAAGGGATATATGAAATGATTGAGGTGATTGCTTCTCTGTTACCTGTGCTTGGACACTGCCGAGAGGAGTGATAATAACTGCTCTTCAGTGCCCTGGAAGGCCACCTCTCACTTTCTGTTAACTCACTCTGAGGAATGGGGCATAGCTGGGCTGCACTGACCCCTAGTAGGAGCAGATGGGTGTTAGATATGGGGGAGTATATGCTTGTTTCCAGTGGCAACTTCGGAGGGCTTTGTGAAAGAGACAGAGTTGGTCATCAACACTGAAGGACAGTTCTCAATATTTCTGGTAGTCCCTCGGAGATATCAGGAGGAGGAGAACAAAAAAATGAGATGATCCATGGAACCATGACATCATGAGCTGTCCATGAGTCTGAGCAACCTTGGAGATGTTGATAGGAGTGGCCAGTGGAGCCCAGACATAGGGAATTCTAATCTGCAGGATGCAGATCTTGTCCAACCAACAGAAATAAGCAGAAGGTGCTGTAAGGAGGAACCAGCCAGACATTCTACCAAGCCAAGGAGTTTAACGACCCTGCATGTCAGAAGTTATGAGGAGTGATGGGCTACTTGTATCGTTGCCACTGTGGACAACTATGCTAGCCTACTTGAGTACTGGGTTTCTTTGTGGAAGGTAGAAGGTAATAATGTCTGCATCTTGGAGTGGTTATGGGATTTATATGAGATAATACATGTGAGGCACCTAGCACTAGGCCTGGCACACTGTAATTGTTCACTGTGTTACTTCCTTCCTGACCCTACAGTTCTTCTTCTAGTGTGAATCACCCCACAGATGGAAGGGCCACACCCCTGGTGGTTCTTTTGCTCCCATTATCGACATGGTAGAACTGTTTTTAAAGTTCTAATGGAGGAAGAGCAAATGATAACCTAACAATTGACCAAAAAGGGTCACCTGCCAGAGAGACTTAGGATGAGGGATCAAGCTGCTAATAGCCTCACAGGTTGCCAAGAGCCCTTATTATATGTAAGTCCTGAATATTTGATATACCAATACATGTTTAAAATTTACAGTTCGTCTCTCTCTTTGCTTTAAAAATAGTGTCCATTTAGTATAGAAAGCTGTGTTTTTAAGGGGAACTGGAGGAGAGAGTCTGACATTTATGGGGCCTCTGAGTGCCAGATTCTTTCCCTGTACCTCCATTATTTCATTTGACTCTCACAACCCCGTAGAATAAATTATTATCTTTGTGTAATGGATGAGAAGAATGAAGACAAGAGAGGACGGATCTAGTAGCCTAAGGTCAGCAGCTACTAGCAGCAGAGCCGAATTTGGAGCCAGGTCTGTCAGGTGTTAAGGCCAGTGCTCTTCATCCTCTTGCGTTTGCTGAAATGCAGAAAGTCCTCCTGGCAGGAGGGGTTTCAAAGACAGGCCCAGCGGCCCCTCCGGACGTGAGCCCCTACAAGGTCGGGGCTGCTACGTTCTGCATGGTAAACCCAGGGCTCAGCAACATCTGGCACATGGCAGACTCTCAGTAAATATTTACTGAGGGAATGAAAGTCAGAAGTTAAGGTAGAAAACTAATTATTTCAATAAGTGGCAGTTTGTCAGCAATATGAAATTTGTCATCAACATTATCGAATTACTGAAAAATCTGTGACATTTATTAACACAGGCTCCACTCAAGTGGCAATATAGCAATTTAGAGATCTGTGTTTAGAATTGGACAATATGTGAAAAATTGACACAAAATAGAATTCAAAAGACGTCAACAATTTTTTTAAGTGATTGAAGAGGCACATATTGCCTCTGGAGGAAAATAAACTGATAAGCCTAAAAATAGCTTTTAAAAAATAATGGTATAAATTTTGACTCATATATTCTCCACTTCTTTTCCCTTGAAGTTTAAATGTTCAAAAGTTGCCATTATGGAGATTTTAAAAAACACTATTTAGGGCTGGCCCCGTGGCTTAGCGGTTATGTGCACGCGCTCTGCTACTGGCGGCCCGGGTTCGGATCCCTGGCGTGCACCGACACACCGCTTCTCCGGCCATGCTGAGGACGCGCCCCACATACAGCAACTAGAAGGATGTGCAACTGTGACATACAACTATCTCCTGGGGCTTTGGGGGGAAAAAAAAAGGAGGAGGATTGGCAATAGATGTTAGCTCAGAGCTGGTCTTCCTCAGCAAAAAGAGGAGGATTAGCAAGGATGTTAGCTCAGGGCTGATCTTCCTCACAAAAAAAAACAAAAAAACAAAACACTTTATTTTCATGTAAGGACAGCACAAACAACTTTCAGTCAGATTGAAAATGAAAAGCAAAGCTAATAATTTAAGAAGTAAATATAGTATGCCAGTTCTTAGCCAAATAAATGAAGCTATTAGCTGTATGTTTTATAAGAATTTTGTTGATAAAAATGTAAAGGACTAGCTGAACACTGGTATTTTATTAGTAACCATAGAACCATGGATTCGTCAAGCCTGGGGTCTGATGGAAATTATACTACGTTGAATAAATTAAGTTTTAGTTAAAAGAGGATTTTTCACTAAAGGTGAAAAAGCAACTCCTTCAGCCACAGAGCTTCTCCTCCGCACAGTTGTATTGCATTTGGCTGAATCACCTCAGTTCCCCCTTCCCCAGTAGGTAGGAGCATTAACAGGAGAGCCAGATACATTGAGATGCCTTTTCCTTTGAATCCATCTGGTCAAAGTGTATTTAGAACTAGCAAAAACCAATTCTATCGCAGTAAAGGAGAAAGCACCCTTCTAAGTGCGTGCCTTCTGTTAGTTGACTTTTCCTCAGAAGCTCATTTCACAATCTGAGTGAAGATACACCAAGTATTTTGCAATTTCATACAACTTTTGTTGCGGCTGACTGTTTCCTTTTCTTGAGGGGAATGGAATGCCTCTTGAGTTTTGTGAAGAAGCTATCGCTGATGAGTGGCCCCAGCCTGGGTAGTCTTTCAGTGGACGGCAGTGTTGGTAGTCAAAAGCAACGTGACATTTATAATTTCTGTACCACAGGTTGAAAGGCACTACTGTCTTTTCTTTGGCTATATCTGTATATTGTTCTATAAACGGTCTAATTTTGTGGCCTTTAAGAGCTGCAAATTATTTTTAAATTGTTATCCTGACTGACCAAGTTGATTTGTATCAACTAGGTAAAAGCTAGCTGTAATTTGCATTTATTAAGCTTCTAAACTTTCAAGTAAAATATGCTTTTAGTAACACTGAGAAAAAAGATATTCATCATTTTCATAAATTACCTGGTTGCAATATTAGTTTTTAATTCTTTTTCAAGTTATGTCTGTGTCCTAGCATACCTTACAGCTTCTTACATAATATCAGACATATGAAGTTATTTAAATAGTATTTGAATATGGTCATTTATTGTGGAGATCTGGTTGGGGCCATTTTTTATTTCCCTCTCGCTCGCTCCTACTTTTTTTTCTTTTTTAGAGGACAGTTAACCTTACTTTCTCTTTATATGTAGTGTGGCTTTGGGGGTGATATGAATGTGAGTGAACGTTGTGGGTTTTTTTAGCAATGATGTTCATTTGTAATTTTTTAAAGTATAAAGCCCATAAAGTGTTATTTCTTTCAAAAAACTTAGATTGGCCTTGATTACGTTTCTGAGTGACAGCCCTTCTTTCCAGCCATTCATCCCCGAGTTCAGTGATGAAATTTGCTGAATGCTTGCTTTGGGCAAAGCACCACACTAGAAATGTCAGGGGGAATCTGGAAATAAAATATGACGAGTCCCTACCCTTAAGGAGCTTGTCACCTAGCCCTGCGCTGTCTGATACATTAGCCCTGTAGTTACTGAGCACTGCAGTATGGTTTGTCAGAATTGAGATGTGCTGCAAATGTACACGATGCTGGATTTCAAAGACTTAGTATGAAAAAAGAAGGGAAAATAGCTTAATTTTTATACTAATTACATGTTGAAATTCTAGTATTTTCGGTCAAATAAATTATTGAAGTTTATTTCATCTGTCTCTCTTTACATTTTTTAAGGTGGCTACTAGAAAATTTTAAATTACATTTGTGACTCTCATACATTTTTGGATATCACTGATCTGGACAGTGTCTCTGCTTCCTTCCAATGCTATCACTAAGGGAAAGTATCTGTCTACCCAAAGATAATTAGTATTTTCCCTATAAATACTCATGTTTATAACTGCAAGAAATGATGGCAAAGTATAATAGGATAAGAAATCAGAGTATATGGTTTCTTATTAGCCCTTTATTTGGCCCATTGTTATGTAAATATGTGGCTAGATAGCACAGTTTTTTCTTTCACAGTATGATTTAAAAAAAAAAAGTAAAGGGCTGGCCCAGTGGCGCAAGCGGTTAAGTGCGCGCGCTCTGCTGTGGCGGCCCAGCGTTTGCCTGTTCGGATCTCGGCCGCGCACTGACGCACCGCTTGTCAAGCCATGCTGTGGTGGCGTCTCGTATGAAGTAGAGGAAGATGGGTATGGATGTTAGCCCAGGGCCAGTCTTCCTCAGCAAAAAAAAAAAAAAAAAAGAGGAGGATTGGCAGATGTTAGCTCAGGGCCGATCTTCCTCACACACACACACACACAAAAGCAAGTAATACTGAAACCAAGATTCCCAGGTGCTTAGAATAGAAATAAAGGAAAGGAGGGGGAGCCATCCTTGTGTCATGATGACTGCTTGAAGTACGTAAAGATGTCCAGGAAGCAGAGCTGAGATTGCCACTTGTCTGGGAATGATAGAGGCAGAAGAGAAAGCTCTGATCAAACCCTTGTAAAATGCTTGTTATATGATGATGATGTTAATAATAATAGTGGTGATAAGATCAACCACATTAACTACATTTGACATTTATTGAGGGCATCAAGAACTTCAGTAGGCGTTTCTGCATTATCTTGTTTAATACTCAACAACAATCCTGGGAAGCAAGTATAGTCATTGTGGTCCAGGGTTAGTTCCACAGGAAGCGGTGGTACAGAAGTCAGCGCCCGGCTATGGAGGTCAGGCAGGTACCTGTGGAAGCCTTAGAGATCATGACCCACCGACTTCCTTCTGTTATAAGAGGACAAAGTGTTGGTCAGCTCACAATGAGCTCTTAGAAGGCAGCTTTGTGTAATTTTTACCCATTTAGATCCGTGAGATTAATTTGGGGGTTAATTTCAGGTGAACTCCTTTTTCTGTCTCATAGTCCCAGTAAATAAGACTTGAGGACTTGTAATGTCTTGGTTAAGTCAGCCTGCACAGTGCTTTCACATTTATTATCTTATTTGTGCCTTACTAGGCCCTGTAAAGTAATTAAGGGCAAATAATTACTTTCCTCACTTTGTAAAATTAGCAGCTGAGGTTTCAAGAGGTTTATTGACCTTCCCAAGGCCGCACAGCCAGTAACCGGGGATTTAGGAGAACTCGGCCCTGGCTGTCAGAGTGGGCCGGCCAGGGCAGTGGGAAGGGCCAGGCCAAGCCAGCTTTAGGACCTGGCTTACCACTGAGCGGGTACATCTTTGAGCACTGAATCACTCAGGGTCCAACCCGAAAAACTGTATTTTCCGTGATGATTTAATCTAGGGAATTGTTACAGGTGCTGGAAGAACCACGAGCCCAACCGGGGATTGGTGAAGCCGCCCAGAGATTAGCAACAGCAGAAAACCATCCCTGCCCGCAGGGTGGAAAGACAGGGAGCAGATTGGTCCTGGAGCCCAGGGGCCATGGGAACCTCAGAGGGGATGCAGCCTCACTAGCCTCGCCCCTGCAGGGAGAGGAGGAGGGAACACCACCAGGCTTCGCCCTGCGCCTGCCCAGCCTTCAGTCCTCTGCCAGAGCCTCATGGGTGTAACCCAGCGGGCATCCAGCTGACTTGGCGTCTGAGGAAATCTGCCTCAAGGGCAGCTCCCTGGTCATACAGAGCAGAGCAGGGTTGGAGGAGGACCCGATATGCCTGGGCAAACTATTTAACCTCTGAAATGGGGATGATAGGTCCTGCCTCCCAGAGTTGAGGATTCAGAGATAACATTTATAAAGTGCCTGTGCGTAAGAGTAGCTCAACAAAGGTTAGCCCACCTCCCCTCTGAGTGGGAACCACTACAGGTAAGGTAGACAGTAGTTACCATGTGGCCTATAAAGCTTATGTACGTGACAGGTGAGCATGACTGAGATCTTGGTTGTCTCTCTGAGCAGTGTGAGCAATTGTAGATTATTCTAGTCACTCTCCACACTTCATTCTCTTCATTCTCTTTTGAGTTTTCTTCTTTCTCTCTTAATTCATAAATAAAATTAATTCATAGAGAAAATCCATTACATTATCTAAATCAAGGACACTTCCCATTTTTGTCTAGTGGTAGTGGGCTACAGGAGCCAAGACTGCTCAGAGGGAGCTGAGACAGGCCATGTAGAGGGTTGATTTTCCCATATTCTTAGTCCTATCTTATTTTGAAAAGCCTTTGGTCTCAAGTTTTAGTCTTATTAAATTAAAAACTGCTCTACAGTAATGCTTTTTAAATGCATTTTAAAAATGTCCTTTTAAAAGGACAGCTAAATTACTTGAAAAACAAATTTATAATTGGAATAAACATGGTTCAGCTAAAACTCCAGCTCTTTCCAAAGGACAAAATGTGATTTCTGTGTTGCCATTGTAATTTTCAATAAACCCAAGTGAATTTTGCATCATATTTGGGTTGGAGGATGAGGGGAGATGCATCAAATCAGATTAAAAGATAAGCTTTTTGCTAATCTAATTTTTAGATGCATTTCTTAAGTGCCATGAGCCACAGACTTATCTCAGCAACCTTACAAAGGATTGCTGAACCTGGAGAGTCGAGTTTTGAGGTGACTGTGGGATATGCAGTCCTACGTTGTCAAAGGTGACACATACAGCAGTGATGATGTCATCTGTGTGGAATACATTCATGTTTTGATAAAATGAGAGCTACAATACACCTGCATATTTTTGGGGGGAGGGAGGCGTGATTTGATCCCGAGAAGAACTGATTTATAGTCTGTTAAGATGGTCAATTGGAATGGCCCAGCCATCAGTTCCTTTACCCTGCCTTGCACCTCACTTCCTTCCTCCAGCTCAGAGAACTCACACTCCGCCTCCGATATCCCTTCTAACAACTGTATCCCGTTTGTGAGGGGCTCCCTACCATTGCCTGCTCTCTACTCTACTCACCTACGCCTGTGTTAATCACATGCGCAGATCATAACCCCCATCTGTGTGTCGCTTCCCCTTTTGGAGGGTGCACAGGCATTGCCGCGAGATTTGCAGGAAGGCCAACTGTGGGAGAGGCATGATTGAGAATGGGAATCTGAATGGTAATGTCCAAGGGTGTGTGGTGAGCGCAGGCCAGTGCCCTCGGGGGACTCATGGGAGAGGAGAACTCTGCACAGCTAAGCAGCTGGTCTCATTGTGCTCTCAACAAGGTCCATGCAGATCAAAGGGGTGCTCCAGCTGGGAGCTGGGCAAGATTCAGTTCTAGCCAGGCAGGCTGGGGATTGGGCTAAGGATCCATCCCCACAAAGGGGCAGAGGGTAGAGAGAATTGTAGAAGCTTCAGGAAATAAATAAGAAGCAACCATAAGGACTAGGCCGCTGTGCCCAAAGGTACACATGGCTACCTGTCCCCTGGTTCAAGGCAGCAAGACTAAGCCAGACCTCACAAACAGGTAGAGATGGGTTCTTGGCCTGGGTAGGATGGGCTTTCAGACTGGACAAGGTGAAGCCTGCAAGTTGGAAGTGTGCAGACAGACCAAACTGGCAGCCTGCCTGCCTGTCAGTGAGGATGGGAATATCCCGGTGGCTGAGGTTAGACTTTGGTTATACTTGAATCTCCAGTGCCTGGCACTTAGTAAGGACTTAACACAGTATTAATAAGGTCACTTTCAAGTAGGGTGACCATACATTTCATTTTGCCCACAACAGTCCCTGTTGTTGTGGCATATTGATTAATAATTCCCACTTTCATTCCCAGAAGTGTCCAAGTTTAGATGTCACTCCATGTTGGGGGAATCTAGTCCACCAGTTGCTGGTGGTTCCAACCATCCCTGCGTCTGTGGGTCCTGGAGGCCTTGTGTCTTCCCCGCCTCTGTTGGAACCTTCTGTCAGGGCGCTGCTTCATTTGCCAGTGCTCTCTCTGAAGGTCTCTTCTGTAAGACGCTTGGGCCTTAGCAAGTCAGTGTAGAGTTGCATAATGCCCTGAAAGGTCGGCTTCAAACTCTCAGAGATCAAAGCACTATTTAGAAGTGGTGGTTGGTATAGCAGCTTCATTCTTGGAATAAGGACAGCATCCTGCTGAGTAAGGGCTTTTGGTGATTAGTTTGCAAGTAGACTCAGAATTAGTCCTTGTTTTTACTCCTGGATAACTTTAATGAAATAAAATACAGTATAATTAAATGTGGCATTTTAAGCTTACATTTTAATACCTTTATATAAAATCTAAGCATGCCTTATAAGTGCCTATATTTCATTCTCACACTGATATCCTGAAGCATATTAATAAAAAGCCTTCTAGTTCCAACTTTCAAAACTGAAGTTTACAGTAATGTACTCTGTAGGATTGCCTGAGCTATATTCTATACATATTCTATACAAAATGGCTAGAAACCCCTGTTAATAATGTGTTCTGTGTTGTATTATTTAAAACATGATTCAGGTTCAGGAAGCTGTATTTAGAATGAGTTTTGTACGTGCTGCATGGAATTAGTTGTACATTTGGTACTTGTAGTTTCTCTCAGTAGTTAGAAAAACTTCCAGCAGTGTGGGCTGGAAATGGTGACACGAGATTTCATTGAAGCAGTTAAATTGCTTTAGTCACTGGCAGCACAGACCATTTAAAAATACATTAATAATGAGATTTTGCTGGTTTTTAAAACTGCTTTTCATTTTAGTTTGATGAGCTAATTAATTTGGAAGGGACTTGTAGTTTTAAAAGGGTATACGATGATTCAGGAAAATGGCAGACTGGACCTTCTGCAATCCAAATTGGCATTGCTCTGTTTTGCAAATGCTCTGAACCAATCGCTCGAGTCTTATGGCTTCCTGCCATGTAGGCATTGGCATTTTTATTGATTTCTTAACCCAAGTATGGCTTTTAATTTAAAAAATGGGGCTTACTCCGGGTATGACATAAAGTGTGTGTATGTTGTTGCTATGAGTGAAGTAGATACAAAGATTGTGAATATCTGTGCCACTTCAGCAGATGTTTGTGTTAGAAAATCTTTTATTTGCATGTAATACCTCTAAGTAGAAAAACAGTAGATTTGGAATTGATTATAATTTAAAATTTTTTCAATAATTAAAAAAAGTTTGGATTATAACATTGTGTACTATAACATTTTCAAATAATTATAACTGTTCAAAAAAGGTGTTTTTAAATTATACAGGTTTCTATCTGGTGTTAAAATGGTGATCCTTCAAGTGGTAATCTTTGAGTTCATTCATTCATTCAGGGGGATCAATAAACTGTGTCACATTTAAACATAGCATATCCTTTAGCTCAGTTTTATTAGACAGTTAAGGCAGAAACAAAATAAATACCTACGTGAACGGGCAGGTGATTCTTAAAGTTGTAAAACAAATGAGGCCTTTTTCGTTTGTTGACCTTTTAAAACAGGTGGTGAGTTGTATTTGCACACACAGGAAAACTGCACGTGATTATCGGTTTTGTACATATTTGTATTTTTTCTGTCTGTAGCATGGGAACATGCACTCCCAAGGCTGCAGAGGCCTTCTCAGAGGAGGTGCTGACTCCTCTCCCACAGAAGCTGGCAGCCTCACTCTGCGGTGTTGCCTGCAGGTCTCACATTCAGCCTCCTCTTGCCTGCCTCCCCTTACCCTGCCCATAGGCTCATGAGCTTCTTCAAACACTGCAGGCTCTTTTGTATCTCATGTCTTTGCATATACTGTTCCCTCTGATTAGCCTTCCCTTCCTTTTCATTTTCCATCAGGATCCAGCTCAAAAGTCACCCCTTGGGGAAAGCGAATCATGATCCCATCTCGTCTTGCTTTCCCAAGGACTTTGTTCCTTCAGAGATATGTTCCCTTTCTCCTGCATCATTAATTTTCCCTTCTTTATTGGAAAAATCTCTTCAGCATAGAAACTTGCTCTAATATCGTCAATCTGAATAAACAAAGAAACTCTCCCTCCCTCTAACCACCAATTCCCTTCCCTGGCTCCTTCTTCATAGAGTTAACTACACTCACTGTCTCCATTCCTCATTTCCCTTTTAGTCTCCAGCTCACTCCAGAAGCCTTATGGCAGTTTTTACTACCCTGAAACTGCTCCTACCAGGGTCACCAAAGAACTCTGTGCTGCCAAATCTCAAACATACCTCACTAACTTAACATCATACTAATACTAATCATACTAACTTAACATCAAAGAATGCATTAAAGAAGGAATAAAAGAACAAAAAGACATGAGACACATTGAAAAGAAAAAGCAAAGTGGCAGATGTGAATCCAACTATATCAATAATAACATTAAATGTGAATGGATTAAATAATCCAAACAAAGAAAGAGATTGTCAGACTGGATTTTTTTTTTTTAAAGATCCAACTGTTTGCTGTCTGCACTTTAATTCAAAGATACAAATAGGTTAAAAGCAAAAGGATGGGAAAAGATATATCATGCAAACAGCAACCATAAGGAAGCTGGAGAGACTATGCTAATATTGAACATAAGTCACTCTTCTGACCTGACCCTCCAGAAGCATTGTTGACTACTCTATTCTTATTGAAATACTTTATTCTTGGCTGCTGTAACACCATGATATTCTGGAGTCACTATTACATCTCTGGCTTCTACTTTCTTGCCTTTTTTGCCAGTCCTTCTTTCTCTACCCAACCTAAAATATTAGAATGCAACAGATTCAATCTGAGGCCGACTTCTCTTCTCTCTCCTCTTTCACTAGGTAATCTCTTGTGGCCACCGGTGTGCTATGGCTTCCAAATTTATATCTGTAGGCTTGACCTCTCTCCTGATTTCCAGATTCATATATTTAGCTGCCTGCTTGACATCTCCACTTGGATATCTAGAGGCATTTCAAACTCATCATGTTCAAAACGAAACTACTGATTTTCCCCCAAAATCTATTCCTTATTCTTCCCCATCTAAATAAATGACACCATCATGCACCATTTAATCAAGCCAGAAAGTTGACAGTTATCTTAGCTTTCTGCATTTCTCTCATTTGCTGCATCCAGTCCATCAGCAAATGTTGTCAGCTCTATCGTTTAAATTATTTTGAAGCCGTCCACCTCTCTCCACCTTTGTTGTCACGACTGTGGTCCCAGCTACCATCATCCCATGTTTGGGATACTGTAGTTTTCTCTTAACTGTCTCTCTGCTTCCAGTCTTGCCCCATTCTCATCCCCTCCCCACTTGTCACTGTATTAAAAGGGTAAGTCAGATCACAACACTGTCCTTCAAGGAGTTGCCCTTAGAATGAAATCCAAATGCCTTCCTATAAGATTCTACAGGATCTGGCCTCTGCCCCTCTGTGGTTTCATCCCCTTCCAGTCTCACCCAGCTAACTACACTTCAGCCACACTAGTCTCTGTTTAGCACTGGAGTACTCAAGTTCGCTTGAGCCTCAAGGTCTTCGCACTTGTTATTCCTTCTTCCTGGAAGGCAGAGCAGAGTGAGTGGTAGAGGGCAGATTCACCAGGAGTTAGGGTGTTTGAGGGACCTGGCCAGAGGCCTGTCTGGGTGAAGAACAAGAAGAAAAGGTAGGCATGGCGTATCCACCCCAGCTGGAAGCAGCTCTGTGAGGTGGGGACTTGGGATCCATGCAGAAGACCTGCAAAGTTTTTTTGGCTGAGGGCTGCAAGGCAGGGGAAGGGCCTCTGAAGCCCTCTGGGCCATTGCGTTGAGCTTGGGGCTCATGGTTTAGTTGCCGTGTTGAATAAGCCTGGAAGAAAATATTAGAACTTCGGTTTAGTTTTGTGAATGTTTTCCAGCATACACCGTCTGTCAGTAGCTAACACATGTATATAATGTACAATAAACAAGTAACACATCTTAGAGGCATCTCAATAACAAGAACATGTGATAACTCTACGAAAAGCAGTTTGTTAAAAAGTAAGTGCTTTAAAGTTGTTGTGGAAACCTCTCAACAAAGAAAAGCCCAGAAGCACACAGCTTCGCTGGCGAATGCTGCCAGAGCTTTAAAGAACCAACACCCATGCTCCTCAGACCCTGCTTGGTATTTCTCTAGTACCAGTTGTAGCGTCTCCTCTTTCATTTCTGGTTTTATTTGTTTGAGTCCTCTCTCTTTTTTCTTGGTGAGTCTAGCTAAAGGTTTGTCTGTTTTGTTTATCTTTTCAAAAAACCAGCTTTTAGTTTCATTGATGTTTTCTGTTGTCTTTTTAGTCTCTATTGCATTTCTTTCCACTGTGATCTGTGTTATTTCCTTCCTTCTACTAACTTTGGGCTTAGTTTGTTCTTCTTATTCTGGTTACTTGAGGTGTAAAGTTAGGTTGCTTATTTGAGGTCTTTCTTGTTTCTTAATATAATCATTTATCACTATGAACTTTGAAAATTGCTTTTGCAGTATCCCGTAACTGTTGGTGTATTGTATTTACATTTTCGTTTGTCTCAAGGTATTTTTTTTAATTTCTTCTTTGACCCATTGGTTGGTCGATAGCACATTGTTTAATCTCCACACATTTGTGAATTTCCAGGTTTCTTCTTGTAATTGTTCTAGTTTCATACCCTTGTGGTCAGAAAAGATGTTTGATATGATTTCAGTCTTCTTAAATTTATTAAGATTTGTTTTTTGGCCTAACATATGATCTATCCTGGAGAATGTTCTAGGATATTGGAATGAATATTCCAGAATGTTGAGAAAAATGTGTATTCTGCTGCTTTTGGATAGAATATTCTATATATGTCTATTAAGTCCATCTGGTCTAACATGTCATGTAAGGCTAATGTTTCCTTATTGATTTTCTATCTGGATGATCAATCCATTGATGAAAGTGGGGTATTAAAGTCCCCTATTATTATCGTATTGCTCTTTCTTTCTTTAGATCTATTAATATTTGCTTTGTATATTTAGATACTCCTATGTTGGTGCATAAATATTTACAAATGTTATATTCTCTTGTTGGATTGACTCCTTTATCATTGAGATTACCAGTTCATCAAAAGGGGTTATTGTTCTGACTGCCAGCCTTGGTCCAGCCAGGGGCTGTAGAATGTAAGACGTGGCCCAACCCCTCAAAAAGTTCACTTTCTACTTGAGGAGATAAGGCTAACCCACATAAAACAATTAGAGAACTGAATAAGACTGTAATTAAGTGTTAAATTATAGGGTAGAGACTATAAATACTGTATTAGTTGGAGAAGAGACAACATTGAGGGCTGGACTAGTGCAGGCTCCTGAATGGCTTGAAACTTAAAAGCATATTCTGTAGAAAGCTGTTTCCCTTTTATATGATTCATTATTTTGTTTCTTTTTTTGTTTTTCTGATCTAATTGTTCTTGTACACACATACTAATTTCATATGCAAATAAACCATTGGATTAAAAAATACCCCAGCAAGAAATTTTTTGTCCCTCAGGACAAGATAAAAACAAAATAATAAACAGGATGATTGCATAATAACTTGTCAGTGAAGCAATTTTCCTTAAAAAATTTTAATTTTAAAATAATTGTGGAAATATTAAAATTTCTGACTGAAAGAGCTACTGTTCTTCCTTCTCTATGGTGGACGTGGCCCAAAGCAGGCATACGGATCCCTACGGAAGCTTCCTCCTGACTCCTGACTACCCCTGGATTGTCATCATTTTTCCCTCAATGCCAAGCAATGACAGATTTAAGGATTAAAAAAAGACGAGGAAAATAAATTCTTCCTCCTAAGCTATCCTGAAATAGTGAAGAAACAGCACAATTTAGGGGGAAAAATTGATTGAGAAGTTACTCTTAAAGTTGATCATATTTGTAGCTAAGAATTCACAGTATGTGATTCGACTTGCATACCTTTTAAAATTCAGTATGATTTGCCAGGCATTTATTAACAATTAAAGTTATGTAACCACATCTTGAAATAGCTCTGTAGTATAGGAAGTCAACAGGCTTTATAATATGCTGAATAAGGAATCACCATACACACAGTTGAGAAACACTGACAGTTTTCACACCAAAGTCGGCCACTTAAGTACCATTATTATAGATCATAAATTAAAATTCATTAGCATCAATATTTTCACTGGAATATAAAGTAGCGCTAGTGTAGTTTATAGAAGCTTGGTGCTCACCAGTAAGGTTTTCATTACTGGAGAAAACTGACGAATTTTATTGCAATTTACGTTGGACACAGATGTACATTATGGTTTTGTAAATTTACTTTGAATAAATACTTCAGTAGTAGTGAAAATGTTTCCCCCAAAGAGTGTTATCATGAATATATTGTGTTCCATTATGGTCCTCTGATTTCATAATTAAAGACCCCATTGTTTTAAAAACAGGTATAACCCCTTACATCAAATGATTTGGAAACCTTAACCTGACCTTGAAAACTTCCTTTTACAAGAATTGGAAATTCGTTTTCTTTACCTATAGTTGTTTTGAACACTGTAGGAAATAACATGGAAATATGAAGTAGAAGGAATCATCTGAATAATTCTGATCAGAAAGTGCTTTGAGCCAAGTCAATTACTTATTTTTTAGACAAAAATATTATGGAGATCACTGCTTTAAATTTTTGTTTTTATATATGAACACTTAACACATGAATTAAATTGTAATTTTAACTATATTGATGGGATATAAAATTAACAAAAGACTAAGAAATGGTTTACTTATTTTTTCCCTATAAATATGGGGATACAGCCTTCTGAAGCTTTATTTTGAGAGGGCATCTGACTATCTTTGACAGTTTCCCAGTATATCTTGGGCATCACATCCATTTGATTGTGCTCAAAAGTTCTTTGGTAGCATTAAGTAATGGCCTCAGTTAAACAAGACCCAGAGGGAGTGACGTTCATTCTGTTTTCTTCTGGGATGGGACTAACTTTCAACAAATTAGAAGTGATCAGAGTATTGCAGTTACACATTTATGATAGTGTTTCTTGTTATTTTTTCTTTCATGAAGAAATAATTTCAGCCTGAAATGTATTTATTGAACAGGATCTAATGTAGGATGTACAAAATTTCAAGCAGCATTTAGAGCGCTTTTCCAAATATGGCCTCACTTTATCTTTATAACAACCCTATGAAGTAGGTAATATAAATAACATATGGGGGGGGTGTAGGTAGTTTTTTGATCTGTATTTACAGGTCGGAAAACTGAGGCATAGTTATGCAATGCTAGCTCATATCATGTGGCCCGTAGTATTTCTGTGGGTGACTTGTAGAACTAGAAAGTTTATAAACTATTGGATTATTTTGTTCTACCTTGGAATAAAGAAAACCATTTCACAGCTATAAGTAAGAGCTCTTTCTATGATTGATTGATTTTGCTGTTTCTATTAGTAAAATTCTATGACATATCCATAAATTATGTAGTTTCCTTTCTCTTTCCTGTCTCTCCCTTTGTCGTTTCTCTTTAGGATAGCCTTAATTTTCGTTACAACCCTATGAAACATTTATCCTTTACCTTTAACATTTAAGGCTGGCATTCTTTCTTAGGAAATGATGATCTTTTTCTTTGCCTTCTAAAGTTTGTGTTAAAAAGGCCATGATTCTAAACTTTCTAAAGGAAGAGGGATGGGTTTGCAAATCACTTTCAGAATCCAGTCACAGTCTTGTGGGGCCTCTGAAACCCATCTGTGACCCCTCAAAGATTTATATCAGATTAGGGACACCTTGTCTGTGGAAGCACGGGGAAATTTAGGAAGAGGAATAGTTTAGGCAATTTAGGAACAGGAAAAAAGGGGACAGTGTTTTAAAAGAAAATAACTTTTCCCATAAAACTATTATATGTAGTACATTTGCAAGCTGGGTCAAGTAGACAACCTGTGGTTAGATGTAAGTGGATCACCTATGATCCATCTGGACTATAATTCTTATCTGAGTTCCTCTGTATGTAACTTTCATTTTTAGCCTGGCTACCTTAAAGCTTTGCCTCTTTGTATTTGTTTTTCAGCAGTTTGACTATGATATGTCTAGGTGTGTGTGTGTGTGTGTGTGTGTGTGTGTGTGTGTGTGTGATCCTGCTTGAGTTTCTTGGGTCTAATTTTGGAAAAGTCTAGGACGTTATTTCTGTAAATATTTCTTCTGCCATATTCTCTTTCTCTCTTTTCCAACTGGGACTCTATTTTCACATATGTTACACGACAGCTCTGGGATGCACAGTTTTGTACTTTTTCACTCTTTTGTCTCCTTGTGTTTTAGTTTGGATAATTTCTGTTGACCTCTCTTAAAGTTCACTGATTCTTTCCTTGGCTGTGTTCAGTCTGCTTATAATCCTATCAAAGGAATTCATCATCTCTGATATTTGGGGTTTTTAAACAGCATTTCCATTGAACTGTTTTTTATAATTTCCATCTTTCTGCTGAAATAGCCCATTTGATCATGAATATTGTCCACTTTCCTCACTAGACTTTTTTTATCTATTGATAATAGTTGTTTTAAAGTCCCTGTCTGATAATTCCAACATCTAGGTCACTTCTGAGTCTGGCTCTATTGATTGCTTTATCGCTTGACAATGGTATTTTTTCTTATGTTTTGTGTGTGTGTATCCTGTAATTTTTATTGAATGCTAGACATCAAATTTAATAGAGGCTGAGGTAAATATTATTTATGCTCAGAAATGAACATGCCTCTTTTTCTTCCCGGTCATTGGTGTTAGGAAGTTGAGTCAGTCTAGTCAATAATTGAGCTGGGTTTGTGTTTAGAATTGCTGTTGTTACCTTCAAATTCCTCGGCCGGAGGGCCACCGTAACCTTGTGTTTAAGTGGGGGCTAGCTTCCTGGAGGGTGTACTCGTTTTTCCTGTGCTACCCTCAGCTTTCATCTGCGAACGCCTGTGTTAGAAAGGGGTCTCATTCTGTGCTCTTGCCCTTCCTCCGTGGTGCACTGCTTGCTACTTGGTGCGAGGCTTCTGGTCGAGTTAGGGGGAATTCTTAGTCCTCCTGGTCTAGTTTCGCTCTTAGGCAGCCCTGTGCACCTGGGCCTCAGGGGTGGGACCTTCTCAGCACTTCTGCCCTGCTCCCCAAGGCAACCGAACTCTGCCTGGATCCGTGGTGAGTTTGGGCAGGAGACAGTTTTCTGTCTCTCTTCTGGTGGTAGCACAGTTCTGCTGTGATTGGTGCAGCCTCCCGAGTCTAAGAGGTTCTTCCGCCCTTCTTCCAGTGGCCCTGGGAGAAAGAGTGCTTGCTGCCCTTTCCCTAGTTGCTTAAGGCTTTTGCTTCATATGAGAAGGTGGTTGGGGAAGTAGGCAGAGTTTCATGCTGTCACCCAGTGGCAGCCGTCACCTGCTGCATGCCTCTGCCCTGGAGAGGGGCTCCCTCTCCGCTCTGTCTCCAGTCTTTCTCAGGAGCACCTGTCAAGAAGGCTACAAGTGAGTACAAACTCTCCCTGCATCTGGGGCTCCAAGTTACTCTAAACTGATATGCTAGCCCACACTTGGCCTCCAGAATTCCTTAAAATTTTAGCTGATTTCTTCTTACGTGCTCCCATGGTGGCCTCTTCCTCCCATGCTCTGCCAGATGTGGAAGTTTCTATGTCTTGTCTCTCCTTAGAAGGGCTTGTCACTCTTTGAAATTCAGTTCCCTTGGCTGCCTAGTGACCACAGTTCTCTGATGGATACAAGAAAAGCTATGACTTCATAGTCTGGCTTTTTCTTGTTAGAGTGGAAATGACATTCCCTTTTGACTTTCTGCATTCTAAGCTATTGTCTGAACTGTACTTGCCCACATTTGTGACTTTCAAGTCACCCACAGGTTTCCAAGCCATTAGCAGATCTGTGCCCTCAAAGACTTATTGCCAAACTTGGGCTGGGTGAGCTTTTAGAATACAGTAGAGGGCGTCATGGAGGAGGCGGCCCATGAGGAGAGGTATCCATGGGCGAGTAGCTTTCCGTTATTTGCAATAAAGTGCCCTTCCACGTGAGTGGGAAGCAGCATTTGACCATACCTAGATTTTCTTCAACTTGTTTGATTCTTTTTCAGTTCCTCTGGTTGTATAAAACGACCTTCAGAGTGACCGTTTTTGCTCCAGATCCTTTTTTTTTCCCCTTTTGCTCATCTTGGAGAGCACATCAAAGTTTTGAAGATGTATGAAAAACCTTGCGAGGTAACCCTGATGTGCCCAGCATGACTTATTCCTTATGTTCAGAGTCATTGTTACTGAGCTGAAGAAAGAGTAGGCCTTGCTGTGCTCCTTTCATGGGCCTCAGGTTGTGTCCGGGGTGTTTTGTTTTGTTAAGGATAGAAATTTCTTTAACCTGCTCTTTCTCAGCTCTCTTTAATCCTAGACGCCTTTAAATGAACATAAAGGTCTCATACCCTTTTAATCAAATTACATAACTTGACTCAAAACAATCCAGAAAGATGATCCATTGCTTTGTTTTCACAGCGCGTCCCCTCCCACTTCTGTGCTGCCCTCACCCCAGACCAGAATCACTGCCTAGACTTCTTCACTGTTGTTGCCAATGTCTTCAGTCTGGATATTGATGCATCATTTTCTCATGGTGTTTGTTGAGAAATAATCCAACAGAGAATGGAAACAAGTCAGTTTTGAAATACAAGAGAACACGAGGCAATTCTCTTCCAGCAGGACGTCAACCATGTGCCCTGAGACAAGACTCCGACGCTTCAGATAGGTTCCTCTTCTCCAGAATGAGCTAGAATGATTGGATCAGTGCCAAGCACTTTGTTGCCAGCAGAAGGAATGAGGCCAACCTATTTGTTTTACCTCACTTCAGGATGAGAATGTATGAAATTGCCCATGCCCACTTAGGAAATTGCTGTTACCTCTTAAATATCCCAGATGATAATATTAGTGGCCAAAAGGTAGTGACAATCTTCTATTAAATAAAGTAGGCAGTCTGTTAGAAATACGTATGTTTTTCCAGAGGACTCAATATGGCTATTTCCATTTTTAATGTTACATGTAAGTTCTATACATATTTTTATTCTTCCTGAATTTGCTGTGGTGTGGAAAAGCTTGCTCAGTCTCTTTCTATCTAGTTCATTGCTTTCTTAAAATCATTCCTGGTACAAAATTGTTATTCTGTAGATAAATGTTGGTTAAATGAATCTTTAAGCTTTTTTCCAGTTCAAAATTTTATAATTGTTTATCTAGAATTCAGAATTTCAGGATTGAAAGGGAGGTGGGTTCTTTTGGAAGCTGGTTTTCTTCCAGACTGGGCATTTGTTTTGTATTCCTTCTTTGATGTTAATAAGTGCTGAAAGAGTAGCAGAAATGCACAGTGGACCAAGCTTACATGTTGTTGTTGTCACCACTCAGAAGCTTTAGGTGACGAGTACTTATAGTATAAGAGCCAGCTCTGAAACATTGTTTATATTATTTTTAAAAGTATTTTGAGGCACCTCCGTGTCAGCAGAAACTTGTGTTTTTTCCTCTGGTTTTAGGTGATTAGTGCATATAAGTTATATACATTTAGTTTTCTTTTAGTTAAAAAAAAACTATATGTGTAGCACAAATAGTTTGATCACTTTTCAGTATTAAATTTAGACTAATTAACACTAAGAGGCGACATAGTAAATAGATTCCAACTCTGCTACTGACCAGCTGCTCAGCTGATGCAAGTACTTGATCACTGCTGTGCTAAAAAGTGAAAGGCAGGTAGAAATGAGTAGGAGGGGGATAAAGATTCTGGGAGTCAGGCAACTTGGGGGCCTGGATCTCCTGCTGCTGATCCTCAATTCTCCTTCCCTCCCAAGTGCCTCTGTCCTCCTTTTCCTTTCCTCTGGGCCGTGGGGGACCAGCCTGCCTTCATATCCACCTGTTGCTTCCAGCCAGTGATTCTGGTCCATCCAATGATGATTGGAAGCTCACACCTGCTCTCCTTTTTGGTCTCTAAGCAAGCACACTCTTCTATCCATGTTTTCTAATAGCTTTATCTGCTAGCGAGGAAGGAGAAACAGACCTTTTCGTTCAGGCCTCGGTGTGCTATGGAGAGGACGGGATGGTTCTAGGCAACAGCAGAAGAAGGGGAAGAAGAGACAGGAAGTCTCTGGTAAGGGGAGTCCCTGCTGTCATGACAGCAGCCTATGCTGTGGTGACCGTCATATTCATGTGTCTACAATCGATGATCAGAAGTCACCAGTCAAAGCCTGGGCTGGCTTGTGAAAAGCAAGGCAATGTTTAAAAAGCCACAAGTATGATGTTTAAACTGCCGCCTGTCCCACAGATGTGGGTGTGTGAACACGTATATGTATGTGGTTAATCTGCTTTGCAATACAGCTTTTCTCTCTTAATAACAAAGAGAGCTATGAATTTGAAATGTATCATTTCTAATAAATTAGAAAGTGGCAGTCAAGATTAATCAATATGTTAAAAGTGACAGAATAAAAGATTACAGTGTTGAGAAAACGTTATATATATTTTTAATGGGTAAGAACCTCCATTTATCTTTGTGACTTCTTTTTGCTAGTGGCACTTTTGAGATATAATTTATAAAGATTATAAAATTCCCTTACTTAGTATGTTGTCGTTATTAAAGGTAAATATGTTTTTAAAGGTAAAGACAACGGTCATTCTGAAAAATAGGAAATTTATACATTTGTTTCATGCCCTTATGCATGGCTGATTACAAATTTAATTTCATGCCAACTCGCTTGAATAGATAGAATACAATCTACACTTTAGGGATTTGGAACAGCTACAATACGATATATCTTATGGATATAATTACCACAGTTTTTATGTCTTCTGCACTTCATTGTTCTGAGGATACAGTTGTAAAGAAATACTCTGCCTTGTGGCTTCTGTGTTTTATCTTGGCATGCAGATCACAAAAGCCTCTATGGTTCATTTTGAAACTTGGAAGGAAATGATACCCATATGATTTAAAGTTTAAGTTTTATTACCTTCTGCAAATTGCTTTGGAAGTATAGGTAGTCAAAAAGTAAAAGTGGTTTTAAATTTCAGACACAGAGAATAGCATAATCGCTTTTTAAAATTTAGAGATTTTATTCAAAATAGATTCTCTCCAGAGCAGGAAAGTTAGAATCACCTTTGTATAATATTTTGCATGCTTTTTTCTGTATTGCCATGAAAGTTATACAATCCCAACCTTCATCTCTATCCCTAATTTGTGAATATAATGACTGACTGAAAATTCATCACAAATTGCATACACCTCCTGAAAGGCAATATCATGTTTTAGGTTAAAATTGCGAAAGATGTGAGATTTGAACAATTTTTTTTTTTAATAATAAAGGCTTCTGTACAGGAAAAGAACTTAAATACACACATAGATGTGCCGTCAGCTCCTTAAGGTGGGTACCTGCTACGTTATGCAGGAAAGTTGAGTGTGTTATTGGTGGTGCAGACTTCTTTAGAAATAGGTGCTGCCTGAAGTTTTCACTTGGTAGTATTAGTCTTCTGTTAATATTTGAAGTACTTGGTGACGTTGTTCTAAGCATGAGCTTGGTGCATGGTAGTGGGCTTTAATAAATCCAGCCTCTAACATTTTAGAAGCACCTCCAGCTGGAATCTAGGCCACCTACCCAGACTTAAGCCACCTACCCAGACTTAATACAACTGCAACAGTAAAACCATATCTGTCTGAAGTATTTAGGACCGTGGCTAATTTAATATGAGACTCTGAAGAGCCAGAGATTTCTGCTGGAATTCCAGTGTCTACTCATTTAACACACAATTTAATGGTTCATACTTAGCTGTTTCTGGTCATTTGATATATATAGTTTCCAGAAATAGTCCAGGCGTCTTATAGCCCAGTGAGTGCAAGTGGTCAGGAAGTGGTTTTCAAACTTTTACTGTACACCCCCATCACCTAGAGCATTGCCTAAAATGGAAACTCCTGGCACTACCCGCTAGAGATCTGATTCCATGAGCCTGTGAATCTGCATTTTAACCAGGTAACCCAGGTGATTCTGGGACAAGTGATTGAGTGACAACCCTTTGAGAAACACTGGTGTAGGAGATGTATATACAAACAGGGCCTGCTTCCTGGGTGTATGACCTGTGCGTTGTACAGGCTCCACACTCAGAAGGACCGTGCACGTAATGCTCTTCGTGCCCTTCTTGAAATTCTTAGTTTTTGAACAAGAAGTCCTGCATTTTCATTTTTCCCTGGACACTGCAAATTATGTAGCCAGTTTTCTGTACAAGATTTCATTGAGTGTTACTGCAATTGTGTTTCCTGACACTCTTGGATGGCAGTTATTCAATAATGACTTTTTTACCTGTTTGTATTAAGCTGTAAACTCCAAGGCCACTTCTGAGCTTCAGAAGTGAATGAGTATCGTTCATCATAGGACACACAATAGGAAATCCTGAGAGTGTAATTTTTTTCAAGGAAATTAAATTTTTATTCCTAGTGTTAAACATAGGAACCTATGTTTATGTTATTCTAATACACTATTTCTTTTTTTCTCCTAGGATGGTACAAAACAGAAAAGAGAACGGAAAAAGACAGTGTCATTCAGTAGCATGCCTACAGAGAAGAAGATCAGCAGTGCAAGTGATTGCATCAATTCAATGGTTGAGGGCTCAGAACTCAAAAAGGTTCGCTCCAACTCCAGGATTTACCATAGGTATTTTTTACTGGATGCCGACATGCAGAGCCTGAGGTGGGAACCATCTAAGAAGGATTCTGAGAAAGCCAAGATTGATATTAAATCCATCAAGGAAGTGAGAACAGGAAAAAATACAGACATATTCCGCAGCAATGGCATTTCTGACCAGATATCTGAAGATTGTGCATTTTCAGTCATATATGGAGAGAATTATGAGTCACTCGATTTGGTTGCCAACTCTGCAGACGTTGCGAACATCTGGGTTACGGGACTGCGGTACCTAATTTCTTATGGAAAACATACACTTGATATGTTAGAAAGTAGCCAAGACAACATGAGGACTTCTTGGGTTTCACAAATGTTTAGTGAAATTGATGTAGATAACCTTGGACATATAACTCTGTGTAATGCTGTGCAGTGTATCATAAACCTCAATCCTGGTTTAAAAACTAGCAAAATTGAGCTTAAGTTCAAAGAATTGCACAAATCCAAGGACAAAGCTGGTACGGACGTCAGAAGGGAAGAATTTGTCGAGGTTTTCCATGAGCTTTGTACCAGACCTGAAATTTATTTCCTTTTAGTTCAGTTTTCAAGCAATAAAGAATTCCTTGATACCAAGGACCTCATGATGTTTCTTGAGGCAGAACAGGGTGTGGCACATATAAATGAGGAAATAAGCCTTGCAATTATTCACAAATATGAGCCATCCAAAGAGGGTCAGGAAAAGGGCTGGCTCTCCATAGACGGGTTCACTAATTACCTTATGTCACCTGACTGTTATATATTTGATCCAGAACATAAGAAGGTCTGTCAGGATATGAAGCAACCCTTGTCTCATTACTTTATAAACTCATCTCATAATACGTACTTGATAGAGGATCAGTTCCGAGGTCCCTCTGATATCACAGGATACATTCGAGCTCTTAAAATGGGTTGCCGGAGTGTTGAATTAGATGTATGGGATGGGCCAGATAATGAACCTGTAATTTACACGGGCCACACCATGACCTCTCAGATAGTCTTCCGCAGTGTCATTGATATTATTAACAAGTATGCATTCTTTGCTTCAGAGTATCCTCTTATCTTGTGTTTAGAAAATCACTGTTCTATTAAACAACAAAAGGTAATGGTTCAACACATGAAGAAGATTTTAGGAGACAAGCTCTACACAACATCACCCAACGTGGAGGAATCTTATCTACCATCCCCGGATGTCCTGAAAGGGAAGATACTAATTAAAGCAAAGAAGCTGTCCTCAAATTGCTCTGGAGTAGAAGGAGATGTTACTGATGAAGACGAAGGAGCAGAAATGTCTCAGAGGGTGGGAAAAGAGAACGTGGAGCAGCCCAACAATGTGGCTGTGAAGCGGTTTCAGCTCTGTAAAGAACTGTCTGAGCTGGTAAGCATCTGCAAGTCGGTTCAGTTCAAAGAATTTCAGGTGTCATTCCAGGTTCAGAAGTACTGGGAAGTCTGTTCCTTTAACGAAGTGCTTGCCAGCAAATACGCCAATGAAAATCCAGGGGACTTTGTGAATTACAACAAACGTTTTCTTGCTCGGGTGTTTCCCAGTCCAATGAGAATTGACTCTAGTAACATGAACCCTCAAGACTTTTGGAAATGTGGTTGTCAGATCGTTGCCATGAACTTTCAGACCCCAGGACTGATGATGGACCTGAATATTGGCTGGTTTAGGCAGAATGGAAACTGTGGCTATGTCCTTCGGCCAGCCATCATGAGGGAGGAAGTTTCTTTCTTCAGCGCCAATACGAAGGACTCTGTGCCAGGAGTCTCACCTCAGCTTCTCCACATTAAAATTATCAGCGGGCAGAACTTTCCCAAACCCAAAGGATCAGGTGCAAAAGGTGACGTGGTGGATCCTTATGTCTATGTTGAAATTCACGGAATCCCTGCCGACTGTGCAGAACAAAGGACAAAAACAGTGCACCAGAATGGAGACGCTCCCATTTTTGATGAAAGCTTTGAATTTCAAATCAACCTCCCTGAACTGGCCATGGTGCGCTTCGTAGTACTCGACGATGACTACATTGGGGATGAGTTTATCGGTCAGTACACAATTCCCTTTGAATGTTTACAGACGGGCTACCGCCACGTCCCCCTCCAGTCATTGACGGGAGAGGTGCTAGCGCATGCTTCGCTCTTCGTCCATGTGGCTATCACTAACCGAAGAGGAGGAGGGAAACCTCATAAAAGGGGCCTTTCTGTGAGAAAAGGGAAGAAATCCAGGGAGTATGCATCTTTGAGAACACTGTGGATTAAAACTGTAGATGAGGTGTTCAAGAATGCCCAGCCCCCTATACGGGATGCCACAGATCTGAGAGAGAACATGCAGGTACGTTCTTGTGTTTAAGAATTTATTGACTCGTTGGTTTTCCTTTTTAGTGTATGTGCATAGTTTATGAATATATTGGGGTTCATTTTTTTTTTTACAATAGTATATTTGATTTTAAATAATTTGTAAATTCCAATTGGTTATTAGAATTTATCACTAGTCTCATTTTTTTTATCATTTAAATTTCCAAAACCACGGTTGGTATTGATAAATACAAAACTATTGATAACGTGTTAGACTAAACCAGTCTTGTTGCTGTCTCACACACCACACCCTAGTCCCTGTTAATGATTGCTTAACAGTTCCCCATTTTCTCTAGTAGTGTACATGGGAATCTCTAGTAGTTCTGAAAATGCCTTAGCTGGAACACAAACTGATGGCCTATCAAAACAAAAGGGGTATATTCCAGTCCTTTCTTATGGAGCTGTAATGCTGGGAAAATAGCAAGCCCTTAAATGAACCAGTATGTTTGCATTAAGCCTCCTCTTGCTTTTAGAAGACAGCTGTTTAATTGTTTAAGTAAAAGACGTGTGGTGTCTGTATTTATTAGAGGTCTAAGATGATAATTAACTCTGAACTATATAATGGCTAAAAGCAATCAGTTAGGAATTATGTGTGTAATTAAGGATCATCCACATATCTGGCAGTGTTCTAGGGCCCATGAATGATACAGAACTAGACAGCAAGGGCCCGCCCCCCAGAGATACCAGCCCTAACCCGTCCAGTGTGTGAGAAGTGCCGTGTGCATGATTGCTGCACAGCGTGTGTTTATTAAAAAAATATATATAATCATATAGTATGTTAGCTGATTATGTATATATATATCCATACACATAACTATTATGAGAAGAATGCCACCAGCAAGTAAAAATCTGACTCAAAGGGGCCAGCCTGGTGGCGTAGTGGTTAAGTTCACACGCTCCACTTTGGTGGCCCGAGGTTCACAGGTTCAGATCCCTAGTGCAGACCTATGCACTGTTTATCAAGCCATGCTGTGGCAGGCGTCCCACATATAAAGTAGAGAAAGATGGGCGCGGATGTTAGCCCAGGGCCAATCTTTCTTAGCAAAAAGAGGAGGATTGGCAACAGATGTTTGCTCAGGGCTAATCTTCCTCACCAAAAAAAAAAAAATCTGACTCAGGAAATTCAACATATTTCACTCCTCTACCGATTCTATGGATACTCCATCAATAAAAAGACCTTCCTATAACAGAGAAATTTTACCGTCTTTCTCTCAAAGTAAAAGCGTAACAGAAATGAGAAGAGCCTTTCCTGTTTCTGAGGGTGGAAATGGTTTGGTAAACCCTCAACTCTGAGCAAGCCACGTTGTCCCCGGCCCTGTGGCTGCTGTTGTGTGTGTGACACAGAATTCCCTTGAGGATCCTCGGGAACTTGAGCATCATCTCTCCAGAGATGCGTGTCTGCGCTGAACCTGGCCGAGCGTTGGTGGCGATGTTGATGAGCGTCAGCCAGGCACAGGCAGTTCGGGCCGTGAGGGTGCAGCAGTGAACCAGCAGATGACTTTGGTTAGGGGTGGGCATTGGGGGAGGGGGGAACAGACCAAAAACGGGTGAATAAACAAATAGGACGGCTGTGGACGCAAGCAAGTGCTGTGAAGAAAATAAAACAGGGAGGTGTGATAGAGTGAGGGCAAGACCCCCTTTAGATATCACGGTAGTGACTTACTGTCATAAGTGGTCAACACTGAAGTGATCTTGAGCAAAATGACTTACAGTTTGATGTCCGTGTTTAAAGCAATATTAATAAAAAGAAAATGTTTAAATTTAAAACTAAAGTGCTGCTCATTTCCAAGAACCGGGGTATCTGAGAGCAGAAGGCATGGGGTTTGGAGGGCCTGGATCCCTCCCTTCTGGCTGCCAGGTCAGGGCCTGTGTGCCTGGAATAATATGCCTGACTCCTATTTTGACTGGAGTTTACCTGTTATTATAGCATACTGGTTAAAAGCATAGGCCTCAACATCCACAGATTTCAGGTGAAATCTTGACTCCTTCACTTGCCAGCTCTGTGACCTTAGACACATGACAGAGAGCGGTCCTAGCCAAGCCTCAGTGTCCTCACCAGCGCCCAGCCCGCTGAGCAGATTAGGTGAGGGGTGTGTAGTGAACATGCCTACTGGAGCTCCACGCGCGGCGAGTGCTCAGAGAATGCCAGCTCGTGGCAGTTTACGGTGTGAAGTATTTTCTTTAATAGATATTTTAATGGCATACCACTGGTGATGAGGAAAAAAGAGAGGGGGAGCAGCGTCGAGATCAGTGGAGACACTCATAGGGAGGCTGAGGGAGGCCCAGGTCCCTGCTGGGCAGACCACACCAGTTACTTGCGGCCTCCTCAGAGTTCCTCTAGATTTGGAACCAGCAGGCATACAGGTGAGAGAGATTCAAGTTTCTACCTCACAAATATCCTTTCTCTTTTTGGATGGCTGGCGTATTTGATACTTAGTTTAAAGCTGATTTGATTTTTTTCCTTCATTTTTACCTTTCTTGGAGGCAGAAGCCATTCTTTCTGTTTGCTCGTAATTGCATATCAGCATTAGCACTGCTGTGAACTTTGATCTGAAAAGAGGCTTTGCCCTTTGGAAGAATTTAACTTATTTGCATTTTCTGGACTTTTGATAAATTGGCATTACAAATATCTGTAACTGTATTTACTTTGGAAAATAGCCATTTTTCCCAGGATGAAATAATCATTAGCCAATTCTGTCATAACATGGCTAACAACTGTTGTACCAGGAAGCTCAAGGATAACCAAGTATATCAGATATAACATCCATGAGAAATTGAAGCCCCTGGTTAATTACAAAGTGCCTCCTTTCTTTAACAGAACGCGGTGGTGTCGTTCAAGGAGCTGTGTGGCCTCTCCTCTGTGGCCAATCTCATGCAGTGCATGTTGGCGGTGTCTCCCCGCTTTCTGGGGCCTGACAACACACCCCTGGTGGTCTTGAATCTCAGCGAGCAGTATCCCACCATGGAGCTGCAGGGCATCGTGCCTGAGGTTCTGAAGAAGATTGTGACAACTTACGACATGGTGAGTAGTTGTTGCTACTTCGATGTAGCTAGGTGAGAGAGGCATCTGAAGACTGTACACCAGACATCCTTGGGAGCTCTTGCTGAGGTGTGCTTTCCTGCTTCATCCTTCATTTACCTATGTTGGAAAAATTACTCCCCTGACCTTACTGTATTTGAAAGAGTTTAGTGTTTTGTTGTTGTTTTAGAAAGCAGGCTTCAGAGACACTTGCCTCAGTTGGATTAAATAGTGGTTAGCTTCTCAAGAACTATGTCTGAATTGATTTCTAAATGATACACTATTTTCCACACATATATAGTAAAGAGTTTTTTATCTTCCCCTGCAACCAGCCATTAATTCACTCATTTTAATTTTGTTTTCATTTTTCAAACTGGTAAAGGTGAGAAATTTAATTTAAAAAAATTTTTTTTTAAGTACCGTAGGGGGCAGGTGCTTCCATCACATAACTGTACTGTGTGATTGTTTCTTCCCTAACAGCAGCTTCTCTGAGACACCTATAATTTGTAATCAGCTTAACATTAATGAGGTATCCTCAGGACACCTAGAATATTGCATATTTGTGCTTAAGGTAAATCTTGCATTTTCTTAATCGCATCCTGCTCTTATTATACTTTTTGATTTATTATAACTATAAGGGAGAATTTAGTGGATGAACAACACACATTTCAAGCTCACAATGTAGATAAAGCTGTCAGAACTCCGTGTGAGTGCTGGCAGTTACTCTCCGGCCTGTCAAGGTTAAGGGTGGGGTTGGACACTCCTCTCCCAGATGGGCCAGGCTGTTGACTTTTTCCGCTCAGCGTGCTAGGGTGAGAGACCTCACCCACCACCTCCTCCACACTAAGACCACAGAACACTAGTCTTCTGATGTAGCCTGCCATGGTCAAAGACAAAATGGGATTGGCATCATACACTTTAACAGAAATATTTTTGACTGTTTTATAACTTGATCAGAAAGCTGCAATTCAGAGGATTTATACAATTCAAGGGAAAGAAAAAGCACTTTAGGTCAGCATTTCCCACAGTGTGTTCTGAGGAACCTTGCTTTTTTAGGATGTTAGTGAGTGTCGTGTGGGAGAAAGGGTTCCATGGTGAAATAATTTGGAGACATACTGGTTTGAACAAAATTAATCAGATTTCTTTATTACAGGACTTCTCAGGGCCTTTTATTTGCTGGCACACTGAGTCCCCGAGAGGGTGGTGATGGATACAGTGTGCCCTGTTTCACAAATGGACTTGACTATGGGGTACTGTTTCTGTGGGGTCCTACATCTTCACTTCTTGATCTTATTCAGAACTTGTACCCAGCTTCCTATGCAGTAGCCACACTTTGTAACAGATTCTTATTATTCCCTGCTATTTCCAGCTTAGAGTTCATGGTAATGTGAGCGATATAAAGGACTGAACATTGGACACTGCAGGTAAACTGCAGAGAGTGATAGTCAACCTGCAGAAAAAAGGAAGGCCAGAGGCAAATGTATCTGATAAACACTGGGGGAAGCTCCATGCTGAGGAGCCACAGAGAGGAGCACGAATGGCCCCTGTCCTCAGGGAGCCATCCGGTCCACTAGAAGGTACTGGAGGCAGCTGGGGAATGAAATCAACATAGGAAGCTTATACGGAGATTCCTTTGGGGAAAGAAATGGAAAGATAGGAAACAGAGGTAAAAATGAAAAAGTTTGAAGAGCTCCTCCATGCTGTGACCCAAGCTAGCTAGTTAGTTCCCAATTCTTTAAGTTTTATGAGAGAAGCCAAAAAGCTGATATTTGTAAATGTTTTTTAAGCCTAAGCCACAAATAAAATCGTTTCACATTTTGCTGACCTATTTCATTGACCAAAATCTAACATGACTCGCCCCCTTCGGTGTTTCCCTGATTTTGCGGCACTCATGCAGTGACATTTCTTCATGGTCACAAGAACGTCCTGAGAGAGGGGTGATGGTGCCCTGTGTAGGTGACAGAACAGACTGGACAAGGGTTAGTACCCAGGACCTAGTTCAGGGGCTGAGAGCCGATCCAGAGCAGGAGTGTGATCATGGCTTGGTTCTCAGGGCCTGTGTTAGAGAGCCTCATGGACACCAACAGCCTTCACAGCACCCACCACAATATTTGGCACAGGAATCGCTCAGTGTTCCTTGGTTCCCCGCCCCTTCCTCCTCCTGGACTGGTAGATGGTAACGCTTATTATGTAACTCTTATTTGCATATAACTTTATATGTAACTCTTATTTGCATATAACTTTAACAATGTGTGTTGTTGTGGAAGTGATAAGACAGAATGTATTAGCTTGTTTAAATTTTTTAAATTGTGAGATTACTCTTACATAATGTTTAGTTGAAATAGCTGTGCTGCATTATACTCCTAGCTTTATTGATTTGTTCTATTTTTAATTCCATCTGATAAACTAAGCTATAAAAGACTTCAAATTAAATTTAAATTATTACAATTTGAATTTTAAAAATTATAATTTTGCTACAGCAATATTATAACTCTTGTAATGTTTTACAGTCCTTTTTTTAGTGACCTAATGGTTTCTCACCTGTAACAATTAATTTACTAAAGCTAGCTAAAGGAATAGGTTAAATATTGGTGGGAAATATACTAAGGTCTTGGACAGCCTGTAACTTTAAATATGGGTCTTTATTTTTGTAATGTTATGTTGAGCTTAACCCAAAACTAACCTTAGAAATAAGATCTTACTTCACTTTGTTGACTTCCCACTTATAATTTGAAGACTCCAAATGAGAAGTAAGAGCCGTTGGAGAAATCCCCTCCAGAACTTGTGTGTCGCTGCCGGTCCACACTGCCAAAGCTCGCCCTCCAGTGAGGACAGGACCGTGGCATCTCGTAGAAGTGGATGGATATGTACTTGTGCTATCAAGATTGTGTTACTTTTCAGTGTCTAAACTCTTATTTATAAACTAATATGTCAGAAATAAGCCAGTTCCTTTGTGAGAAAGGAGAATGCAGAGAAGGAATTGATGATGGGAATGTGAACATGTAAGCCAGTATGGAGGCTAGAAAAGAGTGCTCATGCATGGGGTGGCCACACAACCCAATTTTCCTAGGATGGACCCTGTTTATATACCTGTTGTCCTAGCATAATTGTTAATAATTCTCCCTTTAACCCTTAAAAGTGTCACTATTTAGATAATTAGTTATGTGATCGCCCTGCCCATGGCCCCTAGATTGTCCTAATGGCTCCTGTGATTACCACCAACAAACAGACCTTTAAAACTGCCCAGTTGTGGTTTTACCCTATTTGTGGCACCTCCTTGGGTCCTGGAAGTGGTGAGGTTTGAGCCTAGGACTTAGGTCAGGAAGGTAGGTGTCAAAGCCATTCAGGAGTAGAGGAAGAAGAGAAGTACAGACATCTTCTTAGACTAGGCAGATGGGGGTGGGGGCTATTAAAAATGAGGACTGGACTGGTATGGAGAGTGTTGTCAGACAAATAAGACTTTTCTTCCCTTGAGGAGTTTACAATTTAATAGAAGAGATGAAATGTGTATCCACATATAGTAAGATGATAGATGATTAATAGGCAGATTTTTAAAAACATGTAAACAAATTATTTGGATGTTCATGGGAGAGAATGGTCAGTTTCAAGTTTAGGGATTAGGAAGACTTCAAGGAAACGTTGGCCTTTGAGCTAGACCTTTAAGAATGAGTTGGATTTCAACAGGTAAAGATAAGAAGGAGGCTGTTGCAAGCTGAGTTCACAGGGTGAAACATACTTGGAAATGGGAAGCACATATTCTGGGAAATCCATGTTTGGACCGTGGGAGTTCTTGTACATTTTTGAGCAGTAAAGGGTCGTGCTCAGAATTAGGCATATGGACCATGGGAGGTTTGGAGTGAAGGAGAGCTCAGAGACACCCTGTGGAGCACCTTTATTTTGCAGATGAGAAAATGGAAGCCTTCTGGTACCTCAGATTAATGACAGAACCAGAGTTAGAGCCCCAGTAGTCTCTGTCTGGTTTTTTCCTGCAATCTGGATCAGGAAAATTAGCCACATGTGGTGTGTTGATGAAGGATCAATATATAGCTGAAGCCCAGATGTCTTCAATAGTGATAATCTAAAGTTGTCTGTGTGGGGCTCTTGAAGTCATAGGTATCTTGTTTCTGATTTTTGCTCCCTGTGAAGGTAGAAACCAATTCATTTTGTATACTTTGGTGTATATTAAAAGGCAAATTCAGTGAGCTTAAAATAAAGGAGACTGTAATCAATCGTTAGATCAAATTCCACTTGAAGAAATCTGATTATAAGTATCTGAACAAATGTTGTTACTTCAGAAAGCAGAAAATTTAAATATTTTACTTAAAATTTATGTAAATGAACTTGAATGCATCTACTGTTTACAATCAAATATCAAAATTGAGCTTGTTCTCTTGTATAATTAAAGGCTGGCAGCAGAAAATAAGGATTATGTAACCTGAGTTTAAGAGATTCTAGTGACTAACTGGATACTCTTTATAATACACAGCCCTCTTAAGAATGGATCTGTGCTGGCATTTCAGTGCTATGTCCCCCCTCTCCCATTGGTACAAGTGATCTCATTCATCATCTTTTTAAACTAAAGTGATTTTTACCATCCTTTTAATGTTGGTAAGAGTAATAATTCAGCTCTCTAGCTATCTTTGTTTATTAGTTTTAGATTTACCATCTGTTCTAGATTTAAATTTTTAAAAATTTTTATGAGATCTCTACTAACATATGGAGAGCAAGGAACAGCATTCTTCCTCTGTAGAGAAAAAACATTGGAAATTTTAATATTTGGTGTAGTGTTGCATAAAAAGAAAGTTCTCTTTAAAAGTTTTTTCACTGGACTTAGAGGACAGTATTCTAAGTGAAGTAAGCCAAACACAGCAAGAAAAATACTACATGATTCCACTTATATGAAGTATCTAAAATAGTCAGATTCATAAAATCAAAGACCAGAATGGTAGTTACAGGACTGGGGGAGGGGAGGATGGGGATTTGTTAATCAAGAGGCATAAAGTTTCAGTTAAGTAAGAGAAATAAGCTCCAGAGATCTGTGGACAACGTTGGACCTATAGTCGACAGTAATGTATTGTACACTTAAAATTCGTTAAGAAGGCAGATCTCATGTTAAGTGTTTTTATCACAATAAGATTTTTTTAAAAGAAAAAAATGTTTTTTCCTTGATTTTGCTACAATTTTTCTGTACTATGGAATATGTTTCAGTCATTGTAATTAAATTGAAGATGAAGTCGTAGGGAATGGAAAGGAGAGACGAGGAAAAAGTAAAGTAAATGATGCTCAGCTCTGCTACAGGCAGTGTGGCTGTTCATACTCACAGCAGTGGGCTCTTGGGCAGCCCTCATCTGTTCAGAGATGACACATGATTCATTCTTAGCATTGCAGTTCCTTTGTCTCTACTTTCTATCTGAAATTAATTTGTTTTGGTCTTTTACAGCTTCACAAAAATCCTGATTTTAATTGCCTTCACATTTAATTAAGAAAGCATCCTCTGGGGAATCCATTTATCCAGTAGAGAACAGTATGTTTTTAGTGTTAAAAGGGAGGAATAAGATGCTTTGCCTAGGAGGATGTTATTTGCTCTCTGTGAATGTTTTTATATAAGTTACTGAATAGTCCCTTCTAACTCATTACTTTAAATATTTCTCAAAAAAAACCCACACAAGGTTCTTTAAATAAAAAGTGTGAAAGAAGGTTTTTTTCTTACACCGTGTTGGCGATCAGCATGACATCAGGAGCACTCTGCTGTATCTTGTTGGTATGGCTTCATGTGGTTTGTCTTGCTACAGCTTAACGCAGTAAAGAGAGAAGTCACGCTTTGTAATTAACGGTGTATGCCAGTCTGAACTGAGCCAGAGATGATCTGTAATAAGGTTACCATTGATCCCCATCTCCTTTGTGGCCCCTTTTATCCCTCTACTGCCTCAGAACTTGACATTAAAAGCTTCTTTTAATTGGAAGTGTCACTTGCCCAACTTTTATAACTACAAAAAAAGGACAGATAGAATATTATGCTTTGACTTAAGACTCAAAAAAAAAAAAAAGTTTGGGGAAAGGTGGATATGTCCTGCTGCAGAGGGAAGATCAGAAACCCAAAGGCTGTGGTTAATTCCAGGATTGGGAAGGTCCAGCCAGTGATGTTTCCAAAAGCAGTTTCTCTGGAGTCATCAGAACCATACAGCTGAGCCGCTCCAAAACGGTTCAAGCTGCCAATGGAAAGGGAAAAGAAATGTTTAAAAGAAACAGTGCAATGACAGCGTCACATGTATCATCAGATCAGATGTACAGGCTGCCACTCGGTAATCAGATGCAGGGAGATTTGGAAAGTTTTGAAAGATAGTGCTTCAGGGTGTACACGTGATGGTGATTATAAGACTATTTCTGATCCAGTTTTCTAGTTTCACATATCTCCACAGAAACCATCAAGGAACACATATTTAGAAGTCTTCCTACACACGTACACACACATGCCAGATACCAAGCAATGAACAGTTGGGGAAAGAGTAGCATTTTGGCGGCTGGCAATCCCCTTGAGAGAGACTTCGTCATATAGCAGTTTTTATCAGTTAAATTTGATACCCAGCTCCAGAGTCTCTGGGAGGACAGAGATGAGAACCTTAATGGAATTCAACATGTTGTCCGGTGGTGTCTTCAGACAAGAAATGATAAATGATATTAAGCAAGCCACTGTATCATCTGATGTACTGAACAGTCTGATCTTGTTTCAGGAAACAAGAACTAGGGTGCTGTCCAACCGTGCTGGTCAGTGAGAAATGGGAGCCTGCTATTGGCGTCTCTTCCATTCTCAAATAGATTCCACTTGAGCCAAGCCCCCTGGGGAGCTGTTGATGGGCAGTGGTTGGGACCAGGTATTTGGTGGAGTCCCTACTGTTTTACTTCTCTGCTTAGAGCCTTTCTGTTGCTTTTTAAAGGGGAAGACCAAGATTGATTATTTTTCAAACTCTTTATTTCACCAAATCTGATGAAAAATATGTATAAAATATAGCTGAAGCCTAAAGCTCCAGAAAAGTTAGGAAACTTCCTTCTAAACCTATGCTTTATGCAAAAGAACACTACTGCATTTTTATTTTATTTTATTTTATTTTTGCTGAGGAAGATTAGCCCTTCGCTAACCTCTGTTGCCAGTCTTCCTCGTTTTTTGCTTGAGGAAGATTAGCACTGAGCTAACGTCTGTGCCAGTCTTCCTCTATTTTATATGTGGGTCGTCACCACAGTGTGGCTGACAAGTGGTGTAGGTCCGCGACCCGGATCCAAACTGGTGAACCCAGGCTGCCAAAGCAGAATGCACCGAACTTAACCACTATGCCACTGGGCCGGCCCCAACGCTACTGCATTTTTGATAAAGCTAAGATCGTTGAAGTACTGTAGTCTTCTTTCTTCCTATGCAAGAGCAGAGGAATTACTTCTTATGTTCTCGTCAAATTCCACATTGAATATTGGATTTTACTTTTGTAAAATCAATAAATCTTCAAAGTTTATTTTTGAGATATTCTCTTCCTGACCGGAAGTATTTTGTTTATGTTTCTGCAGTGGCTAAAAGTCGTTTGCTAAGTTCTTCTTTCTGTCAAGGACCTCTCCAGCAAATTAAAAAAAAAAAATGACCGAATACATCTTAAAAATTCTGTACTTGTTCTATAAATAACATACACAGTTCTTTTGGTCCGTCACGATGTGCACTGGCGGCTTTTCAAAGCTGTGAGGAAGTGTTTAGCTTCCTTATCCTAGTTTATTCAGTAAGTTTTTTGTCTCCATTAGACTTTGAATAAATAAACTTTAATTGAGCAGAGGCAACGCTGTCTGTCTTTCCATCTCTGTGGCCGTCATTCTAGTTCAGCCCCTGCTCACCTTATGCCTTTGTGGAAGAGTTGAGTTCAGACTGCACACTGGATCCAGATGGCAAAGGAAATGTAGCTTTCCTCTCTCTCTTAGGGGGGAGGTGGGAATTCCTAAATGTTAGTTCAGTTTGGTAAACTTGATCCATGGCTTTAATTTATGTTATCCGTTTTGGACTGTAGATGCTTAGCTCTTTATGTAAAATGCTCTGCCTCTCAGACTTCCTCTCCTTCCCTCTGCTCCCCTACAAAGTGGCTACCGGTTGCCTGGAGGGGCGTGGTTGCAGAAGTCTTCCTTCTGTGTCCTTACTCACGAACCTCTTTCTAAAGCTCACGGTTCTCCCCCTTCACCTTCCATTCACCTTGAGGTTAGTCCATGCAGTGGAGGGATTTCCTAGGTCCATCTCCAGTCACTCAGGACCGCAAGAGGTGGGCCCTCAGCTTTCCTCCACTGCTCCTTCTCTCCTCCTGTCCCAGAGCTGCAAACTCTTGGCCCAGCCTTGGTAGCTGGAAGGACAGTCTCCTCTACCCGAGGTGATGAAGCTCTGTGATCTATGGGTTGTTTCTTGATATGTTAACATAATTTAGAAAATAGTTTCTCCTTGACAAATCCTGACTTTCAAGCCTTTTGTTTTAGTGGGAACCCAAAAAAAAAAATTAATTTGACCTTTAAAACTGAGAAGTGTCTTTGTTTTTATAAGATAGCTGCTTTTCACCCAGGCTCTGAAACTTGCTGTTTGAATAGGTGGAAAGCCCCCAGGGCAAAATGATTTACAAACCATGGCAACGTATGTGGGGAAAAAAAATAGCTTTATACTATCCCTGTTACATCACCTTTACCGCTGTAGCCGCCCAGACTGCAGCATTCCCTCCCCACTGCAGTTCATCACTGGACTGCTGTAAAGACAGACTTCCTGAAATACCGCCTAGGGAAAGACCTGTGTGTTGGAGAGAGGAGCAAGAAGGTAGTTGGAAGTATGATGTGACAACTTTAAGAACTAGACCAGCTAAAGGGATTATATGATCATCATCAAGAGAAATAGAGCCAAATTGTTCCCTGTGACCTTGGCTATTATTGCTAAGTGAATAATACTCTTCCTAGAGCATCTTGGAACTGTGGCATCCCTTTGGTGTGCTTGGATTGATGAAGAATTTACACTAAGCCTAATAATTGCTAAGAGAGAAAAAAGCGGGGGGATAACTTTAAGGACATGTACCTCATCCATATGTTCCTCAAGTAATTGAAGTTTTCCAGAGTCAAAATTTTTGATTTGCTGTTGAAATGTGCATGATCAAACACTATCAATACTATACAGCCCTTTAAAAAAAAAAAAGTTTTTACAGCATCCAGAAGCTGTTTGACATCTTAAAGTTTGTAATTATTTTTGTAGTGTCCGCAAAATGGTATCATCTCTGAGTCTCGTTTTGTGGATATGATTGTCCTCTTTTGTAGAAATCCTTTTCAAACAGAAAAGCAGTGATCAAAGAAACAAAGAACCTAATTGACTTGCAGTGTATGATAATTTGTGTGTCTTTATGCAGCTTGTGAGTTGCAAATCCTTTCAGATTCACAAACATGAGGAGTAGCTGACGTAGAACATGCACTTCATCGCTCAGTAATGCATTCAGCCTGCTTCTCCCCTTGTGTTGGGAGCCCCCTGGCTGGGTCTTCCCTTGGACCCAGAGGAGAGCTGTGTCTCTGCTTGACCCTCCAACCTGTGCTCTTGGCACAGAGGGGCCATGCCCAGGGTGTGCTGCCTACTCTGAAGGAGAAATGAACGTGTTCATCTTCATCGTTGTAAGCTTGCAAAGACCTGGAATAGAAACCTCGCAACTCCCCAAGTAGGGGCTTCGCTTTGAAACACCAGCACTCTTTGGGCCACACCCCACTGGAGGACCCAGGAAATGCACCCATGCTGTTTAACTTAGTTTTCCTGTCGGTGGCAATTTCTGGCCAAGTGGGAGTTGGGGATGTGAAGCCTCTGGTGCTTCTTCCTTTCACCTGGGAAGGTGGCTGCCTTTGCCATCTGAGCCTGCCATTTGCCCTGGTGTCTGGCTCTACGTGGGGTTCAGAATGTTCTCCAGCCAGTGAAATGGAGCTTTTTTGGCCTGAGTGATCATTTTAACAGTGCTGGCTTCAAAGTGCTGGCTGCAATTAACCAGTGAGAATCACCCATGCGGATTTCTTTTCAGAAGTATTTGTTCCTCAAAGATTCATCCAAAGGATGAATCGTTTAATATTTCATTGTGCCCCATTGTTGTTTATATTCAGATTAGAGTTTAGAAAGCATGTAAGTTACAGTGATATAATGTTATTGTTTAGAATCTTGATGTTCTGGATGTATTCCCTGACTTTGTAAATGCAGGACCCATCTATCGTTGTAAATGCAGGACCCATCTATCGTGGATTAACTTGATGTATTGCTGCCCATTCTTGTGTAGTTTAGAACGGCATGTGCTTTTCCATTTAGAAATTCCGCAGTGTTGCACGTCCAATTTGGAGTTGAGTTGAAAAGATTGAAATTACATCAAACACTTGTATAAAATTCTTAGTGGTGATACCCAGATCTGTTTGTAAATGCAATGATGAGCTCCTCTGTTTTTGTGGACATAACACTCTTTGGAAGGACAATCACATTCTAGAAGGCAACTCTAAGAAATGGGATAATTTGGATGGAATCAACCCCATAAAAATAAAGCTATAGAAATAGCAAGCTCATATAAAAAATCACATATTTCAGAAACGTTTTGGAGAAAATGTAATTGTACACACTTACTTGAGGCACCCTCTGGCATTTTTTCTTGGGCAGTAGGATATACTCGTTTCTGACCTTTTTTCCTGTCTGTTATGTCTCTAGTCATGAACTGGAAAAAAAAATTTTGAAGGTGTTTTTCCACAGCCGTTTGAATAATGAGGTAGTGATTTTTCTCCACAGCTAGATATAGTCTTATAAATAACACTTAACAACTCCCGTTTTTCATTCTGTTCTCTTTTATTCCCACAGCTTGCTGCGAAATAATTAATGCCACTCACCCCACTAAAATAACCACCTTTAATACCAGAAATCTGATTTTACTACCACATGAATTTATCAGGAATAAAAATAGCACTTAATAATGGTATTAAAGTCTTTTCTAACTTAATTAAGGCATTTTAAATTCTGAACCATAAGAAAATTACTCTCACAGTAAACTCAGTGGGTGGACAATATGATGTGTTAAGAGTTAAGTTTAACTCTACAAGCTTAATTACCAGTTAACTTAAAAATAACATGTTAGGTAGTTTAAAATATTTATTTCCCTATTACATTTAGTATTAGCCAAATCTTTAGGGCTAAATGTTATAGATCTTTATATGGAGATTTTATATAGGAGATCCTTTATCTACTTATAGAAATCTTTAATTCAAGTGTTTTATTTGAGATCAGTGTTGATCATTCTAGTTTTCTTTATGATTATTACACTGCTACACCGGAGAGTGATCAAATGCAGTTATACCGTCATTTATGTCATTTATGGCACAAAATAATTTTAGCTTTTGAATCACTTATCTGGTGCCAAAAGCACAAAAAAAAAAGTCTATTTTTGTGAATAGAAGTGGCTATTTGAATATTTAGCTAAATGTAATTGGGATGGTACTTAGACTTTTTAGTTGATTTTCCTAAAACTGAGCCCTATCTTTGTTGTGTCTGTGAAAATCCTCGATTAATGTTAGGATTCTTCATAACCAAATTTTTCCTTTGCCTACGTATATCATAACATATGTTTATCCTTTTAAAATACTAACTGCACCTGATTTTTCATGTTCTTTTCTAAATGTGCATGTAGCATATCAAACTATATTCTCTTGAATACTTTCAATCCAGTATTACCAAACGGTGCCTCATGTGACATGTTAGACAGGAGCTGAGAAACAGTGGCCTGTGGGCCAATCTGGCACCACCTGTTTCTGTATGGTCTGCAAGCTAAGAATGGTGTTTACATGTTACATAATTGAAAAAAATAATAATGATGATAATATTTTATGACATGTGAAAATCATAGGAGACTCACATCTCAGCGTCCATAAACAAAGCTTTGTTCGAGCACAGCCACATCCATTACGTATTCTCTGTGCCTGCTTTCCCGCTAAGGTGGCAGAACTGAGTAGTTGCAACAGAAATGAAGCCTAAAAGCCTCCACTACGTACAGTCTGCTCCTTTACAGAGAAGTTTGTCCACACTCAGAAAGATTAGGAGAAAAAGTCCTTAGGGGGTTCCGATGCACTGATTTCCAAATTCACATTTTCCAGCTTAAATTATGATCTTTAAGGTTCTTCTTTCTTTCTTTAACTAATGTCCTCAGTGCATTTTGAATTTTGATCCATAAGAACATCATTCTACGTGTTAACCCAGTAGGAGGAGAGCTCTGTAATCGCCTGAGTCCTTCTGTCCTGAAAAAAGCAGTGGGCCCCTGAGGCAGGAATACCAGTTGTTAGCATTTTGTTAATTGTTAGCATCTTGTTAGCATTTGACGGTCAGGAACCTAAAGACAAGAGAGGCGGAAACTAGAAGAGGGAAGGCAATGAAAGTTCAAGTTTGCTCTGATTTCTCTGTGCTCGTGAGGCAGGCATGCTATGTCAGTAGAAAATGGTGACAATCAACCAGAGTTTTGTGTTATAATCCAATAAACTGTATAACTAACTTAACTCCACACATATTCAGTGAGATCATGATTGGGCTGCTTGGTAATGAGGCATTAAAAATGAGCCAAAGAATTGAGTTAAAGTCTTGCTCCTTTCCTCAGTCAACTCAAGCATTTCGTTAGGGAGGCTGAAGGGCTGGGTGGAGAAAGGGGAATTGGGTGGAGTTAGTAGGCAGGCTCTGTATCTTCTCTGAAAACCCCCAGTTTCCTTTCACCCTCCCCTAGCAGGGAGGAGGGCTTTCTCTCAAATCATAAAATCGAGGCTGTGCTAACCACATTCTATTTAAAGCTGTCTCAGAAGGGAAGGGATTATAAAGGGTACTGGAGGCAGAGGCCAGACCTTTGAAACTCTCCCCTCCCGGGGCGTGTGGGAAAGCTGCTCCCAAGCCCCTCTGTGGATTCCCACACCCTGTTACTCTTTACGCTGTTCATTTCCTTCTTACACTCACTGCAACTTGTAATTATGCTTTCATTGGTTTGATTCCTCTTTTTAAGGTATGTCTTTCCCCCTCCCCCAAATCTGAGCTCCAAGATGGTAGGAAGAGTGTATGTCCTGTTCACCACTATGTTCTTACAGCAGAGCCTGCCACAGAGTGCCTACATTTCCCCGAACTTGACTGATTTATATCATCACAAGTAGCCTTCCCGGGAAGGGTTAGGTTTGGGGGCTAGCGAGGGGGTAGAGGGTGGAACAGCTGCTCTCCAGTCTTAGTACTAGACGGTAGCACTCACATCCTAAGGCAGTGAGTGGGGCCTTTGCTGATCTGGGGAGAGGAGGACGCCTGAGGTACTTGGACAGCTCCAGATGCTTGTGGGAAGGGTGGGGCCAAAGGCAGGAGAAGTTGGGACTAGAACAGGCAGGAGGAAGGAAGGCATGAGGGTCCCAGCTCCCCAGATCATTTACCTCTTGTTCAGACCTTCAGAGTCTCCCCTACCCTTTGCCAAAGGATTCTTTGCTCTGTCTGAAAGTCCCTACTTAAAGATTCATAGACCTTATGAAGAAAATACAGCAGAGTTGAGGAGTGGAGGGGAAAGGAGGAAGAAGTAAGGGCTCCTAGTTGTTCACCTGGCCAGGCAGGAGAGCAGCTTGATTTACTGAAGATGTCCTGAGATGGAAACATCACTCATATATGCATAGCGTTTTATGATTTTCCAAAGCATTCTCATAGGTCGATTGTCACGTGAGCTAGTAGGTGGGCATGGGCCCCTGGTGGACTGACCAGACAGCCACCTTCTCTCAGTTGTCACACCTGCCTCATCTCCAACACTCACTGGCCCTGGTAAGTGAGCTGTACCACACTCCTGTGCTCCTGGGGGAAGAAACCTTGATCCCCAAGCACACAGTATCTGCCAGCTCTGACCCCACCTTGGGAAATCCTTGTCATCCTTCCTATCTCACCTGCCGTTGTGAGCTGACTCCCAGGGCTACAAGGCGCCCAACAGAAGATATGTCCTGATGTATTTTGCCAAGGGCGCATCTCAATAAGTGCAGTTGTGAATTCACGCAGACCATCTGGGCAGGTGTGCATGGAGGGTAAATACATGTGCACAGAATTGTTCTCATACAAAGACACTGTGACTAGAAATTGGGGGATGAGGGAGGAACCTGCCTGTACCCTAGGAAGTGGATGAGTGGGTGTTTTTTAGGAGGCAGTGCTAGCAAAGAAGATGAGCCCTGAGGATGAGATAGTCCCTGCTCTGGTGCTTCCTCTGTGACCATGGGCAAGACCATTTATTTGTCTGTAAAATGGGCATAATATCATCACCTCAAAGGGTATGAGTTTACATGTAAATAGCCCAGAATACAATAAATTCTCAATAAATGGTAATCATTATTAGTTTTTATTATTAGAAACACGCAGCTCTTGAAGCTTTAAGACCTTTATGTGTGTATGTTTTAATCTCCCTCCAAACTTCAGAGCAGCAGCTTGGTTACTACATTTCATGAAGGCAGAGTTAAAACTACAAAGTGAAAGGAGAAGGTAAGGTTTCCCAGCACCTTGCTAGGTGAGTTGTCTCTCTACTCTGAAAGGGGAAGGTGAAGGGACACGTGAGTTCTGTGGTCAACACTAGGAAGAATGCCTGGGTTTGTACAGTACATCCTGGAGTGACTGGTCGAATGCATTCTTGTCTTCCTTCTAGCTCTGCCATTCCTGGAATATTGTGGACACTTCACTGTGCTCAAAAATATTGCTTTTCATTACAGAGAAGTCTCCAATTGCTTTTCTCTCTTAACTAACACCTATACTTAGTTATCACAGACCTGAGAGAAACTAATGCTACTTTACAGTAAGACTGTGATTGAATTACCTTCTGTTAATTAGGAGTTTCTAAATCACCTTGATCCCCTTGGAGAAAAGGCTTGCTATAAATAGGCAGTAATAAAAGTGGTACTATGTTTAATTCAAATTGTATCTTTTGAAATTTAATTAATTTAGTAATAATAGTTTTGAACCAGCATGTCAGAACTCTAAATGGTCCTTGGTGACTTGAAAGAGTTAATGTAGCATCCGCAAGTTCCTAATCTGTTCTGTGGAAGTAGCGTGCTCATTGAATAATTGGTTTAATGAGCTCAAGTTCCCATTTCCTCCTGCAGGGATGATTCAGGCCAGGTTTTAAGCCATTCTCATCAGCTCCTTGGAGACACTCCCTTCCACCCAAGATGTAGCCTCTGAGCTCACTATCTTTAAAAGCTCTAAGACCGGGGGAGTCACCGGGATGCCTTGGCCCTTCTTTCCCTCTTTCCAGGCATTTACTGGAGACAGAAGTGAGTGGCTGCCTGTAGACTACATCCACGCTGGACTGCACCTGGCTGCCCACAGGCCCAGTAGAAACTTCCTTTCCAAGTTGCTAAGACCCTCACTTACTCATACCCCTTCCTACCCTCCTGACCATAGAGGATGCTTGAGCACCAGGGGCACTTAAATTTCGTGCCATCTGAGATGGTATGAGGGTGTCGTGTAAGCACGTTGTTATTATAGTTTGGGAAAGCAGAGAAGAGTTTTACAATGTTGAGAGGCTGATAGGACCAAAGGCCCCGGAGAGGATGGGGTGTGTGTGTGTGTGTCCTTGAGTGTATGATTCATCTTGTGCTATAAAGTAGCCTGTTTGGTGTGAGAATGTTGCATAAGTCTTCCCACGGTGATCACCTACAAAACGATGTGTAGCACACCACGTTCTTCCCTAACAAGACTTCCGAGCATATAAGCTTGATCATAAAATGGAGAAATAAGAGGGTTATTATAGTTTAAGTGCATGTGAACATACTGTCTACATGCTGTCCACACAGAAAAGCACAGCGTGATATGCTGTTAGAGGAACTGGAGGGAATTAGTACACAGTTTTTCTGGATACTTTTATAATTGCAATGGAGTTCCTTTTTTAGGGTAGTTTAGGTTCTTTTTCTTGCTCAATTTTCAACAATTTTGTTTCCTCTGAATATGGTATCGTACAGGACCAGAAATAGTACAAGATCAAAACCAAAATTCTTTTCAACTTTTTGAAATTCTGTGTACTTTTTGAAACTAAAACTATTCAGAAGTTTTAAAACTTTGCCACCAATTTGTAGTAGGATAAACATTTAAAATCTGCACATTGACTTCATGACTAATCTGTTGGTGTCTGGGAACCTCTGATTTTTCCAGAGCCCTTAACTATATTCCCTGAGCTCTTTTGCACAATGGAGCTTCTCCAGCCCCTGGTCTATTTAAATATGTTTGGGAACATATGGAGACTTCTAGTAATGCTAAATCCCAGTTAATCTAGAAATATGAGTGAATTCCTTTCAAATAAAAGTTTGGTTGTGGCTTTATAGTTTATTCAGTTGTCTGCATAAAATAAAATACTCTTATCCGATTTAAAATATGATTTGTGATAAGATAAATCACTCTGGTGCATTCACTGTTTTAATTGCTCTAAGCTCTGCCTCTGTGATTTTGTCATTTTTTTTTCTTTTATTCCTCTACATGTGCTTTTTTCCTCCCAATTTCGTCTTCATGATGTTTTCTCTCATCTTTGCTCCTTTCTCCTCTCCTCCAGCCTGACAAATGTGTATTACTAAGGACTTCTAGTGGCTAACACTGGAAGTGCCTCTCAGAAATGCCCATGAGGGTAAACATTTGGTCCATCCCGTGTGCACTAGGTGTCAGAGCACCTGGTAGAAAGTAAGGAGGAATGGACCTTCCCTGTCCACGGGGCCCTGGCGTGTACGTACAAAGAGAGCAGGAATTGATGGCCGCCACCTTCGGAGGCAAGCTACTGCCCAGAACAGGGGCAGTTCCCTGCTCCTCAGGCACCTGAGCCTCCCAGCTTAGAAGGGCTGTTGCTATGACAACATGGCAGGGCCTGGCTTTGACTGGAGTGTGGGGACAGGAAGAAACCTCTCAACAGAACCTAGGGTGGTAAATTGATTGTTTTGACTACATGATAGTATTTATTTTCATGAATTTTGTACTGAATCCAAATGGTTATTTAGGTGAGGACAGGAGAAACCTTTATTACCCTGTGTATAATTAGCATAATGCCTTTATCTTATATTTACATGGTGATTCCCTTCAGAAAGTGCAGTTTAATTAAAACTTGAAGTTTAATCTATGAAATGCTGGCCTTTCTAAGTGTGCAAATATGATGATATGTTAATTTAGAGTGAGAGGTGATAGATGGAGGCATTGATTGTGGTAGAGGAGGCCTTTTGTCATGTGAAAATTCAGCCAGGTCTCTACAGATGAGATGGGATATTACTTTACCGGATTTGATCTGAAATCCGGTGCATATGAGATTCAGATTGTACCAGTGTTTAGATAAAAGTCGTGTAACCGGAGAGCCACAGTCATTCCTTAGGTAGGTACCATCCGAGCTCTGAAGTGAACTTTATGAAAAGTTAGAGCATATTGAAAAGCTAGAGAATTCTTGGCTTCCTGCATCTGGGCCCTGGGTCACTCATAACTCATAATTCGCTCCAGATTTATATAGTACTTGGCGTCTATTCTCTGGCAAGAAGTGATTATTAAAATAGTTGAGTACAGTGTCAGGCTTATATGATGCCAAAACCATACTTAAGTTGAATATGATAGAAACTGAGCGTTTAACTATACTTCGCAATAAAATTGCATTGGAGACTTTGAAAAAAACTTTCAGAAAGATTTTGATACACTCTCGCTTTTATAGTCACGCTTTTATAGTCAGTTCTGCTATAACACTTGTTTTGAAAATGCAAATTTATTTGTGTGATTGATATGTTAGGGAATCGTTTTAACCTAACGCACATTTTGTGTTTTCTTGTGCACAGTTTTGACCACAAGAAACACTAGTGAACACAGAAGACTGCAACTGGGTGACCTGAATGCACACAATACACCCCTCAAACATCTGCCAGCCCCTCAGCTCACTGAGTGTGTTAGGAGCGATACCCATCCACACCTCATGGTACAACTTTCCATCAGATTTCAGATCCCTCTCCTTCCACCCCTTCACAGTAACTCACAAGCTGCAACCCTTCCGACACCCACTTCCACAAGCAAACTGCAGGTCCTTTTCAAGGTCCAGTGCCACATTCGTTGTAGCATTTTTGCATTCCTGAACTGTTTAACGTATGCAGAACTGTGCTATTGCTTTTATTCGGTTCCTGTCTTTTTTAATGTGTCACTGCAAAATTTTTGAATGTTGTGCCCCTATCCTTATTTTTCCCACAAACCTTGCAGTTTTCATTGCACAATTTTGTGTAGTGCAGTGATTTTTAGGAACACATATGTCGCATTGTAGCAGAACTGTCAGTACTGCAATTGTATTCTCCACGATGACCAAATGACCGAATCCAGAGCTCCTCATACCGTGGACCCACCCTCCTTCCCAAAACCCTCCTCACACATATGTGAATGTTTAATATCCTTGTACTGTTCCTTCCCCTGGACCACTCCTTCTGTGTCTCTTACACTAGTTCTCTCTGGTGATTAATTTAAGTGATTCTGGAGCATCACTGTGATGTTTTAATCTCATTTATCTTTAAAATTCCTCCCCTGGAGATGCAGACATTCTTTCATCTCAGCTACTACCTCTGTGCAGAAAATTCCCAATTTTCAATGCCAGAACCAAGCTTCCATACAGTTTCTGGTTGCTGCTGCAGATTTTCACAAGACTGCCCTGTTGTTACCACTAATTCAGCTCAACTAAGGTGGGACTCCACATCCTGAATAAGTGCACATATTGAGGTCGCTTTGTAAACTGTGACATGGTTTACAACTGCAGGATGTGTTCCAGTTTTATCTATCCAGTTCACCCTCTGTGTCTTTGGCTTTTTCTTCTGTGCCCACAGCAAATCGGTCCGAATCCTGCTTTGTCCCTCCCTACATAATCTCTCAGTCCCATCCTTTCTTTCCCAACCCTTCTGCAGCCGCCCAGGTCTCTCGTATAGCAGTGGCTCCCTGCCTTCTTCCTGTCCCAGTTTTCACGCCCGGCACCCCCCATTTCTTCCTTCATGCTTTGTCCATAGTTCTGAAATTCCACTTTGATCACAGCGCATCTCTGCTTAAAATCCTAATCTTAAAATCTGGCCCCTCACTCCTTCTCTAACCGTGTTTCCCTGCCTTCCTCTAAGGTGAATGCCCGTGCCTAGAGAGCTTAACGATATTTCACGTTGCTTTCTATCCTGCCCCCTCACCATCGTGCCTGCAGTGGGGTCCTGTATGCAGTAGCACCCAAATATGCTCCTCTCTATATTCGTTAATGATCCGGTAGGGCTTTTTATCTGGCAGAGCTTCAGGTTCTTTCTATAATTTTTCTATTATAGAGGTTTTTCTATTATTTGCATAGTGAAAAATGTGGAAGTGGAAGCAAAGTTTGCTGAGGAAACAAGGATGAGTTACTCTGGAAACGGTTTGTTACTCAGAAAATGTTTTCATAGTGACCTTGCTGGGAGGGATGATGACCACAGCGATTAATGACATGGCGAACCGCGGCCCCTGGATGGTAACCAGCTCCCTGCCCTCCCCAACACAGCAGAGTGTGGCCACAGCCCTCACCTGCGGGAGATGGAGAGGGGGGCTAGGTTTAATTGTAGCATGCACCTGGGCAAAGACCCCCACAGCGATATAACTGTGGCACCCCAGTGCAAATGTGTGACTTTTATATTATTTTTAAGCGTTAAAAGCTACGTTGCATTTTCCAACAATAACCTCGTAAATGGTTTCTCTTCCACTCATTCAACTTTGTGACATTTTGCTGTACTTGGAAGCTTTAGGGAAAGAAAATGTTACCTCTGAATTTTAGTTTAGAAGTCCTGGATCTTCTAAAGTGTTCCTGCTTTGATTCTAAAATTCTTCACCCACATAGTAGTAATAATTATTGTAAAATGTTAAAAAGAAAGGCAGTGTTGTTAACTCAGACAGATGTTACTTTCAAGAGCACAGAAAAAAGCACCAAAGCTTACAGATTCCTGAGGGAATTTCGTTCTTATTTTCTGTCCCATTCTCAGCATTGATGAACCAGCTCTCTTCGTATGTCCATGTAGCACAAGGGTGACAGTCCTCCAGTGACACTGACCTTTAGAGGCTGCCATGCAGATAATTCTGATTAGAGGGAGAAGACTGTTTTGGATTGCGTTCATTCATCTTCTCGAGACCTCCATCCTTGATTCACATTTGCCATTTTCTTATTCATCCCTGGAGTCCTGAGAGGCAAGTCCTGCTTTGGTCTAATCCTCCCAGGATCTTTCCTGAGCCTAGTGGTACCTGAAGCCACACCTGCCACCTGCTCATTCACTGTCCATCAAGGCCTACCATGGATCTTCAAGACTGCCTTGGAACTCTGGGGTGTTCAGTGGTAGGAGCCAGGTGTATCACTTTTACAAGTCCATTGGGAATTTTGAGAATGATGCTCAACTATTTGTGTTTGGGAAGTTATGTGTCACATAGTCACAGAATCTGTGTAAAAGAACAAGCCTTTTAGGGGCAGGCCACATGGGTAGTGGTTAAGTGCGGTGCATTCCACTTCCGCAGCCCAGGTTCGCGGGTTGGGATCCTGGGCGCTGACCCACACCACTCATCAGCCATGCTGTGGCAGTGACCCACATACAGAGTAGTGAAAGATTGGCATGGATATTAACTCAGGGCTAATCTTCCTTAGCAAAAAAAAAAAAGAGAACAACAACAAACCTTTTTTGCTATCTGGCCATTTTCTTTTATAACAACTTGAGCACCTCTCAGACTTTGTAACTTCATTAGAAACAGCTACAACGAAGCAGCAGCAGCAGCAGTGTGTTAAGATGGGGACGGCAAAGGACGGAGTTAAGAGGGGGGCCTTTTCTATCTGAAACTGAGGGCCAAAGCAAGATAAAGGGAAAAAATCTAGAACTCAGAAGATGTTATTACTGTTATCATTAAACTTCTTTCACCCAAGGACTTAAAATTATTGGCAAGTTACTTTTGTAATTATCACAATCTGTGTTCCTAGGATGAAAGGAGATTCCGTGTATTGTTTGAAATCAGACATAAGATCCTTACATAAAACCATAGACTTGCTTATTCTGAAAACAGAATTTTCTGACTTGATATGCAAATTTCAAAACATAAAATAAAGAAGCAGGCTATAGAAATCTAGTAATATAAAATATATTAATATAGTAATAGTCCTTCATAACCATACCTATAAACAGAGAAGTTTGCTTTATACTTACATGGGGAGTTACTTGTTAACAGAGCATTCTTATGAAAGGCATTTCTGGTTTCTTTCCAGCTTAATAAAATATGAATTTTAATTTTTATTTTGCCTTTAGTTGAAACTTTCTGCTTTACATCTGCTTGAGTCCTGTATTAAAACCTTGTATTAGAATTGATCAAATTTATGAAATAGTTTTTCAGGCTATGTTAAATCCATAGATTTTCCTAATGCATTAGTTCTAGAAATTTAGGAGGTACTGGTAACTGGACACTAATGTGAAATCCATTAGCAACAACTGTATAAAAGCATCTTGTACTTGATAAACAATTTGCATGTCCACGTGGTGAGTTACCACATGAGTTGCGTGTCCACGTGGTAAGGGCTGGCAGCAGGATGTCTGATTGCTGTGCCAAGACTTACGCCTATGCATTTAGAGGGGATCGATGAAATTAATGCATTTGCATTAATGCAAATAATGCTCATAGAGCCAACCGCTCTACTGGGCCTCGTGCTATATTGACATATTAATGTAATAGATACAGAGAAAATAAGGCAGTTTTTCCCTTTGACTCATTTCTTGATGTTGCTCCCCACATATCTGCTTTTGTCTAGTCTGAGATGCTTATTCTAGTAGTTTCACATTAAATATAAATGATTTCTCTTTTATAATGATGAATTGTTAAGTGGAGCCAAGTAAATTGTTCATTGTTGTCATTTTTAAAAAATATTTTCCCAAAGCACTTTATAGAAACATTATTTAAAAAAAATAGTTCTGGATCAATGTTAATAGTTGAGATGATATTACCATACTGTGTGTAGTGCCTATCAGGAGTTACTAAATCCCTCTCCTCTCGTACGTTTTTCTGGTTGGAATGCCCTTTCTTCTTCTTTGCCTAGGCAACTGCTACTCATATGTCAAGACCCATCATGGATTGTGGAAAAGCAGAGGCTTTGAGGTCAAACGCAACACCAGTTCTGTTGTTTATTAGTTACAGCCCCTCCTTTGCCCATAATACCAGATGACCTTAGGAAAGTTGCTTAACTCTCAGGTCTTCGGTGTTCACATCTGTAGAACTAACACCATAAATACGCACCTCACATGGATTTTGTGAGCATTAAATGAAATAGAAAGCACCAAGTACATACCTGATGCAGAGGAGGCCTTGAATTACTTTCATTTTGATTCATTCAACCAACACTTGTACTATTTATACTCACAGCTCGTTATCAAGCAGCAGACCCAGACATTGGTCCCCACGAGATCTAATGGCATCCCCTTATTGTCCCTGCTGTATCCTCAGTGCCAAGTGCTCTCTGTTCAATCACAGTGTCAGCTGAATGACAGCAAGACATCAGCCCGCTGGGTAGGCAGACGGAAGGCGCATTGCCTGGTCCTGCCTCTCAGCCTGCTGGACCCTTAACCTAGTGTGCTCCTAGGAGCTCACAGTCCCGGGAGCTTCCTTAGGAACACTGAGAGGGGCTCCTCTCTCTCACTCACGGAGAACTTAGGCAAATACTGCAAGAGTTGAGGATTAATGAACTCATGCTCTGGACAAGAACTACAAACTGTTTACCATACATTAGTTTAATTATAAATATGCACCCTAACTATAAATATGTACCCTAAAACTATGAAAAGATATAAACTGGCAACTTCTCCTCCCAAAGGAAGTGGTGAAAACATTTAATACCAGGCGTGGCAAAGTGATTATCTCTGCTAAGGTCTGGATGTGTTTTCTCCCGGCCTCCTCTCAGTTCTGCTGATTCTTTACTGTGTGCCTGCCTTCTCCTAGGCTGGTTCCCTCCCAACTCCCCTCTAACATGGTCTGCAAATACCTACTGCTGTTTACTTCCAAACCTGCTGGGAATGGCTTCTCACTCTGTTTGCTTTCTCCACCCTGGTCTGTTAGCCTCCTTCATGTTTTATGTACTGCTCATAAGTGAGGGGGGGTGCATGTTCACTCCCATTGTCGGGAGAAGAACTGTTATATTGAAGTCCAAGCCAGAAATGGAGCATCAATATGGACGCCGTGACACCACCAGTACCCCACCCCATTAAATATCCCACCAACCTGGCTTAGGAGTATTTAACTTTGTCACACCCATAGCACGTGGGCTACAATGACAATGCCACATTTTATCGTGGTTACTGTTTGCTCGTAGTCCTGGGTCAGCAACTATTCTTTATTCATTCTCAGCACTTAGCTCAGGGTTCCACACTTAGGGGAACTCAGTAGATGACTGTCCCCAAGAATAAAGGATTGATCCTTTGAGCATTACAGAGCGCAGGAGGCAGGGGAGTGTCCCTCTCCAAACCCTTGAAATGGATGTGCATTTCTGAAGCCTTGTAGGTATTTTACAGCTGAAAGGTGCATAACTATTTAACCTTTGTTGATACTTTTTTTTTTTCTTGAGGAAGATTAGCCCTGAGCTAACATTTGATGCCAGTCCTCCTCTTTTTTGCTGAGGAAGATTGGCCCTGGGCTAACATCTGTGCCCATCTTCCTCTACTTTATATGGGACACCACCATAGCATGGTTTGACAAGCGGTGCATCGGCGCACCGGGGATCCAAACTTTTGAATCCCTGGCCACTGCTGTGGAGTGCGCGTACTTAACCGCTATGCCACTGGGCCAGCCCCCCTTTGTTGACGCTTTTAAACTGGAAGATGCTTCTAAGAATAATAATGCACTTTGTTGTTTCTCTGACCTTCATCACACCAGGCTTTTCAAGTAAAACTAAAATTAGTAATGGGTGTTTGAAACATTGCCAGTGAACATATGAAAGGAAGGCATACGCATTCAGCTTATTTTGGGCTACCAGAAAGTGCTCTGCCAGGCCCCCTAGATAAATGGGGAGTCAGCTGTGACATCGGCCATTTGCAAGTGTTTTCATTGTGCCAGCCGCACACATCCTTTCATTTAATCCTCACAGTGTTATGACGGTAGTGTCTTTTATTAAACTCATTTCACAGGTAGGACGTTATGGCTCCATGACGTTTGATGTCTTGTCCTAGATGACAAAGCCAATGAACAGCAGCACCAGGATTTGAACCCAAAGAAGCCTGTGCTCTTCCTGCCCCACGCCACCCCCAGTGTGAATCTGTTTTGACCGCCTTCCCCCGCAGGTTGTCTGCATGTGTGAGCCTGTGCTTTGTGTTGCTGTTTTGTTCTCCTACATTCCTTCTGGTATTGCCCCTGTACTGCCCATTTGCTTCATGACCAGGTTCATTTCATTGCTTGTGTGGTTTTTGTTTTTGCTTTTTTCCTGTCTGAATGATGGAGGCACTGCTGGCCAGGTCTTTGATACTAAGCTATGACAACCACCATCCTTGCTTGAAGAAGTCCTTGCTGCTTCATATCTCTCATTTGGCTCGACATCAAAGCTGAAAAAGGTTACTGATGATGCTATGAACCTTTTTAGTATGCAGATTATGTAATGGTACAAATGACTTCATATCAGTGTAATCGAGTTCTTAACTATTCATTTTTATCACTGCCTGTTCAATATGTCAAGCTGTAAAATAGAGTATTTTAATTTACAGGAATGACTCAGATGTTGAAGAAAGAATGTGAAAATACTGAATTCCAATGTGCAAGCTCTGCCACTAGGCTGTGGACTTCTTGAAGACAGGGGCTATATCCTGCAGGTCACTGTGTCCCCAGTTCCTACCCAGGGGCTGCCTATAGTAGACCTTCCATGAATCACGAATGAAGGCATAAATGAACACCTGCTTTGGCCTTCGAACCTTTTGATGTTTACTATACTTTTCTTAAAACAGGGGAAGTTGATAAATGCTGTGTGACTCACTTTAAGAATCTGGTGTACTTTTTAAGAGGCGTGTTGATTAGGCTTTAGTTTAAATAAGTGTAACTAATCAAAATATGGTGTTCTTTGAGTTATACAAAAAATTCAACCTACGTATATTTAGTTTCTATAAAATAATTACCGTGGCAGTTAGTGATAAATACTATAAAGAAAAACAAGGCAGAATTTAAAGGAAGGGAGAATGATGGATTGGTGTTTGTTATTTAAAATAGAATGGTCATGTAAAATAGATGAGTAATATTATAATGCAAAATATTTGGACGTTTAAATACAGAAAGTTAGAATCTACATTTAAAGCAAGCATCATAATTATACCGATGTGAGTCATGAGAACTGAATCTGGTCATCCTATTTTCATGGTGATTCTAAAGCCAAAAATGTTACTTCAGATAGATCTTTTCCTAACATTTTGGTGAGTAAAATAATTGATCAGCTGTGCCCTGATCGTTTTTCTTATTCAAGGTTGGCTCTTAAAACAAGCACATGTAATTTGAAACAAGAACTCAAAATAGAAAGTTTTAAAATCATTGATAGGAACATTAAAAATACTAGTTTGAGTGATATCATTAGTGATGCATCAACTAAATGCTGTTTTTTGGTCCTCGTTGTAAGTTTTAAACCAATTTTCAGATGAAGGCATTTTGAAAATGGATAAGGTATGTAGGTGTTGAAGGCTTCTATAAGATGAAGTTGGAGATTTTGTTAAAATGAATGACTGAAATGTCATAATGTGTTTATGACTTAAAACACAGATCAGGTGTGTACACGTATTTATTTGAAGCTTTGCGCATTGAAGTGAACTCAGTTCGGTACTGACTCAAGGTTTAAACTCAGTGTTGTACAAGCCTAACTGCCCTGGAAACATCATACTCGCAGTCTTGTTTAAACCATCACATGGAGATGTGTGATTTTATCATTTTTCACATACATTTTGAACTTGAGTAGTAGGAAGTCGGATAAAGAGTATTTTGCCTCATCACCTCAGCCTGTTCTCAGGGGAAGAGCCCCATGCACGTTTGCAGACCAGTGTCCAGCTGTCAGGTGTCATCTCGTGTCTGGATGTTCCCTTTGCAGATGATCCAGTCCCTCAAGGCGTTGATTGAAAATGCAGATGCTGTGTACGAAAAGATTGTACATTGTCAGAAGGCAGGTAAGTACAAGTTTGTTTCTTTTCTGTAAAATAAAATGAGTAGCATCATATATTTTGCCTCTAACTATTTCATCTTTTTGATACTATATCAAGAAAATCAGATATGAAAATTATTTTTCCATGGCTAAAGAAAATACCAATTCACTGGGTCTCAAGCCTGGATGACAAACTCAGCTGGGAGGGAGCTTTTAAGATATACTGACATTGGTCTGGAGTGTGGCTTAAGATTTCATAGCTGTTAAAAGCTCCCAGGTGCTTCTAATGAGCAGCAAGATGAGAACCTCTGCTCTCATCTCTTTCCTCAGATTTTCCTGTGCTGCCAAACCCCCCAGTCACCCTGACTTTCTAGCACACACTAGGAAAGGTGAGGCTTGAGCTGAGAAAGAATGAGTTCTTAGAAAGGAAAATGGGCAACAATTACAACCTCTTAACACTTCTTAATGCACCAGCATTTTCAAATGCTGATGAATTTATACTAGATGCTGATAATTTATACTAGATTATAAAATTCTACTTAGACACACAAGCATGTAATTAATTTTAACTGTGATAAAACCAAAAAATCAAGTGTTTTCTGCATTGTAATTAGAATAGACAAAATTGAGTTCTTTCAATTTTTAAATTTTGTTTGAGTGTCAATTTGGAAGATTCTAATATGGAGATTATTTGTAATTCTGTCCTTAATTTCTAAGGTTTTTAGTTGCTTTTCTTTAAGATCAAGAGACTATATAACTATTATGCAGCCTGGGGAAAAAAATCATCTCTTATTTCAGAAATAAACTTGTTTAAAATAGATTAAAGACAAGGATACATGTGACAATTTTCTTTTTTGGTATTTATTGAAGGAATATGCACATTAGTGACTGATCAACAGACAAAAATCCTCATCTTGTTAGCAAAATATTGGCGAAGTGATCTTTCTACATCTAGTCCTTTCTGGGCTAATATTCCCTACAACCACAACTAAAACAAGTTACTTCAAATGCCATTTTTCTCATGTCACTGCCCTACACATAATCATCCAGTAGCTTACTAAAGTCTGTTGTATCAACTCTAACCTTCTAACTTCCCATGCAAGGTCATCTAACCAACTGGCCCACCCATTTTGCCAATATTATATAAAATTTATTAATTAACTCATCTGTTCATTTAATAAATATGTTTTGAACTTCTACCATGCATAAGGTACTTGTAAGAACTATTACATAACAAAATATTAAAAAATAGGCAAGATTGGTTTTTGCCTTCTAGAACGTTCAAATCGAACAGGAGATATGAAAGTAATCACACACAGTCACATGTATTGAGTCCTTACTGTGTGTAACTCAGGAGTCTGAACTCAGTTTGTGAGGCAGTGGGGAGCCATTGGCTTTTGAGCAGAATGGGAAAGAGACTGAACTTTAAGGTGATGATCGAAAAGCTGTGTGCAGAAGATTTTCATGGGCAGGACCCAATTGGAAGGCTCTGGGGAGCAGTGAGAAAGGAAAGGAAGTGACGGTGTCCAACCAGCCTGGCCTTTGGGCTGCCCTTCCCTAATCCCTGTGTGTTCCTACTTAGATTTTCACAAGTCCCCCCTCTGGTAAGACTTCCCTCTCCCTCCTCTCTGCCAGTCTGTACTTTTCTTCTTTTTGTCTCAACAGTTTTACAGGAGATCTTTTATGATTCCAGGATTTATGTTACCTAACCATTCTATTCAGCCCTTCAGATATGTATTTGGGCAGCTGATAGAGCTGCTTCAGTTACTGTATATTTTATTAATGTGTTCCATCTTCCAAACAGGATAGTAACATCCTATGGCACCAGGTTTGCATACTGAGTGACTCTGTATTTTACTTGTGACATCTGTTCTAACATTCTGCACAGAGTAGTCGCTCAAATATTAACTGACTAAATGTGATTTGACTTCTATTGAATATTCGATTCTATTAAACGCATGTATTCCTATGAGAATTGTGGACTATTAGAATTTGAGACTACATTTATCAGGAAAAAAGAACTGTTTATTAATTTAACAATTTGAGTTATTGTCAATTTTTTTGCAACTTCATTGGTTTATGAAATTTGGTGATTTCTAGCATAATGCAGCTTTGTGTTATTCTGTTTGATTTCATTAGGGGATATTTTTGCTTGTATTTAAAATGCTGAAGAGTCTTGTCTATTAAGGATTTTGCTAGGAAGGGGAAAAAGAATAACCATTATGTACTGTTCAGGGTTCATGTTGCTCTGGGTTTAAAGACCTTTAGAAGCACGTAACGATCATCTTTTGGTTTCCGCAGTTACTGCTGAACGCCTACACAGCTCTCTATTATCCTAAGTGCTTATTTTAGAATCCTTTGATCTTTTGTTTCTCGGGTTTACAGTTATCGTAAGGGCAGATAGTCATTAGTCATAGGAAGAATTGCTAATTTGTATTGGGCTCAAAAACATTTGCATAAGATTTTAGTTTTGATAAGTAATTGTTATTCTGCTTGTAGAACTTTAATCTCGCAATGACACTGAAGATATAGGTCACCAAAGTGCTGCAAGAGAGGATTATTTTAGAAGTATTTCAAATTTTTAAACACAAATTTATATTCTTATTAGATAAACCTTCATTTAAACAATTAAGTGAAAATAAGGAGTTACACTCCCTCCTCCAGGCCCATGTTAAAAAAGTGCACCCAGTCTGGACAGGTTCAACCTCCTGGCTATGGAATTGATTTTTTTTTTTTTTTTGAGGCAGATTGGCCCTGAGCTAACATCTGTTGCCAATCCTCCTCCTTTTTTCTCCTCAAAGCCCCAGTAGATATCTGTATGTAATAGTTGTACATCCTTCTAGTTCTATGTGAGATGCCGCCTCAGCATGGCTTGATTAGCAGTGCATAGGTCCACGCCCAGGATCTGAACTGGCAAACCCCGGGCCGCTGAAGGGGAGCGAGAACTTAACCGCTACACCACCGGGCCAGCCCCTGTAATTGATTTTTTGGAGATACAAATGCGTATGCTGATGTTATTGGGAAGAGGGAGTGAGGCAGGAAAGGAGTGCTGGGAAGTGAATACCCCCAGGCAAGGTAGGCTGGGAACCTGAGGCCCCGGGCGGGCAGATGACCCAGAGGGACCCTGGGGTAGGGGGCCCTTTAATCAGCCTGCGTAGCCCACTCTTTTAAGAAGAGAGTATGGCAGCACAGAGGGTTGAAGGGTTAAAGGGAAATCTTAATAAGAAAACCATGTTTCTAGGAGTAAGAAAGATCCGGGGAAGAGGTGAAGAGGAAGGCAATAAAAGATGAGAGGGATTGAGGCTGGAGGAAGTGAGGAGGGCAGGAATCAAGTTCAGTTGTGAAACACTTGACCTTAGCGAGAGGAAGGACTCTTCTTCCTGGTTAATACAGAGAGCTGTGACATTCAGAGAAATTCTGAGAGAGAAAGGAGTGTTTTCCGTTAGAAGGTAGACAAGGATGTAGTGCCATAGGAGAGCAGCAGCTTTGGCGTGTGAAAGAGGGGACTGAGGACCGGCCAGAGCCTGGGAGCGTTTGTTCAGTGCCAGTAAAAGGGACTAATTGGATGTGAGATGGTGCAGGAGTGATGTGGGGTAAGTGGGTCTGGGCCCCCATGTGAGTGAGAAAGATCAGTGATAAATGGCAGCGCTGTACAAGGAAGAGTGTGTTTACATCGATGAGACAGGTGCATACACTCACGTGCACACATGCTCCTAAATCTAACAAATGCTTGTTCTTCCAAGAAATAGCAAAGTAGGTGATTGGTAAGGAACACGTGCAGGGGATCTGAACAGGAATCTGCAGTGGGAGAAGCACCATAAAAGTTCATAAAAATTCTTTTTTAAAAAGTTGATAAAAGATCAGCCATATTCTTTCAGAGGAACAGTCTTTTCCACTTTCTAATGTCTTTCTCTTTCAATGGCCAGAATTAGCAACCTATCTTTGAATTTTAATTCCTTTTTTAGTCACTGAATTGATCTAATAGAAGGAAACCCAGACTGCTCTGCTTCAGTGCATTGGGTGTTTTCATCAGGTGAATTTAAATAGAAAATAATTTGTTCTCTGGAAAGGAAAAAAGAAATCAGTGACATACATCCTGTCAAGGATGGTGTATTAACACCTGCATTTAATCTCCACTCCCTTCTGAGCCTCATTAAAATGACAGTAAGGGTTGTTTTTTTAAGGCATAAACCCATAAGGACAAGGAAAATGAGAGCAACAAAATTTTGGAAACTGAAAACCAGCTGAACAAGTGATAACTGACTTAGCTGAGTCAGGAGAGCTAAAGCTGAGGTGGGGACCTGACAGGCATCTGATTTGCGCTGCAGACCACCCCCCACCAGCTCAGGATGTGGTGGCACCTGCTGCCTCTGGAAGTGGGGGTAAAAGAGAAGAGCTGCCTCAAAGCTGGATTAAGAAGCAATTAGACCCCAGATGGCCAAGAGACTACATGTGTCCTGGCAGCGGGGAGATTAAAAATAGCAAAATTCTCATCCACTATGGGGAGTTTAATAGGTGACGTTTGGAAAAAAAATCTAACGAAACAACATAAGCATATTATTTAGAAATATGGACGTAAACACTAAAAAAGGAAACTCAGCTAAAGGGTTTGAGTGTAACTGGCTTCTGGAGAGGAGGAATTGGTGACAACTATTTGGCTCTTTAAACTATGTGCATGCATGATTCTGATAAAAATTAAATTACTACTAAATTTAAATTTAATTTAAATTACTAAATTGAAAAAAAAGAGAAGAAAGGAATCAAGGATGGGAAGCTGCCACAGGAATCCCTGACTGCGGATGTTTCCTGAGAGGAGGACGGGGCCACGCTCACAAGGTTGGGGCAGTGTTAGGTGAATTAGCTGAGGTTCCTGCCGAGGCCGCCTGCCAGCCTCCCTGGCTTTGTGGGCAGGCCTGGTGCAGAGACGGTGTCTCTGTGCCCCGGTGGGCGAGAGCCTGGTTCCTCTTCTGGCAGAAGAATTGCTTCTGCACTCTCGGAATGACGGAGGGAAGATCAAACTCTAAATGAAAGAAAACCCAGTCCACCCAGGCCTGTTTACATGGAGGCTTCTTTCTAAAAGCTCTAAGGGATTCTCCTGCACGGCAAGCTTGCGTCTTTACTGAGTACAGTGGGATATAAGGTGACTGTCCAGATAATGGAAAGCTTTAATTACCCTTCATTTTAATCAACCTAATGGAAAATTTTCTGTAGTGGATTCTGTACATCCCTGCTTTCTCAAATCTGGTTTGCCAAAAATAATTTGGACTTTCGATGACTCGGGGTCATCTTGAGAAGCGTGTGTTATTATTCTTCAGTTTAATGGGGCAATTCCTCCAGGAGCCTTTACGTTTTGGAGGATCCTTAACCTGTACCCTCGATGGCCTTGCTCTGCCTGTTCAGATCAGGGTTACTAGTTTAATTCCATCTCCTCTCATTCAGCTTTCAGTTCTCACTGCTAATTTGTACTATATTTCCGACTGTCTGTACACCACTCGGTTTTTTTCCTTTCTGATTTGCTGCTTCTGGTCTGCTGAGCAGTTGGCATCTCCCCTGTGACCAAGCTTGATAGGTTTATCTTATCTAGATGAGAGCCCGACACACTTCCACATGGGGAGAACAAGCAGAAAATCAGGCCAGGCCTACGTGGCCTGGATTTGATTGGCAGAGACCTTTTTTATTTCACAAACTTCTCAGATCTCAGTGTGTTCTTAGGACCTGAGGTTACCGGATAAGTAACCTGCCACCATCCATCACTTGGTTTACTCACATCATTATCTTACCCAACACAGTAAATATTAAATCATCTGTAAGAATCATTCCAAAAGCACTTCACAAGTGTTCTGTTTGAAAATATTCACAAAAGGAAACCTGGGAGACTGTAACTTTTGTTTTCGTTTACGTCAAGATGTTTCTCAGCTCTGTTTTACAAAAGAGGTTCTTCCCTGGGGATCCAAAGACCTATATTCTGTGCCCTCTGTCTGTATGTCTTACTGTGTGATATTAAGTTAGTCACTTGACCCCTTTCTGCCTCATTTTCCTCAATCTAAGTGACATTGGATTATATGATGCCCTGCTGGCCCCATGGGTTCTAAAATGCAGTGACAGAAGATCAATTGCCTAAGCAGCAATTTTGGAATGGCTTGATTGCAGTTACTTAAAAAGATTACAAGATGAAACAAGTAATCCCGTACAGTGGCACAGGACACCTAAATTGCAGCCCATCAGCATGAGTTTCAAGGGGGAAAGTGAATGCCTAACTTTGAAGGTGAAGAGTGGCCTCTGAAGGTGAGACCCACAAACCTGAGTCAGACTCCCATAACTCCTTTGGAACCCTCAGCATCTTTCCTCTCCTTAAAGAATGGGTGTTGAATCACCTGATCCTCTCCTAGGCACTTCAGTTAAGTAACAATTAGTGAAGCCATGGGAAGGCAAGAAGTAGCAAGGTCTTCAGTGGCCGGCCAGCCTACCCCTCCTCCACCTTTTAATCCCCCCCAAAGGAACCTTCGTCACTGATAAGGGAGGGTGGAGGGAATGATCACAAAGGTGACTACTAGGCCAACTCAGGGCAAAAGCGTCACAACAAGCAGCTGGTCTCCAGAAAGCTGCTGTCTCACCACACCCAGCCGTCTCCTGTGCCCATCACCCCTCCGGCTTTAAGATCCCCACATCGACTGCCATACTAACAGCGTTTCTCCGAGTGTGGTCAGAATCTCCTGAGGTGCTTGTTTAAAATGCACTTTCTTTGCTTCTCCCCCCAGTATTGAATCTTCGGGGTGGGGCTCAGGAGTTTGCATTTGATTGAGCACAGTCAGGTTTTGAGAACCTGTCTTTAGAGAGTAGAGCAGAGAAGGGCCCCCCTGGGTTCATGCTTACCTCTGAGCCTCCTTCCTCTGGCCCTCAAAGGGACAAGTGACCGCTCAGACTCCAGCATGCACTTGCTTGAGGGATTAATTGGCAGCCAAGTTGTCTTTCTCGAGGAGTGTATTCCTCCTTCCTAACATAGCTCTCACTAGTGAAATCTCCCCAGTGCCCTGAATGCAAAGGAGGGAAACTGGGGGACTTATCCTGTGAGCAAGCCCCAAAGCTGTGTTTTCTTGTCATTTCTTCCTCCCTCCTTCCTTTGTAAACCCACAGAGTCTCTGAAAGCATCACTTTTCACTTAAATAGTAGCTCTCAGGGTCATCTTAGCAGATGCTCTGCTGGGGAGGAGTTGGGCTGCTTTCAACTCTGGCATTCCCATAAAAATTTTTTTATTATTATTCTATTATACTTGTTTATTAAAGCTGAGAAGAACTACAATTCAAGTAAAGTCCTCAAATAAATTAAATCATCTTTCTCAGACAAATAGCAGAAGGTTATATATATATGTATAAAACCTAATAAATATCCTTGGGTCTAAAGTGAAGTAAATAGCCTAGATGATCTCTAAGGCTTTTCCAGCTCTCACATTCTATGGTCTACAAATCCTGTAATATAATATGAATAAAGGATTATAGTGGGTAAAGTGAACAAACGCATTCTAAGAATGCTTTAACAATATTTAGAGATAAATGTTCTTATAAGAATAAGGAATTTAAAGCAACTATAGCCTGTATTCTTTCATTATAGGTCAGTGCCATGTCAAAAACATGTCATTACCCATGTTAATATATTAAAGGAAAAACACAGTCATGCATTTGTAGAATGTGTTCATTGATAAGATGTTGTACTAATTACTTATTGGAGATTCAGAAAAATAGTGAAAGGTCTCTGCTGTCATTGGAGGTTATAAAACCCAACCAAGCAGTGGTGTAGATAGTAGGTACAAATGAAGTTTGAAGAAAGGGGCAAGCCCAGAGGGTTTTGTAGGTAGGGAAGGAGGTGGGCCTTGAGCTAGGGGCTTGAGGGAATGCAGGACCCCTGTAAGCACAGCTGAAGGAACAGGGCTTTTTAGGTGGGCCAAGGGGTAGAGGGCTTCCTTCTCAAGGTGTGCTTTCCACGCACATGAAATATGTTGTCCTGGCTGAAGGGCAATGTCTGCTCCAGGAAGCAGCAGAAATTAGGGTTGGAAATACAGGTGGGGTCAAATGATGGAAGCCTTTAAATTCAAGGATAAAAATGTTTGGGGTTGATTTTCTGGGCCAACATTGCCCAAAGCCTGATTCAGGAAATACTAATCATGTTCCTTGGGCAGAGGATTTCATCACCTAATCTTCATGACGCAACTTATTCCCCATTGGAGATTGGCAGTACACATTAGCATGCTAAATATCCCCTGGTTTAACTCAGCATTTGCCAAACATGTTTGGTTATAAAGCCCTTTTTTCACATTCTGTCAACATCTTGAACACGTTAGGAAATTGCTATAGGCAGTGGGGTCACTAAATAGTTCAGGACAGGCCTGGGGACTCACTGATTGACTCATCTTTCTCCTTTGCCCTCCATGTTCAAATACTACTCCCAACAATGGAACGTGGATGCCTTCCTATTTAGAATAGGAAGAAGTTGATTGTGAAGGTCTGTTTTAGGTGTAGTGAGCATGAGATCACAGTAGGATGGTGTCTTGTCCATTCAGGCTGCTCTAACAAAATGCCACAGACTGGATATCTTATACACAACAGGAATTTCTCTCTCACCTTTCTGGAGGCTGGGAAGTCCAAGATCATGGTGCCAGCAGATTCAGTGTGGTGGCTGCCGAGGTCCCACTTCCTGGTTCACAGGCAGGGCCTTCTCTCTGTGTCCTCACATGGTGGGTGGGCTAGGGAGCTCTCTGGGGTCTCTTTAGGAGAACACTAATCCCATTTGTGAAGTCTCCACCCTCATGACCTAAGCGCCTACCAAAGCGCCCTCCCCCCCACCCCATTCTTATACCATCACACTGGGCATTAGGATTGCAACATATGAATTTGGGGGGGATGCAAACATTAAGACCATAGCAGGTGGTCAAATGGAAATAGCCAGTAAGTTGTTGAAGCAGCTGTAGTGAAGCCGGGATGGAGTCAGGTCTGCGGATAGAATTGGCATCACCCAAATGGAAGAATCACTTGGGTGGATGAGTTCTTTAAGGAAGAAAGGGTTAGGAGGAAATACAGAAAATCCTGGGCTATGATTACGAGTCTGTAGTTCAGAACTGGATGTTTTATTTTAACCTCGATGTGTGAAAGCATCCCAGTGCACCCGATCCCGGGGCCCTGCTCTGCTGTCTCTTTTTTTTTTTTTTTTGCGAGAAAGATTGGCCCGGAGCTAATATCTGTGCCAGTCTTCCTCTATTTTGTATGTTGGATGGTGCTACAGCCTGGCTTGATGAGCGGTGTGTAGGGCTGCACCCAGGATCTGAACCCACAAACCCCAGGCCGCTGAAGCGGAGGCGAACTTAACCACTATGCCACCAGGCCGGCCCCTGCTTTCTCTCTCTATTTTTTTTTTTTTATTAGGAAGATTAGCCCTGAGCTAATATCCGTTGCCAATCCTCCTCTTTTTGCTGAGGAGGATTGGCCCTGGGCTAATATCTGTGCCCATCTTCCTCTACTTTATATAGGACACCACCACAGCATGGCTTTACAAGCGGTGCGTTGTCCTCGCCCAGGATCTGAACCTGCGAACCCTGGGCTGCTGAAGTGGAGCACGCGAACTTAACTGCTAGCCACCAGGCCGGCCCCTGCTTCTCTTTTTTCCATAGCAACTGTTACCTTCTAACTTACCATATAGTTTACTTATGTTCGTTGCTTACTGCGTGTCTTCTTCCAACTAGAATGTAACTCCTTGAGGGCAGGGATCTCTGTTTATTCATAACGCATCCAAACGCCAAGAGCAGTGCCTGGCGCAAAGCTGCACTCAGTAAATAAACGTTGAATTGAATTGAACATGGAATGCTGCGTTTATTTGTTCCTTCATTCATTCACCAGACATTGAATAGCTCCCTACTCTCAGGCTGACAGAGCTGGGGACTTCACTTCCCGCCCTGGGGGGGGCTCCAGGTCGAGGGTTGGAGACAGGCCGCCGGATGACGAGCTCCCCCTGCACCGGGTTCTCTATCCACTAGCGAGAGGGCCGTGCTGTGCGGCCGTGACAGCACACCCTGTGATGGATTTGTCAGGGGCGATCATTGAACCAGGTTTTAGAACAGGAGCTGAGTCAAGAAGGTTTGTCAGGGAGCAAGGCAGGCGGGGACAGGAATTCCAGGCAGAGAGAAGAGTACAGGCAAGGCCGTGAGGTCCACACTAGCTGCGGCCGTGACAAAGACACCGTGACAAAGATGGGAGTAGCAAATGAGGCTGCGGATGCAGGCAAGCAAACAACAGAAACCCAGAAGCTTTTAACATAACGTTAAACCACAGAACTTGACACATTAGACTGCATGAAAAGAATTCTGGGTGGCAGAAACTATCAGAAGCAAAGTCTCAACAAAAACTACAGAAAAAAACTTTAGCATTACATATCAGAAAGGGCTACTATCCGTATATGTAAGGAACTCCTACAATGGGTAGGGAAAAGGCCAGCGACCCCAATGTTTGTCGTCTCTGCAAAGAGTATGAACACAGTTCGCAATAAGGGAAATTCAGAAGACTCTAAAACGAAATGAAAAGATGTTCAGCCTCGTTTATAAAAGATGCAAACCTGTTCCGGGTACAGGGAATACAGTTATGAACACAGAGGCTAATTCCCTGCCTTCATGACGCTGAAATCTAGTTGTGGGAGACAGAAAACAAAAAAGCAAATAAAACAGTGTGTCAGACAGTGATGAGTGTTTTGGAAACAATAAGGCAGAGAAGGGGTTAGGGGGTGCTGGGGTGGGGGAAGAGGGTGGCACTTTTAAATAAAGTGCTCAGCCAAGACCTCGGTGTACTGGTGATGTTTGTACAGACATGATTGGAGGTGGAGAGCACGCTTTTCAAACACATGGAAAGGGATTATCCCAGGAAGAGGGGCCACCGAGGCAGAGGCCTTGAGGTGAGAGCATTTGATGTGTCAGAGGAGGAACTAGCAGGCCAGTGTGGCCTCCGCGCTGTGAGCGAGGGGAGGGGAGCCTGGAGCCAGAGTTAACAGTGGGCAGGCCAGACGTCGTGAGGATGTTGGTTCTGCTCTCAGTAGATGGGAGGGCTTTCTGAGGATCTGACCTGGAGTGGCTGCGTCAGCCTGGGGATAGGGATGGGGGCAAGCGCCGATGCTGGAAGACCACTCACGAGGAGGCGTTTGCAACAGGCCAGCCCCATCAATGACTGTGGCTTGATCTGGCCTGGTTGGGTGGAGGTGATGTGAAATGGTTACAGTTTGGATATTCTGAAGGTCGTGCCATCAGGATTTATTGATGGATTGGGTGTGGGGTAGGAGGACAGAAAGAGGGGAGTCAGTATGACTGCAAGATTTTTAGCTGGAAAGTGGACGCTACTATTTACGAGATGGAGAGGACTGGGAAGGAGAGGGTTTGAGAGGGAAGATCAGGGGTTTGGTTTTGCACATGTTCAGTTTGATGTGCCTCGTTGACTTCCAAGTCTAAAGTTTAGGAGAGAGGTCCAGACTGGAGGTGATGAATTTGGAATCTATAAGCGCAAAGATGAGTCTTTTAAGTTTGGAGATCAAGATCATCTAAGAAGAGAGTGTGGATAGAGAGGATGGAGCCGTGCCCTCCGTGTTTACGTGTCGGGGAGATGTGGAAGAACAAGTACAGGAGGTGAAGATGCAGCTAGACAGGTGGGAGGAGAACCCTGGCATCTTCTGGAAGTCAAGTAAAGGAGGTATTTCAAGGAGATGCCATTTTTCATGCATCAGATCCAAACTTTTGTATCAAAGACCCCAAAGCTCTGTCACACACAGATCGTGATGGATTGGTGAGCATGTGGGGGAAACTAATAACTGCACATTGTTGGGGGGATGTAAATTGGGTCCACACCTGGAGAAGGCCATATGGCAGTTCATTTCAGAATTACAAATTATATACACTTTGACCCAGCAATTCCATTTTTTCAAAGTTTCTTTTACAGATATGAGCACATACTGGGGGAAAGACATGTGTACGGAATTCTCTTTGTAACATTGAGAACAACCTAAATGTTACCTAAATGTTCAATAGGAGGGCTCTCGTTAAATACATTATGATAGATCCATATAATGGAACATTATGCTACCATAAAAAAGAATAAACAAATATGTGTGTATATATATTCACCTGCGCACACACACACTACATATGTATACATATATGAGGCAGATCTTACATATACATATAGGTAAATATATGTATGTATAGTTTTAAAAGGCAAAGCAAACAGTGTATGCTATTTGCTAATATTTATTTCAAAAGATTTAGCAGGAGAATAGAGCCCTGCGTGCTTGCAGGTGGGTCACTGTCTTTGGAAGGAGACCTAAGAGGGAATAACAGCGGTTGCCGGGTGGGAGGGGAGATGGGGAAGGGAAAGAAAATTTCTGTATTCCAGTTTATGCTTTTTAAATTGTTGAGCCATAATGATATATTATCTGTTCAAAAATTAAAATAAGAAGAGGTATAAAAAGAAAGGGAGACGTGGACAGGGGAGGTCACGAGGGCCTGGTGTGTGATGGCGGTCATGCCAAACAGTGGTGGAGAGGAAAGAACTGACTGAAGAGGAGCAATCCAAACAGAGATGTCCCAGGTATAAAAACTAGTCTCAGTATAGTCCGGTGAAGAAGGCCTCTTTACTTTTTAGTGACATGGAGTAAGGAGGGTCCTGCTAAACACATGATTCCTCGTAGGATCCCACCCCAAGTGAGTCACGTGGCCTGTGTTTAGAATGGTGGCATGGTACTTAGATTCCACAGAGGACCACAAGTTATGCATCTTGAGCTCACCTAGATTTACCCAGGTGGAGCCTGCTGGCAGAGGAAGGAGAACCTCCTTCATGTAATTCGTTCTCGAACTGTGCTCCTGTGGATTTGGCATCTCAGGATCTTGTCATCCATCTGGGTTTCGTGGATATGTTTAAGAGACCTGGTTTATCTATTCCACCTCATGTGGAGTGGGATTTAACAGCTCAAAATTCATCTTAAAATAATTTGGCTTTTGTTAATGCCAAGAATGTTGAGGAAGAAGGCCAAGAAAAAGAGACTACCAACTGGAACTATATAAAGATAATTAGGCATTTCCATGTCTCCATGGGGATTATGGTGTAAACGCCCACGTGTCAGTGGCACACCCAAACTTCAGACCTCTGGAGTTTTGGGGCAGAGTGTATAGTTTACAAAGACTGTATGTTTTAACAGGTGTTACAGGTAAATTAGTTGGAAAAAATGATCAGATATCCATATTTTGTTCTCAGGATACTTTGAGGTTGTGCCGCAAGACATGCTCAGACCATGTTATTTTGAGGTACTTTTAATACTATTGATAAATTGATCTCTTGAATAGGGTCCCAGATAGACCTGTGTTATATGGAATTCCACCTTCTAGGAAGTATCGCACTACACCTAATTTGGGAAAGTTGAAATAAAATTATAAATATATATTTCTTTTGTCACCATTTGAAAGATTTTACCCTTTGCTTTTGTTTTCTATTTTCAGCACACACAAAAATATTTTTAAACTGGATATGTTTGTGATAAAAGAGCTCTTTAGACAACAAAGTAAATTTTGATTTGAAAAACTAATCTTTAAGTATATCAGTTTAAGATCAATATGTCTCTCATGGGTATTTTTTAAAATTATATTTGCTTCTAAAAATTTTTGGCCATGCGCTGCATAGTATATTTTAGATTCATATCATTTAGATTGGTAGAGAAAAATCCCAACCAGAATGTTTGAAAGGTCATCTGCTTTATGTTTGGCAAGAATAAATGGCATCCATTTCAGTCGAAGAGGAAACGATGCCATGTTTCTAACTGAGCCCCCCTTCCCTTCAAAGCAAAGCCTCTTTTTTTCATATGTTAGTATTGTATATATCACATATTTTTAAATTTTTATTTAATTTTTATAACTGTTTGGTTTTCATCTAAGCTTATCTGTGATGGGAAGCAGGAGACTTGATAGAGGTGGAAATTTCTCTTCACTACATTCCATTATATGCAGTTGTACTAATGTTCTTAGTTAATTTAATTATATCATCTTAGAAAATTTACAGTCGTGTATTAATTTTTATAAAACATGATACTTTATCAGCATTACGTTTCACTTTTTATCATTAAACTTTAAGCCTCTCAAAAAAAAACTTTAAAATATTTAACTTATAAAGTATTTCTGAAATAATAATTGGAAAACTATATGAAACCAACACCTACCTATATAAAAAATCTATGCTGTTTAGATTTTTGAGAGATGACATCGAAAGAAGGAATAACTTCCTAAAATACAGTTCTTTACGTAAAAATCAAATAATATACTTTTGTGTGGCCATACCAACTTTTAAAATTTAACATTATAGCTGTAAATCGAAAGGCTAGACAATTTGTGCAGTCTTCACCTTGGACGCATGGCCTAGCCTTGTTCTTTGTTCACATGACCTGTGTCTTCACTCACTTTAGATCAGAACAGAACTAACTCTCGTAGAAATCACCTAGTATAGGTTTTCATTTGTCCTTTCTGTGCTGTTTCATGACCTGCTATTTATTTCCTTAGTTCTCAAGTTCATTACCACAAAGGATTTTGAGCAGATTTTTTCCTTGGTTAACATTCCAGAAGAAAAATAACCCACACCTTTTCCCTAGGAACAGAAATTTGAGGTCATGGAGTTGGAGGAACCCAGTTGTAGTTCTTTGGCCCAGAGCAGCCAAGGCACAGAGACAATCCTTTTAGCAAGAGAGCAGCCACAGCAGGCCCAGCCAGATCTATGTTAAGAGACATGGCCATTCACTGCTCTCTGCACATCAGTTACTCCAGGCTTTAATCCACGTTCCTGTGCGTTTCATTGGATTTGTGTAATATGTTCACAGACTTCCAACTTTTAATGCCTTTAAACACTCTGTGTATTTTGACTGTTAAATAATATAGCACATTGCAATTATATAATGTCACACTTCTCAGAAGACTATTAACCTAATTAGTATTGGTTTTCAAATGTAGTTTACCAAAATTTACAAAGATTTCAATTTCTTTGGCCAGAATTAACTGTTACCTCGTCTTACTTGGGTGGCGATGTCATAGCACAATCAAGGATTCCTGGTTTCTTCCCCTACCTTGTTAATAGTTGCCCCAAAATGTGACATTTCACCTTTAAAGAAAACGTGGGCAAGGCCACACTTTATATGAGGCTCTTATAATGCCAGTGGGTTTAAATCAGACTAGTATCTGGGATATTGACTAATAGAAAAAATACAATTATTTTGTCAAACAACTAACTTCAAAATAATGTGAAAAACTACACATGGCTCTAAAATACACAAATTTATGATGAAAATGTGTTAGCATAGTATTTGGAAGATACTGGAAACATAGAGGGTAATAGAATTTGTTCTTGAAAGAAAAACAATCCCACTTCTCATTCCCTCATTATTATTGGCCTGGTTTCTATTTCTGAAGCTGAAGATTGCTTTCGCAGTAGGGATTCTTGTCACTACGCAGCAGCAGCAGCCGCAACACAATCAAGAACCTGCCTCCCTCTCGCTTCCCCCCAGCGTCTGCCTGGTAGCACTCCCCAAGTCCACTAGGCAGTGCTTGGGCCATGTGAGCCATGTTCTCTTAGCTTAAATCTGTAAGTTAGAAACTTCTGAATATTGATTTTACAGATGGTCCTGCAAAAGAAATTTTCTGAGGATCAATAAAATTCTAATTATTTTCAGAAGTATGTAGGTTTTCTCTTACCTCTAATTCATCAGTGAAAAATAGTTGTTATTTTAGAGCTGGAAAACCGTGTGTCAGCCCTGAATGCCACAGATGAAGAAATGGAGGTTCCGTAGAAAGCCGCCTTGGTATGCATCTTCCCACAATGCCCCAGAGCCCCGCGTGGGACACCCCTTGGTGGTGTCCGCTCGCTGAGGGAATGACAGAGGCAGTGTTCTGTTCTTTTCACCTGCTCAGGAGAAGCTGGTTTGGGCAGTTCTCCTGCATCTTCTTATCCTTTAAGAATTACAAGGCTCCACTTAACGGGCATTATTAAAAGCCTGCCTGTGAGGGCTGCTTCTAGGCACAGCACCTATATAAATGAACAGTCCCTTCCCACAGTGGAAATAATGGCAATATAGACAGGCAGATAAAAGACACATTGATAATTAGTAAACTAGGAACGTGCAAAAAAGTCAGATATTTACTTTGTGTAAATACAAAGGGATAATTGCATATCAGTGGGATTAATAGTGTAGTTAATAAGAAGGCAGGAGGTAGAACTAACCTGTGTAAGCTGACCAGAGGAATGGCCAGCAGAAGTGGCCAGGTTATGGGGCCGGCCCTGTGGCTTAGCGGTTAAGTGCGTGCGCTCCGCTGCTGGCGGCCCGGGTTCGGATCCCGGGTGCGCACCGATGCACCGCTTCTCCGGCCATGCTGAGGCCAAGTCCCACATACAGCAGCTAGAAGGATGTGCAGCTATGACATACAACTATCTACTAGGGCTTTGGGGGGAAAATAAATAAATAAAATAAAATTAAAAAAAAAGAAGTGGCCAGGTTTTGTTTCTGAACAGAGTAATGGGAGGTGAACACATCCTGAGGCCTCGCCGGCATCCTAAGGTCATGATGAGCCGTGCTGGCTGCTCACGTGCCCTGCATCCTGGGCTCTGTCTGGTCAACATCTGCTGAGGACAGGAGCTAAGCAGAGAGCCTTTCTCTAATAGAGTTCAGCTTTCCTATCGCTTCACTGAGGACACTGAGGCCAGCCACAGGAAATCGTACAGGACTCCCTGTCTTCTTATTATGTAACTTTCTAATATAATTGCTTACGGTTTTGTAACAGGTGCAGGGGCAATCAACTCCACCATAGGAGGTGTTTACTATCTTCTCATTTTCTGTCTGGTCACTTAAGTGAAGACACAGGATGGACTTTTCTCAGGTTTTCAGAACTTTAAACTTGTCAGATTTATTGTTTTTACTTTATTTTGTAAGATTAAATAATCTAATCTACGTTACCAGCTGTTTGTAATTTATTCTTTAAAGTTTTACATTATAATATATAGTCCCTATATGCCTACTAAATCTCCCATACATAGTGTGTTTCCTAGTACAAACGTCCTGATTTGATATTGCACCTACAGAATTTATTTTGGCATCAAATTTTAAAAAGCAGCAATTTTTATGTGTATTCTCACATCATCATTTTAATACTGTTGCCCTATTTCCTGTGCTAATGCCTCTAAACTCAGCCATTGTATTCCAGAACAAAATTATAAAGATTTTTTAATGAAAGAGTTGTCAGTGAGCTGATAGCACTAGTTCCCATGCTTCTAGAAATCTATAGCTTTTTACAGAATGTTCAGTGTATTTAAGTTGTAGGACTCAACACAGCATATAGTCAAATGACCTACACATGGTGTGTGATCAATAAATGTTAATGGCTGACCAATTAGTGTTATTACTTCAAGCATCAAGAATTACTTTCATTATCCAAAAGGATGAGACCTTTTGTATCTCAATATTATGGATATTGACTGTTAATTATAAAAACAAAGAATTATTCTGAAAAAACTACATGTTGAAGGAATCTTAGAAAATAGTTCAGTTTTACCTCTCCAAGTAAATATTTCTGATTACGTTTCACGTTAGATCCTTTTAAATAAAAGTGAAACTGGAAAACATAGGGGAAAAAAATCTTGGTCAAGATAAACAAAATAAATAAATATTTGTATATGAGAGCTGGGCCAGTCATTAAAAAAGAAAACGTTGAGTCTTGACTGTCTTGCCTGCCTACCTTCTCCTCTCCCTCCCTCCCGCCCTCTCTGTCTCTGTCTCTGTCTCTCTCTCCCCCCACCCCCCTTTTCTTCCTTCCTTCCTTTCATCCTTCCTTTTTTAGGATAGACAGAGTTGACAGTACCGTAATTCTTAGGTTTCCTGAAATACTCCTCTAACACTTCTGGACATGCTGTACATCTTCATCATGACGTTCAGTCTCTCTGTCCCATCTCCCCATCCTCCTAGTCTGCTTTTTCCTCAGAGTGATCCCTAGTAGCCCTCTTGCATGGAAGTCTTCTGGGATGCTTGCTAAAAATGTCCATGTGTGGGACCACCCGAGACCTTCTGAATCAGAATCCCAGGGGAGAGGCAGAGAATCTGCATTTCAGATCTGCACCTCCAGTGATTCTGTTGTACGCTGAGGTTTGAGATCTACCCTGCTGTCTCCACGTGACTTCTCTGTGAAGCCGGTCCCCATGATCTTCTTACAAGCTCCCCCAAATTCCTTGCCGTGTTACCATTCTAACACGCTCTCTCCAACAGTCAAGACCACGTGCTTTTAAAATTCTCTAGATTACTGTAACAGCCTCCTAACTGGTCTCCCAGCCTCCCCTTTTGCTTGTTCATCTGCAGTCACAGGTTCACACCAGCTCCTTGTCCACCCAGGGCTCCTCCCAGCACCGGTTAACGCCCCATCCTCACCCCCACAGTGGGGGTGGGAGCTCCGAATCTGTTCACCTTCCTCTAGCTCCTAACCCTACCACCCCTAACTGTAATTAAAGAACAAGGACTATTAAAACAAAAATAACTTGACTTCTTGGTGGAGGGCAGGGGGAGGTGGTGACAGTCTTAAAATTTTTACTTATCTAATTTTTACCAGCTCCTTTAAAACTCACTCTGCTCTTTAGACAGAATGGTATGACTTCCAGAGATACTGCTTTTAAGTTTCTTAATAAGATAAGGACCTTTTCATTGGGTTAATGTTTCTGTGCTGAAAATAATTTGGAAAATAGGAGAAAGTTACTTAACATCTAACCCAGACAAGTTCTTTATATTCACTGTTGACGAAAAGAACCGAAAAGACCTCCTGTGACATGTTAGAATAGATTTCCTAGTAATTTAGTAGCAAGGGAATAATGCAGTTTGCATCTTAGATATATAATTAGATTTCCTTGTTATATATGGACTGACCCAGTTCAAATGCATAATCTCCTCTCTCTCCCTCATATTCCCTTAGAACTGGGTCAGTGCCTGTCCCAGAGCCCTTACAGTGTTTCACCTCACAGCATAACTATTAGGTACTCAGAACCCTGTCATGAGCTCATATTAGGGGCTGGGACTCTTTTTAGAAATAATGCATGGTAGTTGGGAAACCTTGGGACATCAGGCTTGGACAAACCAATATTCAAGTCCTTCTTGACCATTTCTGTGGGAAAGTTCTGTAGCCTCCAATGTTCTTACATAATATAGGTAAACCGTCTAGCAGGTTGCCTGTGCTTGCCTTGGTTGTGTGCCCCCAGTCCTTACCCTGGGCTTTGCATGTCACAGGGGAGCAGTGAAAGGTACAGCCATGATGTACAGGCCAAGCAAGGTGAGAATCCTTTTATTTCCTTAAAAAACAAAATCAACATATGCTTCGAATCAGTGAATTAGCAGAATGTTTGCAAAGATCAGTCTGTAAGTTAATAATATAAAAGTCTTTTTGAAGAAACGGGTGTGTTATGCAGCAAACCAAATGATGAAATAAATAACAATGGGACTGATAGTCTTGGTCACTTTTTAAAATTTTGAGTTTTATATATATATATATATATATTGTGTGTGTGTGTGTGTGTGTGTGTGTGTGTGTGTGTGTGTGTGTATGAGAGAGGAAGATTAGCTCTGACCTAACATCTGTTGCCAATCCTCCTCTTTTTGCTGAGGAAAATTGGCCCTGGGCTAACATCTGTGCCCATCTTCCTCTACTTTGTATGTGGGACGCCTGCCATAGCAGGGCTTGATAAGTGGTGTGTAAGTCCATACCTTGGATCTGAACCTCTGAACCCCAGGCTCCCAAAGTAGAGTGCACTAACTTAACCACTACACCACCAAGCCAGCCCCTAAAATTTTGAGTTTTATATATACATATTTTTTTGGGGGGGTGAGGAAGATTTGCCCCTGAGCTAACATCCATTGCCAATCTTCTTCTTTTTGCTGAGGAAGATTAGCCCTGAGCTAATAGCCATGCCCATCTTCCTCTATTTTGTATGTGGGATGCCACCACAGCATGGCTTGATAAGTGGTGCGTAAGATCCTGGGATCCAAACCTGCGAACCCTGGGCGACACCAAAGCAGAGCGCACGAACATTTTAGCCACTATGCCACTGGGCCTGCCCCTTGAGTTTTATGTTTTTAACATAATTTTTCCAGTTTTCAACTTATCATCTTTTTTTTTTGGTGCTCCTTTTTTAAAGAACTTCATTAATAATACATTTTGCATTTCCCTGTGGACTTTTATTGGAATACAGATATTTTAAGAAGGGGAAGATAAAAGGGAATTGTCTAGTCTCACTTTTTGATAGACATGTCAAATAAGAGCTTTTCAGACAGCTGAGCTTGTCTCTGTGAATGCCCCCCTGCTTCGTCCTTACCACTGTCATTTTTCATCATCTTGGCGATTTTTCCTCAAGTCCTCAGTCCTCCTCAAGCAGCGTATCTTTTTACCGGCTCTGGTCTTGGGTTTTTCTGAACTTTCTGAAAGCTGCTTCCTCAGAACCTGGGATAGATGTTTGCCCAAGTTCAGCGTTCCCTTCTTCTGCTCTCCCATGCTGGTCTGGTCTGTAGGTTCCTACTTGTCAGTTGGAATGAAGCCCGGGGAAGCAGGTCCTGTCGTGGCCTCGTTGCCTAGTAAGATCATCACCTAGTGAGATGATGAAATGTTACCTAGCGAGGTGATCACCTAGTAAGCTGGTCAAATGTTCAGCAAGGCAAGATAAACACTCCACCTCTAGTGGAGTGAGGCTTCCAAGCTGATGATACCTGGGTGGTGAGAAATCCCCCGGTATTGTCGTATCCCACCCTTGTGCCAGTTTTGAAATTTGTAATTAAAAAGTGTCATAAAGAGCCCATATCTGGTCAGGCACTTATAGTGTGTAGTCCCACATTAATATCACTTCCATTTGCCTTCCCAGTTTCTTTTCCTCTGCACCTGGAAGACCATGTAGTTGTGTACCTTCTTGTTTACAGAGAGCTGCTCCCCCACGACTTCCCTGTGTCTCTTCTCTTTCCCATGTTCCAGTCATGAATTCCATCTGCCAAGCCTTGGTGATACTTATAAAACTAAAGTGCCTCCTGACTGCCAGAAACATAGACAGGATGAGTATTAAAGACGCATGTCCTGAAATCAGATCTTGCTGAAGTCCAGTATTAAATCCTAACAGAAAGGCCAGCACATCAGGGTTAACCATTAGGGCCTCACATGGCCCTCTTCTAGGAAGTCGGTCTGAGTCATCACAGCATGCTGCAGGGAGTCGCCCAGAGGTGACCAGGGAGAAAGTGGGTGGGTGGGTCTGGGCGCGGTGTGGGTGTGAGTGAGGGTGTGGTTTAACGCTCCAGCACATCCAGGGAAAGTCAGAACTAGATACAGGGGGTGCGGCCCACTGTCTGAGCCAGGTCACCAGCACTGGGTGGAGGGGTCAGTTAATCAAGTTGGGATGTCCTCAAGTACCGTCATTGACAAAAGTGAGGTTGGAGAAAAGGAAAGTGGTCAGTGTGGTAGTTTCCTAGACAATGTAATGAATTTTACTAATTACTATTCTTTCTTGAAACCAGTGAGGTTATTAAGCCTCATTAGCATGACAGGAATCAGGACAATAGTTCCTATTCAGTGAGGGAAAAAATACAGAAAGCAGAAAAAAGACTAAGTTGGCAGCTTGCTATATTTATCATATGTGTGTCAGCTTTTGCTTACTGTTTAAAGACATGATGGAGTAAAGTTGCTGTCAATCACTGTATAAAGAGTTGCTTTGAAATGATGTTGCATAGAAATGGAGTTGGAAATTGGAATGCCCAACTCTCTGGAATGCCCTACTGCTCTACAACAGTAGAAGTGTACAAAACAACACAGGAAACGTCTTGTAAAAATTACAGCTCTTCCACATTCTTTGTAATAGCAAAAGATTTGAAACAACCCAATGTCCCTAACATGCTGGTTCATCACACAGTGGAGTCTGTGTAGCTGTTAAAAGAGTCAGGAGGAGCTCTGTACACTGACACGGAGTGATCGTGTAGTTAGTGGGGGGAAAAACAAAAAGCGAGGCACAGAACAATGTACGTAGTATGCTACCTTTTGTGCAAGAAGGGGAGGATTATGGATATATGTACACATTTGCTTATATTTTCAAGGGGAAACAATGCAATAGAAAGATAAATCAAAAACTAATAAAAATGTATAGGGGAAGGGAGGGATTGGGACAGAGGAGACCAGGAAGGAAACAAGACTTAACTGCCTACACCTTGATATGTGGTTTGACTTTGGAATCATGTAAACTTTTGTCATAATCATAAAACAAATTATATCCAAAAATCACTGCCCTCACCACACACACAGAATGACAAAAAAGAGACAAATGAACCTCTTTGTACTTTGTTAGTGACATAACCACGTAGAGAAAAGAATTATTCTGAGTGACCTTAGGACATAATATTTTTACTGTACGTTCTCAATGAGATACTCTCTAAGGACAAAAATAAATGCAAGGAGAGTTTAAATTGGATTCAGCAGTCTTACTATTAATAGTTATGTTGATGTGGTTAGGAATTAAGATTTTCTACCTAAGAGATAAGAAACAAGCGTCAAGTTTTAAAAAATTATGTAAAAACCCTATACACTTAAATTTGAATTAGAAGTATTAATAAGCTCTTAGTCTTTCCTTTTTTAAAAAAAAATTCACGTCTGAGGTCTGTCCAATGAAAAGGCATAGAAAACTCAGTAACAATGAGCACTCGTAGCACCCCGATTTTTGCCTTTAAACATCACTTCCCACTAAAAGAATCTGGAGGTCCTTGGAGAAAGGCCTGGGTTCAGGTCTGAGATGGGAAATGTACTTGGTGAGTCTAGAAGATCTTGTGCCGGAAAGCCAGGGACAGATCAAATGCTAACTGGTCATTTCAAAAGGACGTAAGAACCTGTCTTAAGGGTTCTCATTGGCCAGAGACGGGATAATTGTCTGCCATGAATATGTAAGAAATCCATGAGTTATTATGACATTAAACCAATAGAAGGCCCATCATCTCACTCCTGCATTATTGCAGGGTTGCTGCCTGAGGAGCCTCTTAGAGACTATTTTGAAAGACAGTAGAGAATATTCATTTGATTATGTAAATTATAATAAAGAGTCATGATACAAATGCCAGTTAGAGTTCATGGTCTTTCTCCCCATCCTCTTGCCTTAACAATGGCCTGGAATCTGACCTCAGATTGACTCTTCCTGTGACAGGAAATACATTACTTTGCGTTCTTTTCATCCCTAATTGCCAGCATTGTGTCCTCAGCGGAGCTGAAATCTGCCTTCTGCGATTCCAAAGACCTGGGTTCTAGTCCCAGCTCTCTCTCCTGCTCCCTCCATCAGGCTTCAGTCTCTGAACCTTGCTGAGCCTCAGACCATGAGCATCTCTAAAATGAGAATGCAAATGATCCCTGTTCTCCCTTCAAAACCACAAGGAACGATCGCTGACCTCTAAGATGCCTTCCGCCTTGTTGATACCGTCAATTTTCCGTGTTTCCCCCCATTATTACATTCTTAAATAGGCACATTTATGAAATTCCGTTGGAGATTGGAATCGTTTTAGCTATACCTAGAAAAATAAATATTGCCGGTTCATTACCACAGATTGGATGGGGAAGTAAAATGCCTTGTCTTTCTGTTTCTTTCAGCCATGGAATTCCATGAACACTTGCACAGCATAGGCACCAAGGAAGGTTTGAAGGAACGAAAACTGCAAAAAGCGGTGGAGAGCTTCACTTGGAATATCACCATCTTAAAGGTATCTAGCCAAGTTGTTTCTGATGCTAGTGATTTTGCCATCTTTTTCAGCATGTTTCTTCCTGGATAACATTTCCTACAGTGTACCTCATCAGCACTTGAGGCTGTAGCGTGGTCACAGAAATCCAGGACAACTCTGTCTGCCCTCCCGAGAGTCTGCAAGCACGAGAGCTGGGCAGGAGGCTCGGAGGGAGAACAGGGGACTGTGATGGTTGGCACATTGTAGATTCTGGTGGGAAGGAAAAGGAGCTGGCGTTTCATCCTTGAAGGATATAAAGTTCATAAATGCCAGTTGCTACATGTGAAATAGAAAGTATTGATTACAGAGGAATGATGGGGAATTTAAAGATTTTAGTTACTCAGATTTCATTTAACACTTTAAAGTGTAATCACAGCCTTAATATTAATATGATCCCAGAATAAAATAGGAAAGAATTGTGTGGGGCATAATTAAAAGAAATAGGAATTGCCATTTGAAAGAAATTATTCTTCAAGGGAAAAAGTCATCCATATCTATCTGTTGATTTCTTTCTCTCTCTCTCTCCCTTCTTCCCTCCTTTCCTTCCATCTGTCTTTCTATCTATCTCAGCGTGACCCTTTAAAAAAAATTAACTTTTATTATAAAAGTGATATATTTTCAGTGTAGAAAATGTCAAAATAGCATAATCAAAGGCAACCCTAGTCCCACCATTCAGAGACGATCACCGGTGGCCTTTTGCTGTGCTTTGTCCCGTTTCTCCCTGTGACACAGAAACACTATTTCACCCCAGGTCTTGGACAGCGAAATGTAAAATCACTCTCTGGTATTCACCCTCCAGACTTGCTCCTCGGGTGAATTCAAAACTGTAAAGACGTTATCACAGCTGCCTCTTTTAATTTCTCTGTTCCTCTTCAAGTTAAAAGATCCATCCCTGAGCTGACAACAGTTTTCTGATTTGATTTAATAAAAAGTCGCTCTTCCAGAGCTAGCCGACTTGCATTTTCTCGCGTTAAATCCTACTCATTTTTATAATTAAAATCATTTTCTTCTTCAAACGCTCCCCTTCCTACACATGTATTTTTTTTAATCTCTAGATCTCCTGCTTAGTACTTAACTCTGATTGTTTGCAGTTCAGTAAACAGCAGATATAAAATTTACAATGAAAAAGAATTTGGCTTTACAACTTGCCGACTCACTTGCAACCAGAGGTGAAGGGTATGCTACAAATTTCCTGCAAACCTCAGGAAAAAATAGCACAATAGTTTTTTGTCCCTGTGATAGGAACAAATGCTCATTTGGCTTTTATTTTATTATAGGGAAAAATAGATTTAGACACCAAACTTTCATCTGTCAGCTATCCTTGCTACTCATTTGTGGTCTGGAAACCAGCAGCCTGGGCGTCACCTGGAAGCTTGTTTGAAATGCAGACTCCCAGGCCCCACCCCAGACCTGCTGAATCAGACTGTGCGTTTTCACAAGATCCCAGGGGATTCTTATGCACATTAAAGTTTGAGAAGCACTGGGCAAAAATCCACAGAAAATGAGAGCCTGGTGCACATATTAATGAAAACCAGCTGACATAAAGTGATGGACCAGATTTTAAAAATAAGTAATTGAATGAAATAGCTACACTGAGGAAACCTATTTTCTTTTGAATTACATCCAGGAGAGAGAATTAACACCTCAGACTTATGTCCAAATGGAAACAAATGTATAGGACAGGATAATTGATCTTTTTAAAATTTCTAGGATAACATTTGCTGTAGATTGTGTTGGAGTATGGAGAACCTAAGCAAGGAATGGGGAGGAATTGGGGAGATGTGTGTGTCGTTTCTGTATACTGGAAGGGCTTTTTTCATTTCTGTGTATTTCACAGGTTTAGACTTCCATTAGAAGAGTCCGTGCCCCCAGAGTCTGGGACATGAGTTTGGGTCTGAGTTAAGCTCCCAGCCTTTTCTGGAGGGGACAGGACCCTTGAGTTCTCTCACCTCTGGTTCTTTGCGGAGCTTGGAGAGGGGGCAGCCCTCCAGGGCTATGTGCAGTGTGCAGTAGGCAGCAGGTGCCCTGGTAGTGGGCACAGAGGCTTGGGGAAGGTTTTAGATGACACTGGGGGATGGAGAGAGGAGGTGGAGGACAGGAGGACGTGCTTGAGGGAGCCCTGGAGCCTGAGGCCAGGCATAGGAATTACCTGGGGTGCTTAAAATGCAGTCTCCTGAGCCCCACCCCGGACCTCCTGGAGCAGAATTGCCAGGGGTGGAACGCAAGAATCTGCTTGTTCAACAAGTTCCTCAGGGTATTCTGAGGCACCCTAAAAAAATCGAGTACCACTGCTCTAGAATCAAATCAAAAGTATCCTTCGTTGTGTTATCACCCCACTCAAGTGAACAATAAAGGACACAGTGACCAGTCATCCCGGGACGTAGGGCTTCCAGTGTGAGAACCGGGACAGTCCCAGGCAAACGGGGATGACAGGTCACCCCAAGAGGAGGCACCCTGCCATAAACTCCTTTCATCTAAGGATGTCCATCCCAGTTTTTATGAATCTTTCCTTGCATTGTTTAGTTTTTCAATTTTAAGAGTTGCTATAAAATACAGAAATGAACAAAGAGGAAATGTTGTCCGTGATCACCACACCCAGAATGATTCACTGTTAACATCTTGGCATATTTACTTCCAGTCGCTTTTTTTCGTTGAATAAAAATCATTCATTTGCTTTTGTAAATGCATCTTTTTTGTGTGTGTGTGAGGAAGATCAGCCCTGAGCTAACATCTGCCAATCCTCCTCTTTTTGCTGAGGAAGACTGGCCCTGGGCTAACACCCATGCCCGTCTTCCTCCACTTTATGTGGGACGCCGCCACAGCATGGCTTGACAAGTGGTGCGTCAGTGCGCGCCTGGGATCTGAACCGTCGAACCCTGGGCCTCAGCAGCGGAGCGCACGCACTTAACCGCTTGTGCCACCGGGCCGGCCCCTGTAAATGCATCTTCATGATAAAGAACTTTTTGTGATGTAGAAAAGATAAAAGTTTTAAAATGACCTCAGATCCTCCCTTTGAGAAATGACTTATTAACTGTAGGTGACCTTATTCCAGGAACCTTTTATATGCATATAGATGGATGGAGGGAGGGAGGGAGGGAGATATATTTTATTAATTCTGAGTCATACCTTTTTATCATATTTTGAAATTGGTATGTATCTTATAATTAGTGGCATCTTTGCCTCGTTTCCTAGTTAAATTGGCAGTGACCTTTCTGAGTAGTATATAAAATAGTGGTGCATCTCACAAGCACTAGTGTCTCAGAGTCTATGACGTAAGGTGTCAGTAGATAGAATCCTACTGTAGTTGTTCTTTTTAATTTTTTTAAAAAGTACTCAGTTTCACTTAATTTAACAGAATAAAGGAAACCATAAAGAAGCCATTTAGCAATTCATTTAAATTGCTGAACAATTTTTACTCTAAGTATTTATTTCCTATAAAATCCCTCTGAGGTTAAGAAAAAAGATAATGAGAAATGTTAATAGGAGTCATTTTGTTGTTTTTTAAAGCTACACATTTCAATTGTAAGCTTTGTTGGTTGAGCTTCTGCTATGAAAGATGAGAATGTTAGCACTTTCTAATATTTCTGTGTGGAGAGTTAGGCATATTGTTATTTTTCCCTTGTCCACGTTTAAATATTCCCATTTGGTCCCAAGATTGTAATTCCCCTGTTGCTCGGTATAAGCTCAATGTTTAAATTGGTTCACTGTGACCGCCAGTCCAAGAAGTCACCACACTTTTCTGTAGCCTAAGGGAATGGCAGAGAGAAGAGAGAAATCTCCGCTGGGGTCTTAGGCAGCCTTCCTTTGGAGATTTGGATCCAGCTTTCTCAGAGTTTGTAAATGTCCTGTTCTGGGGTTTCTGCTGCATCACTGGGGCGAGGATGTAATCCATTCCCACAGGCTTCTGATTTCTTCTTTAATTCAGAAGCCAGCCCTCAAGACTTCACTCCCATTAGAGAGTCAGCATCATTCTCCCTCTCTCTCTCTTTTGTTTTTTTTTTTTTTTTTGGTCAACTTTTTTGAGGTATAATTTACATAAAATAAAATTCACCAATTTTAACTGCACAATTCAATGAATTTTGACAAATGTATATAGTCGTGCAACCCCACCACAGTGATGATAGAGCATTTCCATCACCCCTGGAAGTTCCCTTGTGCCCCTTTGTAGTAAACTCCTCCACCTTGCCAACCACTGAGGTGATTTCTGTCTCTCTGGTTTCACCTGTTCCAGAATGTCATATAAATGGACTTACATGTATGATATGTGGTCTTTGCGCCTGACTCCTTTCATTTACCATAATGCGTTTGAGATTCCTCCAGTTGATGTGTGTTTCAGTGATCCATTCCTTTTTATTAATGGATGGTATTCTATTTCATGGATGTACCACACTTTGTTTACACATTCACCAGTTGATGGACATTTGGATTGTTTCCAGTTTTTAGCTGTTACGAATAAAGCTGCAGTGAACATTCACATACCAGTCTTTGTGTGGACATATGTCTTTATTTTTCTTGGGTAAATACCTATGAGTGGAATTGCTGGGTCATATGGTAAGTGTATGTCAGACTTTATAAAAAATCGCCACACTGCTTTACAAACTTTTATTTGCATTCCCCTCAGCAGTGTTCTGTGAGTTCCAGTTACTCCACATCCTCGTCAACATTTGCTATTGTCAGTTTAGCCAGTTTAGTAAGTGTATAGAGGTTATGTGTCTTTTTGTTTTGGAGAGGGTTTTTTAGCTTTTAAAAAAATCAGCATGGTCTTTGGTGTAGTTTTCTTTATGTTTCTTCTGCTTAGGGTTTGTTAAGATTCTTGGATATTTGGGTTGATGGTTTTCATCAAACTTGGAAAATTTTCAGCCGTTGTTATCTTTATGTATTTTTTTTCTGTCTTACTCTTTCTCTCCTCCCCTTCTGCAACTCCAATTATGCATATATAATGCTGGATATTATTCCACAAGTCACAGATACACTATTCCTTTGTTTTTAGGTCTTTTTTCTGTGTTTTTAAAAAAATTTTTGATAGTTTCCATTGCTCTGTCTTCAAGCAGTATTGCTGTATCTTCCACAGCATCTGATCTGCCATTAACCCTACACAGTGTATTTTTTATTTCAAATTTCTCACTTCTCTCCTCTTTGTGCTTGTCATATCCTCTTCCCTCTTGAGCACACATAATACGTTTACAATAGCTGTTTCAGAGCTCCCTGCCCCGCTACTCTGCCCCTCACGTTCTAGCCGCCTTGGCCTCCCTGAGCTCCAGACTCTTGTCTCCTCAGCTCAGTGGGGCCGCTGGGCTTGTTTGGGTTCTGTCTTCCTGTACTGCAGCCTGGAATCTCTCCAAGCAGTGACCTGCGTATTTGCATCCTTCTTTCAGGAATCTGTCTTGCACTATCTGAAAATCATTATTTTATGTATTGTGTCTAGTTTTCTAGTTGTGTGTCAGCCTCATTTCTCACTTACCTGTGTCACCTCTCTCCTCCCACCCTCTGTCCCATCACCTCTCTGCTCCATCAAACAGAGGTAAAAAGAGAAGACCACTCACTCAGTCTGCACCTCTCCAGTTTGGTTGGCTGTTAGCATTTTCAGGATTTGTGTGAATTGCTAGTATGAATTCGGTGAGTTTTAGAAATTTGTTAAATTGTTATACCCTTTTTTTTTCTGTTTGGTTGCTGCTTGTGGTTTTTTGGTTTTGTTTTTGCCAATTTTACTCTTTCTGCTCATTTCGTCAGGCGTGTGGGAAGGAAATTCTGTAATGCGTTTTCAACCCACCAGCTTAATCAAGAAGTTCCTCTCCCTTTATTTTCCATTTGCTAAAGTATTCACTATACTGGTGATAATTTTCGCTGTTCTATTTATTACCATTCCTAAAATGGTGGAATTTCACAGCAGCAGAGTTCTGTTTTAGTGGGTCTGTTCTGGTTATAAGGAGCAGAAGCTCACTCAGGGTGGCTCACAGAGGAGGGGGAGAGATGCGGGCTTACACAGGGAGCGTGAGGGGCACAGGGATCTTGGGGAACTCTGAGACTAGGAGCTACAGTCCAGCCTCGGGGGTTGGGAGGTGGTCAGGAAGCCCGGTGCCTGAGGCGCTCTCCTCTCTGTGGGCCCGTGGTCGTTGACTCCATTCTTCGCCCTCTACCAGCAGCTTCTTCTGCCCACTTGTAATTTCTGCTGCTTTTCAACCTGGTCTTGCCTTGGTCTGGCCCTGACTGTACCTGAGAAGGTTTTATCTCCAGTGCTCAATCTATTCGTATTTCCTGCTTCACATTCCGAAGAGGGGAAATCTGATTGGCTCAGCCTTTCCTTTGAGCTCCAGACCAGCGATCCTAAAGTTATAAGCCTTCTCTTGTATTAAGTCCCCTAGGATTGCGTTCTCTCCCTGCTTCAGTCCACTGTGTGCAGGAAGGTACTGTCACACAGCACAAAATATGGCCACCTTAAGTGGCTATTTCAGCTATCTCGTGCTGTATCACAAACCCCGCCAAAACTAGTGGCTTAAAATGATGACTTCTTGTTTTTTATGATTCTGTGGGCTAGCTGGGCTCAGCTGGATGGTTTTTCTGCTCCGTGTGGTGTTAGCTGGGATCACTCATGAGGCTTTATTTGGCTGGGAGCTGGAACATCCAAGAAGGCCTCACTCACGCGACTGGCATCTCATCTGAGCCGGCTGCAATGGCTGGGTCTCTGTCTTCTCTCCTCTCTCTCTTTCCACGTGGTACATCATCATTCAGTAATCCAGTCCAAGCTTCTTTATATGACAGCTTGATCCCAAGAGAGCAAAAGCAGAAGCTTCTAGGCTTCTTGAGGCCTAGGCCTAGAATTGGCACAGCATCACTTTCTCCACATTTAATTGATCAACGCACATCAAGGCCAGTCCAGATTCCAGGGAAGGGGAATTGGACTCCGCCTCTTGATGGGTGCAGTAGCGTGCCTGGACAGGGGTGGAGGGAATCGTTGGTGGCCGTCTTTGCAGATAGTCCACCACAGTGGCAGAGTGTGAGTGAAGGGTAAGCGGAGACCTTGTGAGGCTTGGCCTCACGAGACGGTAAAGTCATCAAATCTGACTTCCTGCTGCTTCTGCTCCTTTGCCAGCCTGCTCCATTGTCATGCAGTTGTAGTCATGTTCCGTCATACAACATGTATAGTTTGACCTTTCTGTAACTTCGCTTCTACCCACTGGTTACAGTAGCGCCCTCAAAGCAGCACAGAATCGTTCTGTTCCCTCTTGTCAACAGCCCTTCATAGACTTGGGCACTATCATATCCTCTCTTGGACCTCCCTGATTCGGGTCGGGCTTGCTCAGCCCCTTCCGCAGATTCTAGGATGAGATGGCTTCTGGTCCCCTCCCCTTCTGGTCCCTCTGTCTTCTGAAGGCTCTAGTTTGTCAGGGTCTTCATGAGATGGGGTGGCCAGAATTATCCCATACCTCAGAGGCAGAGTGAGACTCGTCGGTCTGATTTTGCTGGTGGTCTGAAAATTATCTTTCTGTTAATATAGACCAAAATTATGTTGGATTTTATGGCACCTGCATCATATCATGGACTTAAATGAAGCTTATTACAACCCAAGGTGTTTTCCGGGTGAATTGCTGCCAAGCCAGCTCTCTGCGTCTGTGCCACTCCACCCTCAGAAATAAGACTAAAAACTAAACCCTGAAAGTAATTAGAGATTTGTTCTCTTTAGGAACATAAGACTTCTGCCAAAAATAAGTCATTAAACCAGACAATTTTTGCACCTGGTACGACGTTAATCTTGATTTTCTTTGTTGTTACCTGAGGTGCAGTGCTTATCTTGAAGACCTGAAGACTAACGTTTGTTTCCTTCCAACAATTACTATAAGTCTGTGTGTAACTCCTTTTCTTTGTTGATGCTAATATCCTTTAGTTATTTTATTTATTATATGTGCTGTATTATGTTGCCTGTTTTCCTGAAAAGCTATAATTGACTGAAAGCCCTTTCTCTATTTAGTGTGTAAAACTCCTCAGAATGGCTCAGAAAAGCAAACTGCGATAGTGTTTGTCATTAGGCAGGCTGTACCTTCTGATCCATTTAAAACACAGTAGAATTTCAGATGTTTGGATCCCACCAGCGTGGAATTTGTGATTACTCAGCTGACGTTTAATTATGCAAAAGGTGTGCTTAAAAAATTAATAGTATGCAGGAAGTGCTTATGCATGTACTGTTTTTATTAGTGTTTCAGGAGCTTTCCCACACATTGTCCTGGCCCTGCTCATCCCTCAGCATCCCCTCGCTCCACTTCCTCTCTCTGTGCAGTGGGGCCACACTCTCCCCGCCTCAGGCCCTGCTCCCTCTCCCTCTCTTGAGCTGCTACCATCTGTCCTTAGGTCTGGCTCACTTCCACTGTCTAGGGATGCTGATGGCTGCTCCTGAAACCCTCACCCCACCTCTGGCGAGGCCCCTCTCCCACTGCAAGGAGCCAGCACTCACCCCAAGGGTGAAATTTAGCCCTTCTCACGGCCAGGTCTGTAACGGAAGAAGAAGTAGTCGCAGTTGGAATTTAGAAATCTTTGTAGTATAGAAACTACCAACTAAACCGTGGTGAGGCCCCAGAGGCGTCATCTGTTGGCGCATGGAGTCATGTGTGGAAGGCAGCGTCCTCCACAGCCCCTTGGCCTGCTGAAATCCTTTCCCAACCTTCTGTCAAGGCCCGACTCAGACACCACCTCCTCCATGGTGTTGGAGCCCCCCCACTCTCCATCTTTGTTGAGTGAAGCATAAAATTATTTCTGAGGAGAAAGGCATTCATTCTGAATTTAAATTAAATTGAATCTTATACTTAAAATTTTAAATTATTAACTTTTGTACAAACCTTTGAGTATAACCATTGTTAAATTGGGGAATAACCGTAAATTGATGAAATATCCAAAATAAAGTGAAAAGGTGGAGGGATCAAGACTCGAGGACAGGGGCCGGCCCCATGGCTTAGCGGTTGAGTGTACGTGCTCCGATACTGGCGGCCCGGGTTCGGATCTCAGGGTTGCACCGACTCACCGCTTCTCCGGCCATGCTGAGGCCGCGTCCCACATACAGCAACTAGAAGAATGTGCAACCATGACATACAACTATGTACTGGGGCTTTGGGGAGAAAAAGGGGAAAAAAGGAGGAGGATTGGCAATAGATGTTAGCTCAGGGCTGATCTTCCTCACACACAAAAAACAAAAAAAACAAAAAACAAAACAAAAAAGAAGACTCGAAGACAGTTCTCAGATCAGTCCACTGTCGTTGTGTAATGAAGACACTGCATGGTACAACTCTAATGTCTCTCTGGGTTACGAGAGAAATCAAGGGTTAGGAGCTTGTTCCCAGTGCTGTTCTTTACATGCTCACAGAACCCCGCGCCCACCTTGTCAGAACCCTGAACCTTTGCGGGGGAAGGCAGTCTTCCTGCTGCGGTGAGACAAATTTATTTGCAACCCACATTCGATTCCCTTCAAACCTGTGAATGCACATCAGGTGAAGCCAAAAACAGAAAAAATAAGGAAGCATTTAAAACGAATCTAACATCCTATAGAAAAGCACGTGCCACATTCCCTGTCGCTCTGGCCTTAGGTGACTGATGATCAGAGGCTCTTTTTTCAAGTGTGAGGTTTATTGAGACGTCGGTGGAGAGACGGCCTGACCAAGCTGAGGCCTTCTGTAACTGACGAACATGCTGCTGTCGAGGCAGCCACGAGTCCACTCGAGGGGGCACTGTCAGTGTAACGGGTGGTGATTTAGAATCAGTAGCTAAGAGTCCCACAGCCCATTCATTCTTTGTTCATTCATGCTTCATTCAACAAATACGAACTGGAAATCTGTATTCCCATTCCTGTGTTTAATCACGGGAAGAGTGAACTGTCTGCGCAGTTGGCAGTATGATGGGTACATTAAAAATGTGGTGGACATTCCACTTTGCCGGCTTTAAAGTGTTTCATGTGATGTGTGGGGCTCAATTCTCTATAGTTTGGGCCCTGTGGTTTAGTTTATCCAAGAAGGAAACAAAACACACACACACAGAGAAAGCTGTGTATGTTCAAGTGTAATTCGCTGTGCAGACTCTGCCTTGGGGGAGGCCCTGGGTCTCTCTAGACTCAGTTTCCTCATCTATAAAATGGGAATAGTAAGTACACCTCTCTTACAGACTTGAGAGACTCTCAAGAGGTAATCTTTGTAAAGGGCTTAATGCAGCACCTGGCACACAGTAGTCACTCAATAAATGGCAACTACTGTTCCCAGAAGGCTTTGCTGGTATGCATTCCCACATATCTAATTTTTTTTTTTTTTGTGAGGAAGATCAGCCCTGAGCTAACATCCATGCTAATCCTCCTCTTTTTGCTGAGGAAGACTGTCTCTGAGCTAACATCTATTGCCAATCCTCCTCCTTTTTTTTCCCCAAAGCCCCAGTAGATAGTTGTACGTCATAGTTGCACATCCTTCTAGTTGCCATATGTGGGACGCAGCCTCAGCATGGCCGGACAAGCGGTGCGTCGGTGCGCGCCCGGGATCTGAACCCGGGCCGCCAGTAGTGGAGCGTGCGCACTTAACCGCTAAGCCACGGGGCCGGCCCCCATATCTAATTTTTGACATTTCGTAGGCTTTGTGGTTTCAAATTTAGGACTATAATTACATTCGCAGCCTTTCTGTGTGAGTTTGAATTGTGGTTGTAAGAAATATAACGTATTAAATAGTTTCCATAGCACTCTTGAAGGAGGTTTGTGCATTTGGCCTGTGATTCTGAATACTTATGAAATACTGGATTGAAATGTATTTAGTTTCTTTATGAGTCTTGCATCACCCAAAACAGTGACTAACCACAAAATATTTACTAAAAGGTAACATGTTTATGACCACATACTATTAATATGCCAGATAAATAACCAGTAAAGAAACTGTGACTTCCTGTCGACCTGGCTTTTGTTTCCCCAGTCATGAGATTCTGTTAGGGTTTTACAGGTTCAATTCTCTGGTTTTCATTGCAGAAAGCACTCAGGTGAGAGATAGCAGAGGGACCCTAGACCCGGTGCCATCATCTCAGAGTGACGCTGAGGGTACCTGACGCCTCTTGGAGACTTGCAGGTGACAGGAAAGATAAGGACGCATGCATGTGGGTTGGTGTTAGGCTCACTCAGGGCAACAGTCTATCTCCCTCCTGGGCCTTGGTGCTCTCCAGGCGTCTGCCTCCCTTTCTGTATCCCAGAGTCAGCCTCATCTCCTGGCAAAGGAGAAGGTATCAGAGAAGGTACCTAAAATCTGCTGGGTTCCTCTCTGTGTTCCCAAGCAGATAAGGAAGCTAGGAAGGAGGCAGCCTAGTCCGCAGCCCCAGGTGAACCTTCTCGGCCTGTGGCCTCAGAACAACCCAAAAGTCACTGTGGGCCCCAGATATGCTGATGTCAAACCAGACACTGATAACTGACATTCCTGTTTGCATTAAAACAAAAAGTATTTGACTGCTTTTGTGCCTTCTTCAGAGTCCCAAAATGGTGCGCATGTCCTCCTCTTTCTCCTCCTTCCCTCTGCATGTAATTTGGAAGAAAAGTGTCTGCTGGCCCCCAGGGAATGGGAGGTGGCCATCTTGGCTCTCTCTGGCTCTCAGCCAAGCAACCATCGCACGGGTTGGTGGCAGAGGTCGAGGGAGTCTTTGTGGCCACACTGGGTCACTAACCTCAGAAGTAAAGCAACTCTGTTTTTCTCTAACAGATAGTTTGACAGAAAAGCTTTGAAAAAATTAACTGAAGTATAGAATTCCTACTGTTTTAGCTCTAGGTCTAAATAGAAGCCATGAATTGTGATTGCTAATTTTGGTTTCAAAAACTATGTAGTACTAACAGATGTGCCTTGAAATGTTTTTAATATATTAAAAACTAGGGCATCTTTTGTGGTCAGACAGAAAGTTTGGTGATTAGCCAAGAGTTGAGTATGGCTTGGGCGCCGGCTCTGACGTTTGGCACCTACCGTCATTCCTGTCCCAGCTGCTCCAGCCTCTGATCCAATCCCAGGTGAGCTCCAGGCAGAGCCAGAGGAGCACATCCTGCCAGACTCTCAGCAAGAGCCGCTGGGATCCAGCCCTGCCCGTAGCTACATCTTTTAAAGATTATTTTCTGAGTCTAAGTAAGAACCTAAAATATTTTGACCTAAGGTTGTTATAAATCTTTCAAGATAAAAACCAAATAGAGTAAGTTATGAAATTCAGAACGAATGTGTGAAACCAAATAGAGTTTGAGTTTCTCAACTGAAAACATTGCAAAGCCAGTTTCGTGGGAGTCTTCAAAACCAGACACCCTGTGTCAGTGGGCGGCAGCATTTTAAATAGCCTTTGCTCTTTTGAAGTCTTTTGAAGCAATGAGATGTGAACACTGCTACAACAAACACCATCACCTCTTTCAGAATTGTTCTTTATTCACACTAAATGCCAGAACTCCAGGACATGTCAGTCGTACAGAGAACAAAATTAAAGTGATGTGGACAAAGTTTGCAGCTCCCCAAGCCCAGGTTTATCACCTAGAGGGGTTCTTTGTGTCTCACCTGGATGATGCCTGAAGGCCTGGTATGTTCAATATGCCATACATTCATTGTCTGAATTTGGGAAACATAGATTCAACCAGATAAAGAACTCTGTTATCTGTCATCTCAATAGATGTAGAAAAAGCACTTGACAAAATCCAGCAACCATTCATGATGAAAACTCTCAGAAAACTTGGAATAGAGAAGAACTTCTTCAACTTGATAAAGAACATTTACAAAAAACCTACAGCTAACATCATACTTGTGGTGAGAAACTCAAAGCTTTCCTGCTAAGATCTGGAAAAAGGCAAGGATGTCTCCTGCCACCACTGCTTTTCAAATTGTTCTGGAAGTCCTAGCTAATGCAATAAGACAAGAAAAGAAAAGAAAAGGTATACAGATTGGGAAGCAAGAAATAAAATTGTCTTTGTTCACAGATGACATGATCATCTATGTAGAAATTCCAAAAGAATCAGCAAACAACTCCCAGAACTAATAAGCAATTATAGCCAAGTGGCAGGATACAAGGTTAATGTATAAAAGTCAATCACTTTCCTATATACCAGCAATGAACAAGTGGAATTTGAAATTAAAAACACAATACCATTTACTTTAGCACCTCCAAAAATTAAATACTTAGATATAAATCCAATGAAATATGTAGAAGATCTATATGAGGAAAACTATGAAACTCGGATGAAAGATACCAAAGAACAACTAAATAAATGGAGATATATTTCATGTTCATGGTAGGAAAACTCAGTATTTTCAAAATGTCATTTCTTTCAACTTGATATATAGATTTGATGAAATCCCAGTCAAAATCCCAGCAAGTTATAGATATTGACAAACCAATTCTAAAGTTTATATGGAGATGCAAAAACACTATCGAAGGAGAAGAAGAAAGTCGGAGGACTGACACTACCCGTCTTCAAGATTTACTGTGAAGCTATAGTAATCAAAACAGTGTGGTGCTGCTGAAGGAATAGACAAATAGATCAATGGAACAGAATAGAGAGCCCACCAATAGATCCACAGGTCAACTGATCTTTGACAAAGGAGCAAAGGCAATACAATGGAGCAAAGAAGGTTTTTTCAACAAATGGAGCTGGAACAACTGGACATCTACGTGCAAAAACATTAATGTAGACACAGATCTTCCACCCTTCATAAAAATTAACTCAAAAGAGATCGTACACCTAAATGTAAAATGCAAAACTATAAAACTCCTAGAAGATAACATAGGAGAAAACCTAGATGACCTTGGGGTATGGTAATGACTTTATGGATACAACACCAAAGGCATGATTCATGAAAGAAAGAATTCATAAGTTGGACTTCAATAAAATTAAGAACTTGTGCTCTGCAAAGGACAAGTCAAGAGAATAACAAGGCAAGCCACAGACTGGGAGAAAATATTTGTAAAAGGAGCATCTGATAATGGGCTGTTATCTAAAATATACAGAGGACTCTTAAAACTCAACAATAAGAAAATGAACAACTTGATTAAAAATGGGCAAAAGACCTGAGCAGACATTTCACCAAAGGAGCTATGCAGATGGTAGGCATATGATAAGATGTTCAATATCATATGTCATTAGAGAATTGCAAATTAAAACAACGAGATACCAGTACACACCTATTAGAATGGCCAAAATCTGGAACACTGACAACATGAAATGCTGGTGAGAATGTGGAGTATTCTCATTCATTCATTCATTCCTGGTGGGAGTGCAAAATGTTAGTCTCTGTGGAAGACAGTTTAGCAGTTTCTTACAAAACTAAACATACTCTTAAACCATATGATATACCAATCATGCTCCTACCAAATGAACTGAAATGAATCTACCAAATGAATCAAAAACATATGTCCGCACAAAAACCTGCACATGGATGTTTATAGAAGCTTTATGCATAACTGCCAAATTGGAAGTAACCAAGATGTCCTTCAGTAGGTGAATGGATAAACTGTGGTACATCCAGACAATGCATATTATTCAGTGCTAAAAAGAAATGAGCTGTCAAGCCGTAAAAGACATGGAGGAACCTTAAATGCTAAGTGAAAGAAGCCAATCTGAAAAGGCTACATACTGTATAATTCCAGTGATATGACATTCTGGAAAAGCAAAACCATGGAGTCAGTAAAAAGATCAGTAGTTGTCAGGGATTAGAGGGAAGGAAGGGATGGCATGGTGGAGCACAGAGGATTTTTAGGGCAGTGTAACTATTCTGTGTGGTACTATAATGGTGGATACGTGTCGCTATACATTTTTCCAAACCCGTAGAATGTACAACACCAGGAGTGAACTCTAATTTAAACTATGGGCTTTGGATGATAATGATGTGTCAGTGTAGGTTCGTCAACTGTAACAAATGTGCCACCGTGGGGCAGGAGGGTAGGAGGTAGTGCATGTGTGGGGACAGGGGATATATGGGAACTGTCTGTATTCTTTGCTTAATTTTGCTGTGAACCTAAAATGGTTCTAAAAAATAAAGTTTATTAATTAAAAAAATACTATTTGGAATTTAATAGCTCAAATGGAATATCTAGTTACAATCTATTAACCATGAATGTATGTAGTAATTCTATGTGCAAGGGCAAATAAACTCTTTAACAAGAAATTATATTCCTGGCACAATATGCTGTATTTATATACAAAACCTCACAACTTGTAACATTTCAATATATGAGTTCAGTGACTAGTAAGAATGAATAAAAATGAAGCTCCTTCAGTTAAACTAAGCAATGGACCATCTATTTATAGTTAGTAATTAAAGGTCTTTGTAAAGCAGGAAAATCATGAACGGTGAGTGGTAAACAGCAAACCATTCTGTGGATTCAGGTCTCTTGGTGGCTTAAAATTGCATTGCGATTTGGTCTCACCAGCAACTGAGCTTTGATTATAGTCCGGTTGCCTGCCAAGCTAAGTCCTTCCCTGTTACCCTCTGCAGCTGGCCCCAAGCTTTTGTTGTGCAAGAGTACTTTAAAGGGGACGCACATGGGGAGGCAGTTAAAAAAAAAAAAAAAAACAAGAATGTAAGTATGGCAAGGAAAAAACCAAACCGTAGAGGAATCATAAAGAGAATAATAGAATAAATTGAGAGCCTGAGGAAAGGATAAAAAATAATGAGCAAGGAGAATAAGAAAGAAGGAAAGGTAGAAGTAGACGGTAGAAGTGTGAGTAGAAGGCAGATTAATATCGGAAAGAAAAATAGAACAAAAAAGCGAAGTAGGAATGTTGGAATTTGCGACAATGGAGCACCGCGTTACCTCATCTACCCAATAGTCTTGAAATCCTTGACTGATACATTAGCCCAGTGGTTCTCAAGCAAGGGCAATTTCATCCCCCAGGGGACATTTGGCAATGTCTGCAGACATTGTGGTTGTCACAACTGGGGGTGCTACTGGTATCTAGTGGGTAACGGCCAGAGATGCTGCTATATACCCTAAGATGCACAAGACAGCCCCCTCCCCAGCCCCCCACCAAAAGAATTCTCTGCCAAAGTGTCAAGAATGATAAGGTTGACAAACTCTGCCTTGGCCCATCGTCAGCTCCAATTCCAGACTCCCAGTGACTGCGCTTCAATCCATCCCACTGTTCTCTGACCTTTATACGTGTTAGCCTGCATATATGTCAAGTTGACAGTCACACCCCATAAAAGAAATTAAAATTTGGCTAAGAAAGTTCATCCAGAGTAGAGAATTCTTTCCTTTATTCCTTCTTTTAGCAAGTACTCAGTGAGGACCTGCTGTGTGTCTGTGATGCCAGAGCTTGCTTCAAAAGCAGATTGTTAGAGATGGAGAACAGATTAGGGTTGTGAAGGGCTCGGGATGGTGGAGGGCTAGGGCATGGGTCTGCCTGTGGAGTCATGGTACCAGGGAGATCTTAGTGGTGGTAGACTAGCCCCATGTGAGGATTGCAATGGTGGTTACAGGAACCTGCACATGGGGTGAAGTGACACAGAACTATACACACATGGTACCACTGTCGGTTACCTGGTCTGGATATTGTACTAGAGATATTTAAGATACAACCATTGGGGGACATTTGGGAAAGGACACACAAGACCTCTCTGCACTATGTTTGCATCCTTCTGTGAATTTATACTTATTTCAGAATAAAAAGTAAAAAAAAAAAGCAAATCTTAAAAGTAAAAAAAGAACAAGATTGGCCAAACAATTAGCCAAAGATGTAATTTTAACGAGGATAGACGGGAATGGTCCATATGCACAGAACTCTGTTCAGATTTGTGAATGGAAAGAACTGAAAAGACAGCACACACTTGCAGTATGGTGTTGAAAACTGAGAAAACAAACTCGTTTTTTATTAAAATTGACCTATTTCAGATGCAGTGCCAATAAGAAATAAATATGCTCTCTTGCAGAATCAAAATATTTCAGTTTCAGTGGAAGACCTATATTGTCAAACTGTAACAATGTCATGTCACATCTAACGCTGTTTGATTGCCTGTTTTGTTACAGGGACAAGCGGATCTTCTGAAATACGCTAAGAACGAGACTTTGGAGAACTTGAAACAAATCCATTATGCTGCTGTTTCGTGCGGGCTGAATAAACCAGGCACAGAAAATGCTGACGGTCAGAAGCCGCGCCGGAGCCTGGAAGTCATCCCTGAAAAAGCAAACGACGAAACTGGAGAATGAGGGAACTTTCTAGAAATCATTATGGAGTTTATAACTCTAGGACCAACTGTAGTCAAATGGGACATTTGCTTTGCACTCACTAATGAAAATAATATTTGGGATTTTAAAGCACAACTGGAATAGCTAATTACAGCCTATTAAAACTGTGAATGTATGTAGCAATCCTGCGTGTGAAGGCAAATAAACTCTTTAACAAGAAATTATATTCCTGGCCAAAATATGCTATATTTGTATACAAAGACATCATAACTCAGTTCCAGCGTGAACAACAGACTGTTCACTCTAGTTCCAGTGAGAAACAAACGTTTTCCTGACTGAAAACTATTTCTTAAGATGGAAATGGATTGTATTGTCAAATTAGTATTTATTGGAGAAAAACCTAATCTACACATTTTACTTAATGTGTGATTGCCAGAGCCTCTGGGTGATAGATGATTTTGGTGGCATGCCTGCTGAGCCATAATTACTAAGGAGAATGTAAGTGGACAGACTCCCTGAATCCCCAGGGACCCTGGAGAGCCATCGCGTACAAGGAGGACGTGCAATTGGACTGAGGCGCCTGGCTGAAGACACACGCTGGGTATATGCACGATGTAAAAGCAGCCAGTCTGGAAGCAACACAATGTAAATAGTTTTTCATTGTATGAAGTAGTGTTCACATTAAAAAGATGTTTTATGATATTTCTCCAATAGCAGTACATGCATTTAATGAAAGTTCAACTTCTAAAATTTCTGCTTCGAGATATTTTACCCTTAAGAGTAGCCAATTGTTGAACAAAGTTTGTCAAAAATAAGTTGCTTGTCTGGCTTGACAATTTTGCTTTTAGTGAGGTGTCCACAACCTTACATAATGGCAGCTGATTGTAAAGCGAACTGAGACACCTCTTTCCACATCTCAGCTCACAGTGTGGTGAAGTGTGCCTTGAAATAAGACAAATGGTAAGTCAAAGGCAGTTGGAGGGGCCGGAGCAGATGATGTAGCTTTCCTATGGCCAGCTGCATTTCCAAGCTTTTATTTTCCAAATCAGCATAACCTTGTGCTATTTTTGAAAAGGTACCAGACACTGCAGCCTAATTACTGCTTCTCCCAAACCAAAATTGCTTTCAAATCTTGGAAGAGTAAAAGCTGCCTAAATCTTCAACAACCCCTCTTTGATTTGTCCGTGTTCTTCTCTGTGATCCAGGTATGTAAGCCAGATGAGTGTGTGTCGTCTTCAGCTTAGCCAGCCCTGGTGGTCTAGTGGTTAGGATTTCGCGCTCTCACTGCCATGGTTGGGGTTCGTTTCTGGTCAGGGAACCACACCACCCGTCTGTCGATTGTCACACTGTGGCGGCTGTGTGTTGCTGTGATGCTGAGAGCTATGCCACCGGGATATCAAATACCAGCAGGGTCACCCATGGTGGACAGCTTTCAGCAGAACTTCCAGCCTAAGACAGACGAGGAAGAAGAACCTGGCCACCCACTTCCGCAAAAGTTGGCCATAAAAACCCTGTGAACAGCAGCAGAGCGCTGTCTGATATGGCACCAGATGATAAGAGGATGGTGCAAAAAGACCGGGCAGGGTTCTGCTGTGCTGTACACCGGGTGCTAGGGGTCAGAATCGACTTGACAGCATTTAATCTTCAATTTGGTATCTTATTAATTATTTCCTTACAGTCAAGGAGATGCTCAGGTTGATATATTTATTTCCCCCCAGACTCCTAAATATCCTCCTAAAAAACAATTCCTGTGCTCATTTCTTGTCGTTTGCATTCTAATAGTATGCTTATATTAAGGTTTGCGTCTCCACTGGCTATGCGCTAGATCTAATTCCAGTTAGAAAATTAAACCTATCTGTTAACTTGAGCGTAGTGCGGTTCCCTGCACGCTCCAGGGAACAACCAGCCGGTAGCCTAGGCTCTTAGCTCTGAAATGAACTCTACGTGGAAAAAACAGAAGAATAGAAAATAACAAAGAATTAAAAGTAGATTTGTAAAATGAGAAATAAAGTAATGTGTAATTTAGATTATTGTTAGCAATCTTTGAACTTAGCTGGTAAGTAAATAGCAATATTTAGTTTAAAGTGAAAATCCAGAAATCATAAAAAATGACTTTTAAAATATAATGAAATTGAAAAAAATTGCTACATTTATAGTAGTGGCAGGCATTATCTAATATGTGACTTGAATGACTCTGAGAGCAAGGCACATGTAATTTGTTGTAGTTCATACAGGCTTGGAATCAGTGACTTTAGAACTGAAGGAGTCTATGAGATCATTCCATCTGACATCTTTTCTAGATGCAGAAGTTGCAGACAAGAACAATAAAGTGCGTTGTCTCATGTCGCAGAGTCTGTTGGGGTAGTGTTGGCACTGCCCCAGGCCAGAGTTTGCTCCACCTTTCCTTGCTAAAAGATCAGCCTTCAGTGAGTGCCCCTTCCTTCCTTTAAGATGATGACCCAAATCAGCAGAGCACACCTTCATGGCTAAGTGAGCTACTCTCTTCTCTTTTCCGCATTTAAAAGGAAATGGAAAACATTTATCAAACAGGCTAGGGTCAAGGTTATGATTTACGACCTTTGTAAACATTGTTCTCTTGCAAAGGACTAACTGGCCCATTCTGGACCGAATCTGTGGAGGCCTTATTATAACTCCTGCTGACCACAGGGAAGTGAGATAGCTGTTCTTGGGTTCATAAGGTGTGGTGACAGTGGGATACCATGCTGGCTTCCTGCCATCATCTACATTCCTTAAATGGGGGGAGCGCCCAATTAAGTTACTTATTGTACAGACACATAATGCCCTGCTAATTTGATTAATGTGTACATTAGTCTCACTGTGCACACAGAGGGTGCATCACTTCTAATTAGGGGACATGTCTGATCAGAAGAGTATGAAAACAGCTGGCAAAGCTCTGCAGAGGACAATGAAGAGTTGGACAAAAGTGCACAGAGACTGTGGCAAAGAGCTGGTCAGATCGGTGGGAAATGAAAAGTCGCACTTGTAAATCGAGCCCAGTGTCAGCTTTCCAGCACGCTTGTTGATGTCCTGTCCACAGTAAACCCCGGGGCATCTCGGACACACTAAAAGATGTTCTGCCTCCTCTTCACATCTACTTGTTAAATCGACCCTCTCAGCTACTGAAGCTGTTGCAGGTGTTGGTCTGTTTTCTGCTTTTAGCAGCTACAGCTTCCGAGGAGTGGGAAAGAAGGCCTCTAAACCCCAAATGCTCACCTCCCCCATCTTGGGCAGGTGTCACCCTGGAGCCAGGGCCAGGGGTCCCTCTCAGGCTGGGTGTCCTGCATCCTCATGGAGCTGGGGCTGTCGAGCACTGGATGGGGCAAGCCCTCCAGCTTGCAGTTTTCCCCATGTGACCTCATGTAGTATATTGAATCCTTTGAGTTTGTTGAATCTTTAATCAAGGGTTAAAAATATCATAAATGCAAATTTTAATGCAGTCGCAGCAGAGCTCCACTTCACCCAGCGAGTGAGCATGCCCAGGCTGGACATACTATCTACCATTTTCAGTGGGTGCTCATGTCTGAGCTAATGTTTGATAGGAGCAGACCTAACATTTGCCATGAATTGGAAGAATTTTCTGTTTGTTACACTAGACAGTGGAACTCTTTATCGGGGCTGTGTGCCGAGGACTGTGTTCAGGGTGCTTTGCATATGTCATTTCATCCTCTCAACAACCGGCAAGGTATTTATTTAATATCACAGGTGAAGAAATGATGACTTTAGCCAAGGTCGCAGAGTGCTCAAGTCAGGATTTGAGCCCAGATCTGTCTGCTATATTCCCAAGCACTATGTCTCTATACTCTTATGAATTCCAAATACATATTTCACCTCTGAACTACCAGGCCTAAAGAATAATGAGGTAGTTGGCATTTTATTCTTCTCTCACGCTGAGCGTGAGCTCCCAGAAGCCGCTGAGGTTTACTCGCTCTGATTTTATTGAGCACATTTTAGGCTCCAGGGATGTACCACGAACAAAAACAGACCTGGTCCTACCCTCCATGGAGCTCACACTTTAGCTTTAAAGGGGGAGACGTTAATCCACATAATTACAGAGATACAGGTACAGTCACAAACCGTGGGAAGTGCTACCCGGGTTCACATCCTGGCTGAGTGTTGAGGAGAAGTGTTCTTAACCTTCCTTGCCTCTAAGGATAAGAAAAATGCTTCTTTCGGGGGCCGGCCCAGTGGCGTAGCGGTTAAGTTCGCGGGCTCCACTTCGGCGGCCTGGGGTTCGCCGGGTGGGATCCTGGGCGCGGACCTACGCACCACTTGTCAAGCCATGCTGAGGCTGCTTCTCACATAGAAGAGCTACAACTCTACAACTATGATATACAACTACGTACTGGGGCTTTGGGGAGAAAAAAGAAAAAGAGGAAGATTGGCAACAGATGTTAGCGCAGGGCCAATCTTCCTCAAAAAAAAAAGAGAACGGAAAAAAAAAAAAACATGCTTCTTTCCCTCACAGGATTCTTGTGAGGACTGAATAAGATGGTGTTTGTAAGGCACTAGGACCAGTGCCTGGCTTGCAGGGGACTTATTGTATTATTACCATTAGTTCTTCCGGAAAGGTGGGGCCATGAGAGTGTAATGGGGCCCTCACCCTCCTGGGAAGATGGTCTGTCTACTGCTCCGAAACACAACCCCCAGAACTTAGAACAGTAATTTGTTATCTCTCGTGGTTCTGTGGGTTGGCAGGGCTCACTTCAGTGGTTCTTGCTTGGGTCTGTTGCGCAGTTGCCGGCAGATGTCAGCTGAGGCTGCGGTCATCTGGCTGGCCTGGGCATGCGAGATGGCTCACTCACATGGCTGTTGGCAGGGGGATCAGTTGGGCTGTTAACCAGGGGTCTGCACATGGTCTCTCCATGTGGCTTGGACTTCTTATAGCAGGTCACTGGGTTCTAAGAGGGATCATCCCAAGAGTGCATGTTCCAGAAGACCCATATAACCAGCCTTTATAATATTATAATTGCATGAGAATTAATTTGTTACAGAAATAGTGTGACTAAACCTGCCTAGAAGGAGACATTTGTGATCCCATGAGACCAAACTGGTGTCAATCAAAGGTGAATATAACTAACATCCATTTCCAGCCAAGATAGAGTAATGGGGAACAGATTTGCCTTCCTGCATAAAACAACCCAAAGCCATAAAATATATATGAAACAATGGTTTTCAAGACACAGGACATAAGGCATAGGGAAGGGGAACAAATGAGGTGAGTCCTGTGATTGCCCAGCTGATAACCTTGAGAGAGTTTCCAGGCCATCGTGCAGGGAGGGCAGAGTCAAAGATGGAGCTAACAGACCTGGAAGATCAAGGTGGCTAGAGTTTGCAGGACAGGGTGCCGGAGGGGAAAGAGATCTGCAGAGGGTCACCCTCCAGTGTTCCGCAGAGTACCCATCAGCTCATGTGGGGAAACTGCCTGGGGCAGGGGAAAGAGCCACTCAGAATCATTAGAACAGCGTTTCTCAACCTTTTTAAGATTATCAACCCCTTAAGGAGTCATTTTAGACATTATTTTCATAATCACTCTCCCTTATGGAATTTTAATACCACAGGACTAGTGTAAATCTGTATAGTTATTTATGTATTGTATGTATGTATAGATATGTATATATAAACTTATGGATACCTCTGCTTTATATAAAAAGAGACAAATACAAAAATTATTCTCCAAAAAGTAAGTTTTGCCCTTTTGGGGGCAACATCACCCCCATTGAGAATGCACGGATTAGAGAGAAGAGCGTGTGGTGTTCACAGGGCTGGGAATATTGTTGCTCACCACCAGCCAGAGTGGAAATCCACTTAATTCACAGGACATTGGTCAGAGTTCTCAGAAGGATCTTGCCTCAGTGTGGGGAGGGATTAGCTCCAGGCTATACACTCACTGCTCTGGTCCCACCTAAAAGTATTAAAAGCAAGACCTGAAAAGATCAAATTTTTCCGGTAACTGTACTGCATCCCTCAACAAAGCTCAAGAATATTTTTAAAATATAAAAAGATCCAGGACCCAAAAAATGTAAAATTTACAATGTCTGGTATCTAAAAAAGGAATTACCTGGCATGCAAAGAAGCAGAAACATATGACCAATAATGAGGAGAAAAATCCATGAGTCAAAAGCAACCTGGAAATGACACAGATGTTAGAATTAGTAGACAAGGGTATTACAACACTTACTATAACTCTACTCAAAAAGTTAAGTAGTTACTTGCGTGATATAGAGAAGGCCCAAATTGGATTTCTAGAGTGAAATGAAAGATACAATGTGTGAGATGAAAAATACAATGAATGTTATTAATGGCAGATTAGACTTTGCAGAAGAAAAAATTAGTGCACTTGAAGATATAACAATAATAGAAACTCTCCAAAGTAAAACACAGATAGAAAAGAGAATTTTAAAAAATGAACAGAGCATTAGTGAGCTGTGTGACAACTTCAAATGGTCTAATATATGTGTAATTGGAATACCCAAAGGAGAGGAGAGAGTGGGAGGGACAGAAAAAATATTTGAAAAAATAATAGTCAAACATTTTCCACAATTGATGAGCACTGTAAACCCACAGATCCAGGAATCTCAACAAACCCCAAGCACAAGACACATGAAGGAAACTACACCATGGCACATCATAATCAAATTGCTCAACACCCACAGTGATAAAGAGAAAACTCTTAAAAACGGATAGAGAAAAAAAGACACATTTTATACAGAACAAAAATAAGGATGACAGCAGATTTTGCTGATGACAGCAATGCAAGTGAGAAGTCACTGGAGCAGCATCTTTCAAGTACTGACTGAAAGGAAACCAGTCTCCCTAGATTTCTGTACTCTGCAAAAATATCACAAAAAATGCAAAATAAAAAATTTTTTCATATGTACAAAAGCTAAAACAATTCATTACCAATAGGTCCACACTACAAGACACAGTTTTTTAAGAAGTCCCCAGGAAGAAGAAAATAATACCAGACAGAAATAAGGATCAGCACAAAGGAATGAAGAGTCCTGGAAATGGTAACTATGTATATAAATATATAAGATGTTTTCTTATTATTTAACTCTCTTTAAGAAAATAATTGTTTCAAAAATAATAATCCAGTGTGAGGTTTATAGCCTAAGTAAAAGTAATATGTATGACAACAATGGCACAAAATCCTAGAAGTGAGAAATGGAAGTATATTATTGTAAGGTTCCTATGCTTTATGTGAAGAGGTATAATATCATTTAAAAGTAGGCTGTTATCAGTTAATGATGTAAATATAGGCAGTAGGAAACCACTAGAATAACAAAATAGTTATAGCTAATAAGCCAACAAATGAGGTGAAATGGAACAATAAGACATACTCACAAGAAGGCAGAAAAAGAGAGAAAGGAACAAAGAGTAAATAAATGGGGCAAATAGAAAACAACCGGCAAAATCAATACAAAAATTCCATAAATTTAACTTTAAAATAAACTTCTGCTCTTCAAAAGACACTGTTAAGAGCATTGAACGTCAAGCCACAGACTGGGATAAAATATTTGCAATGCTATATTTGGCAAAGGACTGGTTTCCAGAATATATAAAGAACTCTTACAACTCAATAGTTAGAAAGCAAACATATAATAAAAATCGTGGATAAAGGACAATTGACAAAAGAAAATATAATGACCAAAAAGCACTTGAAAAAATGCTCAACACCATAATCATTACAAAAATGCAAATCAAAACCGCAATGGGATGGGGCCGGCCCGGTGGTGCAGCAGTTAAGTGCGTGCACTCTGCTTCAGCAGCCCAGGGTTCGCAGGTTCGGATCCCGAAGCACCGCTTGTCAAGCCATGCTGTGGCGGTGTCCCATATAAAGTAGAGGAAGATGGGCACGGATGTTAGCCCAGGGCCAGTCTTCCTCAGCAAAATGAGGAGGCTTGGCATCGGATGTTAGCTCAGGGCTGATCTTCCTCGCAAAAAAAAAAAAAAAAAACCACAACGGGATACCACCCCACACCCACTAAAATGGCTAAAATTACAAAGATTGATGATACTAAATGTTGACGAAAATATGGAGCAACTCTAACTCTTATACAATATTGTTGAAATGTAAAATGGTGCACTTTTGAAAGCAGTTGGACATTATTTGATATAGTTAAACGTACACCTAACCTATGAACTAGCAATTCCAATCCTAGATTTTCTGAAGAGAAATGAAACCTTATATCCTCCATAAGACTCATACAAAAATGTTGACAGCAGCTTTATTCATAATATTCAAAAACTTAAACTACCTAATGACCATCAATGAGAAAATAGACAAAATTGTGTTATTTTCATGAAATGTGATACTCAAGCCAGCCCTGGTGGTCTAGTGGTTAAGATTCGGCACTCTCACTGCCGCAGCCTGGGTTTGTTTCCCAGTCAGGAACCACACCACCTCGCTGTCTGTTGGTTGTCATACTGTGGTGGCTGCGTGTTGCTGTGATGCTGAAAGCTATGCCACCAGTATTTCAACTACCAGCAGATTGACCCATCCATGGTGGACAGATTTCAGCAGAGCTTCCAACTAAGACAGACCAGGAAGAAGGACCTGGCCACCCACTTCTGGCCGTGAAAACCCTGTGAATAGCAGTGGAGCATCATCTGATATAGCTCTGGAAGGTGAGAGGATGGCACAAAAAGACTGGGTTCTGCTCTGCTGTCCACAAGGTCGCTAAACTCAATGACACTAACAACAACTACTACTAACTATAGTTAGGAGAACTGTACTGCTCATACCTGCAACAAATGTGGGTGACTCTGAAAACCTGGTGCTGAGTGAATAAATCCAGACACTGAGGAGCACCCTATGATTCCACTCATAAGGAGTTCTAGAACAGGCAGAGCTAGGATACGGCAATAGAAATCTTATCAGTGGTTGCCTGGGGTGGGGTGGGTTGTGGTGGGAGTTGACTGCAAATGGAACTTTCTGGAGTGATGTAAATGTAATATAGATGTAAATCTATATCTTGATTGATTGTAGTTACACTGGTTGTAGTTACAATATACTAGATATTTGTCAAAACTCATTGAATTTTATATTTGAAATCTGTACACTGTGTTGTATATATTGTATACTGTGCTGTATATTGTAATCTGTACTTTATTATATATTCAATAAAGTTGATTTTATATTTTAAAATATAAACTAGGAGGAAAACAATTGGGAGTAGGCGTGGGAAGAGGGAACATGATATATTATTGTTATTTTATGCTTTTCTCTTATCAGTAAAATCTTTCCTGTTTCTTATTCAAATAATTTATTACAGATTATTTTCTTTTGAAGACTTTTTTTTTCTCTGAGCCCTCTGATTTCTTGTTTTTAATTTGGACTAATTGCTTGCCAGGTCTGCTGCACAGATTTAATACTGGGATTAATTTTATTTATTACAATGCTCAGTTTTACTATCTATTGCGCTTTCTTGGGTTCTATGTTTTGTTTTTGGGTTTTTTTGTTTTTGTTCTTTTGCTGAGGATGTCTGGGAGTAATTCTTTCAGAGAGCGTTTACAGAAGGCAAATTTTCTGAGTCTTTCCGTGTTCAAAACCTCTTGACCTTGTTCTCGTATTTGATTGAAAGTTCAGCTAGATCACTAATTCTAGGCTCTAAACCACTTTCTCTTGGAACTTTGAAGTATCACTACATTTTCTTCTAGTACCAGTATTGCTTATGAGAAGATGGATACCATTCTCTCTTATTCCTTTGTAGGTAACCTGCTTCATTTTCCTGGGAACTTTTTGGGTTTATTCTTTATTTTTGGTGTTCTAACATGTTTTGATGATATATATGTTTATTCATTCATTCAACAAATATTTATTGTAGATGTTGATTGTCAGGAGCTCTAGAGGCTAGAAATAGAGCAGTAAGTTCCCTATTCTAGTGGAGGTTACATTCTGATGTGGGAAATAGACAATAAAACATAAACAAATAAATAGGGGGGCCAGCCCCGGGGCCTAGAGGTTAAGTGCGCACGCTCCGCTGCTGGCAGCCCGGGTTCAGATCCCAGGTGCGCACTGATGCACTGCTTGTCAGGCCATGCTGTGGCAGCATCCCATATAAAGTAGAGGAAGATGGGCATGGATGTTAGCCCAGGGCCAGCCTTCCTCAGCAAAAAGCGGAGGATTGACATGGATGTTAGCTCAGGGCTGATCCTCTCACACACACACAAAATATATATATATATATATATGTATACACACACACACATATATATATATATACACACACAAATAAGTAGCTGAGATCCCTTCCAATATTGACAAGTACCAAGAGGAAAATAGAACAGGGGGATGGGGTAATGATAAACGGAGGCAGGGTGAGCAGTGCTTTAGACCAGGTGGTCGAGGGAGGCCTCTCGGAGAAGGTACGTTTGAGCAGAGCCCTGACTTATGAGGAGCCATGTGGAGATCTGGGGAAGAGCATCACAGTAAAGGGAACACAAGCAAAAGGGACAGAGGCGGGAAAGGACTCAGAGTGTTTGGGGACAGAAATAAGCCAGGGGGCTGGAGAGTTAGTGAGTAAAGCTGACAGCGGAAGGAGATGAGGTCGGAGAGGCAAACAGGAGGAGATGCTGCAGAGCCTGCCAGGAGCTTGGATCTTATTCTAGATAAATTAGAGAGTAATATGATCTGATTTATATTTTAAAAGATCATTCTGGCTGCGTACGAAGCATGGGATTATAGAGGGTCAAGAGTAGGAACAGGAAGACCAGCTAGGAAGCACTAGCTGTCAACCAGACAAGCAGTGATGGGCTTTGGGATAGAGTGTTGCAGTAGAGATGGGGAGATGTGATCAGATTTAGGGTCTTAATTGGACACGGCAGGACAGAAGATGAAATCTAGGATGACTCTTGGATTTTCACCCTGGCAACGAGGTGAATGGTGTGCCATTAACTGAAGAGGGAAGGCTTGGGGAGAAGCAGGTTTAGAGGAGAAAATCAAAAGTGCTGCTTGGACACATCTAAGTTGAGATGCCAGATGGACCATTGGAGTCTAGTGTATATGCCAGATGTCCTGGACAGGCAAGAGTTAAGGGAGACAGGCTGGAGAATCTTCAGCAGATAGATGGTGTTTAATGTGCTGCTTCATAACTGATGGGCCCTTTCATTATGAAACCTCATGTGTCTTCAACTCAGGACATTTTTCCTACTATTTACTTAATTATAACCTCTCCATTCTGTCTGTCCTTTCTCTCCAGAATTCCTATTAGACGGATGTTAAACCTCCTGAATCAATCCTCAGGATCTCTTAACTTTTCCCTTCCTTCAGTCATCTCTTTGTGCTTTTGTTCCATGTCTTAGATTTTCTTGACTTTTTTCTGTCTGCCTGTTACGTTGATCCATGTGATGTTGGCTTCAATGTTTTTTGTTTCCAAGACCTCTTTCTTGTTTTCTGAGGATTGCTTATTTTTTTTATGGCAATATGTTCTGTTTTGTGACTGTAATTAGGACCCTATTTAGATCTTTCACAAGGGCTTTTCTTTTCCCTCTATTATTTCTTCCATGCTCAGTTGTTCTGTTTGTTTATTTTGGTTCTTCTCTTTTGTACTAATGTTTTTCATCAATTGTCAGGAGGTCCAGAGTGCTCTGTTAGTTTTTATGAATGAAAAACTACTAGCTTGGTCAACATGGTTGGGAGGGTTCCCATGCAAGTGTGTGTTCTCTTTGTCTTTCCCCTGCGTGGGGGACTGACTTAGAGGATGGAGCGTGCCCGTTAGCAGGCTTTGCTGTAGTGTACATGCAGGAACTAGCAGTCGAGCTTTTATCTCAAATGCTTCTAAATTTAGTGTAGTGTGAACTCCTCAGACAAATTACATTATAATTTAGATAAGAAATGGTGAACAGAAGTTACTCCCCCTGCAAACACATGCCTAGGCAAATATTACCAATTGATGACGGCTCTTTTTGAGCCATTGATTGATTAATGATGTCTGCCCTGGGTGTGGGAGGGGGACGCTCATAGCAGAGGGCTATTCTGTGTCATTCCTGCTTCAGACCACACAACTGTCAGAGGGTCATAGTTGTGGAGTCTGTAGTTCAGGCCCAGCCTGGAGGAGATGCCCAGGAATTGGTCTGGGGGCCCATATGACAGTCATTTCATTCAGTGATGACTCACAGTTAAATATATGTAAACTTCCTGTTGTCTCCGTTGTTAGAATGCCAATAGGAGGGCTGAGCCGGGAGGAAATCAGTTTGACCATGAAGTGGCTATGTGCATTAGTCCTAAAATGTGTGTGTGCGATTAGGTAAGTGATTATATTCCAAGCTAGATGCAAGTTATCTTTGGACTATACATACTTCTGTTTCTTCCATAGACGTGTTTAGCTAGAATTCACTGCATTTGATGGAATTTTAATGGCTGATATGACAGACAAGTATTTATTGGCCCTACCAAAGAAAACAAACTGGATGTTGTCATTGGCAACTTGGAAAGACAGATTTGAATGTTTTAACATTCAAACATTTTGTAAAAGGGGACCTGTATCAACGGATTTTATATCCACAAGGAAAAATTCAGAGGAATGATCACAGGGAGGACAAAGAGTTCATATGCAAGATGGGCAAGGCCTGATTCATGCAGGTTTAACAGAGTACCCACTGGGGAAATTTATAGTGGTCAGTCACAACTTCATGAGTCAGTGAGGCTAAATGTTAATCAGAAATGTTTAAAGGGAAGTGTGATGGTGGGATAAATGATGATTAAGAGGGGGAAACGGGCAAGAGCTGTAACCATAAATGCTTCCAGAAGCCAGGCTGGTGGCATAAATGTGTGAAATGGATAGGAGGACAATAGAGAGCGGTGAGGCCTGTGGCCAACTGGAGAATTAATGTCATTGCTGAAGATATTCTAGTTCAGATTAAAAAACAACAACATACTGGCCAGTCATGCAGAAATTTCTGAGAACCCACAGGATACTGTCTTTTTGGCATTATGAGCAATCAGCAGTCCCTGTCTCCAGAACTGTTGCATCATTAATGGCTGTGGCAGTCATACACCATTGGGGTACTTGTCAGTTGTGATAAGGCTCATAATTACCAAGCCACTGTTGTGTTGCAATGCTGCTTTTTGACCTTTCCGATTTACTTCAAAATTGTCTTCAATACAAAGAGCATTATCAACAGTATCTCCTTTTAATTTGCAGAGACATGTAAGAGAAGGAAAAGAATTATCCTGATTGGGGTGGGATTGGGGTGGGGATCTTTCTATAATTTTCCTCCCACATCTGCTGTTGGCTCATGGCGTTTACTATGAATATGAATGTTCATATGAATAAGATATAAATGCTGATTAAATGAAAAAGGCAAATTGAAATCATGTTCACAAGACTTAGAGACTTACTCAAGACTCAAGAAGACTTGAATCTTGGAATTTTGCAGTCTCTGTGGGAACAGGTCAGGGGTTAAAATGTGTCTCCTTTGGGCTTGGGTAAATGAATTCAGTGGCACAGTAGTATTTCAGCCCCAGTGATGGCTTCTGGGATCATCAAATCCAATATCTTTTTCAAAATGCAGAAGCTGAGGCCAGAAATGTTAAGAGACTATTCAAGGCCACAGAAACAGCCAGGGTCAGAGGTAAGACCAGACTGTGGGACTGGGTTCCAATTTCAGTTCTTTTTCAACTCCGCTCTTAAAATTGTGTTAAATTTTTGAGATGATGCCTGTTGTTAGCAGTTGTGTTTTCTATGGAAATGACTCCACGAGACGTGTAGTTGGCCATTTGAGCTGTATCGGTCAGAGCGATGTCGTGTGTCAGATGCCCATTTAGATGTTTGTCATCTTGGTTGTTCTGAACCCAGCACCTAGGCAGTGGAGGCAGAAATGGCGTATTGTGTGGCAAACTTCAGTTCTCGAATTGTGCATCCATCTCCACTTAGGAATTTTAATAGCATATTTTTATTAGTAAAAAAATAGGAGAATATAATTTCTGGAAAATGACATAATAGAAGCAAAAACTCATATTGTCTGCTACCTCACTTAAACCAGAAATAGAGATTTTGGTCTAAAAAATAAAAATCCATATACACTTAGCATATATACATATCTTTCTACTGTGTAAATTGTATCTACTCTTAAAATAACTCTAGGAAGCATGAACTTAATCTTATGTACAAGAAAGTTAAGTTCAGCTTCTGAATATAACAAGAAAAGGTGGATAATGTAAAGGTAAAATACAGCCAGAAAACACTCATAAAAATTCACCTTAATAAAGCAAACATATAGATTGATTTTTATTGGCATATTTTACCAAAAGCACAAAACAATTTCCTATCTGTAACATGCCAAGTTTTTTCCAAAAATGAACCTGTACAAAAATTGCCCTAGATTTGGGCACAGAGCATTAATGAAGACAATAAGAGAGAGAGAAGTATTTAGAAAAAAATATCCTAGAAATAAAATGTAAATATGACTATGGGGCCTGAGATTCCGCATTTATCATAAGTTCCCAGGTGACACCCACGCTGTGCATTAAAAAATCACAATTTGAGTAGCAAGAGTCTAGATAATATCCTGATTATCTGTACTAAGACAGGTACATGAATTCATTCTACCAACAATATATAAAAGGCATTTAAATTTGCCCATTGATTTTCACTGGAAAAAATTGAAAGTTTAGGGAAAACTGAGTGGATTTATAAGTGAGAGTACATGACATATGTATAAGGAGTATTGATTTATTATAAATTTTTGTGATATACCATACATACTGACCGTAATTTGTGGTAAATCCTTAGTAAATGCTTGTCTGTATCCTGGATTTTTCCTAAGATCAGAAAATCTTAGTGTTGGCTTGAGTGAGCATGGGAAAGCTTCTCCAGGTGTCCCCATGCCTGTGGCCAGAAAAGAGAGCCCCAGGGGCCCTCAGGCAGACCAGGCTAACCACACAGAAGGGTTGGCTGGAGCCACCAACTGCAGGAGCCCTTGGGTTCCACAGAGGTGACTCGGGGGCTGCCATGGGGGAAGTGCAAATGTAAATTATACCTCTGTTTTTATCTTTTTTTTTTTTTTTGGTGAGGAAGATCACCCCTGGGCTAACATCTGTTGCCAACCTTCCTCTTTTTGCTTGAGGAAAGTTGGCCCTGAGCTAACATCGATGCCCATCTTCCTCTATTTTGTATGTGGGATGCTGCCACAGTGTGGCTTGATGAGCGGCGTGTAGGTCCATGCCTAGGATCCAAACCTGCGAACCCCGGGCTGCCGAAGCAGAGCACGCCAAACTTAACCACTACGCCACCAGGCTGGCCCCATACCTCTGTTTTTAAAACTATGAATATTTAAAAAGGGAAATTTGGCTTCCAGTTGAGGAAATTTTGGCCTAGAGAAGTGAAATGACTTCCCCAGAGGGATTAAGCCCCAGACCTGCCCACACCCAACACTCTGATCAACTCTGTTGTCACAGCACCACACTTCCCTAAACTACCCCACTTTCTTTGTCATCATTGGCATTTTCTTTCTGAAAAACGATACTATCCCAGACACAAGACCAGAGTTTTGGATTCAAATTGATTTCTCCTGTCATGGATCCCATTCTCCACTGCCCAGTATGATTTCGGACAAGGGTCCAGAAGAAATGGGTTTTGTATCCTAGGAACAAGACGGCCTGGCTGCTGGGGCTCAGCAAGGAGACGTTCTTGCTCCCCTGGGTGTTGGGTAATTTAGCTGAGCTGAATTACGTGATCAAGCAGGGCTGAGCACTGTAATCACACAACAGACCTTTATAAATGACTTAGTGTGTCCAGCCCAGCCCATCAACGCTGATCACACACACGGCAGCTTCCCCCCAGGGTCTCTGGCCAAGAGCTTTTTGTCTTCTTCACCTAAATGTTTTTTGGAGCCCTCTCTCTTTGGATATTTCTTTGACCTAGATAGAAAAGAAGAAAATTCTCACAAAGTATTTCTCATAAATGCATGCTTGTGACAGGATCCTTATTCTTCCTAGTCAGCAACAAATGAAGGCATTACATAGTCTGTATCCATTCGACACTTATTCATTGGGCACCCATATGTGCCAGGCACCGTTCTAGGTGCTGGAAAAGAGAACACGAGCTAACTCTACTAAGGTGGACAGGCAATGGGCAAACAGACATTTAAATAAATTGCAAGTTGTAATAGGAGTTTACAGAAACAAGTCAAGAGTTAAGATCAAGAATAGCAGGAGGCATTCCACTTCAGATACAGATGTCAGGGAAGGCAAAACCTCTGAAAATATGACATTGGACAGATTGGATTTACTCACGCAGAGTGGTAGAAATAGCATTCCAGGCAGGGACAAGAACACGTGCAAAGGCTCTAAGGCTGGAGGAGCTCAGTGTGCTGGAGAGTGACAGGAGATATGCACAGGGAAGTGTGACATTAGATGAGTCTGGAGAGAGAACCAGGGACCTGATAACTTGGGACCTTTGTAGGCCAAACGTGATGAGAAAAGTTTTATTCTAAATATGACTGGGCAGCTATTGAAGGGTTTTAAGGGTATGATTCAATTTTTGTTGTTCCAGGGAGGAAACAGTAGGTTGCAAGAGCTTAGCAAAGAGACCAGTCAGGGTGCTGGTGCAATGATGCATGGCAGGAGGGGATGGTGGCCTCAATTACAAAGGTTGCAGTAGAGACGGAGAGAGGAGGGTGCATCGGAGATGTATGTTGGTGATAGAGACTTTCTAAGCAATTGGGTGAGTAGGATGACAAAAAGGAGGAATCAAGGATAACTTCTAGGATTCTGACTGAAGAAATGATACCTGAAAGACTAGGGAGAGGGCACATTTTGGCGAGATCAAGACTTCCTTTTTGGACATGTTGAGGTTGGGATCTTATTAAGTGGACATCTAAGTGGAGATGTCAAGTAGGCAGTTGGATATGTGAATTTGGAGCGAAGACCAGCAGTCAAGATTGGAAAGACAAACTTGGGGGTTATTAGCATATATACATGGTATGTATTGCCACGGGAGTTGACAAGAACATCTGGGGAGAGGGTGTTGATAAAGTAGAGGACCCAGGAGAACCAAATGTGTCATTTTGGAGACTGTATAGGAGACAGGAAACAGCAGAGGTACCTGCCGGTAATGGATTGTTACTGGCGCCATTTGTACTTTTCAACCACTTTCCTCTTCGACATTGCTGCCTGAGAGAAATGAGGCAGGGCAAGATTTGTGTGTGTCCCTGAAATCAAACAACACTATAAAATAGTAGGTAGTGTGTGTCTCCTTCAGAATAAAGCCCAAACGCCTTCACAGGCAGCCCCCTTCATGAGAGCTCCCCCTGCCCAGCATCCCACCACCCTCCCTCGAGCAACCTTCCCTCCAGCAGCACTGGCCGAGATACTGATCCACGCTCTCCTGGCATGTCTCTCTCCCTGCCGTGTCGCCGACCCCTCAGAACACCTGGCCACCTTCTACTTGTCCTTTATTCACCCCTCCAGCATGGCCTCCTTGGGGAACACATCCTTCCCATCCTTTGCAGCCCCCAAACCCTCCAGTGGTTGGGGCGTTCTCTCTGCCCCACAGTGTCACTCTGGGCACCTTGCATTAGGTGGGATGATGTCTTTGAGATCCCGATCTGGAATTTTTATGCCTTTCTTACTCTCACTTCCTGCCTGCCCTACCTGATGGTCTGCGCTACGGATTTCAGACTTGCCCGGCCAGCCTCCACAATTGCTTCAGCCCATTCCTTGCAATAAATTTCTTCATATACATCTCCTACTAATTCTGTTTCTCTGGTTGAACCCTGACTGACACAGGCAGATTTCCAGTTATCTATTGCTGCATAACAAACCTCCAGAAAACTATGTGGCTGAAACAACAACCAGTTTGTTCTGTTCATGGATTCTGTGAGTCCAGAAGTTGGAAAGGGCACAGCAGGCATTTCTGTCTCCTCTGTGATGTCTGGGCCTCTGCTGGGATGACTTAAATGGTTGGGGGTGATTCAGTCAACTAGGGGTATCACACTACTGGGGCTGGGGGACCCAATTCCAAGATGACTTCCTCATACACACGCCTGGCTCCTGGGCTAGGATGGAGGATGGCTGGGCTCAGCTCGACTGCCAACCAGAGTGCCTCCATGAGACCTCTTCTGCATGGTGGTCTCAGGGAAGTCAAACTGCTCAAGGCTCCAATAGGGAATGTTCCCAGATGACGAGGTAGATGCTGTGTGGCCCTTACAACCTCGTCTCAGGAGTGACATAGCAGTATTCCTGCCATAATCCATTCCTTTAAGTAGTCACAGGCTCAACTGGATTCGAGGGGAAGTGACATAGACCCAACCTCTCAATGGGAAAGATATCAAAGAATTAGTGGCCATATTTCCAAACTGCCACCAGCAGCCAGCCAGCGCCCAATTCCCAGCAAGATGGGCAGGTCTGTGTGCCCCAGATTAGGGTCAATGCCCACAGGACCCGCTGTGTGGACATGCCCATTGCAAGGTCCCAGCTCATCCGTAAGCCCAAGAGAGACTGGGTGAAACCCTGGACTCCCACAGGGAGTGGGGTGGAGGGCAAATTCCCACCTGTACTTGGATCTGCCCAGAGCTAGGCAGTGGTTAAGCCATCGCCACTTCTTTGTCCGTTATTGGCTGACTCCTGCTCCCACTGAGAACAAAGGTATCATCTGGGCCTGACAAAATCTCATACTTAACACCATTTTCAAGCTTAATAAACACTGTTGAATGAATGCATGCGTGCAAGAATAAAAGACAACTATGCGTAGAGAAGCGGTTAAGGCAGTGTGTTTTATTCCACCCCTGCTCAAGTTATAGCTCTGTCTCCACACACCGTGTCCACTGTCCAGGAACGGCAGGGAAACAAATGCACAGGAAACACTGCACACACTTCTTTCTCTCCTCTTTTGCTTTCTAGGCGTTGGAGACAGATGATCTGCGTTTGAATCCCAGCTTGGCCGTTGACTGCCTGTGTGGTCCTGGGCTAGCTTCTGTATTGGTGAAATAGAAATCACTGCGGCACCAACCCCAGGGTGATGTTGTGAGGCCGCGTGAGCTCCGACATGTAACATGCTCAGAGCTGTGCCAGGGACATGGTGCGACTGAGTAAACGTTAGCTATTACTGTCCTTATCACCCCCTCTATTAAGATGATTATTACTCTTGTTCTCAGTAGCTCTTTCATCAAGGATCAAAGTTAGCCATCAAAGAAACTCTCACTCCAACTGTCTGAGGCAGAAAATAGGTCCCAGGAGGCAGATGTGATGTTGAAATGCTTAACAACTGGCACAGCGCACTATGGATACTGCGGGGGGTGATGTGAGGCAGGCCCAGCCTTGGGGGGCTGGTGGGTGTCACAGGTGTGAGCACCAGTGGTGCTGGTGGGTGCAGGCCGCGTGTGAGCACCAGTCCCAGGTACCCCTCCCTCCCACTATGTCCAGGCCTGCTTTGCCCAGAGGGGCAGAGGCTGGGGCACAGGAGCTGTGGCAGGCTGGAGGGCTAGTGGATATCCGGGGGAGGCCCAGGCAGGGCCTGGGTGGTAGGCAGGAGGGAGGTACAGGGGAAATTGGGGCGGGGGCTATTTTCCTACTTTTATGGAAATATGTCAATGTTCTAGCAACAGGTATGATCATTCTAGCACATGTCTGTTAACCTTCAGCCTGCTGGGCACAAATAACCAAACACTGAAAGTACCCCCCATCACTACCTCCACCTGTGTACATTTCCTGGCCACAGATCTAGATTGTTGATGCTCATTTATCTGAAATCAATCAGCTCAGGTTCCAAGAGTGGTGGTGGGGGGTGGGGGCAGGGCTTGTAGGAACCTCACTCTCACGCCTGCTCCTCCTGGTCTATTAGGACCTACAGAACCCACTGGGAGGCCCCAGAGCCAGCCAGCACCAGATGCTGACCCAGGGCCTGGCTGTGGGACCAGCTTTGGGGGCTGGCACCTGAATCAAACCTTTGCGAGTTCCTGGGTACCCAGATATCTCTTGTTATGTAGCCAACAGGAGAATGTGTAAATAAATTGTGACATATTCACACAATGGAATATCTTAGAGCAATAATGATAAACAAAATACCACATCTCACCACACCAGCTATCTCACGGGTATAAGGTTGAGAGAAATAAGCCAGACCCGAAGAGCACTCAGTCCATACAAGGAATATGCACTTTTCATGCTGCCCTGCTCTTCCTCTCCCCTTCCCTGCTCCATCTTCTCCTTCTTCCTCTTGTTCTCCTGCTCCTCCTCCTCTCTCTTAACTCCTCTCACTGGCTGGCTCGAGTAGCGTTTGGATGCTTCTGGGGATTCTGTGCAGACTGCCTGGGGGCCCTGCGATAATTCAGCACATTGCTGGTGTGAAGCCCTAGATCACAGTCATAACCACAGGTCAGACCACGTCATACCCCTGCTTAACGCCTTCTAATGGTCACCCACCATACCTGGAACAAACATCAGACTTGTTGCCATGATTTAAAACAAGGGCCAGCAAACTACAGCCTGTGGGCCAAATCCTGCTTGCTGTCTGTTTTTGTCAGTAAAGTTTTATTGGAACACGGCCACACCCAATCATTACATATTATCTATGGCTGTTTTCAGCTACAACAGCAGAACTGAGTCGTTGTGACAGAGCTCATATGACCCACAAAGCCTACGACATTTATTATCTGGCCCTTTACAGAAAAAATTGCCAACCCCTGATTAGAAGGTCCCGCGTGATCTGGCCCCTGCTCACCCCCCAGCCTCAGTCTTTGGGTTCTGTCTCCCTCGCTCATGCGCTCCAGCCACACAGCATGCTCACTGCCCCCTCAGGGCCTGGGTGCATGCTCTTTCTCTGACAGTATGCTCCCCCCCAAACTCCCCCCTACGTCACAAGCCTGGCCCCTTCTCATCATTCCAGTCTCAACCCTAATGTCCCTGAGGCCTTTCTTGGCCACAGAATCTCACTCCTTACTGTCCAGCTCATCAACTTAATTATGTCTGCCAAAGATGTTTTGTTTACTTGTATGCTGCCTATCTCCCCCAGTGAGAATGTAACCACCATCACGGCCAGGATTTGGTCCATCTTGTTCACAGCTGCATCCCCAGCACCCAGTGCCATGACCCATTATAGGTGCTCAGTAAATATTAGTTGAACAAATGAACAAAAGGATGAACCTTTTCTGAAAAACAACACCGTACGATGAAGACCTTGTGTAACAGGTTGTGTTGTATGCAATGCTCTTACCATCCAACCATCACCTACTAAGCAATTTAACTCCCTTTAACAGTCTGTGTGGTAGGCAGTAGTATGCCCATTTTACAGATGAGGAAACTAAAGCTCAGAATGGTGAATCAACTTGCTCGCAGTCACACAGTAAGTGAGAGAACAAGACCAGACCTATCTGAATTCATTGCTCAGACTTTCCCCGGTTGCCCTGTTCTCAAGGCCAGCCCAGACAGCTTTGGCTCTTGCGAATATCTGAAAGGCCGGCCACACCTGCTGTGCAACAGGGCCAAGTGGAAACTCAAGACACCTCCTCAGTGATGTGAAGACTCTTCTTTCAGTTAGTCAGAAGGAAGAAGAAGTATGCATGTCTCAGGCGACTCTTTGCTTGGTCACTAAGATCATCAATGGATGGAGGACGTGGAATGTGTCTTGGGGGAGTTATGAATGGTTCTCACCAGGGTCCAAATAGTTGCATATATTTGGGAATTGAAAGAATGAGTCACCGGGCCTGAGTCATGCCCTCGATGTGAAGTATCAATTGTTAGAGGAAATTTTATTGTCCTCCCAGAAACTTCCCTCTGGGGGCTGTGGCCTAAGAAGGGCACAGAACCCAGCTGGCAGACAACATCTTAGAATGTGAGTCCAGGCTGCACATATGCTATTGATCTGCTACCCTCATTCATTTTTTTAAAAAAAATCCAAATAAAAATGAAGCCCAGCAGTCAATCTGAATTAATTAGCTTTTCTGGCAGCTGCCATGTGAGAATTAGGAATTATCCTGAGCCAGGAAATTCTAACTGATTCTCTTTTTGTGGTGTCAGATTGGATTAAAGGAAATGTTGTGGGTAAAATTAAATGCTACGCCTTTCTTATTGCTTTAGTTGCCCGAAGATAAATGCTTTTCATGATGATAAATATGCCATAAATTCTCGTAACGATAACTGAAATTCAAATCAATAGGCTGTATAACCCCATGTGACTGTAATTTTCCTTTTATAGTCAGCTTGTTTACTGTTTATTGAAGAGAATGTCTGATCCTTGCCTTTGAGGGATTTTAAATCAAGGGTTAGCCCAGACTTCTTAAGGAAAGCCCCAAGCCAAGCACCTGTCTGTGTCTTTGATTGTGTTTCTTGATTGAGAGATTACAAGGTCACAAAGTCCTTGACCCAGAAAGTTGGAATAGGCACAGGGGTGAAATGAGAGGGGAGCAAGAAACACTTTGGCCAAGAGTCAAGAGCCCTGGGCTCTGGCCCCACACTTTGACCTTGGCCAAGTTGATTCCTCTCTTTATGCCCCAGTTTCCCATCTGTTAAGTGAGGGTATTAATAACTGCCTTGCATACATTAATCAACCAAAGTGTTTTACCCATACCTTCGATATTAGATGTGAAATACTTTAGAAAGGACAAAACTTGCTTCTTAGGTTGATTCTCGGTCTCACAATAAGTGAGTAGCTTTGCTGGGTGTCCAAGGGCCACTCTAAACACCTGATTCACAAATTACAATGACAGTAATGAGGCAGAAACCACCAGGCATTGGCATTCATAAGTTAAATCTTACTTGCATTAAGCTAAAAGTAAAGTTTAACCAACAAACGTATTTCTAGATATGTAACAATGTGTTAAGTTGGAAGTTTTGACCAGGGCACCATAATATAATAACTATAAATTTCCAAAGATTCAGTCTACAGATTCAATGCAATCCTTCTCAAAACCTCAATGGCATTTTTCACAGAAATAGAAAAAACAATCCTAAAATTCATATAGAACCACAAAAGACCTCAAACAGCTAAAGCAATCTTGAGGAAGAAGGACAAAGCTGGAGGCATCACACTTCCTGATTTCAAAATATATTACAAAGCTACAATAATCAAAACAATATGGTATTGGCATCAAAATATACGTATAGAAGAGTGGAACAGAATAGAGAGCCCAGAAATAAATCCACACATTTACTGTCAACCAATCTTCGAGAAGGGTACCAAGAGCACATTAATAGGGAAAGGATAGTCTTTTCAATAAATGGTGTTAGGAAAACTGAATATCCACATGCAGAAAAAATTGGACCCCTATCTCATACCGTATACAAAAATCAACTCAAAATGGATTAAAGACTTAAATATAAGACCAGAAACTGTAAAAGTACTAGAAGAAAGCAGAGGGAGAAAGCTTCTTGACATTGATCTGAGCAATGATTTTTTGGATATGACCCCAAAAGCACAGACAACAAAAGCGAATATAGACAAGTGGGAGTACGTCAAATTAAAAAGCTTCTGCACAACAAAGGAAACAATCAACAGAGTGAAGAGACAACCTATGGAATGGGAGAAAATATTTGTAATCCATGTATCTGATAAGGAATTAACATCCAAAATATATAAGAGACTCAACCAACTCAAGGGCAAAAAAAACAAATAACCTGGATTAAAAAATGGGCAAAGGACCTGAGTAGACATTTCTCAAAAGAAGACATACAGATGGCCAACAGATACATGAAGAGGTGCTCAACATCACTAATCATCAGGGAAATGCCAATAAAACCATAATGAGATATCACCTCACACCTGTTAGAATGGCTATCATCACAAAGATAAGAGATAAGTGTTGGGGATGAGGTGGAGAAAAGGGTACCCTTCTGCACTGTTGATGGGAATGTAAATTGGTACAGCCATTGTGGAACAACAATATGGAGGTTCCTCAGAAGATTAACAAGCATTCATTTAGCTCACATGCAGATTGGCTGGTGTGGTTAACCGTTGGGTCAGCAAATCAGTTCTGCTGATTTTGTCTGAGCTCCCTCTTGAGTCTGGGATGAATCTGCTGACCCAGTTTTGCTCCATGTTGTCTCTCATCCCCCAGAAAGCTAGACTGGGTTTGTTCACAAGACTGTGGCAGGGGTCCAAGAAAGTAAGCACAAATGTACAAGGCCTCTTCAGGTCTAGGCTTGGAAAAGGCACATCCTTTCTTCCATTGCATTGTATTGGCCAAGTCAAGTCACTAGATCAGCCCAGATTCAAGGAAGGGAAAATAAACTCCACCTCTTGGTGGGAGAATCATCAAAGTCACGTTGGAAAGGGGTGTGGCTACAGGGAGGAGTGGAGAATTGTGACCCATTTTGCAAGAGTCTTCAGTGACCTTGAAATGGTGCAGTTGTGGGGGGACATTTGATTTAATTTCTTGCATGTGACTAAGGAATTTCAAGGTTAGAGGATATGGCTACCAAACTGAGTCACCAGGCAGAGAGAGACGAAGGGAGTCAAAGGCTGATTTTGAGAAGTAACTGAATTGCCACCAAGAACAGGGTGAAGAATTTGCATATGTTTCTCATGAGCTACCAGTGGGCCACCTGAGAGAGGGAGGCCCTCTAGAGCTGTCCAAGAGGACAGCCAGGAGGGGCAAATGGACCCCGGCAGAGACAGTTCTCACTGAAAAACCAGGAGTGGGAGCAGGGGGCAGCAGCTGGAGGAACATGACTCCCCTTCTCTCGTGAGAGCTGTAGTTGGCAGCACCCAACAGGAGAATCTGATAGATCCTTGAATGTGCTCATGAAAGAATTAGCTTCAAGTACTTGCCAGACCCCGGAGGATGCCAGAGTATGAAAAAACCGTCTCATGACAGTATCAGACAAGTAAGAACTTTCTATATCCGCTGTCCTGTGTAACTCTCTGAAAAGACCAGAAGCCACTTCCTTAGCCAGTAGAGAGGGAGGATGAGGAAGAAGGGCGTAGTGATCACGCCCGCTCCCGGTTCCCCCAGAGCTGTGCTGGCTGGGGGAGGGGAAGATTGGACTCTAAATCGAGTTTGGAGTTTTGATTATTCCATGATTATGGGCAATCTACTTAGCAAATTGAGGCTGTGTTTGTGATTGCAAGACTATCTAGTACCTAAGAACGGGTAGAAAAGGAACATCCGAGTTTTCATCCCACACAGGGTAAAAACTTCCCCCAATAAATACATTTTCAAGAGATGGGGGAGAAAAAAAGATAAAGTTGTGTTTTTGTTGTAGCCTACATGTCAATGTGTTCACGGTATCAGTTACAGTTTTTAATATTTTATACTTCTTTGCAGTGACAGAAATTATTGTAGAATGCTTTGTAAAACTATACAGTGATATGCAGTGATATACATATTTTCCTGTTGTTAATATTTTTGTGTTGTAAGTTTAAATTTCAATATTAGACTATGCTCCTTCAGAATAGTGATTTGTGAATTTTCTGTAGAATAATAAAACTTCATAAAAAATATATTTAACATCACTAGTCATCAAAGAGAAGTAAATCAAAACAAGATACCATTTTTTGTCTATGAAATAGGCAAAGATTGAAAAACAATAATGCTCGGAGTTGGAGCAAGTGCTGTGAAGTGGGCAATCTAATATACTCCAGAAGGGAATGTGAGCTGCCACTGTATTTTGGAAAAATACTGTTTAGTATGTATCAAGAACCTTAAAAACGTTCATAACTCTTTGACCCAGCCATCTCACTTGTAAAAAGCGTGCCAGGAAATAATCAGAGAGGTTCAGAAAGATGTATATGTATATGTGTATATGTAAATGTACTGGAAACAACTTCAATGTCTATTAATAAGAGGTTGATAAATACTCATTTCATGCACTGAAATATTATACAGCTGTTAACATTGTCATAGAAAATTATTAAATGATATGCAAAAATGCTTACAATGCTTTTAAAGCAAGAGATTTTTCTACATTCTCTACATATACATATAGAATTTTTTAAAAATCAATTAAATAACCTGAAGGAAACTGTATAAAAATGTTAACAATGTTTATCTCTGGGAGTTGGAGATAACGAGATTTTTTTCCTTTTCTTTTAATTTTCTACAAAGGGCACATACTGCCTTTATTAACAGAAAAAGATATTATATTTGTGAGGCTCATACACACGGTTGGGCATCTATCTAGAATTAGAATTGTTGGTGTGTGTACGTTCAGCTTCAGCAGATATTGCTAGTTTCCAAGGAAATGTACATAAATATGGCATATTTTCCATCACTAATATTTTTGCATTAGAAGTTTAACACTAAATGTACACTCCCACCCACAGTGTATGTGACTGGCTGTTGCTGCACATCCTTGTCCGCACTTGGTATTATCGTTGTTTATTTTAGCCACTCCAGTGAGTGTGCGGTGGCATCATACTGCAGCCCTGACCTTAAGCCTGGACAACAGGGGCCTCCTGCTCTGTGTCCCACATTTCAGAGAGCCACATTTCTTTCTGACACTGTCAAGGCCTCAGGGAACCACTTCTCTACATTTCTTGCCCTCCACCCTCAACAAAATGCAACTACATGCAAATATTGTGAAGGTGTGTGGGTTGTGCCGCAGCCAACCTCAGAGACCAGTGCTGCTTTGGGAGGGGGGAGGGTTAGAAGGGAGAAAGCACTTAGCAAGCGAAAACACAAATCAATTAACTTGTCAAATCCATCCTCTTCAGTAGCAGGGATGTGGTAGATTTCTTGCATCATGGCGTTCCATTTCTCAGTCATACTGGGCCTCCATTTCTTGCTTTTCTTCACGTTCTAATTTGTGGTTCTGGCGGTGCTCATGAATTAGTGCAGTGTCCGCACCACTGCACATTGCAGCTGAGCAGCCGTTGCCGTATTAACCAACCAGTAACCCTCTCAAATTTGCATGTATGCAAAGCTAGACCAGAGCCTCTCACTCTTAGCAGTATTGACATTTGGGGCCAGATAATTCTTTGCTGCAGCTGTCTCTCATGCTTATTATAGAATGTTTAGCAGCATCCCTGGCTTCTACCTACTAGATGCCAGTAGCACCACCCTCCTCAGTTGTGAGAATCAAAAATGTCACCAGACATTGCCAGATATTTTTGGGGGGCAAAACTGGTCTAGACATAACAGGCATGGTGTGGGATACATGAGCAACTAGGTGGACACTGAATGCTGGAATGATGAAAATTTAATTTATAAAAATTAATAAGATTCAATTAAAAATTTTTAATTAAAATTTCTTGGCTTTGGGGCCGGCCCCGTGGCTTAGCAGTTGGGTGCTTGCGCTCTGTTGCTGGCGGCCCGGGTTCGGATCCCGGGTGCGCACCAACACACCGCCTTTCTGGCCATGCTGAGGCTGTGTCCCACATACAGCAACTAGAAGGATGTGCAGCTATGACATACAACTATTCACTGGGGCTTTGGGGGGAAAATAAATAAATAAAATCTTTAAAAAAAAATTTTTCTTGGCTTTAATTAAAAATAATTTTGATTAAGAATTTTTATATTCAACATATAATTTTTACCTTAACTTTTAATTAATTATTATTATTATTATTTTTTTTAGTGAGGAAGACTGGCCCTGAGCTAACATCTGTGGCAGTCTTCCTCTATTTTTTATGTGGGACGCCACCACAGCATGGCTCGATGAGTGGTGTAGGTCCGCAGCCGGGATCTGAATCCTTGAACCCTGGGCCACCGGAGTGGAGTGCTCGAACTTAACCACTACATCACCAGGCCGGCCTGCTTGACTTTTAATTTTAATAGATAATTTTGAAACTTTTAGAAGAAAAGAATTTTGAAAACGTACCTAAAAATAATTTTAACATTTGCTTTAAGTTTTTGATAAAAATTTAATAAAATTGTGTATACCTTGAATATATTTTAATCCTTTAGATTATTATTGTCAGTTAAATAAAAGTTATATGAAAATCTTGATTATAACAACATAATTAGTAATTTTGCTAAAATGAAGGCAAAAAGAATAACTTTTATCAGATAAATATATAATCATTTATGAATTAGTATGTCTTTATTTTACTACTCATCCAAACACCACTGGCCCATTAACAGAACACAGAGATGTAAAAATATTAATTAAATTCACTTATCTTTGATATTTAATGACTTTCAGTCATATAAAAACTGTAGTTTTACTCATATTTGCAATGTTGTCAATACAAAGCTATATTTGTTCAGGCAAAAGGATAAAACATATTTTTCCACAGTTTTGCTAGCTTGATGGATAACATTTAAATATTTAGATAAATAGTACATGGACCTTCAATCCTTACTCTCATCTCAAACCACACAGTGGTGGGGACAGGCTCTTCTTCTTATGGTCTTAATTTGCATTTTTCTGGTTACTAGTGAGTCTGAGCCATTTATATCTGTTTATTGGCCATTTGGATATCCTTTTTGTGACATGTATGATCAAGATACATTTTCTCATAGGCTCTCTGCCTTTTCCTTACTGGTTTATGGGCTTCCTCTATGTCTTCTGAATACGAGCCCTGTCTGGGTCGTGTGTCTTGCACACACACTCTCCCACTCTGTGGTTTGACTTGTATTCTCTCAAAGTGTATTTTGAAGACCTGACATTCTTGATTTTCATGTAGTCCTGTTTGCCAATCCTTCCCTTCCTTCTAGGTACTTTTTGGGTTCTGCTTAAGGAATCTTTTCCTCACTTCAAAGTCATCAAGATATGTTATCTCTTAGAAGTTTCATTGCTTTGCCTTTCCACGTAAAGCCACAATCCACCTAGAATTGACTTTCTTGTATGGTATGCAATAGAGGGTCAAGCTTCATTTTTTGTACATAAAAAATTCAAAAGAATCTACAGATAAATTATTAGAATCAATAGAGGAGTTTAGTGAGGTTACAAAGGTCAATATACAAAAGTTGAGTATATTTCTATGTCCCAGCAAAAATTAGAAAATGCTATTTTTAAAAGATAACATTTATAATAACGTCAAAAACATGAAATACCTAGGAATAAATCTAATGAAAGTTAAGAAGACTCCTAAATAGATAACTATATACCATGATTGAGGGAAATGACAGAAGCCAAGCAAATGGAGGAGGGAGCTGTTTCTGCTTATGGATGGCTGTCTGAATGGCCACGGGGTTTCTTCCTTCCAAATTGCCTCTCCATTTCTGTACAGACTTTGTTCCCAAGGGGGCCTCAGCTTGGACCCCTTCAGCCACCCAGGGCTGTTCCCCTGCCCATGATTCCTCTCCCACTTTCCTTGTTTTCTTCTCTACTCCCTTCAACCCTTCCCATTTTGAGAAAGAAATGTTGTCCAGGAGGAGTGCTGGTCACCAAGGCCACTTTGGAACTGAATCCTCAAGGCTTTTAGGGATCAAGGAGGGCATGGGACCAAGGAGGCAGTCAGGGGTAAGGTAACAGGGAGTGGTGGGGCTTGTGGCAAACTCTTGGATAACATATGCCCACCCCAAATTTTAAGACATTTTGACCAAACAAATGTTTGTAGACTAGACTCAGCCCACAAGCCGCTAGTTTGCAACCCTTGGCGTAGAGCAATGGTTCTGAATCTTGCTTACACATTGGTATCACCAGGGAAGATAGTCAAAATACTATCACCTCCAAGATTCTGATTCAGTTGATCATCAGGAGTTTTAAAATCTCTTCAGGTGAGTCTAATGAGGAGCTATTGCTGGGAACTCCTGATTAGTAGAAGAGCTGGTTTTAACCAGCCTTGCCCAGCAGAATCTCCTGAGGAACTTTTTCAAAATGGAGTTTCTGTCCCAACACTGGGACGTCTGATTGGCCAGGAGTGGGCCAGTGGACCACACAAGTGCATTTTGCCTTTAAGTTAGAGGCTCAGCGTCAAATGGCGGCGAGGGAGAGAGAACCATATCATTTTTAATAAATGGGCTGACGTCTGCCTAGCACTTTCAAAAACTGAGGGGCCGAAGCCAGGGAACCCCCCACCACAGCTTACCCCTGGCGTGAACTAAGAACGGGAGCCCCAAAGGCAGACGACTGTAGCCACGTTTACAGAACCAGGGGCAGAATCCGGGCTGCGAAGAGGCCACAGAATGACTTTTCTGCGAAGACAGAGCTGCAGGCAGAGAAGGTGAATGCCGACCTGGTTGGACACAAAGGCGGCTTGAGATGGGCAGGGACAAGACGTTGTTTACCTCCTAGGAGACAAGAAAGGAAGGGCGTTTCTTCATTCGAGACCTGGGCTGATAACAATGCAGAGGCTGAGAACAGCAGTGTGCCAGGCCCTCAAGGGACCGGCTTGTCACTAGCCAGTCAGCTGGTTTCTGTGGGGAGATGGGAGCCAGTTATGGCCGAACTGGGCGCCTACTGTGTGGTTTGGCTTCCGTTTGTTTAGACAAGAGCTTCTCACACACATTGCTGAGCCAGATGGCTGTCTCTCGTTGCTCTGTCAGAAATGCATCCTGACTCAGGACTCAGGAAACCCTCTGATGAAGCATCTTCCTGCAGGTGCCTGGCCCTCCAGTTGAGCACTTTAAAGAGACCCTGCCCTCCCTCCCCTTCAGGCTTCCAGAAGCCAGCTCTACCTCGTCTCCTCTGCCAGAACCCTCCTTGACTCCCCAGCTCCCTCCAGCCTTTCTCAGATATGGGACGTCCTACTGGGTTCAGGATTTTTACCACTTTTCCTCTCCCCATACTATTATGAACTCACCCTTTTTATTTAATTGACTCAGCTTTTTAACTCACATGAATTTATTTTAAAGGAAGATTTAATCACCACAATAAGCAGAAAAACGTATTTGCATTGCTGAAAATCCCAATTCACCTCTGTGTGTACCTGGGAAGGGCAAAATCTATTCTGCCACTGTTTCTGAGAAGATTGGACCTCAAGAATTAAGGTAATGAACACTAGCTGCAGAGACAGTAAATTCAAAATCTGAGTGGCTTAACGCTGTCACGCAGAGGCCAGCAACCACCAGCCCACAGGCAAACCTTGCCCACCACCTGTGGGTGAGGTGTTCCATTGGGCCGCAGCCAGCCCGTCATTTACGCCCCATCTCGGCTGCTCTTGTGCTGGCAGCAGAGTCAAGCAGTTGGAGCATAGGCCCTATGGCTGTAACTCTTGTGCCCTTTTCAGGAAGAGATTGCTGACCCCGCTCCAAAGGTTTATTTCTCCCTCCTGTCACAGTCCATTTGGGTTCGCAGGCAGCCTTTCAGGGGCTATGAAAGGAATCTCTCTCCATCTCGTGCTGTGACTCGGATTGCATCCTCCGCAAAAGCAGATCCCAAATGACCCCAGGAAGCCCCATGGGGAGTGGGAAAGTGAGGCAGGGAAAAGCAGCAAATCCAGGATGTGTGAATGAGCTGTTATGGCTGGGGTAACAGGCTCATCCCACTGGGGGCCTGGGAGACTGTAGAACAGGCCTCAGGGTCACGCCACCTGAGAACAGGGTCACCCCACCTGAGGGGCATGGGAGCTGGGCACTCATCCACCCCCATCCCTCCACCACTGCTGAGGGCCTGCCCCCCAGGGAGGCTGAGTGATCCACAGCCCATGAGAGCCCTCAGGCTGGAGTAAGGAGCCATGAGTGGCATGTATAGGAAAGGAGAGAGCGGGGGGCTCACAGTGGGGCACCAACAGAGCACACTACCTGGAGCCGTGGTCTCCTGGGGCCTCCAGACTCCTCCGCGTCAGCCTCTGCATTTGGCCAGTGGACAAACCTGGCACAAGCGAATGACCTTCATGGCCAGGCCTGGAAAGGGCCTGTTTCCCTTCCACTCCCGTTCCTCTGGCCAGAACCTCCATCCACGGCTGCCTCTGATGGCGAGGAGGCTGGGAAATGGAGTCAGCTTTGCCCAGGACGTGGAAACAGGACTGATGAACTTCTAGCCACGCTTTGCTGTAGTAACTTTAGTTTAAATTTTAGTTTAAGAAGCTATCGGTTGATCCCCAAAACTTGTATTTATGAACTTGTCATGTAACTTAGTGATGGAAAAAGGGTTCCTTAAATGGCTGCCATCAGTTGGAGAAGTTATGTAGGGACTACCTTTCATCAAGCCTTCCAGATGTCTCTGCACAGGCGTCAAGATGTCAATGCGTTCTCTGTATGAGTACGATGACTGAGATGCTGGTCAGCGCTGAGTGAGGAGAACTCACCTGCAGGAAGCTGGCCCCTGGGTCTGGCACGTGGTCACACTATCAGGAGGAGATGGCCTTTATGGGATGCCTGCCCTGTGCCAGGCACTGCTGTACCGTCTAGTTCTGTCCACATAAGGACCTCACAGTGGAGGTACCATTACCAATGCATCTACAGCTTAGCCCGTCAGCTGGTGAAGGGCCGTGCCTGAGGTCAAACAGCCATTTAATGGATGGGCACCAAAGACTGAAGGACTTTCCACCCAACCCAAGGCTGTTGAATCGTAACGGGCACCTCAGCCCTCTTCACACGCTCCACCCAGCCCAGGGCTGCTCTGCCACCCGCTGTGTCCTCCCTCCCCTCCCTCCTCTTCCTTCTCCTGAGGGGTGCCCCTCACTCTCAGCCCAGAGCCACCTCGAAGCCACCAGGCCACTTGCCGTCACCTTCCAGGGGTCCCACAGGGATTCAAGCTGCCAGCTTGTGGGACCACTGCTTCTGTTGGGTCCAAAGAGCTCGAGAATTGTCATCAGATGAGCTGCGTCCAGAGTGGCTTGGCCACTCACCTGGGTGACCCAGAGCAGGTCACTAAACACCACTCTGGCTCAGTTGCTCATCTGTGAATTGGGGTGGTACATCGCCCCCTCGGCGTGTTGCTGTGTTGGATTAGATCATGGATGGAAAGGATTTAGCGTGGAGCCTGGCCCCAGGGCCTCGTTATAACCTCTGTGGACCCTTCCTCCACAAAAACATGTTAGAAATTATAGTTGACAATTGTGTTGCTATAAAGATAACGATGTTAATTTGTATATTAAAACATTTTCTTTGACCTAAAAGTTCATTTTTTTCCCTTCCGATTTTAAAAGAAAAGAAAACTTGTTCATGGACCCCTAAAAGTATGGTGAGCCCTGGCGCTGTCCCGCTGTGCCTACTGCAGAAGGGGCCCAGCCTGGCACCCAGTCCGTGCTGGGGGTTAGGGGCAGGCCGCCCATGATGAGGCTGCTGGGTTATTGCAGTTTCCTGTGTTTGCACTGTAACTCCACGGCTTTCTCTCACAATGGTGAGGGGTCCCGAACCCCTCAAGGAGTCAGATCATCAGATAGCCAGGCACTTGGGCCTCACGGCTCTGCCTGGGCAGAGCTTCACCCCCTAGCATGCCCATGGGTAATGAAGAGTGGCTGTGTGTGTCATGCCTGGTTCTCACTGTCAGACCACTGTTCTCTATGGGGCGCAATTTCTCTTGGATCTCAGTTCCAGGAAAAGGCACACTTTTGTTGTGGTGTCGTGGTTGTTAATTTTGGCCTGAAAGACCCTGTGAACTGAGTTTCTCTCGTTGCTTTGGCTGTCAGGAAGCTCACAGCTGGCCTCTCTCTAGGATTTTGGTGGCAGGTGTTTCTGTGGAGGACTCCTGTGCTTTGTTCTTTTTGCTGCCCTCTTTTTCCCCCTCTTCACTCCATTTCTCTCAGCTATTTTTTTTGTGACTCCAGGATGTATTATGAGAATGCAAATAATAGATTGCAACAGTTTTAGAAAACATTTTAATTTTAAAAAATTTTAATTTTTTTCATAATTATAGAAGTCATATGTTCTAAATCACAGAAAACTTTGAAAACAAAGGATAGAAATATAAAGGCAAAACCAAAAATTACCCATAAGTCCACAGGCCAAACAGCTGTGAATATTTTCATATATTTCCTTCAAGAGTTATTTCTAGGTATATCATTGCAATCATACTATACAGAAACACATGGAATTTTACCAGCTAAATTCCCACATCATTTAGTGTTTTACACATAATTTAAGAATTCCACTGTACAAATGTGTCATATGCTATTCATCTGTGCCTCTGTCATTTCTCCCAACCCTGAATCTTTTCCAACATGAACAACACTGAGGAATATGGACACATCTCTGATTGTTTCTCTTGGACATGTCACTTCTATTTGAGTCCACGGTTGGACAGGTATGAGTGTTTTGGAGGGATTTCCTTCTGCTATTTATTTGATTTTTCTGATGGAGGGACATTGGGAGCCGCCTCAACTCTCTTGTCAGGCGAGGCACGGTGTGAGTGAAGCAATGAATGGTTAAAATAAACTATGGAACAAATAAATCAAATAATGTTACCCCTCCAGGCCAGGACCCTGGGAGTCCTTCTTGGCTCTACCCGTTCCTGTCCCAAACATCTCCACATGCCGTCAAATTCACCTCTGGATTCCCCCACCTCTCCAGTACCATCTTTGGCCATTTTTCCTCACATGATGAAGAATTCAGTAATATTACAGGCCTGTTTCAAGCTTCCAGGTCGTTATCCTTACCCTGTCTCTTCTTTTTTTTTTTTTTTTAAGATTTTATTTATTTTTTTTTCCCCCAAAGCCCCAGCAGATAGTTGTATGTCACAGCTGCACATCCCTCTAGTTGCTGTATGTGGGACGCGGCCTCAGCATGGCCGGAGAAGCGGTGCGTCGGTGCACGCCCGGGATCCGAACCCAGGCCGCCAGCAGCGGAGCGCGTGCACTTAACCGCTAAGCCACCAGGCTGGCCCTACCCTGTCTCTTCTGCCTGAACATCCTTCTCTTCTTTGACCACCTGATAAACTACTATTCTTCCTTCGAATCCCTGCTCTGGTGTCACTAACCTCCGTGAACCCTTCCCCCAGGGGGAATGTTAACCCCTGTTGGCCTCTGGAATCCTCTTCTGCAGGTCTCTCTGGGGTTGTCAGGCTGGGGGTTCCTCGGGCCTCCCAGTAGGGGGCAATATCATGGTCAAGAGTCAGCCATTCTCCTCCTGGCTCCACTTCCTCATCTGGAAAGTAGGGTAATCACAGGTAATCACCTGCCAATTCGAGGTGGTGAGGATTAGTTAACACATACAGCACACTCCTGGCACACAGTGAGCCCCCAACCACGGTTAGCTCTTCTTATCTTAAAAATAGGACTGTCTGGAAAACCAGAGGGCAAATCTGATGATAATTTGATTTTTAGTTTGGCTTTCTTTTTTCTTCAAGTATTCTTAACATCAACATAAAGATTGATTTCTTATAACTCAATGAATTCCTTATGAATCAATTCCTAATGAGTAAGTCCACAGTGTGTAGCTTCTAGATTATTCTGGCCAGACCCAGTTGGATGTGGGAGAAGCAGGAGGGCTAAGGTCTGGGGAGAGAGTGGAGTATGTTCTGCCTCTGGGGAGCGGGGGCTGTGGAAATCCCCTGGTCAGACTCCTAGTCTGTGGCGCCTCTGGAACTCAACAGAAACCAGTAAGAACGTTCAGAGAGCAGCAGTGGGGTGGAATGAAGCTGTGGGCGGGGCTGCCGTGTTCCCAAGGGACCCAAGGTGGAGTGTTGTGAAGCACCACACACACCTTGGAGTCAGAGAAACCCAAGTTCAAATGCGGGCTCTGTACTTGCATCCTGTGTGATAAGGGCAAGTTGCTTTATTCTCCGAGCTTCAGTTTCCTCATCCTCGATAACAGTTCCTCCCTCGCAGGGGTTCTGTGAGGGTGACATGCCAGTTAGAAAAGTATCCAGCACAGGCAGATTGATCGTAATTGTTACTTCCCTTCCCAGTGAGCTTGAGGGAGAAGGAAGCGTTCAGTCTAGTTTTTTTGTTCTTCTATTTCAAGCAATGATAACAGCAATAATAATACGCATTTCTCATTGTATACAGCACATATTTTGTTTTTGGCACCTCCTCCTCCGAGAATTCTTCCCTGATGCTACCAGACCAGGCAAGGCACCCCGTGCATCTGTGGTAGTTGTGCCATTCACAAAACTTCTCCAGTTCTCCTTCCAGTTCCCCACCTCCCTCAAGTTAGGTGTGACCGTGTGACTCCCTTTGGCCCATGAAATGTGAGTGGAAATGATGTGTGTCCCGTCTGGGTGGAAGCTTTAAGACCCAGCACACGATTCACTCTTCTCTCCTTCTAGGCCACCAGCAGTGGGTGGACGCTCCACCAGCTGGTCTCCAAGTGAGCAGCGTGAGTGACGAGCCTTTGCTGTTTAATGCCTCCGAGGTTATTTGTCACTGCGGCATAACCCGGCCCAACCTGACTGATGCAGCAACTCTATAGGATAACAGGCCCCCCAGGCCTCGAGCAACTCCAGGCAGAGGTATGGCATTCCCACGTGACCCAGCACCTGGCATACTGGGTACTCAGAAAGAAAACAACAAACCATTCCCCCCTCTTCTGTTTCCTTTGGTCTGCAACTCAGCAGCTTGGACGTGGAAGCCCTGGGCTGAGGCAGGTCACCCTCCCCCCACCCCCTTCTGTTGACCATTTCAATGATCCTAGTAACCTGTGGTCTCCTGGCACCTCCTCCAAATGTTCGTTCCAAGAGGCAGTTGAGCCTATATCTCTGGCTTCTAAATGTCCTTGTTGCTTGTTTTATTTTTTAACACTACAAACAGACTCATGGATAAAAACATCGACAAATGACTACTGTGCGCTCATATATTAACTCATTTAGTCCTCAAACTGCTTAAGCTCCTTGTCCACTAATTTCCCCATCTGTAAAATGCGGGTGAGAATAGCTGTCCCCAATATCCATTCTTCATTTCTTCCTTTCTTTCCACCACCCTCACCAATGTTTAGCTGCACACGTGGCTGCCTGGGATAATGAGTACATTTTCCAGGCTTCCTTGAGGCATATGACTAAGTTCTGGACAATGGGATATAAGCAGAACTGTCATATGCAACTTCTGGGGAGTGCCACAAAGGAGCAAGTATGCCCTTCTTCAACTATTCCTCCTTCCTGCTGGCTGAAATATGCATCTGATGGCTGGTTCTTGGGCAGCCATCTTGTGCTAGGAGGAAGACACTAGATATTGAGGATGGCAGAGCAAAAGGATACCATCAAGACATAGACCAAACTAGGGCTGCTTCCCTTTGAACATCATTTACCTGGCAGAGAAATTAACCACTATCTCATTTAAGCCTCTGATGCTTGATCAACAGCTTTGGTATCACCTGGGAATTTGTTAGAAATGCTGATCTTGGCCCCACCCCAGACCTAGGGAATCAGAGTCTGCATTTTAACAAGATCCTCAGGTGATTTGTGTGCAAAATAATGTTTGAGAAGCCTTGGCTTGAGCTACTATTTGAGAGGGGCCTGTCACTCACAACTGAACTTACTAGAGCACCACCACTGCACTGCTGGGAGGATTAAACGAAATCATTAAGATAAAGCACCTCCTAGCACAGGCGTGGGAGATCGAGTTCCTGGGTTAAACTGCCCGGGTGTGGGTTCTGTGATAGAGCACAGGGTTATGGCAGCGTTGCCACCCGCCCCTACAGGCCCAGGACAAGCCCTAACTCTGTGACATCTCGGAGACAGAGCAGAGAGAGCGCAGTGTTAGTTGAGTAACACTTGAGATGTTTGGCATAAGGTGCATAAGCCGTGGACTCGGGACCATGGGAGGGAGAGGTCCTTGGGATGGGCTTTACAGAGCCTGCCTCACAGACTGACCCCTAATGATGCGGGCCCGGAGGGTGGGGGGAGGAGGCTTTAGAATGTCGTTTTCAAAGCCTTTGGAGTGGGGGTGGCACGTGAGGGGCACAAAGGACCCCTTCACATGGTGCGCTCGCGTGAGAACGGCCGTGTCCTCTCTCTCGAGCCAGCACCCTGGCTGCGGGGGAGAACCTTCCAGATGGGGGCGGTTCTGCAGCTGTCCTGATCCTCGATTTTCCAGCCGGTGGAGCTTCATCTCCCCTGTGATGTGATCAGGGAGCTCTCTGCAGTGCCCCTCATTATGGTCTGAAGGACACAGTGGCCTAGTTTTCGTGGGGATGCAGAGAGCCTGCTAATGCAGTTACTGCTGTGTTACTGCAGCTGCCGTGCGGGGGTGTTGGGAAAGGATGGCAATTCTCTGGGCCGGGAGGTAACAGAGATGGTCCTGCGGCAAGGGGCCGTGCAAAAATACCCGCGCTTGGCTGATGCGGAGAGCTCCTGAAATTGAGGGGGAAGAGCCAGCGTGCCAGCCCGGCCTGCATTTCTCCAGGGTCTGCTCTCCACCGGCTCCTCTGGTGGCAGGACCTCGCCTGACCCAGACAGCCTTGGCGGGGGTTGGGGGGGACTGCTGCCAGGAGGTCCATTCAGATGGCTGGACCTAGTTCAGGGTGCCGTGTCCGTGCGTGCGTGCGTGTGTCTGTTTTTCTCTGTATCTCCACCATCCCCTCCTCCATCTCAGCGACTTCCCCCAGTGCCTGCAAGCAGAATCACATAGCAATTACGAGGTCTCTGGAGCTAGATTACCCGGGTTGTTCAAATCCCAGGTCTGCCAGTTATCAGCTGTTTGATCACAGACAAATTACTTTGCTGTGCCACAGCTTTACCATCTGTAAAATGGGGATCATAGGGTTGTGACTCAAATGGGGCGCAGTTCTCACACAGTGAGCCCTCAGTAAACCATAGTTGCAGTCTTGACATCCTCCAGCCCTCCCCAGCCCAACAGGCTTCTACCCTCTGGGCGACAGTGTCGTCAGGAGGACAGCCTGCCCGGCGCAGTGGTAGAAGCTCAGCATATAGGGAGCCTGGAGAGCAGGAAGGTTCCCCGACCGTCCTGTTCAGAATGAGTCATCAGGACCCCTTCTCTCTGAAATGCCTGTAATTCCTTACAGTTACAGACAGAAGGGGATTCTCTTTCTCCAGGGACACTGATCCTTAACTAACTTCCCGTTTTGAGAGTCCTTATTAAAAGTTACTTGGGACTGAGTCACGCCCTCAAGTGACAGATCAGCTTCAAGGCAGCGATTTGCAGAGTTGCTGCCCCGCAGGCCTGCGCCAGGCTGTGCCCACACCGGCTCCCTGCTTCTCATCTCTGTTTTATTATTTTCTGCTTAAATCCCTTGTTGCCCTCTGAGTGTCTCTGACATTGAGCACAGCTAAATGTTTTCCCAGGGAGCACCATCCTGTCTTTCAAAGCAGGAATTCTTTTGGCGGGATTTTCCCCAGGGCCAGAGAGGGCAGGTGTGGGTGAATCACAGCGCCTCGGGCTGGAGCGGTTCCCCCAGGCAGGGGCACTGCAGCCCTGCTGTCCCCCTCACCCCCCGCCCTGAGCTGAGCCAGAGGGAGCTGGATTTGGCCGCCAGGACCCATTCTCCCCTCTCCTAGCAGTCTCCTGGTTCCCCTGGGGCCCTTTCTGGTCTGGGTTCCCCCAGAACCCGCTTTGAGACAAGGACTCAAGTGCAAGTAGTTGATTTAGAAGGTGATCCCAGGACACACTGTAGGGGTCGGTGGGACAGGAAAGGGCAGGGGCCGTGGTGGGCCAACTCACTGCGCAGCTGGGATGTTCATCTACCGCCTTCCTCTCCATCACTGGCCAAGAGCAGCTTTGGGGGCCAGGAGCCCCCGCATGTCACCCTGCCCTGTGCACTCCTGCAGGAGAAGAGGCCTCAGGCAGAGCGTCCCGGGGAGTCTGCAATGAGCAGTCTTCCGCAGGTAGAGCTGCATGTCCGGAGCTTTGCGCCAGTCCTGACCAATCAGCGTGTCCACAACACGGGTCCATGGGCGTGTGACCCGAGCGGGTCAGCGGGTGAGGCTCGGGATTCGGCTGGTTTTGATGGGCGGAGAGCAATCCACTTGTCTGCAGACTTGCTGAGCTGGAGGGGGTGACCTGGCCATTCTGCCACCGGTGGGAAGAGACTGCTTTTCCATGAAGAAAAGAAGGAGGAAATCAGAGCTGACAGATAACGGCCTTGTTCGAAGCCCTCACTTAAAATATATATATATATATATAGTTAAAAATTGTATTTTTTATTATAAAAATTATTTGAAATATACATAACAAAATTTACCCTTTCAGCCATTTATAAGCATATAGTTCTTTGGCATTAGTACATTCACATTGTTGTGCAGCATTTTTAGAAAAGTTTTTGAACATTTTTTCTTGGGATGTGCACAACAACTGGGATCTATTTTCGGGGACTGTTGGTGCATCTGTTTGCATGGCTGGTCAGCACACCAAAAGAGTGTCCTCTGGCCGGGGAGTTGGAAGTGTCCGTAGGATCACAGGCCTTCTAGATCGCCTGGGGTGACTCGGATGACCGCCTGCCCTGCCAGCAGCCGGCACAGCTTCTTGGGCCTGCATCCATGACTTGGAGAAAAACCCTTAATCCCGGCTCCAGGGACGTGCTCGGCGCTGGCGGTGGAATGTCTCTTCCCTGGGGGCCGGCACTTGTTCTAACCCTGAAATAGCTCCTGCGTCTCCTTGATCTGGACCCCTGTGGCTCTGGGTCTATTTATACCCATCATGTTGAGGAGCCTGCCTTTCCTCTGGCTTCCTCAGGATAACAGCTGGGGACAGACAGACACACACACACGGCACAAGTCAGGCCCTGATTGGCACCATGATCCCGTGTCACCCTCTTTCTGCTTTCTCTGCCTTTACTGTTGAGCCCTGGGGACCGCTGGGGTGCTGAGAGGTGGCAGGGCCCAGCTCGAAGGGCTTGGCATTTCTTGGGGCCCAGGACCTCCTTCCCTCGGGGAACCTGGGGACAGTTTCTGGGGCTGCACATTGTTTCCCTAGAGACCCACCATATGGTGGCTGTGGGCAGCTTTTAGTTGTCTCTCCATGTGGCCTCAGCGGTGTTATGTTGCAGGAGGAGGCTGGGGACCGGCCGTGGGGCCTCATTCTGCGTGGGGGTGGGGAAGGGGTGTGTTCCCGCCGTAACCGTAAGGCGTTTAGCTGAATTTCTCAGAGCCTTGTCTGAGCCAGCGTCTGGGGTCAGGACCTGGGTGGGGTGAAAGGGTCGTCAGGCTCAGAAGAGCTGCGAGCTTTGATCTTGGGAGCAGTTGGGGAGTTTGCGGGACAGGAAAGGCCAGCCGAGCCCTGGTGATCAGCACCCTGCTTAGCTGCCAAGCAGAGTGTTCTGTGTTGTTTGTTTGTTTCCTCTGCAGATTTTAAGTCTTTCCCTCTTTAGTTCTCTTTCTTCCCCCCTCCATCTCTGCATCGACTCAGTATGTCTCTGTGTGTCTCTCTGTCTCTCTCTCTAAACGCCTCAGTATCTTGATGTCCCTCTGGCTCTGTGTGCCCCTCTCTCTGTCTCTTTCTCTGACTCTCTCCGTCTCTGTATTTTTCTGGCTATTTCTCTCTCTTTCTTTCTTGTTCTAGCTCTTTTGATCTGTGTGTATCTGCTTATCTCTGTCTCTGTTTGTCTCTGTCTCTGTCTCTCTCTGTCTGCCTCTGTCTCTGTCTCTGTCTCTCTGGCCCAGCCCAGAAATCTTGCTCAGGGACACGGCTGAGTCAGGCCTGGCTGCAACTGAAACCTACAAGGAAACCAGCCAGGGCCGGTCTATCTGAGGGGGAACAATCCGTTTACTTCCTGGGGGAGAAATCTAGGCACACATCTGTCTGGCCCCCCGTGCCTCACTCGCCCCATGGGCCCCTCTGGGGAACTTCAGCCCCGGTCACCCCACCCCATCCCCATCCGCCCCCATCATGGTGCTGTTCTTGGGCTACACAAAGCAGCTGTACTCCCAGCTGAGACCTAACGGGGAAGAAAAGTCGCACAAGACATTCCAGTTTCAAGACATGCTTACGACTTATGTGCAACCAACTAATAAATAACATATTATCAGGACATTTGAATAGTTTAGCTCGATCCCTAAATGTCTGTTGTTAGTGCCATGTAGTCGATTCTGATTCCTAGTGACCCTGTGGACAGCAGAGCAGACCCCTGCCCGGTCTTTTCGCGCCATCCTCTCACCTTCCAGCACTATATCAGACAATGCTCTGCTGCTATTCACAGGGTTTTCATGTCCAATTTTTTGGAAGTGGGTGGACAGGTCCTTCTTCCCAGCCTGTCTTAGTCTGGAAGCTCCACTGAAACCTGTCCCCCATGGGTGACCCTGCTGGTATTTGAAATACCGGTGGCATAGCTTTCAGTATCACAGCAACATTCAGCCACCACAGTATGTCAACTGGCAGACAGGTGCTGTGGTTCCCTGACCAGGAACTGAACCGGGGCTGCAGTGGGGAGAGTGCTGAATCCTAACCAGTAGCCCACCACCCTAAATGTCTAGATGGTCACAGAACGGTCTGAGAGATCTTATCGGGAAACTTGATATTTGGGGTCACATATTTGAGCAAAGGCGGCCTTCATCTTTACCTGTGCATTTAGGAGGTGTGGGGGCTGGCACGCCCACTAGGGAACAGCCCCCGTGCCCCAGAGACTAAGGGACCCCACGCAGCAGCCAAGGGGGCCGACACCCAAGGTCTCTCTCCACCATACGTGATTCACAACACTGCCTCCCCCACCCCCAGTTACCTCAGACACGAGTTCAGACCTCTCCTGTCAGCCCAGAGCGCCAAGGTCTGGCCTCAGGACACCCAATGGATCCAGTGCCCGTCTGCTCTCCAGCCCTGCCCCTAGGTGGTCACAAAAGTAATGACAGCAGAGGGAAGGATGGCAGGTGGCAGTGTGGGCAAATCATGGGCAGAGCAGTGGGGCTGCTGGCATTTGGGAATGGCTTCATCCGGGAGGGGGCAACTGACCAGGAGGAGGCTTGGCTACAAAGTGGAGAAGGCCCTCCTGGCCAAAGCCCAAAGGCCCTGGGGTGGGAACAGGCGTGGAGTGTGCGCGGGAGGGAGGCCGAGGGAGCAGCCATCTGTGGCCTCTGGAGTCAGACTGGGGGCATGAAAGGTGCCGGGGGAGGGGGGATGACATGAGCAAAATAGTGTCTTCTTCAGGAAGGGAAGCCTGGCAGCTCTGGGACGGGTGGACGGGGTCAGAGGCAAGACAGGCAGCTAGAAAGCAGACTAGGAACGGGGCCTGCAGGCTCATCTAAGGAGATGCCACCCAATGCCAGCGACACAGCGGCTTGGCCGTGTGTGTGCATGTGCGTGCATGCCTCTATGTGTGTCTGCGTGCATGGTGTGTGCATGTGCGTGCATGCCTCTGTGTGTGTGAGTGTGTGCATACATGCCTCTGTGTGTGCGTGCGTGTGTGTGTGTGTGCATGCCTGTGTGTGTGGTGTCAGCAATCTCTCACTAAATTCCCATCTGTGGCTGGTCCCTGCCCCTCCCTGCCCCTCCTCGTGAATCCTTCACTCTGTGACCCCACAGAAAGGGTGGGCAAATAAAATAGGGTGAGATTTTTTAAAGCCAGGGAGGCGATGAGGGTCAGGCAAACTGGGCCTAGTCTGCATTCTCTCCTCACCCATGAAGGTGAGGGGCTTAGAGATGTCCGCAAATCTCCTGAGAGGCTTGTTCCCGTCTCAGCTTTAGTCACACTAGCCCATAACGGCTCAGTTGTCCACCAACAGGAGAATGGCCACTGTGGTATGTCCACACAGCGGAACACCACTCAGCAATAGAAAGGGACCACTGTGGACCGCAACAATGGGTTGATCTCACAGACGGAATGCTGAGTGACAGAGGACGGGCACCAGAAAGTACACCCTGCATGATTCCATCCACGTGAGGTTCTAGAACAGGCGAAAGCATTCCTGGTGATAGAAAGGAGATGACTGGTGCCTCGGGGAGGTGATGGGGGGACTGGAAGGGACATGGGAGCTTTCTGGGGTGAGGGAAATATTCTGTATCTTCATGGGGTGGTCGTTACATGGGTGAAACACCTGTCAGAACTCGTTGAGTTGAATCTCTAAGATCTCCTTTACTGGACGTAAATTCTAACTCAGTTAAAGAAAAAAAAATAGACTGCCAATTATGAAAAGGAAAGAAAGAAAAGGGGGAGAAGGAAGTGAGCAGAAAGAGTAGGATGTGGCCTGGCTTCTAGGGGGTCCCCTCAGGGTAAAACAGGCGTCGCATGCACGGATGCCCCTGCTTAGCCGCCCTGGCTGCCTGGAGGGCACGGACCTGGGCGTGAGGCTCCTTGAACTGTACACCTTGGAGACCTCCCTGGCTCAGCCCAGTCCCAACCTGGTGTGGGCCCCTCGAGCAGAGGCCAGGTTTCTTTTTTATTTTTTTTTTGTGAGGAAGATCAGCACTGCGCTAACATCTGCCAATCCTCCTCTTTTTTTGCTGAGGAAGACTGGCCCTGGGCTAACATCCGTGCCCATCTTCCTCCACTTTATATGGGACGCCGCCAAGCATGGCCTGCCAAGCGGTGCATCAGTGCGCACCTGGGATCTGAACCGGTGAACCCCAGGCCGCCGCAGCGGAGCGCATGCACTTAACCACTTGTGCCACCAGGCCGGCCCCGAGCCCAGGTTTCAAGAGAAGCCATATGTCCTGATTTTTGTGTGAAATCTCCCTGTTTTTCATGTTGGCAACTAACGCCTAAATTGTAAATCACCAAGTGGACCTCATAGAACACATCCAGCCTGCTGCCAGCTTACCAGCTCGTCTCAAATGTTTTGTCCTCGGATCATTTCAGTTGACAGCAGGGCCGCTGGGGGTTCCTCTGTGTTTGGGGCACCACAGATTCCTGATGTTCGTCGATTCGAGCAAGCAGCTGAGCGGTCTGGGGCCCAGTTGGGAAGAGGCCACATTGCACCAAGTGGTGAGGAGTGGTGGGGGCGTGGGTAGGAGAAAAGGTCACAGGAGGAAGACTTCTAAGAGAGATGGTCCTCTCTGAGGTCAGATGTGCATTTGTGTGTCTCTGCGGTGGACTGGAGAAGGGGCCAAGGCTCAGCTTTGGCTGGAAGGCTGGTCCCCCCAGGACACCCCTGGGAGGAAGGCCCACCGAAGGCCTGTCAGGGAGACACGGTCCCCTGCCCCTCCTGGGCTGCCCCAAGGCGCTGCCATAGCTCAAGGCCCCGTACCCCCACCCACCCCAGGTCCGGCGGCTGCTGGGCCTCCCTCCCTCCTCAGCCCCTCATCCCCTCTGGTGGCCCTGGATTCCAATCCTAGTGCCACGAGGAGCCTGCGGTCGTGACTCCCTCCCCACCCCTCAGGATCCTTGTCTTTAAAATGGGTCTCACAGCAGCTGTGGGGAGCAAATGAGGCCACGTTAACAGCAGGGTGGAGACTTCTGGCGTGTGACATCTGAGCCGAGACTTCTCAGGAGGGAAACTACAGGGTGGCATGGAGAGGGCCTTTCCAGGCTGCCGGCTGCGCACTGCCCTCATCCCAGGGCCTCTGAAGGCAGGCACAATGGTGAGAGCCCAGCTTCCAGAGGCAGCCAGCCTGGTTCACATCCTATCTCCGCCACTTACTCGCTGTGAGACCCTGGGCAAGTTATTTAACCTCTCTGTGCCTCAGTTTTCTCTTCTCTAAAAGGGGATAATAACGGTACCTCCCTCCAGGGTTATTGTGATGACTACATGAGTTAATCTGTAAAGCACTCCCTGTCCTCGCCCATGAACGCTTGCTAAACAGGCCTGTCCCTGATGGGAAAGCAATTTAAGGCCAATTAGAGATGGATGTTAATAAAAGACTCTTTTCTATAAGTAAAAATTTTGAACATTCATTCTCAGTTTGAGTCAGTGCAGGTTAATTACGCGGAGGCAGTGCCCTCAAGAAGAATGTGGATGCAAATCCCAGCTCAGCATAGCCAACAGGAGTGTTGTTCTAGCTCCTCCCTCCCTCACTCGTCCCACTGCTGGCTGGCGTACTTCCCGGCCCCTGACTCTGGGCTCGGCGACGGGACTCGCTTTGGCCAAGGAGATGTTAGCCGGCCTGGTGCAAGCAGCGGCCTGAGATGTGCGCTGGCTTGCTGTCTTGCATGGCTGCCCTCGCCATGAGAATGTGCCCTTGCTTACTGGTCCAGCGACGATGACATTTTAGAGAGCCTTATGTAAATTATCTCCTTTAATTTCCACCACTATCCTAGGAGAGGGTCTTGTCATCCCAGTTTGCAGATCAAGAAACTCACGCCCCACTGGGGTCCCAGGACTTTTACCCCAATCACACCACTGGTTGGTGGCACCAGGAGCCTGCACCCCCTGACCCCAGCACCTCTGGTCTCAGGGCAGGGCTTGGGATGTGAGCTTCCCCCGAGCTGGAGTTTCTCCTGGATCAGAACCCCCTGGCAAAACTTCATCCCCTCCAGTAGGCATGAGAGGTTCCAGAACAACAAAGGGGGTGCCCACATTTTCCTGCTCAGGCTGACTGGGGCATTGAGCCAGATTCTCTCAGAAAGAAAACATTTGCCCCAACAAATCGAATTAAGTGGTTTGTATCTGATGTGAAAGAGCAGCTCCTGACTGTGGCTGGGATATTTAGGTGTTGACAGTTGACGGAAGATAATTTCATCAGAAGAGGCCACAGCCTGTACAGATGCTGCCTCCAGGAGCCCTCAGATCTCCAGAGAGGAGAGGTGGTGCTTGTCTGCTGGTGGAGATGGAGAGAGGGGGGTGTGGAGAGGAATCCTGGGGTGGGGGAGTCTCCAGGGGTCAGGGGTCAGATTCCTCACCAGCCAGCTCATCCCCCGAGGGTCCAGGAGTCCGATGAAACTCCCAGCCTTTGAGGTTGGCAATAGGGGGGAGGGGTTGGATAGGGTGGGGGCAGAGGGGACACTGAGGTAGGAAGTGGCTGAGAACAGAGACTCCACCGCCACTACCAACTGGCCCCATTCATCCCCACGTCGAGGAGGGTGGAGAGTTGAAGTGCTTCAAGGGAAAGTTACTTCTCATGTGAAAGTTGTTTCTCACGGGAACGTTCACGAGACCTGACGTGCCGCAGACTTTCATCCTGTTTCATTCTCATCATGACCCCGCAGGTAGGGACTGCCACTCCCATTGACTGATGGAAAACTGAGGCTCAGTGAATTAAATGACTTGACCGAGGTCACCCCGCCGAGCATCACATCCGGGCGTGTGCGACTTCAGAGCCGTGCTCTTTGGCGGAAAATTTGATTCCATTCTTGTGTCTGCCCTGTCTATAGGCATAAAGCATGTGTGGGCCTCCTGGCCTGTCTTCTGTTGGGACTTGTTCATTAAAATTAATAAAATGCTACCTTACTTATCTGGCGTCAGGGAATGCGGTATTCTTCAAGTCAATTTGCTGGTGCTTACTGCTGGAAGCATTTTGATTTCTGTAATTGTCAGTGGTTTGAGGTGAAAATCACTCTTAAATACATGCCATCTGTTGTTGCCTCGTCAAGGAGCGTCCGAAACATAATTCCTCTTTTCTGGAGGACTCTGGAGCTACTGTGGAAGTTACTCTGCTGCAGTAACACAGACGCCCTCCTGAACCACTGAAGAGAACTGGGTTATTTACCCTGCACTGGATGGCCTGCATTGCTAGCTTTATTGGGTGGTTTGTAAGTCTTACCGCCACTGTCATATGATCATCCATGACTCCAGCTGCTGTCAAAAGCTCTCCACGCCTTCTACACTGCTGTGGACAAGGAGACAAGATGGGCAAACCTTTTAGGTGTGTGTAAAACATGCATTGACAATTCGGGGCAATGGCTGATGGACCTTCTGCAGTGACATTTTTGTGACATTTACAGCACCTATCATTGCTCCTCCGTGTCTTGTCTGCTTTCTTCCTGAGTCTCATTTGTGTTGCTAAATGTATTCCATCCAGATAAGTGAAGATTTGCACATGATGTTGGAGTAACATAAGGAAAATCCATTGGCTGGAGGTGGGCAGAAAAAGAGTCCATACATCAAAGGCTATTTAAGAAGCACACAGATATAGTTAGCAGCTTTATGTGTAACAGCTACAAACTACAAACAGCCCAGATGTCCTTCAGTGGATGAACAGATAACCAAACTGTGGTACATCCACACCGTGGAATACTACGCAGCAATGAAAGGGAATGAATTATTGATACACACAACTTGGATGGATCACAAGAGCATTAGGCTGAGTGAAAAAAGCCCGTCCCTAAAAGGTTATATCTGATTCAATTTATGTGACACTCTTCCAATGAGAAATTGATAGCGATGGAGAACAGTCCACCAGAACTCAGGTTGCAGGGATGCTGTGACTGTAGAGGGGGAAGCATGAGGGAGCTCTTTGTGGTGAGGGAGTCATGCTGTGCTGTGACTGTGGTGGTGGCTACGTGAATCTATCCATGGGATAATATTTCATAGAACTAAACACCAAAAAAACGAAAGTGCATGTAAAAAGGAGTGAAATCTGAGTGAGGTCTGCAGTTTAGTGGATAGGAATGTACCAACGTCAACTTCCTGGTCTTGATAACTGTACTCTGGTTAAGTAAGACGTTATCATTGGAGGAAGCCGGGGGAGGGGTACATAGGAACTCTCTGTATCCTATTTTTGCAACTTCTACGTGAGTCTAAAATTATTTCAAAATAAAAAGTTAAATTTCCTTTCTTAAAAGCCTGTGTAAGAAAGCCAGCAGAAATTATTTCTGGATTATCCTGTGTTCTTAATTATCTCTACCATCTTTCCCTTCCAGTTGTGAGTTTTCCATTTATGTATAATGTTGCAATATAATTCAATATGCCTTTATGGCCTGTAAAATCATTTTTTTCTGAGTTCTCCTTTCTGGTTTTTTATTATTATTATAATTCTAAAAGTAATTATTTTTCTTCAGGACTTTTTCTGAAGACTTTCATCTACCCAAACCAATGACCTAGATTTACAACATCTTTGAGACCAGAGGAGGCTGGAGTAGGGCGGGGGCCTGTAGGAATGGTGACGTTAGACTGTCACGATAACATTAGACTGACATTAGACTTAAGGACTTATCTAGATTTTTATTTTTACTATTGCTTCTCCAGTGCCTAGAACAGTCTCTGAAATGCTCAATAAATATTCGTTGAATGAATGGATGAATGTGGGCCCAGGGGTAAATGTCTATATGACCACAGGATATGCATGTGTCCTTTTCTTGGATACTACCAACTCTATTTGAATATTTGGAGATGGAATACAGTTTTATGGAGAGAAAGAGGGAAAGGGAGGGAGAAAGGGGAGGGGGGGTCGTAGGGAGGGAGGAGGAGATGATATTTGCATATATTTGGATATATTTGCATATATTTGGATATATTTGGATATAATGCTGAACGTTTCCTCAGGCTCTTCCCAGGCGACCCCTGCTCCCACTGATGGGCAGCAACCACTCTCTGATGTCTATCACTATGGATTCATTTTCGTCTTTCCTTGAACTTCATCTAAATGGAATCCTCCAGTAGGTACTCCTTCTTGTTTGGCTTTTGGGGCTCACCCTCATGTCTGTGAGATTCACCCACTTTGGGTACCAAGAGTTCGCTCCTTTTCATTGCCAGGGAGCATCCCATTGTATGGCTGTTCCACGATTTGCTTGTCCGTTCACCTATGGATGGACATTTGTGTCCAGTTTTGGGCTTTTATGAACAAAGCTGCTGTGAACATTAATGTGTAAGTCTGTCTGTGAGACATGTTTCATTTTTCTTGGGTGAATACCTAGGAGTGTGATTGCCAGTGAGTCTATGTTTAACTTGGTTAGAAGCCGCCAAACCCTTTTCCAAAGTTGTTGCACCATTTTACACTCCCACCAGAAGTTATGAGAGTTCCAGTTTCTCCACCTCTTTGCTCTCCCCATCGTCAGAAATAGCCAGTTGTTACTGGAAGAGATTGTAGTTTCCTTCATTGGTCAGTGGATTCCCTTCTTCCTTCCTCTTGTCTGCAGCCATTTGCTCTGTGCCCCCAGATTCCAGGCTCTGGAGGGACAGTGAACGTGCCTGCTCCCTGAGCTCCAGGAGTCCACACTCTAGACAGCCTACAGGTGATTCCGTTCAGTGCCCACCCCTGATTTCATCAATGAGGAGATTGGGGCCCAGAGAGGGGAGGTGACTTGCCTAAGATTACCCAGCGAGAAGCAGGGCCAGTGCTGAAACTTAGATCCTTCTTATTGCCAACTCACGCTCCTTTCCAACACTGGAAATGTCTCTCTAGTTGTCTTTCTTTCCTTCTTCTGTCCTGGCCTCTCTGCCTTTGCTTCTGCTGTTCCCCCACAGCAGCGCCAATCCCCCAAGGGTCCCATCTGGGACCACCTGGCCGTTCTGAGGTTATTCTTCAAATTAACAAGTTCAGCTTTGAATCTTAGATATTCTAGAAGCCCCCACCCCCAACACACTCAACCCCAGAGTGGTGGGGAGGTCCCTGAGAGGCCTTGAAGTCCTCAGACCACAAGAGCTCTCACTGAGGGGCCCCCAGTCACCTCCCATGTGCCGGGCCCTGTGAGGATGCCCAGCACAAGTCCCTTCCACCCTGGGGACTCCAAGCAGCACAGGCACCTCCCTGCCTGCCCGGGGCCTGGCCTCTGCACACACTGCTCCCTCTGACTGCACCTCCCCCCAAAAACTGCTCAGTCATCTCCAAATTCCACCTCAAAACTTCGCTTCCTTAAGGAGCCCACCTGCCACCCCTTCCTCCTGGTCTAGGGCAGATCATGTCCCTCCTCTACTCTTGAGTCCGCCTTTCCCAGACTCACAAGTTGTTCCACTTGGACTGGTCAGAGGGGTACATGGGGGCAACGAGTTTCCTGAGGGCAGTCCCTTGGCTGGGTTGGGTGTGTGGCCCTTGGGGCACAGCACAGTCCACACACGTGGGTTTCTGGAAGGGGGTTCGTTTGCCTTTCACATCCATGTTGGAGGTCAGTGAAGTCTACGCCCACAAGATGAATGTGGTTATATGGCTCTTCCTCATGGTGGCGGGGGGTGGGGTGGGGGACAGGCCAGCATCTATTGGGCAGTCATCATAAGTCATGCCCTTTAACTCATCTGCTCCTCACACATGTCCCGAGAGGTAGGCAATGTATCCTGTTTCCAGGTGAGAAAATGAAGACTCAGAGAGGTTGTGCAAGTTGCTCAAGGGCACACAGCTTGTGTGGAGCAGAGGCCCTCCCTGAACCCAGGTCCACTGGCTGCCCAATTTCATTTTCCTGCCATCATACACCTTTTCCATGGAGAGGTTCCTTGCTCTGGGTTCATGATAGGAGAGTTGCTCAAACTGCGGTGCGTGGACCAAAATTAGTTGGAAATCTGTCTCTTCAAAGAAAAGGGCCAGCGTCCCCAGTGTCACTTTGGGTCATATGTCATGAACTGAGTCACACACAGTTATGGGGCTCTTTCCCAGGTGTTTCTGAGAAAAGAGCACCGGGGTCAGAAGGTGTTTTGCAGACCTGTCAGAGCTCGCTGAACATCAGCAATGAGGTGGGGGAGCCCAGACCTTTTCTGGGGATGGGGGCAGGGTGGGAGAGAAGGTGTGATCTGTGGGGACGCCAGGATGTTTCATGGCGGGTGCTAAGAGGCATGCTCCTTCTCCAAGGTTTTGGTGAATCACCATTGCCACCTAGCTGGAATTTTGTCCAAAGTCAACTGCATTCTGGGAAAAGCACTTGCCAAATCCCTCTCAGGAGGAGGCTGGGAGCCCGCATGCCCCTCCGCCAAACCCGGTCTGCGATTTGCTTCAGAAACCGCCCTCTTGGGCCCCAAGGGTGCCTTCTGCCCCCAGACATCTGGCCAGGCCTCACTTCATTGGACAGATGAGGAGGATATCCTAATTTCTTGTGGGTTAAAAGCCAGTTTTCCTGCATTGCATGGTCCTCTGAGTGACAGCTATGGCTTCAAGCAACTCTCTTGGCTGAAAAAGTCCTTCAAGACACGTGGCCCCTGAACTCTGTACACTCTCCAGAGCTGGATAATATTATGGTCACTTCTTTAAGGAATCATCTGAATTTTTAAACTGTAGGCATTGACCCAATAGTTGGTCATGGGATTAATTTAGTGGGTCACGCCCAGCACTAAATATGGTAGGTATCGAATCAGAAGGCATCACACGTGTATGAGCATGTTTCCTGAACCTTCTATTTAAGTTTGTGTGTGTATGTGTGTGTGTGTGTGCATATGTGTGTGTGTGTCCAGGGTGTGGCAGAGGCAGCTGACTATCTGCCAGATCTGTGCTCCCCTCCCATAGAATAAGTGTATCCCTGGGGAGGGGTTGCCCTGCCAGGAATGACCATTCCCAGCCCCTCACTTCTGGGTAGACCCCTGGGTGACTTGCTCTCGCCAATGGAATGGGTCAAGGGGGCTGGGTCCCTGAATCACTGTGTGGAGGAGAGCCACCCACAGACCAGGAGACCTCGAGTTGCAGTTATGTGAGTGAGAAATGAACTTTTCTTGTGTGAAGCCACTGACATCTTGGGACCTGCGAATTATAGCACCTGACGTTATCCTGTGTAGTACACTGTAAAACGTATTTCTTAATGTGGGTTATGGTCAAAAAAGTTTGAAAACAGCACCTGATCTAATCTAACCCGTTAATTTTTCAGATGGAGAGACCAAGTGGCAGAGACTGTGAGGGGCTCGTCAAGGACTCCTGAACGAGCTGGGATGGAGCCCTGCCTGAGCAGGAGGGTGAACGCCGAGAGGTCTGGGCGGCTTGTACACCGCAGAATGCAGCAGAGCTGACCGCCGGGCTGCAGACTCCCCGGCCAGTGCTCCTCCCACCCCCTGCACACGCCTCGGGATGGGTCTGACATTTGCGCTCTGCTACAGGGGTCCTCCGCCCACAGCTGGGGACAGGAAGGGTGACCTCCTCCTGGCCCCGCTGAACCAGCTCTCACCTGGCCCCTGCTCAGGCTCTGTGGTTAGCATCTCTGCCGGCACAGCGACAGACTTTCTCTGAAAGTCTGAGTTTCTCTGAATCTCTGAGGCGCAGGATTCTGAGAAGCCCACGGCAGCTTGCACTGCAGTCAGAGCGCCGGGTGAAGCAGCTCACACACGCCCGAGAATGGCGCCTCCGTATTTTGCCACGCAGCGAGCTGGGGCCCTGGCGTGATGCTGATGACAGTGGAGGGAAACAGAGGCTGCTGCCATCATGCTGGCCTCGGTCCCGCAGACTGGCAGAACCTGCCACCCGCAGGTGCTGGAGGCCACCCCAAATCCTGCCGTTCAGCTGAGGGGGGGAGGGGCAGGGCTGCAGGCAGCTGCTTGCACGCGCTGGCCAAGTGAGCCCAGGGCTTGTGCTTCCGCATCACCGAGCCTCACGGGGTTACTGTGAGTGTGAGTGAATGCAAGCGGCAGCCGGGCACAGTGCCTGGCATGGAACAGACTGGATTCCACTTGCAAAGAGCCCTGCGAGGTGGCCAAGCTTGGCGTTCCCCCCTCCATTTTGCAGATGGGGAAAGGAGGCTCGCAGAGCTTACTTGTCATGTTCACAGGCCTCTCTCAATTGGCTAAGAGTGGGCTGGGGCCCTGGCATCTTGAGGGTTGAGTGGACAGGCAGGACTGGGGCACTGGTGTCTGATGGGCCCCACAATCTCTGAATCAGTGAACTGGGGTTGGCTAGGACTGACACAGGCGCCATCTCTGCCCAGTCTGTCAGAGCGGGCTCTGGCTCTTTCCCTAGGGGTGATGTTTGTGGGAATGAAAGCAAAGAATGACAAAGAGGCTTGGGAAAAATCTGGGACAGGTGGGTCTCAAAATCTGGGGAGTGAAGGGGCTTTCCCAGCCTCCTCTATCTACCGCACAGTCTCGCAGGGTTACCTACTCATCTCCTTCCTCTCCACACTCCGCTGCTGGGTCATCACTCATATTCCAGTGGGTCGAGCTCAGTCACTGCAAGGAGGCCGGGAGATGTGGTTGAGCTGTGTCCCGGCCCCGGGGGAGGGAACTGGACTTCCTGAGGAGTTTCTGCCATATCATCTCATCCGAAATGATCTCCTCCACTCATTTACAAGGCAATGCGTTGAATAAGAAGGCATTGGGGATCTTGTCTATCTTGTTCACTGCATGTCTCCAGCCTCTAGAACATAGTAAGTGCTCAATAAATATGGGTGAATGAATAGGTGAAGCTCAGGCCCTCTTTTCAAGAAGGGAAATTCTGGATGGGGAAGGCTGGGAAAGATGTATGGCCCCAAGATGAGGGAGTTCATTGGAGATGAGTCCCGCTGATCAGAGCACCAGGGAAAGGTGTCCATTGCTGCATCACCACCCGCCCCAAAAGTTAGTGCCTTAAAACAGCAACAATCATTTTGTTTGCTCACAATTCTGTGATTTGTGAAAGGTTCAGCAGGTACACCTTGTCTCTGTGCCACATGGTGTCAACTGGGGCCAAAGGATCCACTTCAAGATGGCTCACTCTAAGTTGGCATTGGCTGTTGGTTTCACATAGGCCTCTCCACAGGGCTGCTTGGGTTTCTTTGCAGCATGGTGACTGGGTTCCAGGAGTGAGTGTACCAGAGACAGGAAGCAGAAGCTGCCTGTTTCTTAAGGTCTGGGCCCAGAAACTAGCATTGCACCATGTCCTGCATATTCTACTGGGTAAGAAGTCACAGAGCCAAGATTCAAGGGGCTCTTGATGGGAGGAGTGTCACAGAGTCTTGGGGGCATGCTTTAAAACCATCACAGAAGGCTTGCTGGAGGAGAGGAGTGAGCAGCTACAAAGGTTTGGATGGCACCTCTAAGCTCTCCAGTATGGCTGGAGCAGCCTTACTCTACCACTGCATGGCCACGGCCTCGTTCTGGCTACCCTGAAGAAAACTCCAGTCAATGGGCATGGCAGATTGTATTCTCTGAAAGTGGCCCTAGCAATACTTCCAGTCTCACATGTGCTTCTAGAACATTGCCCACTGCATCAAAAGCTGGAATCTGTTTCCCCTCCTCTTGAAGCTGGGTGGGCTTGTGACCACCTCAAATTGAATAGAATTTGGCAGAAGTGATGCTGCATGACGTCTGAGGCTGTCAGAAAAGGTGATATGGCTTCCACCTGGCTCACTCACTCTCAATCTCTCTCTCTCTCTCTCTCTCTCTCTCCAGACACTTGCTCTTGGAACCCAAGCACTTTGCAGCAAGGAAGCCCAGGCCACCTGTAGGTGTCCCAGCTGACAGCCTAAGCTAAGGTGTCAGCATCAACCAGCAGACATCTAAGTGACCCAACCTTCAGAAGATTCCAGCCCCCAGCCTTTGAATCTTCCATCGGTGGCCCCAGACATCAGAGGCACCAAGGACCAACCATCCCCACCATGTTGTGTGTGCATTCCTGATCCACACAACCCATGAGCATAATAAACGGTGGCTTTATGCCACCGTGTTTTGGGTAATTTGTTATGCATCCATAGTAACTGGCACAGTGGGCAAAGTGAAATTTGATGCTGGGCCCTCCAGAAAGCAGTTCCATGGGCAAGAGGAGTCTGGTGGAATCTCACACAGGAGTCTGGCCTTGAAGCTGGCGTTCACCAGGTATAAACTGGAGAGCCAGGAGAGGTGTTTTGGACAGAGGAAACAGCACATGGGACGCTTCGAGCTAGGAAAGGGCCCAGCAGGAGGAAGGCCAGTGGGGCTGCAGCACAGGCCTGTGGGGTGGAGGTGGGAGGTGCAAGGAGTCACCCTTCATCCTGAGGGCTCGGAGGAGGACCCTTGGTCAGATCTGTTTCTAGGTGAGGAGGTGAGAGGGATAGTCAAAGGAGCAAGGCCACTGGCCAGGCCCAGCAAATGGGGATGAGGCCTTCGCTGTGGTGGGGAGTGGAGAAGAGGGCCTGACCAAGCTGTGGCCTGGACCAGGATGGGAGGCTGTGTAGGGATCAGTGGCACCTGGCTTGGACAGCTGGATGGATGCAGGACCAGGGCCAGAAGTGGAAGGGACAGGAGGTGGGGACACCTGTGTTGAGGGCCAAGGATGTCATTGGAAGGGCAGTGGACAATGCTCTCCTCTTTAGGGCATGGCCTTTGCTGCCTGTTCTTCCCGTGGGAGGACCCCCTAGAAGGTGACATCCACTGCAGCCCCTTCACCCCTTCAGTTATACCTGTGACGTAGCCCTTGATTCCTCCGAATCTGAGACATGGGAGGGTTCCTGCTGCCAGGCTGCTTCCTCAACTACAGCTGGGATGATGTCAGCCCTCGGGAGCCGTCCAGGGGATCCCCAAGCTGGGTACACTTTCTGGCTAGAACTGAATGATGCAACAGCATTGAGTCCTTAGTGAGGGGCCAGCCCCCCATTACAGCACGTGTCTGTGGGGAAATGCAACCTGCTTAGCTGCTGTTAGTCCACCCGTCAACTCAGATTCTAGCATTTACGGAGCAGGAAGTGGTGTGGCCCCTCGCTCAAGAGGGGAGGATGGCTGACTCACACCGGGCCGGCTCACCAGTCTCACCCCTGAGCCTTCTGGAACCTCCCAGGCTGGAGGGAGGACTTCCTTAGTATTTACACCTTTTTCTGTGTTTCTAGTAGAGTAACATGTCTCTGCCTCCCTTTCCTGGCAATTTGAGAGGCATTGTGTGTCCCCAGCACCTGTGTCGCCTCATCCTTTGAGGGTGTTCAGTCAAGTCTATTGAAGGAACAAATTGAATTCATTCTGTTGAATGAATTCTCTGGGTAGCGTCACACATCTGCTTCCAGGGCCCGTCACCTTTCTGTGAGAACCATCCCTTCTCATCAACAGATGTGCCTCTCAGAGTTCAGAAATTTCTGGTGACACATACACATCCTTAAAAGGCTAAGAATGCTGTGACAGGGGCAAGTTACAAAATAAAAATGAAGCTGTCAGTAGCTCCTCTAACAGGCATTATCAGCCGTGGGTAATGCTCACTTGTAGGAGGAACTGGCAACTTGGTGGGCCTGGGAGCAAGAACTCACAGAGGGCTGCCCCGGCCCTGGATGGGACTGGTGCAACTGTCCCTCTGCCGACCACAGAAGCGAGGGAAGGTGCCTCTCTGCACAGCCCGCATCTGCGAGAACTCTGGAGCACCTGGATAGCCTGCAGGCTCTTCCCGCTCGTCCAGCAGCCTGGGCTGGGGGTGAGCCAGGGACACCGCTTCTGCCTGAAGAGGTCAGGAAGGAAGGTGTGTTAGTGCGAGTTCCCCTAGAAGCCGGGCCTGGGAAGCTTCAAGAGCAGCGCGTTTATGTGGGAGAAGGAAACCCCAGCAGTGGAGCAGGGAAGGGAGTCAGGAGAGGGAGGGCAGTCAGCAGCTGGACGTCCCCCTGCGGGAAGCCACCCACCCTCACCTCTCCTTGGCCTTCGGCTGAGAGCTGCTCCCAGATGGTGTAATTCCCTCGCACTTTCCGGCAGGCAGCTTTCCAGGGCTGGGAAAAGCCCCCCGGTAAAGGATGCAGGCGGGGCAGGAGGACGGTCCAGCAGCCCTGAAGTGGTCTTCCTGGGGGGCACCTGCTGCACAGGGTCTCTGCTCCTGGCGGCCAGTGGGGGGTGCCAGTGTGTGTGTGGTGGCCACTGGTCAGGGGTCACCGTCGCCAGCATGAGAAGTGTGCCAGGCCCTCCAACCTTTTGATGGCAAAACCTGTGGTTGATCAAGTCTCTTGGAGGGATGGTGGTGTGACCCACGGGAGGGAAAGCCCCTTGTTGCCTGGGCCTGGGACAGAGGCCTAGGCTAGGGATGGGCCCAAGCACAAAATCTAGGGTGCCGCTGGCCTCACGGCTCTACCTAAGCTATAGAGACCCCCCAACCTGTCCTAGTTCCTAGCTTCAGACTTGGAGTGCACTCCTCTCCCATGCCCACCCCGTGGCCTCTTCACCAAACTCCCCACTGGGTGTGAGGCCACCAGGCAAACTTGGCGCTGAGGGGAGAAAGTGGGGTGCTGGTGGCAAGCCATTGGGGCCACCCCCAAATGGCCTCTTGGACCAGCGGGCCGAGCAGGGCTGCCTCAGGTGGGCCCCTGGGGTTGATGCAGCCCTGGGAGCAGATGGCCAGGCCTCCGGGAAGCTGCTGGGGCCCTCGCTGTCAACAGAAGGGGTGGGACTATATGCCCTCTGGGGGTTCCTTTAGAATTAAGTATCACGTTTGAAACTGTCCTGCATTTCACCAGGTGTCGGGCTCTGTTCTAAGTGCTTTACATGTGTTGTCCTGTTCGATCCTCACCGCACCCTGTGAAGTAGGTGACTAACACTAGCCCCAGTTTGCAGATAAACTGAGGCCCCAGAGGTTAAGCAACTTGCCCAAACTGGAGAGGAAGGGAAGGGCCGAGTTAGGTGAGAGCCCTGAGTCAGGCCTGAGTCCCAGCTGCCCCGTGCAGCGGCGTGTGTGAGGCTGGGCTGGGGGCACGGCCTACCATGCACGCCCCGCCTGGCCGTGCCCTGGGTGGTGGGGCTCCTCGGGGTCAGGCCTGGTCAGCACCTTGGGCCCCTGCCCCCGGCCTGGAACGAGTCAAGCTACATTCTCAGTTTGACATTAGTTTTTTATTTTAACCATATTGAATGTGATCACTTTGTCAAAAGGATAAGTCATTTCTTAAATCAATGTGAGTTACAGCATAAAGATGAATGAGAAAAAAGCGACAGGAGATAAATGGCAGAACTGAGTATCCCGTGAATCAACTGAACTGTGCCATTGTGAGAAAATTATGATGACAACTTTTACATCAAAGTGGTCTCAAGCCTGTTTACAGGAACTTTATATTTCTTTTCAACACTATAAAAAGAGAGCTTTTGAAAGTAACACTGAGGAAGCGGTTCGGGCCCGTGGGAAGGAAGCCCTGCCGGCTGGCTGCCGCCGGCAGTTCATCCTGGTCTCCTCTCCCCGCCGCCGCCTCCCCATGCCCCGGCTCTGGACACACGGGGAGCGGAGGCCAGGTGTGCATCTGCGGGGTGGGAGCGACGGATGGCCAGGGGCTCCACAGGACGGCCACTCAGAGCGCAGGGACATAAGTCCTCCACACACTCTGGTTCTGCAATGACCCCTGGGGGCAGCTTCTTAAAGAAACAATAAAATAAAATAAGACCGCTAAATTTGGGTCAACTCTGGCAGGTTATTATTAGAAGACAGTTTTGTATTTGTTCGTGGTCTCTGATGCAGCGGAGGAGCATTCTTGTTAGTGGCGGGCAATCAAACCCCGAAAGACCCACGCCGAGATTCAGCTCAGTCACAAGCGGAGAAGGCCAATCGCAGGGGGGCCGTGGCTTATGTGTAGCCACATTCATTCTGCGGGGATATGATTTCTTACCAGACTGCAGTTAGCAGTGAGCATGAGCAGGAGGTCATCTTTGGAAGAGTAATCCAGCATAATTAAACGTTTAAAGTGTTATATGACCCCTTGGCATACACACAAGATAAGGCAAAGTCATAATGACTTTGTTTCTCTAACCTGTAACTCTCATATATAAGGTACAGAGATAAATTTTAACTCAAATTTCCAAACCGATCAGAGAGGAATGAATGAAACACAGGGACATGTATAAAAAAGTAGGTGACAATGAGAATTAATCTAAGATTTATGTATATAAAATATATTTAACTGCTAATAATCAAAACATGAGAGGGTTCCACTGATTACCACATTTGTTAAAGAAAAAAAGGTTTCATATATTCAGGATTTAAAAAATGTGTAATTAAACATAAGTACCTGATGATAAAAAAGGAAGGAACATATATTCTTGGATAGCACTGTAACTAATAAAAATGCAAACAACGTTCAACTATGAAGAATAAAAACAAGTCACTTAAAAAAGATAAGACAGTAACAATTCTCACTCATGAACCTTTGGGAATTTGAGGGTGGCACTGCCTGTACCCCACTCCCCCCTCGTGTGTTTCTCTTCTCTGAGGAGGGAACAGCTTGTCGGGGGCCAAAGAAGCAACCCCTGAGTGACCTCACTGGTTCTCACGTGGCACCAACACGGAAGCACAGGATGCAGGACCCACGCGAGCGTGCGGGCAGGGCTGGGAGTTTTCAGCCACTGTTCAACGCCCAGCCAACTGAGGGAACTAGCCTGGCGCCTTGTCGGTGTGGTGGGTGTCTGGGCTATTGTGTGGCCAGTGACACTCGGCTATCATGACTCTAGCTCTCAGGGCCAAAGAGATGCTGAAAGTGAGCAGACGACTGTGGCCCAACAGCCAGGGGACAGCCAGCTCGCGGGCCTTTCCAGTCTCTGTCCTAGAACCCCCGCAAAGACAGGGCCATACTTCTTACCTTAGAACAGAAACCATCAGCACCTTGCCAGGCCAGGTACTTGGAGAGAAAGTAATGGCAACCACTGTGCAGTTGCAAGGCCACTCACTATATGGGGACGTTGGGAGCTTAGGAAGTGTCGTCAAGGGAACATGTACTCGGCAGCAACTTACTCAGTGAGTCACACCCATAGGGTGCTGAGCGACCACTCAGAGTCAGAGCCAGAGAGCTAATCAGTGCATCTCTGAGTAATCGTGGAGGCCAAACAACCCTGTTATCTGAGCAAAACCAGAGTTTCCACCTTACATGCCGATGTGTCGGGAGGAGATTTCCCTGCTCGAGTTTAAGAACAAACTGTAGAGCTAACTCGAACCCTCTCTGCAGTAGCTGACTCTCGAGTCGTCACTATCTCCGTGGAGAGCAAGTGGGAAATCATGTCATTACCACACGTGTCTATAGAGAAACACATGAGCAGCAGTGGGAGGGATGTCAACGGTGTCTATTCTTTCATACTTAGCTTTTTGCTTGTTGCCACAAAGCTCCCACTGCCCAGGATGGCCTTGCCATCCTCAGAGAAGCCCAAAGAAGCAGTCAGCCCAGGGCAAGGGCGGCTCCTCCTTGACGGAGGTCACCATGTCCATCCTGTTAGAATTCCTACTCAGGCAAAGGAGAGAAGTGTCCTTTTCATGGCCCTTCTCCTTAAGGAGAGAAACAGCTCATGTGACGCTTTGTGCCCATCACGGTTCCCTAAGTTGCAACTGACAAGGGGAATCTCTGTTCTGTGCTGATACCCAGGAAGGCACCGAACATCAGACCCGGGCCTGTCCTGTCCTGGAGCCTGGGATGCACAACTGAGCCCAGGCCTGCAGCTCTGACACTTGGCTCCCAGCAAGGGAAGGGCTGCACAGAATCCTGCATCCTCCTGGCATCTGGAATGTTCTCTAGGAAGCCCTGCTCCCCCAGAAGGGACTCCAGGTCTAATTCCCTATTACTGCTACCTTAAGGCCAATGGGCTATCCTGACTCTGGATGGGAATGAGCTTGGGTTTTTCCCTTTACTCTTAAGTTAACAGGTGACTACAGCCCCAAAACTACAGAAACTTTCCCCAAAAACTGACTGTCTGAAAGGTGTTCATCCCACAAAGTCAGGGTCATATTTTCCAATTCAAGGAATAATATTCTTACAACTTTTGAAATCAGTGCAGCAAAGATTTGCTTAAAGTGATGTGTTTTCTGGCTGTGAAAGATAATGTGAAATACAACTGTTTAAGGAGGGACCAGAGTCGATCTGGCCTGAGGCTGCATTCTTCAACAAATGAAAAAATCTAAACCACAGCACACCAAAATATGATTCCTAAGTTTAGACTCTGTCTCTAAAGATCATTGTAATTTTCTGAGATGTCAGTAATGGGTTTTTTCCAGCACTGGAATCCACTAGTTCTAGTCCATTCTGTTGCATTTGGCTCTGCTGTATGGCTTCCCAAGGGAGGAATGAAATAGGTTGAGATAGAGATTTCCAGAGAGAAAGTTTTCTTGATATCAATTTTCCTATGCCTGATGCTCTGAGGGAGGAAAGATTTGAAACCAACTCTTCTTCCTTCTTCTAGATATAACTGATGGAGTTGCCACACCTGTCTAGTTGGGGAGGAGAGCACAGAGGAAGAGTGATTTTACTCGTGGTTTGGTCTTTCTTGATAGTGAGTGTGACACAGTACTTAACCCAGCTCTAGCTTGGGCAAGGGTAGGTGGGGTGGGGCTGGGCCCATGAAGCGCCCCCTGCATTTTGGTGAACATCAGTCTGTGTGCTTTGAGGCCTGATTTGCTTCCCTCTCAAGGGTTCCAGTGGGCTGTACCAATGCCACATGCGTGCTGAGAAAGAAGTGTTGGTTCCAGAGGGGCCTCCACTGGGGGAGCCTCAGCCTGGCCCTGGGGCTGCTGAGGCGGGCGGCCGGGTCCCCATGAGGCAGACCTGGGGCACTGTGGTCAGATGTCCAGGGGGCTCACAATAGTGAAGCCAGAGTCCTTACTGTTGTTGCTGCTGTCGTCATCGGGGCTGGAGCTAGGATTGCTGGAGGAAGCTGAGGCTGGGCCCATCAGCGGGTCGGAGAACACCAGAGGGTAGCGGGTCGGGGCCTCGCTTTTCCCAGATGTGCTTCTGAGGGTGCGAAGAGGCTGGGCTTGGCCCGCGAAGGACGCCCTGGTGCTGCCCCCCTCGTCTTCTTTGGAAACCAGGATGAAGTCGTCTGAGATCCCTCTGTCTGTGCGCCCCAGCGCTTCTGAAGAGGCCTGTAAGGTACAATCAGAAGTGTAGGTGGATGAGAGAAGAAACAGCGAGTGGAGGTCCTGTGAGCTGGGGAGCGCACCATGGAAATCTAGGCCACCTCGCCCTATGCTCTTCCTTGGAAAGACGCAGTATTTGGTCCTGCTTCCCTGAAGCCCAGGCCTTTCCCAGTGGAGCAGGGCCAGCCCCTCTGAAGCTGAATGCTGGCTTCCCAGAGAATGGAGTCAATCTCCTTCTTGGGCAGTTGTTGAGAGAGGCCAGCTCAGGGGCCGGCCAGCAGGCTGGAGACAGAATCCTTATCAGCTCCACGTGGCACCCTGCCATGTAAGTCACTCCTGCTCCTATGGCTTGAACTCTCTCCTCTGTGAAATGGGGATGAGGACAGTGTGTGGTCACCATGCAGGGAGATGACGTGCACGACGTGAATCCTGTAGGACGGGCTCCCTAACGTAAGCCTCAGATCCGGAGTGATTTTCCTACCTGCTTAAAGGATAGCTTTAGGACGCCCCAGTGTATTTCATCTCATCTATATCTCATAGCTGGCTCGTGCTGGGTATGCACTTGGGGGTCCCCTGGGACAGTGGTGGTAACTGGTAGGTTCTACAAACACGAACACCAGGAACGGTCATTGCAAAGTATACAGCAAAAAGTATGGAGACAGCAATTGTTTTACTCTACAATTATTTTCCTTTCTAAGCAATTGTGAGTAGCATTTTGATTTTTAACTAAAGAAGCTGACATCCATGAACTGGTAAAGGTTTCAGGTTAAGATCAGAGAAACTCCTGCCTCCCCTGCGATGGAAGTAAAGCCACAGTCTGACCAAGGATGTTCCAACACCAGCCTGGCAGAAAGGGCACTTTACCCAGTGCTGTAAGCCGGGGTAATGCGGCACCTGCTCCCCACCCACCTGCCTACCCTCCCCCCAGCGTGGGTGGGACGGGTGCAGGGTCTGAAGTCTAATGAGATGTACAGAGCCCCTTGGCTGGAAGTGCCCCCCGGGTCCTCTGGGCTCCAGACTGGCATGGCTGAGGTCACCTGCGGGTTGTAGACAGAGCCTGGACAGGTAGTGGGCAACACTTCTAAGGGAAATCCGGGCCTGACTGACAGGCCCTCTCTGAATCTCATGTTCGCCTTCGTGACAGGGGAGGGGGACGAGTGGCCAGTGGCTAATAGTGGCTTAGGTGCCTCCACCCTTCAAGAATTCGTCTGCCTTTAAGATATTTAATTGGAGAACAGAAACAGAATTTGCCTTTAAGATCAAAGTGCTGAAACAACAGGCCTTGAGGTTCTTCATTTCAGGTTTTAAAGCTGTTTACATTCTATCAACACATTAATTCTTACAAAACTGAAGAGATACGCAGCACATAACCCTCTGTTAGAAGGGGATGTGAGCACAAGTGGCACTAGAGCAGTTTGGGAGAGAAAGACTGTCCTTTTCATCCCCTTTGCTGTCCCTCTGTAAGGGGCACCTTGCCAGGGCTGAGTTGCCTTTGGGGAGGTTAGAAGGGACATCTGAGTGGGGCTTGTCTTCTCACACATATGCACATGGGTGCTGTTTTCAGAGTGGTGTCTCTACTACAGAAATACCATGATAACCTATTCTCCTTCAGCTTATAGTGAAGATATTAGCAAGACTTTGAAGAGGAGAAATATATTACAAAACCTGAGGCTAGAAGTAAAGATGGTTCCTGCCATCACTAATTTTCTGGTGTGTTTCTGGAAAAGTAGTGAAGGAAGTCAAGTTATAAATTGTGAGTAACAGCCCCGCCCCCCAAATTCCCAGATAATTCCCATGGCCTGGCTTAGAGAAAGCACGTTAGAGCAGACAGAGCCTCAGCAACCATCTTCTTTTATTATCCCCCAACCTTTATATCAAGAAATGAAGCCCAGATTGGAGGCCTGGTGGCTTGGCCAATGTCACAAAGCAAAGACCCTATTCCTCTGGACTCCCACCTAGAACTCTTCTAGAAACAAAGATGCCTTCTTTCAGGATTTCCATAGCAGTGTGAGCTATTACCTGGTGCCATTTATATCATTTACAGAAACTTTGTAAATTCCTAGGTCAATCCTCCATTTTTGCCAAACACAGGCATGTACTGCACGATTAAAAAAGTTTGTCAACCTGTCAGTCCTGCCTAAAACTGGCCAGGACCACCGCAGTATACACCCCCACTGCCATCCCCACCCTGCTTCATTTCTTAGCTTGGGTTTAGGATCATGGTGAGGCAGGTGAGCCCAACTACAGACCAGTGCTTTCAACAGAAATCTTCCATGATGATGGAAAGGCTTTCCCTCCGTGCTGGCAGCACAGCAGCCCCTAGCCACATGTGGATACCGAGCACTTGAAAGGTGGCTAGTGTGACTGAGGAACTGAATTTTTAACTTTTAATTCTATTTAATCGTAATGAATTTAAATTTGATTTTAAATAGACACGTGTGGCTAGCGGCTACTGTTCTAGACGATGCAGCTATAGACCATTCAGGTAAAAACATGCACCCCAAGTACCAGTGAGGCAGGTGACATTGGCTGCTTGACTGACGAACCCAGGGTCTTACGAAGTCCTGCCTTCTACTGCGGTAGATTTGAGTGAAGCTCATCAAAACCTTCCCGAAAGAGTGTGTGAAGGACAGACTCTGGATGGGAGGGACAGAATGTGGCTCTTTTCACTCCACAAAATACAATTTCACATCTGCTGTCTTCAGAGCTGGAGATAAGGTTTGTAATCAAATGGGAAGAACAATATTAGCCGCCTCTCCACCACCCTCCCAGCAGGGAGCGGGGCACGGGCATTCCCACAAAGGAAGAGCCTTCTGAAGGTCCTGATGGGGAAGGGCATTGGCAGGAGGGCCCTGAGCCATCTGCCTCAAGGCAGGTGAGCCTGGTCCTCTGCACCATCCTTTAGACATGCTTCAGTGATTAGCCAAGAAAGCACAGACAATCCATTGCTAAGTTAGGAATGTGCTGTGGCACAACCCACCACAGACCCAAAACCTGGTGATTACATCTCCAGAAAACGTCGCAAAAGCCTGCCTAGCACTGCTCCCCCAGCCTCTGGCACCGCTGAACTGGAAGCTCTTGAGAGCAGGGGCTACATTCCATAACCCTGCACACCTGGTCCCTGGCACAGCAGGACCTCAACTCACATTTGGAAGGAAGCAGGGAAAAAGCCTTCAGAACTCCCACTTGGCCACTGGGCACGCATGTTCCTGTCCGCAGCCAGCACCCCTGCCCCTTCCCCACAAGCCGTGGGAAAGTAAAGCCAGCCAGCTCCAAGCCCTGACGGCAGCCCCAAGGCTTGCGACGAGTGTTCCTGCAGGAAGAAGGTGGGTCAGGGCTTCCCGCCTGGTGGCCCCTTTACCATCTACTCCAGATCCCTGGGCGCTGCCGTGGACGGCCCCACACACTTGGCTCGTCTGGGTGACCTGCCTGCATCTGGGATTTCTCTTGCCTCCTCCTCCAAAGGCGAGAGGGGAGCACTGCTTCCCGATTTCCCCCTTCCTCAGAGAAAACCTTGTTCAAGAAAACTGGCTTCTTATAAATTGCTGACACCCTTGGGGAAGGGGCCCTGGCAGGGAATGAGCAGAGAAGAGAAGCCCTTCTATTTTCCCTTTTCCCACTTGTCTTCTTTCTCACTTAACTCTACAGAGGAAGAGAGAAGCAGAGAAGGCTGCAGTGGGGTCTGCAGGCCCAGGAGGGGCTGACTACGTTCCAGAAGCACGTACAGAGGCGAACGTTCTCCTGGATGCAGCACAGGACCGTGGCCCTGCAGACAAGGGCATATCCTCTTTCATCTCACGTCTATCTCGTAGCTGCCTCATCCTGAGTATGCACATGGGGGTCCACTGGGGCTGCAGTGGTAACAGGTAAGTTCTTACAAATAGGAAAACCGGGAACGACAATTGTAAAGTATAATCAAGAAGTTTTAAATTTAGAAAATTCATTAGTGTTTTTGAAAGGTCTTTTTCTGTAGTATTTTTACAAATTCAACTAAAAAAATCATGTGATGTTTTAAATGAAATTGTCAATTAAAAATGGTTGGGGGGGGGTGAGCCTAAGCCCAACAATATTTGAACAAATAAGTGATTACTGAAAAATTAAACACTGGTGCAGGGAAAGAGAATCTGGAGGAACTAACCAAATTAAACTTGCAATGTTACTGTTGTCTCATGTGGCTAAAAATGCAGACTCAAAATGCTCTGTGAAAACTTCCTCTACAGCTGGATGAAGTTACCCACACAGGCTCCTGTGCTCCTCTTGAAGAGTATTCTTCAAACTGAAAAAGTCTGCATTCTAAAATGTCATTTTGTTTTTTCAAAGTCATAAAAATTAAATAATTTACAAGCATCTGGATGCTGGTTTTTGAGAAAGTGACTTGGATGAGATTTTGCTAATGTTCACTTTCAAGATGAAACTTCGTAAGCCATTTAAAAAGAATATTACTAGGAATTTTTGGTCCAATCAGATAAGGCACAGTGAGGCGGCATGGAGGAGCGGGAGCAGTGTTACTGGATTGGGACCCAGGTTCTGAAGACGGAACGTCTGGCGACCCCATGCGCCTCTTTGGCCTTCGTTTCCTCACCAGCAAACGAGCAGGCAGGACTAAGCGCGTGAGGCGTTTCTTAGATCCTTTCTAACTGGAAAATTCTGTGATTCTATGTTAGAATAAATTATACACAACGTCAACATCTGAGAATAGGGGTCAGCAAACTATGGCCTCTGGGCCAAATCCGGCCTGTGGCCTGATTTTGTACGGCCCTCAAGCTGAGAATGGCTTACACATTTTTAAAGGGCTGTGAAAACAAACAGACAAACAGAAACACCAAATACAAAAACAAATATGTGACAAGAGACCATATGCGGCCTGCAAATCCTAAAATATTTACTATCTGGTCCTTTACAGAAAAAGTTTGCTGACCTCTCTGCCTTAGAGGATGGAGGTTAATGAGAAGTCTTTCCCCTTGAAGGTAAAAAAGATTCCAGCCAAGTGAAATACACTCAAGACAGCATTAGGAAAGCATGGACAGTACTTCCTGTGCCAAAGAGGAATGCAGGCATCAGCTGGAGGCAACTGACCAATAACAGAGGCAGAGATCGGGCTTTCTAATGCCACACAGTGGGACTGGCAGGAGGTTCAGGCCAAAGCTTCTGCATACAGGTGTGCAGGTTGTGCACTGCACAACTCTAGGAAACACTAGTCTAATTATTATCATTGTGAATGGCGCCCCCTAGGGCACTGAAGTATACAATCTGCACAGCTATATACAGCATCCCTGGCTCAGGCCACTTGTGGTATTTTACAGTTGAACTTCACACGTGGTAATTTTAAGCAACTTTGGTAAGGTTTTTTATTATTCAGAACTTTGAAGAATTACGTGAATGCGCCGCCATCCAGTTAATGTGACACTGTTCATCAGAGCTCCTGTACCTGCTTGGTGGCCCCAGGCATTTGAGCACTCTGGCCCTGGCCTTGGCCCTGGCCACTGGAGCAGTAGTGGTCATCTGAGATGGTGATCTGCTCGTTCTCCTCGGCCTCCAGCTGGCTCTGGTTGAAACGCAGGGAACCTTTCAGAATGTCTTTGATCTGTTTTCAAAGAAGAAGAAAATAAACAAAAAAGATGAATGAGTTTGTTTTTAAATGCTAGCTAAACCTCTAATACATTTAAACTAGACTTGTCATTGACCATTTTTTAATAGTATGGATATGAATATATCACCATACAAAAGAAATTTAAAAAGTCCAACTCTATCAAAGTCATTGACTTATTAACGACTAAGGAAAATTTCAGAGTCTTAATGGCCAGGTTCTCACAGGGTCGGACATGGGTGTCACATCCTTGGAAGTTATCTAAAGCAGGAAGCACCGTTTGCCTGCACACCCAGCCCCGCTGAGCAGCCCTTGGCTATTCAAGTGGCTCCACTCCAGCTGAGCTGTTAATAACACAGGCGGACATCTGAGAGCAGCACACTCTTTTCGCTGACATTTACATTCCATTTAGGAATGGAACCCTCTTTGAGGGTGAATCAGTGTGGCCCTTGAGGCTCTGAGGCCTGCTGTAGGTAGTGATTATGACTTGTGCTCCAAGGACATGTGTGTATTGATGGATGAATGACTGAACGTGATGGTGGACCACACCACACCAACTTTAAGTGAGGAACAAACAGAATAGGTTTGGTAAGAGGAAGGGGCAGGGGTGGGAAATGGAAAACCAGTTGGGGCTGCAAGCTAATCAGATATAATCACCAGAAGGATCAAGGGGTGTGAGGAGCTGAGGATTCAGGAGGGGCTCTGTCTGGGAGGAAATGAGGGGCTAGGGGGACACTGGTTCTGATATTGTGGTATGCCATGCCCCAGGGTGCCCTCCCCAACACTAAAAGGGTGGCCCGTGGGACACAAAGTCAGATCAATGGACATACCTGTTTTAATCCTGCCAGGGAAACCAGAATTTGATCTTCTTTTTCCAAATTTTCTTGTAATATCACATCTTGAATATTCACTGAAAATAGAAGAATGATATTTTTTTTAAATTGAAGTATAGTCGACAGTACAATATCATGTTAGTTAAGTGTCCAACAGTGATTCAATATTTATGTACATTATGAAATGATCACCACGATAAGTCTAGTTACCATCTGTCACCATACAAAGTTCTTACAATATTATTGATTATATTCCCTATGCTGTGTATTACACCCCTCTGACTACTTATTTTATAACTGGAAGTCTGTACCTCTAGAATGACATTTTATAACTAATGCTCTGAGTATAACTTACCTGCTGCCATACCATAACTTCAGACAAACTCGGGAATTTTTCTGCCAAACTTCACAGCAACTATTCCCACTAAGGATGGTGTGCCAAACTGCAGATGGGGCTGGCGCCGGGCAGAGCAGAGGGGAGCGCTGAGCCTGGTAGGCACGGCCTTCCCACCAACAGTCCATGAATGCGTTCTTACAGTGACTGACGTGTCTGCACTTCCGCAGAGGCCAGGGCGCCTTTTGCTGACCCACGATGTGGTGGACAGCCTAGAACATTCATCCAACCTCTAGGTGGAAGGCTTTCAGACTGGGCTTCCTACACTGCCTCACAGTTCACTGATGTCAACTCACCTCTCTCTCTAAAGACCAGCTCTTCCCAGGTGACTGAAATTAATAAAAACACCATCTTTAAGGAATTAAACAGTAAAGCATGTTGTAGATTCAACATAATGGCAAAAATAAAAGGACAAACTCGTGGCCCTACAGGTTGCCATCAGACACACACTAAACATTTACTGACCGAATGAATGAACGAACAAACGTGGAAAAATACTCTTGGAACTTGTATTTCAAAACACTGGTATTTTAAATACTTTAAAAAGTATTTCCAGTAGGGGCAAGGCCAAGACTGATACCATCAACACGGGTCCCGCCTGACAATTTATCAGAATCTTCACTAAGAATCAATCTATAAGCCATGCTGACAAGTCCTCTCCCATACCACAGCAGAAAAACAGCAGCTTTTATTTATTCAGAAAATGGGACTGTAGTTTCTGGCTAACAGAAAGGCCTGCTCCAAAAGAAAGCAAGATGAATGGGAATGGAATAATAGATATAATTAGATAGTGAATGTTTCTGGTTTCCTTAAAAGCCTGTAAGAACTTGTTCTCTCTCAATAAAAAACAACACAAAATCCACTCAACAAGACATTAACAACAACCAACTGCAGAAAATTGACAAGAAACAGTTCTGTGGGTCTTTTAGAGGATTAAAAAAGGTTACTTTTGTTTTTACAACTGCTATGGCTTTTAAAGCAGAGCTCTGAGGGCCCCAGGGCTGCCTGAGCAGCCAGGCACATGTGGACTGGGCAGTTTGGTGAGGCAGTGGGTTCTGCCCCACTGAGCTGCAAGGTGGGGCAGATTTCTCAGCTCCTGCTGTGTAAGCGGGGGCAGCAGGGGGACAGCTCCCAGGCTTGAGAGGAAGCTCAGCCAATGGATGCAGGAGCACCAGGACATCTGGAGGAAGCATTGGGGGCTTCTTGGGTCCAAGGAACTAATGGAGGGGAGGCCCCTGGGGGCCACACCCAGCATATTGGGAGGCCAGGAGAAGAGGCAATCTGCAGAAACCAAACATGATTCTTCCTGCTGACCTGACTGGACCTTCATCTCCTGCTGCCCCTTGATAGTCTGCTATAGAACGTAGCCTGAAGCAAAAGTGTTTGGCCAAATTGCCTGGTGTAATGGTGGGGCCCAAGGTCAGCAGCAACAAGGACCAAACACCTTTGGGGTCAGAGGCTGCCGCCCTACAGGGCAGTTAGTGGTTCCAGTGGGGACAGAGGCCCAGGACTATGCAGGAACAGAGCTCCCCTTAGAGGCCAACAGAGAACCAGAGGGCACTCAAGAGGCCCTTCCTCAAACACCAAAGAGACATGTGAGCCATCCCAGAACCCTGACACCATCCTGGCAGGGAGAAGAGACAAAGTGGAGAAACTACCTGTGGGCATGTGCTCAGATGAGATGCTTAACCTGTAAGAGACCGAGTTGCCTTTAATTGGCAAGTTTAAGCCTTGGACTGCCACTGGTGGGAATGGAAGTTCAGAGCACGATTTCTACACGCCTGAGTTTAGGTATATAGATTTACTGGCCCCAACTAGGCTCCTCCAGAAACTCGCAGATGGGTTTGGAAGCAATTAACTGTTTTTCCAAGTTGTTTCTTTTCCTTTTGTATGTTAAGGAGATGTAACCACCAACCATCCTGAAACTGACCAAGCGAGAAACTCAAGGGAGATATAACCACCAACCAAGCATCCTGAAACTGACAAAGCCTCATCACATGAGCTATGCCCAGGACCTCTGCCTTATTTTTAATGCCAAGATCTCTCCAGGAGGAGCTTAGGCCTCATTATGTGGAAGCATGTTCTCCAACTGAGCCTGTGCAAGTGAATACCTGCCTCTCCCTTTTGAATATTCATTCCCCATCCAAAATAAAAGTTTCTGCTTCCCTTTGTTTGGGGACGCCATGACTTTGCAAATGATTCCTCATGGCCTCCTATTTGCTGCAAATACACTTTACTTTGTGAGACAACTTCCACTGGTGTAGAGTCTTATTTAACTCACCAGGAGGCAACCCCACTTGGTTTGGTAACATTACTATCTCACTACAAAAGTATCAGTGCCCACCTGAGATCTTACAAAATCCAACTGGCCATGTTGCCTGAAAATCCCCTGAACCAAGACGCCCTAGCCATCTTCTCTTAGATGCCCTGTTTTGCTGTGAGCCTGCCACAAACGCATATACTCAGGAGTGGTGGTGGTGATGCTTGCAGGGGTAGGTCGAAAAGGGGAGTGGTGGTGAAGGCAGAAGATATGGGTGTATTGGGAAGATGGAACAAGAGAAACCTGTTGTCTTTTTGTTACAGGCCTACGGGGGAATGATGCCCCATGTTCTAAAGGCCACATCCCCCCACGTGCTCCCTCTTGATAAGACCATGAGCAGCCACCAACTCTAGATCCTCCCTACTGCACTGCCTCTTAGGTCTACAGAGGTGGCAGAGCTGCTGGTGGCTACCCCAACTCTACCCTCCACTCCTTCCACACCAACACGTCCCAGATTTTATTCAGGGCGGCACTGTGCGCACCTTCCCTTGCAGCCAAGGTTGGTCATGTGACACAGTTCTGGCTAATGAAGTATAAGAGAAATCCCTGGATGGAGCTTCTGGAAAGCTCCTCATGGGGGACTGACTCAGTTTGTGTCTTTACTCTCCCCAGTTTTGCTGCCTGGAATGCCAGCATGCGGATGAGGGTCACAGCTTAAGGACAGCAGGCAGAAAGCCCAAAGGCGCCTGGGGCACTGGGCACATCATGTTGCTGCCATCCCTGCTCAGACTGCCCACCTCTGGCTTCTTTTCTTTAAGAAAAAAATAACCTCCTGATTTGTTTATCCTACTATTTTTGGGTTTATGTTATTAGCAGCTGTATTAGTTTCAAAGTGCTACACACTGGGTGGTTTAAAACAACAGAAATTTATTCTCACTTCTGGAGGTTATAAGTCCCAAGTCAAGGTTGGTAGGGCCACACTCCCTAAAGGTTCTAGGGAAGCATTCTTCCTTGCCTCTTCTTCTTTTTTTTTTTTTTTTAATCATTTTATTTATTTATTTATTTTTTCCCCCAAAGCCCCAGTAGATAGTTGTATGTCATAGCTGCACATCCTTCTAGCTGCTGCACGCAGGACGCGGCCTCAGCGTGGCCAGAGAAACGGTGCCCGAACCCGGGCTGCCAGCAGGGGAGCGTGTGCACTTAACCGCCAAGCCACGGGGCCGGCCCCATTCCTTGCCTCTTCTTAGATTCTGGCAGTTGTCGACAATCCTTGGCTTTCCTTGGCTTTGTCTTCTTCATCACGTGGCACTCTCCCTGTGTGTCTGTGTCCAAATTTCCCTCTTTTAATAAGGACTCCAGTCATTGGATTACAGCCTAGGCCTACCCTAATCCAGTATGACCTCATCTCAACTTGATTACATCTGTAAAGACCCTATTTCCAAATAAGGTCACATTCATAGGTTCTGGGTGGACATGAATTTAAGGGGGACATTATTTGACTCAGTACAGCAGCTACTGCCTGTTATCCAGAATGAAAATCATCTAGTTCCTCTAATGAAAGGGGACAAAAGAGCCCCGCCCACTCCTCTCCTGCCTGCAGAATATGATTCAAGTCCCAGGCTGGCTCCAGCCTGATGTGTACCGTGGGCAGCCAAGGGCTCAGCCAGGGAGGGAGGAGAGCCCAGAGCCTCAGTATCATTGCTGTGTACCCTCCCCTAGCAATTCTGCAGCCTTAATTTTTGGATAGGATCAATGATAACCTTTAGAATCTGATGAAAACCAGGACCTTCTCCCCTGAAAACCTACATACACATAAAATGTTCACTTAATTTTAAGTGAACCTCTCCTATAATCAACTAAGCCAACCAGTCTCGCTTTAAGAAAGCCAGGGTATAGAAATCCAAATTAAAACAAAAGGGCACCTTCAGAGGCTGTTAAATGTTTTGAATAGAAGAATTTTTATTTTACTAACCAAGTACTGACTATGTAAATCTTTTGCCTAACCAGTTCCACTATATATTGATTTAAGGTAGCATTTATGAACATTCTACTAATACATACTAATGTATAATGTCTCAGTAACAAATCTATGGCTTTAAGTAAGTTGCACCTACATATAGAAAAAGAAAAACATAATCACGTCTTTTCATGCCTTAAAATATTAAAGGCAGAAATGTGAAATGTTTAAATTTCCAATGTAATGCCTATTTTTCCTCGTAACAACAGGCAGAATAAATTATGATATAAAGGCTCTTTCTTTTTGTTTCTGTGTAGAAGCAAGATGACATTCTTTTAATCTCCTTCTATGTATTATATACTATAAATGTTAAAGCACTGCAACTAATGGGGAAAACCTCACATAACTAACCACTTCTGTGGAAATTACACAAAAATCTTATCAACATAACAATCCCATGGTGACTCCACTATTTTTAATGAAATGTCAATGCCACAAAAATTGATCGCTCACTCTGAGGGTAATGGAAATGGCACACAACTACTTTTTCAATTTCTTAAAAACCTTATTTTCTTCAATGCTAGAATAAAAGTTTTCATTTAAATGGCTGGTACAAAAGGTAACATAAGCCTATATGCATGAAGAAGGATAGCGGAAAGGGGACAAAAGCAGAACATTTATCCATAGAGGAGGTGCAATTGGGCAAGTTATTTAACCCCCTTGTGCCTGAGGGGGAATAACAGAACTTCCTCACAGGATTACTGTGAAGAATAAATACATTAGCACAGCACCTAACCCATGAGAAGCTCAGGACCCAGTAGCTTTCATTTCTCGGTGGCCACTTTACCTCATCTGATATCCCAACTACAGTTCTAGATGAGGACCATCATCCTATTACAGAAAAGGGAGCCGGGCTCAAAAATGCCAGGTCTGCTATTCGAGATCTCACGACTGGGAAGTGGTGGAGCTAGGATGCGATCCCAGATGGTCTGGACTCCTAGCCCTCAATGCATACGGCACTAATGGAGGGGCTGGAGACATGAAGAGGCACTGATGGGGTCTTGGCACTGACTCGATTGCCTCAAGATGCCAGTGCCCTTTATTAAGTGGTGGCACTGACCTAAGTGAGGTCAGCCAGCAATAGGAAGTCACCCATATGTAAAACTGACTGCCCAATCATTCCTACTAGACCTCTCTGGAACACTGCCACTAGCATCAGCTTGGACTTTGACGACCTTGGGCTGTGATCCCTGTGTCACTAAACCCATCAGTGAGATGGGGGTAATCCCTATCTCACAGGGTTGTTGGAGAGATTAGGTGAGATAAACAAAGCAGTCCCCTTCTAGCATACTGCCTCACTATTACTATTATTGCTTAGTATTTTTTCTTTCCTTCTCTAGTCCCTTAAATACGCACGTAAGTGGATTCTGCTCTCTGATGATCTCTCATCTCTGATAGAGATTTAATTACCCTGACCTCTGACAATCTCATATAATGGACTTCCGCAGACTCTAAAGGGGAAATATGCAGGCTGTTACAAAATAGAGGGGTTACATGTAGGGCTGACCTAGGGTCATATGTATGCCCAGAGTGGCAGTGGTTAAAGAGGTGGCCATCAGTCAAGGAGGGGGGCAGACCTGTACTTTGTTACTATTGGCTTCGGCTGGCCTGTTAGCAAAGGCATTTCTGCTCAGAGTGTGTGCCATAGTTGTCCAGATCTTGGGAAAAGGCAGGTCTGGAGAAGACTGTAGGCGTCAAATACTTCCTTTAATACACAGTGTGCATTTCTGTGTGTCCCTGCAAATGCCATTTCCCTTCTAGAAGGCCCTCCCATTCTCCTTATAACACTACATCCCTCCTTTTCTTCAAAGTCCACCTTAAAACTGTGTTCACACAACAGCTTCCTATTAACAGTCTTCCCTCTGAAAGCATCCAGTTGTTGGCCTCCCTCCTACTTCATCTTTTACTCTTGGAACTACAATTCACAGACGAAGCTCAAAGATGGAAAGTGTCCTGAAACTGCACAGTTCTACATGACAAATCCTGGACTCAAGGTATTTTGGTTCCAAATGTGGTACTCTGTTCACTAGATCCCTCTTTACTTTGGAACCCCACCTGTCCCTGCCAATGTTTCTGAGATCACTGGTACTCTGGGAGGACCTCGGTTTGCTTCATGTGAAGCTATGTGTTACTTTAGGTATTTCTAATGAGGTACATTCTCTTTTGCTCTCTCTCCCTACTTTGAAGTTTTACTCACCTCTTCCATACACATTGAGCTCAATTTTAGAACACCACTTCACCCTACTCCCAACCTACCTCTCCTAGAACCTATTTTTACATCAGAGAGCAGGTACTCAGTAAATATTGGCCAAATGACCAATGTGAGGCTTTCCCACCAGCATTAGGGCTGATTTTTATCTCCTGAAGAATTGATGTATGTGAGATATTTCTCAGATGAAGAATTAAGAGATACTAACATGATCAACCAGATCCTGCCTTGAGAAGAGGTAGGGGCAGGTGAAGGGAAATAACACTCACTGATGGTCTATTAAGAGCCAAGTACTGAGTCAGGTGCTTCATGCTCAGTATATTCCTAAAAACCAAAAAGCAGATCACAAAGACAATATAATCAAGGGTCCTATTTTGCATCCAGCTGCCAGAATGGCTGACGATCCTAAACTCAGCACTGGGAGAGGAGCGTTACTTAGGAAAATCCAAGAGTAAGAGTAAGAAAATATGTGTATTACAATTAAGATTAGTCGTCGGGCCAGTAAGTAGTTTTCTTAAGTGAACTGAGTGTGTTTATAGCACAGTGTTCCAAATGTTTACTGATCTCTACTGTTTGGCGTATTATTCTCTCAGGATTTACACACCTTGTCAGCCAGAGAGCGTCATGGAAGGATGATCCTTACAGTAAAATCTATCATAATATGGCTGCTACCTTAGGGTCAACCAGAAAAAGAGACTTTACATACATTTTTAAACTTAAAAGCTCTCTAAGCTCCAGTAATGGTTAGATCCCTTTGCCAGAATATGTACTTCTAAAAATAAAAGCAGAAACATAGCTAGGCCCTTACTTATAGGAAATCTCCTGGGGTTTTGCCATTGTGCCCTCTCATTTGGGAGCAATGAGATAGGAGGGCAGTTTGGCGAAGATTGTCCTGAAATTACATCATTTAGTCAAATAAGACTCTTTGAACTGGGTTTAAGATGGATTTTTTTTTTGTGAATTTCAGGCCATAAAAGTTTTGCTGACAAGAGGATCTAGTGAAAGTTAAGTGCCACTCCTCAGCAGGGATTTAAATATGGCCCAAGGCAATGAACATTAGCCTTCTTATCTTGGGCTTCACCTTCCCCTACTCACAAGCCCTTATGCTCAGCACGGACGCTCACCGTCAGCACCAAGTCCTTGAGCTTTCGGTCTGGCACCAAGTCCTTGAGCTTTTGAGCAACTGGCAGCAAGCCTCTTTCCACAGAGATAGGTGGACAAGTCTTTTGCCTATCAGGTCATTGGCTGGAGAGGGCTGGGACTGGAGGACATGGAGAGGCAGTATGGTATGGAGCGGGGAGGACAGGCTATGCATAGACAGTTTAGAAAGAGTAATGATTTGGGAATTATATTTAAAAAAAGAGAGAGAGGGAAAGATATTTAATTTGGGTTCCTCCTGTGGAAAAACATGTGGGAAAATGGGAGAGAGCCAGAAAATGGAAAACAAAATGATGAAAGTATAGTCTGTATTGAGGCCATGCGATCAGAGTTGTGATATCTTAGCCTGGGAAAGGATAAGATAGTGTATAGTTTGCTAAGTTTTCCTAAATAGGTAGGGGGTTGATACAAGGAAGATGCTGACCAATTGTTTCAAGTCTTCTGACAATAAAACCGGGGGGAAAAGACTTCCACTAGAATAGAACAAGTTCAGAGAGGTTGAAAAAAGAACGGAATTTCAGATGATTGAAAGCTACACCAGAATGCCAGGGGAGGTTGTGAGATCTCCGCCCACAGAGTTTAGCTGCACATGTGCTTGAAGTGTGGGGTTATGAATATACCAATAGGCTTATGAATACATTAATTTAATTTTGCCCAAATAATTTTAAGTTCTCTTGCTCCTTGCTGCTTGAAGGAGCCTGGGGCCGTACATCAGGTCACCAGGGGGCTGTTAGGATGCAGAACTTCAGGCCTTACATCAGACCTACTGAATCAAAATCTGCATTTTTAATAAGATCCTCAGGTGAAGTGTATCTTTTCCTTTTATAGAGGACTATGCTACTCATAATTAAATGTAGTACTTAAAATTCTTAAAATAATTATGAAAAGCTTTTATCACAGTGTGGTTGACAGAGAGAAAGCTGTCTGGTGATCACATTTTTCTTTTCTGTTTTTCAAATGTCATTAGTTAATTGCCTTATTGAACACTTCCAAAGACATCTATTGAAAGTTGTTTTTATAAACATCAGAAAATCAGACTTAGAAAGTTCTTGCAGAGGCAAATAAACTGATTTTCAAAACTGGCCTCTTCTTATAGCTAATTCTGGCATAAATATTATGACAAGTGCAAAATCAGTAATGATATGTGCAATAAAATAGCAGAAGATCTGAAATCCAACTACTGATTCAAGTGTGGCCTGAGTAGAAGCATCAGTGAAAGAGAAGCCAAGGCCTGGATTCGGCTCTGGACTCCTGGGTGCTAGCTAGCTGTGTGTCAATCATCCTTCCCGGGCCTTGGTGTTCTCATCTGTGAAATGAAGAACAGTTCAGACGGCTTTTAGGACTTCCACATCTTTAACATTCCAAGATCCTATGAGCTACAGTACTCTCAACAAGAGCATGGGAAACCTAATTTCCCTTAATTCACTGCATTTAACTCTCCCATTGTGTTTGAACCACCAATGAAAGGGCAAGTTGCTAGAAACCAGTGTCTAAACACCAAACAGATGAATGGAAATACCTCCAGTGGGAGCAGGCAGGTGTGGGCATTAGAGGCCAGCAGGGTGAGCAGCTCACACCCCCGTAAACAGCTGGCAGCTCAGCCCAGCTGCTCATCAACAGAGAAGTGGAAGCTGCTCACCCACGTGCAATTACGTGTGAAGTACGGCAAATCTAAAAATAGCCTGAGCACAGCCATGCAGGGTAACACTGTCAATGGCTTTCAACTCAACTATCAGAATGACAGGAAGGGGAGTAACTATAGCAACAGAAAAATGAGCACGTAAAAAAAGTCTTCTGAAGTTGACAGGAAAAGTTTAGATTTAATAAAACACGTATTCTCAATTCCTCTCTCTAAATCTTTGAATTCAAATAGTTCAATTATGTGAAGACAATAAAATTAGCATTTTGGTAAAGTGTTGATAAAACAAAATCTTTCAATTTTGGGTTCCAGAACCATAAGGAAATACTGCTAACCTGTCAATTTTATTACCTTTATAATTAAATGACCATTTGAACAAATGCTTTTATATAATTTCTAACTGAGAGGCTTTTCTCTATATTTGTTCTATCAGTTATAAAAATAGGCTTGAACCGTACTTGACATTTTAAGATATTACTGCATGTCTGAGGAATACATAGGGTGACATGGAATTCTCTTGAAATGAAAGGAACTTAGTGAAAATAGTTAACATTAGAAAGGGATACAGAGAAATAACTCCTAGAATAAGTTTCTGAGGCAGTTCTCACAGCCAGCTCGGGAGCCTGTGGCCCAGGGCATCACGGAGGCTTGGAGTGCTCATGACAAGGAGTGGAGAGCACCATTCAGTTCTGATCAAGCTGTTCTTGCTCAAAGAGCTCACATACCTAACCTGAGGACCAACAGATCCCCAATTCCAGCGTCTTTCTGCATTATTTGATAAAGGAATATTCAGTTAGGTGCTGGTTAATGTGGTACTGGTCCCAGCCCTTCCACTAACTAGTTGTGGGGCCCCAGACAAGTTACTACTCAGCTCTCTGGTCATGGGCTGGATGAGTCTCTCAGGCTCGTCCCTGAGAAGGAACAGTTAAGAGTTAAGGAGAAAGAGAGGATTTGTGTTGAATACACATTTGGGCTACACCCTATGCTGGGCTTTAAAAATATATTATTTTGGCCACAAACTGGCAAGATAGATATTTGTATCTCCACTTTATATATGAAGACACAATCATAAGCAGGCTGAGCTAAGAAGTGACAGAGCCTGGTTTCCACCCTGTGTCTGTTTGATGCTCCATGAGGCTGTCTCTCCTTCTCAGATACCCCTCCAGCCGCTCTTACAGCTGACTCCCACCTGCAGTGTAAAGACTGACCCCCAGGTGCCAGTCACATACACTTAAGCCATCTACAGATTTTCAGTGAGGGTCTTGCATTTTCCAAGCATAGAAGATTAGGTCCCTTGGAAAGTCCCTCTACAATCTTCTTTCACTCAGGCAACCACTGTCAACAGTGATTTTCATATCAAACGTATACTATTCTGCCACCTGCTTTTTTCACTTAATAGATCATGAATATCTCCTTATGTTAATAAAGAAGTATTTTAATCTTTATAAAGATAGCATTACTACATTATAATCAATCACTAATGGCTATTTCAGTTGTTCCATTTTTTAAAAATTAAGGTATAATTGACATATAACATTAGTTTCAGGTGTACCATATAATGATTCGATAGATATTTGTATACATGGTGGAATGATCACCACAGTAAGTCTAGTTAACATCCATCACCTTACAGTTACAAAAAAAAATTTTTTTTCTTGTGATGAGAACTCTTAAGATCTACTCTCTTAGCAACTTTCAAATATGCAATATGGTATTATTAACTATAGTCACCATGCTGTACATCACATCCCCAGGATTATTTATTTTGTAACTGGACTTTTGTACCTTTGACCCCCTTTGCCTATTTCTCCCACTTCCTATCCCTTGCCTCTGGCAACCACCCATCTGTTCTCTGTATCTATGAGCTTGTTTTTTTGTTTTTAGATTCCACATGTAAGTGAGATCATATGTTGTCTTTCTCTGACTTACTTCAGTTAGCATAATGCCCTCGAGATCCATCCAAGTCGTTGCAAATGGCAAGATTTCATTCTTTTTTTATGGCTGAATTATATTCCATTGTGTATGTACACACACACACACACACACACACACACACACACACACACACCCCCACCACATTTTCTTTAACAATTCATCCATCGATGGACACTTAGGTTGTTTCCATATCTTGGCTATTGTCAACAATGCTGCAGTGAACATGGGGGTGCATATATCTTTTTCAGTTAGCGTTTTCGTTTTCTTCAGGTAAATACTCAGAAATGGAATTACTGGATCATATGGTAGTTCTGTTTTTAATTTTTTGGGGAACCTCCATACTGTTTTCCATAGTGGCTGAACCAATTTACATTCCCACCAACAGTGCACAAGGGTTCCCTTTTCTCTACATCCTTGCCAACAATTGTTATTTCTTGTCTTTTTGATAACAGCCATTCTAAGAGGTGTGAGGTGATATCTCACTGTGGTTTTCACTTGTGTTTATCTGATGATTAGTGATGTCAAGCAACTTTCCATGTATGTCTTGGCCATTTATATGTCTTCTTTGGAAAAATGTCTATTCAGATCTTCTGCACATTTTATAATTGGATTTTTTTTTGGCTATTAAGTTGTATGAGTTTTTTTTAATATAGTTTGGATATTAACCCCTTATCAGATACATGATTTGCAAATATTTTCTCCCATAGTTCTTCCAATTTTGTACTACTTTAATAATCAGGAAAAATAGAAAACATCATATGGAAAAAATAGTAGGGTAGAAGTCATTTTTAAAGGAAGTATAAGAAGTCAAAAAGTGAATCAAGAGCTTCATCTTAAATTAATTTTTGTGTTTTCCTCAAATCTTTGCTTAGAGTCAAAATTGCCTATAACATAGGAACACCTTTTACTAAACCAATGTTATAAGATGCAGATGAAATAAAATGCATCTGTGGGCCCCGGGCCAGGAATTCTTTGTAGCATCCCTCAAACCTACTTTAAACATGCAGTCACGCTATTTATATGGTGAAAGATGTCGACAGCCCTGTGAAAGGATTCTGGCTGAAAGTGAAACGTACACGCAAAAACAAATCTAGTTTTGTGGTTAGTTGAAAATTCACAGCTGGTAGGGGCTGTTCTTTAATTCAAGTGTTTCCCCCTCCCATGCAAAGAGAAAATGCTCTTTTAGTGCTGACTGAAAGACCAAAATCAGAGCAAAAGCTGTTTGAAAATGATGAGGCTTAAGTAAAGCTGCTTTAAAAGCTGCTATGTGGACCAAACAACTTGGAAATTTCCTAAAAGGATTTTCTAGAGTTCTAGTAAATCTTTCTCTCAGTCACTCCTTTGTTCTCCTGCTTTGGTCAAAACCAAAATCAAGTAATGCAAAAGTCACCCACATAGACAAAGAAGCAAAAAAATACGCATGGCGTGTGTACACATACACATACATGTACACACACTGCTTAAAATTAAAATGATAATTAATTAAAATTAGTTATTTATATATAAACTATCTCTTCACTACTTTTTTATGCATTCTAAAGTGTGATGCTACAAGATGAGGCTCATATAAACTTAGTTCTATAAGAATTTTTTTAAATGATCATAAAGAAGCATATAAATAGAGTTTTGAAGGTGGTGGAGTCAGACGTGACAGGTAATGTTTCTTGCTGTGATAAGGGATACTACCATTTGGAGCATCTAGCAGGGTTTCTCTTGCTGTTTCCTCTTCTTGAGCCCTTTCTTTGAAGGAGTGTCAAGAGAGTAGAAATAAGGCTGAGGACAGAATAGGGCCCAGCCAGCTGCCTAATAAGACACTAGTAGGCAGCCAGCCACTTAGGTCAGCAGCTCTCCAAATCCATAAAGAACATTTATTACTTGCTAGAGGCCAGGATGGTTTAGGCTATACCCAAATGACAGCCATTTTGGCCACATGCAATGGACTCATGACCTAACAGGCTTAGAGACAGAAGGAGTCTGAGGTAGAGAGTCCACCTTCAGCGACGGCCCCAGAGATGGGCCACTCTCAGAACCCCTGCTAGTGGGAAGGGGCTTTGGTGGATTCTCTTTGGTTCCTATTCACAGGTGGGATGCATCCTGATTTCTTACAATGCTTTGTATTGCCATTTCTCCACACTCACAGAGCAGCATATTGCCCAATTCCACTATTTTCCTATTTGTTCCCAAACTACGGATGCTGAGACACTGGAGAGTGGAGAAAGAAAGGATGTCCACAAGTGGGCTGAAAAATAGTAACAATATGCATTATAAAAGCTTTTGCAAGCAGCATGGAGTTACTGAAGCAATACACATGTGATCCAGCAGAGACTATTTCTGATACAAAATACAGAACTTCCACAACTGTAGAGACAGTAGTGCCTGAAGACTTTCTAATGTGACATATGTATGACTCACATGTAAACTAAACTTCAAACTAGGACATTTCTTAGAATATAACCATAGTCAGAAGTAAGAGAAGGTCATGTGGTCCTGATATGCATTTCAGGCAGGTAGCTAAAAACACACATTTAAAATAATAATCACATTTGTGATTATAGACGGGTTGACACAACAGTAGAGCTAACTATTGATCTTGAAAGCTCAACATTTTATTTTAGTTTGAAGTAGATATTTACAAAGGGCAGTGTAGCAATGAAAAGTTGAAATCTATAGCCAGAATGCTCCATTTTGAATTTCTACTCCCCTTACTAGTGATATAATCTTGGGAAATTTTATTAATCTCTCCATGCTTCGGTTTCCTCATCTGTACGATGTGGACAGTTAGAGTATTTCTACCACAGCGCTGCTGTGAGGATGACATGAGTAACTCATGTAAAGACTCAACACAGGGCCTAGTGCTATTGCTGTTAGGACTATCACTGTTCCCAGGGCCAAAGCAGTTCACTCACCAAGATGAGTGTCCATCACCTTCGCACAGTATTTGCACATGGCATCCAGGTCATTCAACTGTCCTTGAAGGAAGGAAATTTGGGCTTCTAATTCTTCTTCCTAAAATGAAGGGGGTAAAAATAATGAAAATAAAAAAAAATTCAAACAAAATCCCCAAAGTTCTCCAAATGATCTGGACTATTTTAAAAAGGCACAATATCTTTTCAGTCCTAGACAAAACAAAAGAAAATAGCAAATAAACAAGAGCAAACCCCCCATTGCCACCACCAACAAAATAGAGAAAGGGTAAAATGGAGTTTTAAAAAAATCTGGACTTTTCCTAACTGAATGCTAGCTTTGTGCCATGTGTAAATGCTTACCCACACAAACTTGTATAAAAAAAAGTTCATAAAATATCTTTAATAACTATTGAGCCACACAAATTGGTAGAGTAAATTGGATTTCAGCAAACCACGCTCCCTAGGCAGCTGTTAGAAAAACATTACGTTTTCTCGCACACACATTTGGGAAACCAAAGATTTCCATTTGTAGAAGACAAATCTCATCATTTTCTAGACAATGATAATCTCTTAAAATGTGAGATTTCCCAAAGTACTTGGAACAGTTTTGCCCCCACAGCCCATAAATAGCTGCTCTTACATTTCCTCTCTGGATATGAAACTAGACCGTTTTATTTATTTGATTGTTTCTAGGAAAAACACTCTGAGTTAAGTAATTATCTAAACGGTAAAAGACAATCTAACTGCAACAAAGGAATAAAGTCTGGTTTTTTAAAAGGAAAAAATAATACACACAAAAAATTTCCCAAGGAAATTTAGAAGATTATGGAAGTTTTTCTCAGAGAAAGAGAATAATCCTCATTATGTAGGATATTTTAAATCAAGTTAGCTAGAATACAAAAAAAGGATGTTGCCAGAGCTGAAATAGGCTAGAAAATTGATTTTCTAGTGTTAGATGCTTGTCCTTTCACATAAGAATCCTCTGTGTCATTGAAGGAGGGAAGAGAGACTTACTGAGATATGCTTTTTCTTAAAGACTGAGTATAATTTGACTTATAGATGGAAATTAACAGTTGAAAAGGTTACTTGTAGGTGTATTCCATTTTAGCAACACACATACGCAGCACTGGAAAGTATTGCTAACTGCTGCCTGGAGAATGAGCCCTTAAGAATATGTATTAAAATGCTTGACACAGGGGGCTGGCCTCGTGGCTTAGCGGTTGGTGCACGCGCTCCGCTGCTGGCGGCCCGTGTTCGGGTCCCAGGCGCGCACCAACGCACTGCTTGTCAGGCCATGCTGTGGCGGCGTCCCACATACAGCAACTAGAAGGATGTGCAACTATGACATACAACTATCTACTGGGGCTTTGGGGAGAAAAAGGGAAAAAAAGGAGGTAGATTGGCAATAGATGTTAGCTCAGGGCTGGTCTTCCTCAGCAAACAGAGGAGGACTGGCATGGATGTTAGCTCAGGGCTGATCTTTCTCACAAAAAAAATAAAAATAAAAATAAATAAATAAATGCTTGACAGAAAACAGACATAGCAGTAGCTCTAAAAAATTACTGTGAAATGCTCGCTGTAGGATTACAGTGGCACTAACCATTCTCCTTACATATCCCACAAAGTGCAGCAGCCTCCTCTCTGATACTCAAATAAGGACAAATGCCCCCAGAAGATGCTCAGCCAGGGGATGATTACAGGGGCCTACGGGGAGATGGTGCCACTTTCCTAACTCTTTGGCTGAGCTTTAAGGTGGAAAAGAATAGGCTGTTTTAGGGCATTTTTCTTATCTTTTTTCTCCTTTATTTCTGCACAGGCTTGAGTTACCCTGCCCTATCAGGACACTGTAGGAATTAGAGAAAGAAGGCTACAACTGTTGTTAACTATGGTTGTGGTTAGTCTCCAAAGACAGCTACCATCAATTCCTTCCCTCCTTTATTGTACATGCTGTTCCACTCATCAAGAGGTAGTTTCTCTTTCCCCTCCCCCTGAATCTAGGCTGGCTTTGTGAATCGCCTTGATCTAGAAAATACAGCAGAAGTTAAACTGTTCCAGTTTGGGGCTAGTGTAAGAGGTCTGCCAACTTCTGCTTTCACTAGAGGAAGACAGCTACCATGTTGTAAAGAAGTTCAGGCTAGCATACTGAAAGAGAGGAGAGAAAAATATGGAGAGAAAGAGGCCACAGGAGAAGCACTGAGATTCTAGACATGCGAATGAAGTCCTCCTGGACCTTTCAGCCCAACCCAGCTGAAGGCAGCCAAGTGAGTGACCCAGTCAACACCGTGTGGAGCAGAACAAAGCCCAACCAAGCCTTGTCCCAATGCCTGACCCACAAACCTATGAGAATAACAGTGCTGTTGTTTTAAGGAGTGGAATTCTGGAGCAGCTGTTATGCAGCAACAGAAAACTGAAACAGTGGTTGAACAGAAAGAGCACTAGATTGGTATATGTCGTGAGGAAATTTGAGTTCTATTTCTGGTCTTGCCATTAACAAGCCATGTAACCATAAGCAGTCCGCTAACCAGTCTGGGCCTAAATTCAGCACTCTCGGCAGAAGGTAAAAGGCAGAGACTTTTCTCCCAAGGAGCTTACAAGTGTGTAGTTGGAATAAAAAACTTATATAAATTACTAGAGTATGAGGTAGAGTACACAGAAGTCTTATAATGAAATAAGAAAAATTGCTCTGGAAATCCTGGTCCCTGCCTCCTGTTCCTTCTACTGAACAAGTCATCTTTGCAATGTGTTACACACACACACCCAACTGGATGAGTCTAGAACTGTACTGAGGCCAGAGCTTGGCAGTCTTTTAAAAGAAGGGGGCCCAGCTGTGGGCTGAGTTTCTCCTTGCATGTGGCTACCAACTGGCCTGCTGAGATCCCGTAGTAGCAAAGAGCGGCACTAGGAATGCACTGCCTCCTGGTTTAAAGACGTCTTCTCTATTTATTCTCTGTATTAGTTTAATTTGGATTAAGCAATCACTTCCTTTAAAATGCAAAAGCCCTTGGGAGTTTTAATCCCTAGCAGTCATTCCTACCTAAATGGATTTATTTTATTCAGTTTGTTTTCTTTTTAATTGCTGGGAGGGAAGAAGAGCTTGAGAGGAGACACTTCAAGAGGAGACAGGCCAGGCCTGTTGGCTGTGAGGTGTTGAACAGCTGAAGGGAAGTATGTAGCTCAAAGGGGGTCCCTTTCTCAAAACACTTGACGGTGCTAGCAAGAACAATATTGTAAGAAAAAATGCAATGAGACTGCAGTGCATAATTTGCACAAGTGTGCAGTGCACAATTTGCACAAATGCATGGCAGCCCGAAGCACTTGCTGGGTGAGCATGTGGGGATATAAAAACACAATTTTCCAAGTTTGCAATTTTGCTTTGGGCTCTGGTGGCAAGTGAAGAGCATCTTTCTTGCCTAAATCCCAAGTAAACCTCAATACAAACGAAATCTACACTGTAGAAAATGGCAACTTTCACTCATTTAAACCTTTTTTTCAAAAGAAAGCTCACACAAAAGCCCAATATATGAGATAAGAGGAGCATTCTGGTTGAAACAGGTTGAGGGGCCCAAGAACCTCTTCCATTTGGAAGTTTAAAATCCAGTGTATTATCTCTCTAGAGTTTGCTTAATCTTAAAATATTCCTAAACCCTTCAACTATCACTCAGATTTTATAAATAGAAATGGATCACTTGGAGGCAAAAGGGTGGCTTGTCATTTATTCTTCACTATATTATATAATTACAGATAAAAGAAAGAGCCAAGAATCAAGCTTCTAGAAGTGTGGGAACCGACTTTACATTTCTATCTTAGCTTCTCATGCTCTACACTCCTTCCAACTAACATGCTTTAAACACTGACAGCTTTAGTCATTTGTTTTCATTAAATCGGTCCTCTGTCATCAAAAACAAATGCTTGGCTAATTGCCTTGAGGTTTTAGGAAAACAACTTGTTAGTGCAATTTTTACGTATAAATAAGATACTGAAGATAAATGTTTGTTATATTTACTTTTGCATATATGTTCTGCCTTCCGTTACAGGAGGGAGGATGGAATTCTGGAGTAGACACACCTGGGTTCAAACCCTCTTTCTGCCAGTTACTAGCTGTATAATCTCGGACAAGTTCCTTCTTTTCTTGGTCCTCTCACCCCCTTGGCAGGATTGGTGAGACAGCGAAGTGAGGACACATGGAGAGTATCTGGCACAGAGCAGGTACTCAATAAAGGCAATTACTCTTTCTTTTAAATAATTTTTTAAAATCACGTCAATACAGTGAAAAGAACTTTATGTACAGGGTTTTATGATTCACTGTTGGAAAATACTAGTTTCTGGTTTTAAAACCTTTATGTAGCTTAGCTGAGAAAGATTAATTAGGGCTTAAAAACCCATCACTGTCTTAAGTGTTGGATAGCAAATTGATGTGCAAGGCAAGAAACTTATGGAGGATTATGAAGTAGGGCAACATGCAGACTAATGTGTGTAACATATCACCAGCTGTACTTGGCAGTCCCATAGGGAAGACGATGAGGGCCACTCCATCAGAAGAGAAAAACAGCTACCATCTCACCCTTTTATAACGATTACAATATGCCAGGCACTGAGCTTTGCATGCATTAACTCATTTAACTCTCACAACAAACCTATGAGGCAGATTCTCTCATTATCTCCTACATGAAACATGGTCTCCTCCTCTGTAAGCTACATTCTCTGGAAGTGTATGCCAAGGTTTAGAGAGCTATTTGAGAACCCAAGTCACTTGGCCCACTACTCTTGTTTCTTCCTGTGTACACATTCTTTCTTATGCTTAATTACTATTGCCCTTCCAATGAATAACCTCATATCTCGGTTTTCTTTCACCAATTACAATGTTGAGTCCTAATCCCAAATTGCTTACTAAATTGTTTTCCTTGAAAAACATTCAGGTATCATTGGCTGTGTTATTTTGTTGTTTGCTGAATGATTTTCATTTTGATTGAAGAAACGTTTCTTTGAATTTGCTTTTTCTTTTAAGGAAATGCATTTTTTTTTTTTTTTTGCAGGGAAAGAGTTGCCCTGAGCTAACATCTGTTGCCAATCTTCCTCTTTTTTTCTCCACAAAGTCCCAGTGCATGGTTGTATATCCTGGTTGTAAGTCCTTCTAGTTCTTCTATGTGAGCTGCTGCCACAGCATGGCAACTCACAGACGGGTGGTGTGGTTCCACGACCGGGAAACAAACCTAGGCCACTGAAGCCGCGAGAGTGCAGAACTTGAACCACTAGACCATCAGGGCTGGCTCTGAATTTGCTTTTTAAAAAGTGGTGTTTCCACCACCATTCACACCAAAATAGTTGATGCATCATTACACTTCTACTCAAATATTATACATTTTAGTTGTTTAAATTGTTTTACAATATATGATTTTATATGTCAGTTTTGTTAAACGCTTCACTGCTATTTCTTCTTTAGTAGAACAAGATTTTGTAGTTTATTATTTATTCACTTATTAATTTATTCACAAATATATTCATTTGTATTGTGTTAGGCCTTGTGGGAAATGCAATAATGAATGAGACAGGGATTCCAACCTCTACAAGTCTAGAGGGAGGTAAGACCTGTACATAAGCCAAGAAAGCAGTAAGGTAAGTTCTGTAAAGATATGAACGAGGAGCTGTCACAGTTCTGGGGAGGGCAGATGACTTTCAATTCGCAGAGGTGGAAATAAAAGCAGATTTTCTGGAAAAGGCAGCATTTTGATGGGTCTTAAAGGTGAAGGGGGACTTGGCTCAGAAGAAATGATGAATCAAGATGTTTCAGGAGGCAGGGACCCAGTAGACGAAGAAGTGGAGTCAGAAAAGTGGGGGACATGGGCAAAGACCCGGTCACTGAGTGGAGCCAGAGCACGGGGAAGAGCAGGAGCTGAGGTTTTGCAGAAAGGCTTCCTGCTCTTCCCATTCATCCCTATTACATTTTTACTTCAGATAACTATGTTTTGAGAGCTGGGGTCTGACGTGCAGACTGCTGTGGCCACGGCCCTAACATGCACCACGCTCATGAGGATTATACAGGCCGCAGCAGTGTCTTTGTCCATGGACCAATTAAAACCCCAGGGTCCTTGGTTTGGGAGAAAAGTAGGGCACAAAGGGTAGCAGGGTGGAGATCTGCTAAGCATCCAAGTGCCCTCAGATCACAAGAAGAGAAGCAGACAAGAGAACTGATACTGACTGCAGGCAGCAGGAACAGGCTAAATATAGCAAGCAGAAGACAGGAAAGATGCCCAGTCTTTCTCGAGCAGATGGGTGAACAAGAAGTGGGAAGTGAAGGAAACGGAAAGTCTCAAGGAGAAAAAGTGAGAAGGCCACGGATGTTCTGAGGAAGCTGTGGTGTACACAAGGGCAAAACACACACACGGTGTGAATGAAATCCAAGCCAGCACATATGGTATCAGCAGAGGAAGACACCACCAGAAAAACAGAAGAGGAGCACAAAGAAGACTTTTTAGGAGTATAAAAATAAGTGGTGTGTAAAGTAGTACAGACGAGCTGAAGGGCAAGCTGGAATATGATCACAAGCCCCAGAATCAGTGTATACTACGCCTGCATGTACCATCTCTGTGACCCTGACCAGACAGCAAAGCTCTCTGAGCCTCAGTTTCCTGTCTATAAAATGTGGATAAAAATAATTCCTACCTCAGATGATTGCTGGAGGACTAATTACATGAGATTTTCCAGATGAAGCATTTTGCACAGTGCCTGGCACATGGCACTCAATAAATGTTCATTTTGTTGTTACATCTAGATTATTAATATAATTTAATTCTATAAAGTTATTCCAAGGAATTATGGATACATGCAAAAACATAACTCCCAGGATATTCATCATACATTCAATGACAGCCTGCATACACACACATTCCACATCACTCCTGAATGTCCAATGATAGGTGACTTTAGGCAACTTGTAGTACATTCATAAACAGAATATTATGCAACTTCTTAAAATGTTCTTATAGGAGAACATTTAACAATAATATATATACTAATTGGGAAAACAAGATACAAAGTAGTAGGTAAAGCATGATTTTTTTTTTTTTTTTTTAAAAAGGAAAGTTATTCCTCAAAGTGTTTATATTGGTTATTCTCCAAATGGTGGGACGATAGGTCATTTTTCCCCCTTCTTTTTGCTTATTTTTTCTGGATTTTCTACAATGAAATTGGAACATACTTTTGTAATAAAAAAATCAAATGATTATTCAATAACATAACAGAGAGAAAATAAGGAAAAAAAAGTAAAAGGTGATTACCAAGGGGAAAAAAGAGGTATTAATATTTCTAAGTGACCAAAATCGATTCCAAAGCAAACTCTAAACAACACAATAGTCTAAACAAATCTGTGCTCTAAACAACACTAAACAGTAAGAATAACTTAAATAACTTGGAAAAAGCAAGTAATTACAATATTTTGTCCAATGTGCAAACCCTGAGTAGTACTTTTAGGATGAAGGGTTTTCTTTCTAGGCACCTAAAGTGGGAACATCAATGGACGTTGTTCTTTACGGGCTGTCTAGAAAGAATGTGATTCTTTTTTTTTTTTTTTGTGAGGAAGATCAGCCCTGAGCTAACATCCGTGCTAATCCTCCTCTTTTTTTTTTTTACTGAGGAAGACCAGCTCTGAGCTAACATCCATTGCCAATCCTCCTCCTTTTTTTTTCCCCAAAGCCCCCCAGTAGATAGTTGTACGTCATAGTTCCACATCCTTCTAGTTGCTGTATGTGGGACACGGCCTCAGCATGGCTGGAGAAGCGGTGCGTCGGTGCGCGCCCTGGATCCGAACCCAGGCCGCCAGTAGAGGAGCGTGTGCACTTAACTGCCAAGCCACAGGGCCGGCCCCAAGAATGTGATTCTTAAAGATACTTAAAGTAATAAAGATGCTTATCAAATTCCCCAGTAAATAAAACAGTTCCCATTTGCAGACAGGATGTAAACAAACATATTAAATATGAATGGAAAAGGCCTTTAGAAATTTTGAACTGAAATTCAATGCTTAAGGTGTTAAATTTTAAGGTAGCAAATCACATAATTTCAGTGCTGGAATTGCCTTTAGAGATAATTTATTTCAAACCACTTAATTTTACAAATAGACTTTAATATAGCTAGGTAGCTAACAAGTAGCGGAACTTACAGAGCAGGCTTCCTTGTTTCTCAGCCACTGAGGCAGTGCTATGTACCCCGACTAAGATGCGTATCACCGAGGACAGCAGAGATGTCCTCAGAATAGGGTTTTCATAACAATCACTGAGACCTTTCTCCCCACCCCACTTCATGCTGTAATGGTGATGCTCCTTTCTTCCTATTGTAGCCTAGAACAAAGGCACAAAGACCTAAACTCAACAGTATTTTGTATGACTTCATACTTTAGTTTCCTCCAGCAAGCTGAATAAAAACCACTACATTCAAGAATACTGCCTCTCTGGGGCCGGCCCGGTGGCGCAAGCGGTTAAGTGCGCGCGCTCCGCTGTGGTGGCCTGGGGTTCGCCGGTTCGGATCCCGGGCACGCACCGACGCATTGCTTGGCAAGCCATGCTGTGGCGGCGTCCCATATAAAATGGAGGAAGATGGGCACAGATGTTAGCCCAGGGCCGTCTTCCTCAGCAAAAAAAGAGGAGGATTGGCGGATGTTAGCACAGGGCTGATCTCCTCACAAAAAAAAAAAGAATACTGCCTCTGGGTTAGATGGCATAGGAAGAAGCACCAGGAATCTCCACCAAGAGACAACAATTGCACTGTCAGAATCTGTTTGATATAACTATTTTGGAATGCCGGAGTCTACTGAAGGCTGGCTACTTCCAGGGAAAGGCTTGGAGGGTAAACTGCAGTCAATTTCAGTTCTTAGCACAATAGCAGTTACCTATCCCCTACCCAAAGCCCTGTGGCAGGCAGCTGTGCACTCATTCCTGGAACAGCTTGCATGCAGCTTGTGGGAGCCAGGGTGGGCAAAAATGACCCTGTTCTCTAAATATCAGGGGTCTGTGCTCTGATCGCTGGTTGCTGTTTCTGATCACAGAGCTGCAGACAGAGAGGAGGGTGGTCGTTGTTGCACCACTTCCCATTGTTGCAACCCCCTGCCACCCCCAACCCCGCCCCAGCTGAAGTGACTTCTAGTGGATTTAAAGGCCCTGCACCCTTTATCCCCCACTTCATTTTTATCTTTTTCCCCTTTGGGAAGCCAGACATTATAGACTAGGACATTCAAAAGCAACTGCATATATGAAAAAAACTGGAAAGTGATTGTACACACCCAGGGAAAGGCACAGGTTCAGAAAAGATGTGAGGAGACCTTAAGTTTACACCTCAGGCTGATCCTTGGTACAGAGACAGCCTAGAAACAAACAAACAAAAAACTCCACCATAATAAAAACCAGTAAACCCTGGGAAAGCAGGAGAATCTGATTTCCAGATTATTAGATTCAAATGTCCAGTTTTCAACAAAAAAAATCACAAGGCTTACAAAGAAACAGAAAAGTAAGGCTCATTCAAAGAAAAACATAAATCAACAGAAATTGTTCTTGCAAAATACCTGATGGCAGATCTACTAGACAAAGACTTTAAAACAATCAACTTAAAGATGCTCAAAGAACTAATGGAAAAAGCAGAGAAAGTCAAGAAAATGATATATGAACAAAACAGAAATATCAATAAAGAGACAGAAAACCTAAAAAGAAACCGAAAAGAAATTCTGGGGCTGAAAAGTACAATAAGTGAAATGAAAAATTCACTACAGGGATTCAAAGGCAGATTTGAGCAGGCAGAAGAGAGAATCAGCAAACTTGAAGTTAGGACAATGAAAACTATCGAGTCTGAAGAACAGAAAGAAAAAAGACTGAGGAAACATGAACAGATCCTAAGGGACTTGTGGGATATCATCAAGTGAATCAACATGCACATTGTGGGGAGTCCCAGAAAAAGAGGAGAGAGAAAGGGATAGAGAGAATATTTAAAGAAATAGTGGCTGATAACCTTCCAAATTTGATGAAAAGACATGAATATAAACATGCAAGAAGCTTAATGAACTCCAAGTAAGATGAACTGAAAGATAACCACACTCAGATAAGACATTATGTATGAATTAAAGGTTCAATACAGCAAGAAGATATAACAATTATAAACATTTACACACCTAGAATGGAAGGGAGAAAAAGACATTTCTAGAATAACAGCTGGAGACTCTACCCTACTCTCAACAATGGATAGAACAAACCCAGACAGAAGATAAGAAAATAGAGAATTTAAGCCAAACAACAAGCCAACTAGATCTAACAGACATATAATATAAACACTCTATCCAACAACAATAGCATATACATTCTTCTCAAGTGTACATGGGACATTTTCCAGGATAAACCATGTTAGGCCACAAATTAAGTCTCAAAAGATTTTAAAAGATGATAGATATTATACAAAGTATCTTCTTTGATCACACTGGGATAAAGTTAAAAATCAACAAATGTAACACTGGAAAATTCACAAATTTGTGGAAATTAAACAACACACTTTTAAACAACCAATGGATCCAAGAAGAAATTATAAGTGAAACTACAAAATACTTAGAGATGAATGAAAACAAAAACACAACATATCAAAACTTATGTGATGCAACGAAAGCAGTGTTAAGGGAGAAATTTATACCTATAAATGCTTACATTAAAAAACAAGAAAGATCTCAAATCAACAACCTAACTATACAACTGAAGAACCTAGGAGAAGAACAAACTAAACCCCAAGCCAGCAGAAGGAAGGAAATAATAAAGATTATAGCAGAGATAAATGAAATAGAGAATAGAATAACAATACAGAAAATAAACAAAATCAAAAGTTGGTTCTTTGAAAAGATCAACAAAATTGACAAACCTTTAGCTAAATGGACTAAGAAAAAAAGAGAGGAGACTCAAATTACTAAAATCAGAACTGAAAGCGGGGACATTACTACCAATTCTATGTAAATAAAAAGGATAAGAGAGTACGATGAACAATCACATGCCAACCAATTGGATAAGCTAGATGAAATGAACAAATTCCTAGAAACACAAAACCTACCAAGACTAAGTAAAAAATCTGAATAGACCTATAAGCAGTATAGAGATTGAATCAGTAATAAAAAAAAAACTCCCAAAAAAGAAAAGCCCTGAACTCAATAGCTTTACTGGTGAATTCTAGCAAACTTTTAGGGAAGAACTAATACTAATTCTATCAAACTTTCCCAAAAAATTGAAGATGAGGGAACACTTCCCAACTCACTCTATGAGGCCAGTATTACCCTGATACCAAAGCCAGACAAAGATGCTACAAGAAAAGAAAACTACAGACCAATATCTCTTATGAACTTTGATGTAAAAACCCTCAACAAAATACTAGCAAAACAAATTCAACAGCATATTAAAAGGATTAAATGCCATGACCAAGTGGGATTTATTCCTAGAATGCAAGGATGATTCAATATACAAAAATTGATCAATGTAATATACCACATTAACAAAATGAGGGGAAAAAACCACATGATCATCTCAATTGATGCAGAAATAGCATTCAACAAAATTCAACACCCTTTCATGATAAAAACACTCAACAAACTAGCAATGGAAGGAAACTACCTCAACATAATAAAAGCCATATATGAAAAAACCACAGCAAACATCATACTCAATGGTGAAGACTAAAAGCTTTTCCTCTAAGATCAGGAACAAAGCAAGGATGTCTGCTTTCACAACTTCTATTCAACATAGCACTACTGGAAGTTCTAGCCAGAGCAATTAGGCAAGAAAGAGAAATAAAAAGCATTCAAACTGGAAAGGAAGATATAAAATTATTTCTGTTTGCAGATGATGTGATCTTATTTGTAGAAAACCCTAAACATTCCACAAAAAAAACCCAACTGTTAGAACTAATAAATGAATTCAGCAAAGTAGCAGGATACAAAGTCAACACACAAAAATCAGTTGCATTTCTGCACACTAACAATGAAAAATCTGAAAAGAAAACTACAAAAACAATCCCACTTACAATAGCATTAAAAAGAATAAAATACTTAGGAATTAACTTAACCAAGGAGGTGAAAGACTTGTACAATGAAAACTACTAAATATTGCTGAAAGAAATTAAAGAAGATATAAATAATGGAAACACATCCCATGATCATGGAATGGAAGACTTAATATCGAGATGTCAATACTATCCAAAGTGATCTACAGATTCAATGCAATCCTTATCAAAATCAAAAGGACATTTATTGCAGAAATAGAATAACCCATTCTAGAATTCATATGGAATCTCAAGGGACCCCAAATAGCCAAAATAATCCTGAAGAAGAACAAAGCTGGAGGACTCACACTTCCTGACTTCAAAACTTACTACAAAGCTATAGTAATCAAAACAGTGTGGTTACTGGCATGAAGGCAGACATATAGACTAGTGGAATAGAAAAGAAGACTCAGAAGTAAAATATTGCATATATGGTCAAATAATTTTTGACAAGAGTGCCAAGACCATTCAATGGAGAAAGGACAGTATTTTCAATAAACAGTGCTGGGAAAACTGGATATCTATTTGCAAAAGAATGAAGTTGGACCCTTATCAAACACCACATGCGAAAATTAACTCTGAAATGGATCAAAGACTTAAATGTAATACCTAAAACTATAAAACTCTTAGAAGAAAACATAGGGCAAAAGCTTCACGACATTGGACTTGACAATGATTTCTTAGATATGATACCAAAGGCACATGCAACAAAAGAAAAAACAGATGAACCGACTTCATAAAAATTTTGTGCATCAAAAGACACAATCAACAGAGTAAAAAGGCAACCCATAGAATGGGAGGAAATATTTGCAAATCATATATTTGATAAGGAATTAATATCCAGAATATCTAGAGAACTCCTAAAACTCAGTAACAAAAAAAAAAAAAACCTGATTAAAAAAATGGCAAAGGACATGAATAGACATGCCTCCAAAGAAGATATACAAATGGCCAATAAGCACATGAAAAGGTGCTCAACATCACTAATCATTAGGAAAATGTAAGTCAAAACTATACTGAGATACGATCTCACATCTATTAGGATGGCCACTATCAAAACCCAGAAAATAACAGGGGCCGGCCTGGTGGCATAGTGGTTGGGTTTGCACACTCTGCTTCCGTGGCCCAGGGTTCATGGGTTCGGATCCCAGGCACAGATCTATGCACTGTTTATCGAGCCATGCTGTGGCAGGCGTCCCACATATAAGGTAGAGGAGGATGGGCACAGATGTTAGCACAGGGCCAATCTTCCTCAGCAAAAAAACAAGACAAAACAAAACAAAACAGAAAATAACAAATGTTGGTGAGGATGTGGACAAATTGGAACCCATAAAGATTTCACTGTTGGTGGGAATGTAAAATGATACAGCTGCTATGGAAAACAGTATGGATGTTCCTCAAAAAATTAAAAACAGAATTACTGAATGATCCATCAATTCCACTTCTGGGTATATAGCCCAAATAATTGAAAGCAGAGTCTCAAAGAGATATGTGTACACCCATGTTCATAGCAGACTTATTCACAGTAACATGGAAGCATGGAAAACATGGAAGCAACCCAAGTGTCCACTGATGGATGGATAAGCAAAATGTGGTATACACATTCAATGGAATACTGTTCAGCCTTAAAAAGGAAAGAAATTCTGACATATGCTACAACATGGATGAACCTTGAGGACATTGTGCTAAGAGAAATAAGCCAGTCACAAAAACACAAATACTGTATGATTCCATTATATGAGGTACTTAGTCAAAATCATAAAGACAGAAAGTAGAATGGTGGTTGCCTGGGGCAGGGTGTAGGGGGGAATGGAAGGTTACTGTTTAATGGCTAAAGAGTTTCAGTTTTACAAAATGAAAAGTTATGGAGATGCATGTACAATATTATGAAATAATTTAATACTAGTGAACTATATACTTCCAAATGGTTAAATTGGCAAATTTACATGTTATGTATACCACAATAAATGAGTACTGACTCCTTATGATTTATCAAGTCAAAAATTGCCTGCCTTAAAAGCAGAGTTGCTAGGGGAGGCAAGAGCCAGGCTTTTGAGGCTGATCACGCTGCCTCAGCTGGTCCTAATGGATAGAGACCATCCCAACCCCTTCCCTGCAGCAGCCCAAGAAGAGCTGGAGGGCAGGGCCGCAAGGTGAAGTGTAGGAGAAACTTTTATTTTTCCACGCAAAAATTTCCTCTACCAAACTGCAACTTGACTTGTAGCATCCCTAGAGTAGACGAATTACGTATCAAGTCCACAATCACTTCATCGGTTTACATGTGAAAGTGTTCCAAATATCTTTTTGAAGTCAGGTGTTGGCAGGTTAAAATAATTAACTTGGATCACATGCTTGCTGTGGGTGAGACATATGGGATATGAATTATAAATGATATTTTAAAAATAGAAAATGTAAGGCTCACAAAATTAAGAGAGAAAAGTTTCCTCTTATTCAATAGCTGCCTCTCATAATTTTCATTGAGGGAGTAAAAAAAAAAATCTCAATTCCTTGCCTCATTTTATTCTTTGGCTCCACCCGATAAAGCAGAAATTGCCCATTGTCCAGGCAGGACTAGTAACATTTTTTTGTAGATAGAGTTAACCACTGCCTCTCTATGCTTCAGTTCTCTCATCTGTAAAATGGGAAGTAATTATAGCACTCACCTCAGAGAGTCCTTTGAGGATTAAAGGAGCTACTACAGGTAAAACGCTTAGAACAGAGGACACACATGGAAAGTGTTCTCTAACCATTAGCACTTAGCCATCATCCACAAGGAGAACATGTTCACACTAGGATATATTTGAAGCTGGCTTTATCTATAGAAAAGCTCATTTCTGATTTGATACTCAATTAATTGTACTTAGACTAATTGTTTTCAATCTTAAATATGCACAAAAACCACCTGGGGAATGTTGTTAAATGCAGAGTCTAATTTAGTAGGTCTGGGGTGGGGCCTGGGATTCTGCACTTCTAACAAGCTCCCAAGGATAACTATGCCGCTGGTCTCTGGACCACATTTTGAATGGCAAGGATTTAGAGAACCCATCTCACGCCCTCCTATTTACTTCGGAATACAGCTTCCAGTCCCTCTGGGAAGGCTGCGAAACACTTGACTATCTCCCTGCTCTAAGGCAGTTCTAACAGATGGCTGCACGGTGGGATGCATATTTGGTAATATTCCAAAAGACCTCTTCCTCAACGTGAAGTAGGATGCAGGGAGGAGAAGCAGGGTGACAGGCTTCCAAGACAGCTTTCCAGCCTCCGTCGATCAGTTGTGTAGAGAGTGGCTTCATTATTCCATTTAGAGCTAAAGACTATTAGGTATCAATTTATTCTACTGTAAACACAAGCACTTATTTTAAAGTCAAATATAAACTAATTTTGTTGAATTATGCATACTTTCTTCTATAACTTGTGATAAACAGAGGCAGTGTATAAGTATCAGAGAATAAAAGATGCTTTTCAAACATGAATGCAATAAAAAGAAAATGGTAGAACACATCCACAACCCATGGTATTTAAATTCATTCCTGATTTTTATAAGAGTCATAATAAGTAATATTTATTACTTTTAGCCTTTAGAAACATGCTTTTATGCCTACTGCCATTTCAACATTGTGAGCTATTTTAATCTAACTTTGCTTTTCTAGAAGTTGTTTACAAGAAAACAGAATAAACAGAAGAGATAAGAATGGTGCCAGAAAATAGGATCATGTACTATAAATTCTAAAGTAAACTGAATAAATTTATAATCCTGAAATAAATATACTGGAAATTAAAATAAAATCTTTAGGACAAACTCATACAGTTGTAACAAGAGGAAGAATAATACCCTACTTGCATAGTTACAAACTTTATTTGCAAAAATCCTGTAACTGCTCTTTTAAATAATTATACGCATAGGATATGTCTTAGGAACTTCCTAGCCTTTACACATTCAAAACGTATAAAAATGTTAAGCATAGTTGTTGAGGTAATTGCCCGTCTTGTGACCATCTTAACTGGGAAAAAAAGGTTTCTCCTAGAAGGGACTGTGTTTGGCAGGCTAATTTAATGGCATTTGTGGAGAAACGTCTCATCTTTTGGACTTCTGGGCTATCACCTCCATGTCGTATTTTTATAATTAGGCAACTTGACCAATCTTTTGTGAAGTAGAACAGTTCTCTCCTCCGCCATGCCAATTAGCACAGATGTTACTTTATTTAACAAGGGTTTTTCCCTCTCCACTTACATGTGCTCAGACCAACTGATGAAACCACCCAGCCAGCACTGGCGCCTCTAGCTGAGTTTCTCATACTGTTGTGGGCTGGGGAGAACCATATGCGTGCTTTCCCTTGCTGTTCTTGGCACCAAAAGTAAGCGTCTGCACAATAGCTGACCCAGATAGAAGGGCCTCGGCCAAGGCTGTTTTTCGTATGGCAAAACTAATCGACTCGGGTGAGGATGAAATGTGCACCCTTGTACCACCATTCTCTGGGCTAACTGACCCCATAACGTCCCATTAGAGACAAACAAAAAAGGGTACCCTACAGCAAATCCCAGCTGAGGAACAAACTTGGTTTAAGAAATAATTTAAATTACAATTGGTAAAGGAAGCCAAGTGTTGGAACAGCTTTAACATAAATACCACCAATTCTGAGGCTTCGGGAAACAAAAAAAAAAAGGTGAGAAGGAAACACAGTTCTCTAAATTACCTGGTTTACATGCCTATTATACTTTTGTTAATTCACCCCTTAAACTAATTCATAAAAATCCCATTTCTCACTATGTACCAACAATTCCTATTAGTTTCTGCATGTGGTTGGTGAATGCCACTGGGAAATGAAGTGATTTTTCAGGCCTTAGAAAAGGCCAGAGTAAAGCCTAATACATCAGAATCCTTACACAGCACCCAAGACCCTCAACAGCATTCATTCATTCATTCCTAAACATTTACTGAGTGCCAGACACAGGGGATACTGAGATGGAGACAAGCGCCTGCAAGAGCCTTATAACTGAATACAAGTAGTTCTCCAACAGTCAAAGCAAAGGAAGTGTTTGCAGATAACCTAGGACACCCCCCATCTCAAGAGGTGGCTTCCATAGATTTGGGGAAGGGCTGTGAAATTGGCAGCTTAAGTAGGGCCACAGCTACCTACTGAAAGTGCTTAAAGCTTCCAGAGGGTGGCAGGGAAGGCTCCATGGGACATAAGGTCCTTGGGCTGAGACTGTAAAGAACTCTACGAGTTTTGTGGCCACAAGAATCATTTTCATCAGAAGAGACAGTGGAGCAAAACTGCAGAGGTGTGAGACAGTGTGGTTGGTCTGTGGGAACTGAAACAGTGGTGCATTCCTGAAAGGCTGGGGAGGAACTGCAGGGAGGGCTGATGATAAGGCAGGACGGGATGAGATGGGCAAAGGGTGCAGGCTGGGCCTTAAAATCGCAGGATTTATCCTGGTGAGAAGGAGCCCCTGCAGAGTTCTGATGGGGAGTCAGACACTGAGTTAGACACTCACAGTGAGCAAGCTGGTGTTATGAAATACTTGGGATGTATGTAACCATTAATAAAATGGACTTATTCTAAAATTCCTAATTAACATGATACTGTTAGTTACCGAACTGAGAAAAAATGAATACAGAAAGTATAATCTTTCTATATCCTCGTTCCCCTAACCCAACAAATTCAGAAGCTGCATGTCAAACTCACAGCAGAGTCAGTTCCTGTTTTGATAGTGTGAATTTGTTCCAACAAGATTGATGGATCAGGGAACAACTGAACATAATGCAAAGTTCATGTTTGCTTATGCACAAGTGCATCCACAAGAAACACTAGGCGAATGCAAAACATTGCACGTGGCTGAACTGAGACATGTAGGAATACACAAAGTGCACACATGCACACACCTCAGATGTCTGCAGCCACCTCAGGTCACAGTGCGTGTGATGGGCTACACTTATAACCCACATCCATCAGATTCCAGATCATTCTCCTTCCTCTACCTCCTAGTAACTCAAAAGCTTGCAACTCTTCTGATGTCCACTTCCCCAACCAAGCTTCAGGTCTTGTTCAAGTAAAGGATTATATTGTAGTATTCATTTGTTTTGTAATCATTTAACATGTGTAAAACCGTGCTACCCCTTTTATTTTATGTGTCACTGATGAAGTTTTTGAGTGTTGTTCCCCAATCCCACTTTTCCCATGAGTCCTGTGGTTTTTAATGCATGATTTTGCACAGCATGGTGATTTGGGGGAATGTACAAACCACCTATAACAGAATGGACTGTTCTGAAGACGACTTGTTCATTTGAAGATGAATATATTCATCATAATCATACTGATACCTTTTTTTACAAAGGTAATTGCGGAAAAGCTTTACTCTAGAGATCACGGCAGCACGCATTAGGGCTAACTGAACTCTGACTCTGCAGGAGGAGTGCGGGTGCTCCCTGTGTTCACTCCTCATGTCTTCCTCCCCAAGAGGGCCCTGCAGCCCTGAGCCTCCTCTCAAGGGAAGGCCCACAATCCAGAGCCCCAGGAAGACATGGTCTTTCTCTCTTAGATGTTGATAAACAGATACGGTGCCGAGAACTGCTGTGGCCATCTTGCTTCTAACCTGGGAAAGGGCCTGTCCTGAGCAGGGCAGAGAGGTGGAAAGAACGTGGGTCCTTGAAGACACTGATGAGCTTCTAAACCACTGGTTCTAAACCTTGACTACACATCTGAATAACCTGGGAAGCTTTTAACAATTAACAAGGCCCAAGCCCCACCTCAGAGATTCTGACTCAGTACTTCTGTTACTCGTGTTTTTGTGTGTGTGTGTGTGAGGAAGATCGGCCCTGAGCTAACATCTGTTGCCAATCCTCCTCCTGTTGCTGAGGAAGACTGGCCCTGGGCTAACATCCGTGCCCATCTTCCTCCGCTTTACATGGGATGCCGCCACAGCATGGCTTGACAAGCGGTGCGTTGGTCCGCACCCGGGATCCAAACTGCGAAGCAGAGCCGTGAACTTAACCACTATGCCACTGGGCCGGCCCCTGCTACTGGTATTTGTTTAAGCTCTCCAGGTGATTCTAATGTGCAGTCAGGAATGAGAATTCCTTTGGAATTATGTGAACTAGTAACTTTCCTTATTATCTGAAGCAGTTTGAGTCAGAATTTCCATTCTATTCAGCTTAAAGCATCCTAAATGATGACATTCTCTGTGGAATGAAATGCAAGGTCCAGGACTAAGTCTTTAAATTCAATTAGTCCATCTGAGAAATTTAACTCTCAATTCCTGGCAAAAGAATTAGGCCTCCTCATTTATTTGAGAAAAAGATCTTATGCCTACCCACTTTCAAACCTAATTCTGAAGACCTTCATCAAGGGTGTCAAAAAAGGAGTTTAGGGGGCCAGCCCAATGACGCAGTGGTTAAGTGGTTAAGTGGTTAAGCTTGGTGCCTTCCACTTCAGCGGCCTGGCTTTGCGGGTTTGGATGCTGGGTGCAGACGTACACCACTCATCAGCCACACTGTGGTGGCGACCCACATATAAAGGAGAGGAAGATTGGCACAGATGTTAGGTCAGGGCTAATCTTCCTCAAGACAAGAAAAACTAAGAATATTGGCAACAGATGTTCACTCAGGGCTAATCTTCCTCAGCAAAAAAAAAAAAAGAGTTTAGTCATAATAGAGACTGAGGATAGGTGACTGACTGTAGACACTGAGGGAAAAACCAACACATTTATTCTGGGCAGTAAATAGATGTTAATAGTTTCATCACTGTCCAGCTGGATGAAACTTGACTGTTGTCCAGAGATGAATTTAAGATTTCTATAAATGTTAGCATGATCACAGAGTGGTACCTTGCTGGTTTCATTCTTATTTTCTGCACTTTCATTTTTAAAAGTATTGTTCTTGTCTTTTGTTTTTTTTTTGTGAGGCAGATTGGCCCTGAGCTAACATCCATGCCAATCCTCCTCTTTTTGCTGAGGAAGACTGGCCCTGGGCTAACATCCATGACCATCTTCCTCCACTTTACATGGGACGCCACCACAGCATGGCCTGACAAGCGGTGCGTCGGTGCGCGCCCGAGATCCCAAGCGGCGAACCCCAGGCCGCCACAGCGGAGCGTGCGCACTTAACTGCTTGCGCCACTGGGCCGGCCCCTCAAGAGTATTGTTCATGATATTTTATGGAATATGTATCTTTATATCATGATGAATGAATAAGAGATGCATGTGGAGTATAAAAATATGCTTCAAACCCAAAAGATTGCCTAGAATTTAGACTGAGAACATCCTGAAGTTAAGCAATTTGGCAGCATTTCTTACTGTTTATTCTAAATTGATTGGGGCGTTATTCTGCACATGAGGCCTCCTTCAATTTTTGGACCGTGTGGCAGTAGGTGTATGTGGGACAGATTAATGACATAATTTGCCAGTTCTTTACACTTCCTTGCTAATGGAACCCCTGAGTTCTTTGCGGGGACACATGAAAGGATTCAGATAAATGTTGCAAATTTACATAATCTTATTTACAATTCTGTCCTAACTTTGGGATGGGCTCCAAGAATAACAAGGTGATGATGATCAAGAAGTCAGGGTGATTACCTGAAAGTGATCCTAGGTGCCGGTCTGAAAGACCCTTTCTGTTGCAGGGACAAGGTATGGTTGGAACGGGTTTATTTAAATAAGATCAGACCATCTTTAAGAGTTCATTAAAGAGGCAAAATAAGAAAGATAGGAAACTTTAAAGAAGAACAATAAGAAAATCAAAGGTAAAAAAAAAAAATTGGGAAAATAGACCAAGAAAGCCAGGAATGAGAGTCTAGTCAGGGGTCTATGAACAAACAGTGGGGGGGTGGGGAAAGTGTCCCCTTTCAGAACTCCTTTTCCAGTTGAAAGATTTTTCTTTATTCTTTTCTTTCTTGTTTTTCAAAGGTAGCCCATAACGTTTTTTTTTAGGTGAGGAAGATCAGCCCTGGGTTAACATCCGTGCCCATCTTCCTCTGCTTTATATGCGACGCCGCCACAGCATGGCTCGACAAGCAGCGCGTCAGTGCGCGCCTGGGATCTGAACCTGCGAAGCCCGGGCCGCCGCAGCAGAGCACGCGCACTTAACCGCTGCACCACAGGGCCGGACTCGCCCACAACTTTTAATAAGATGCAACTGTAATGATAGACATGCTTATTACGAGGCCTAATAAAGCATGCATGGTGTACTCTCTGTGTAAATGGTTATGCTTAGTATTATTCTTAGGGTCAAGTGAATTCTGTTTTTGTTTTTCTTTTCTCATATTATTAGTTCTTCATGGTAATGCTAACATGTCTTCCTGGTACCATCCATGTTTTTTTATTTTATCATCACTGCCATAAGATAGAAAGGTCCTGGATTTTTCCAACAGCTGCAGTTCCTTCTTGGGGCCTTTCCTAACCTAAAGCATGCTTTTAATTTAACTAGGAAAAGTCACCTCCTTTGACTCTAGGACTTGGGGAACTGATATTACCTTTGTGCAGAGAAAAAAAATGCCCCTTCTCCAGGCAAATACAGCCCCTAGAGCTGGGCGTGCTGCTCAGTGAACAGAGCTCAGGCTGGTTTAGCACCCCCTGCCCCTTCAGCAGGGCTCTCGTGAGCAGTCCACAGACTGCGTTACTGATACCCTGGAACTCTGCCTCTTTCTCCCATGCTTCAGGGGTGAGGTTCCTGGTGCTCACCACCTGCAATACTTCCGTGTGTACGAATTCCTGACACATGGGCATCTTGGAGCAGAAAACTGGGAGGGAAGAGTGTAGGGTTCAGGGAAAGAGAGGAAGCTGTGGTAAAGGTGCCCAAGCCTCTGAGTGACCCTCTGGGCACAGCAGCTCCAGCATGAGGGACAACCAGAAAGGTGTTCTTTGGGCTGGCCCCGTGGCTTAGTGGTTAAGTGCGTGCGCTCTGCTACTGGCGGCCCGGGTTCAGATCCTAGGCACACACTGACGCACCGCTTCTCCGGCCATGCTGAGGCCGCATCCCACATACAGCAGCGAGAAGGATGTGCAGCTATGACATACAACTATCTACTGGGGCTTTGGGGAAAAAGAAATAAATAAATAAAATTAAAAAAAAAAAGTTAAGACCAATAGCATTAAAAAAAAAAAAAGAAAGGTGTTCTTAGCCTTAAGGTTTCAATGCCAGGTGAATACTGCCTGTCTGATACAGATCCCCTCTTTGTTCAGTAGGCCTGGAACTCCTGACAGGAGCAAAGCCATTCTTTCTGGAATTAAAGCTCAGTGGATTAAAAATGTAGCTTCCTGGAAAAGTTGACATAGTTGCTTTAAAGAATAAATGATGAGACACTAGGGGCAGAAGATTTAAAAGCAGGAAGACACTGTAAGAGAAAGTGGTGATGCCATGGAGGGGAAAGAGAAGGACAATCTAAGAGCCTCCACAACTTGGCCTCTGGCCTTGCCTGACCTCCATCTGCACAGGACAATTCAGAGCCCTCACTTCCTTCCCCACTGTGCACATGTGCACTTGAGGGCACAAATTACTGTCCCCAAGGCAATGTGTCATTGAAAGACTGAATAAATGTCAAGTTTCAAGAAAGGTCATTGGAAGGAAACAGATACTATCCATGACACATTTAATTTAGCATGATACAAAGCCACAGGAATTTCTGGACAGGGATTCTAAATATTTCTAATTGCTTTGCTTGAACTCTCCCCAAACCATTGTCTATGCCTCCTGGGCAGCGTTCACCACGGGTACAGTCTGGCATCTTTGCATTTTATGGAGATGATGGAGATAAAGACAAACGATGGAGGAAGAAGGCCCAGCATGAGGAGGATAAGTGTCTCATTTGTCCCCAAACGGCACCATCTTCACTGTCCTAAAAAAGGTATTACAGTTAAGGTTCAGCACTCCATTTCCTGTGGTTCTGCTTTCATAGGCTCCTCAGATTTTCTGGTTAAAAATAAATTTACTGAAGCACAAAGATGTTTAAAGGTGATCATAAAAGCTGTTTACAAAAGTTAAATTAAAAATGTCATCCTATAAACTGTTGACGACAGAGAGCTCTTTGTGATGCTCCCTTTGATGGTTACACTTCTTTGCAACGGAATTATGTGAACTAGGTAAGGCAAAAAAGATGGAGACAGGAGGAAGGAACACTCCTACAAAGATTTATGGTCCACCTTCTCTGACCTTGAGCTGATGCTCTGGCAGAACAACTGTGAGCAAGGTTCATGGAACACTGAATGATTAAATAAATGTCATGCTTCAAATATCTGAGTTCATTTTGGCCTTAGATTAAAATTCCTTTCATGAGACTTAAGCTAGAAAAACTGCTGATGTCTAAATTCATTTTATATCTATTCATTTCAGTAAACTATATTATATGGGAATTTATTTTAAATGGGACTGTATTTTAATTCAGTTATCATTAGTATTACTGATTACACAATGGAAGATTACAAATATATATTTATTAATTGAAAAACCCCTATAATTAGATACATTCTAGATGCCAACTTTCAATTTCATCTAGAAGTCCATAAAGAAATTCATTATAATCAATACTTTCCACATAATATATGTTCTTAGGAAGTATATATCATTGACTGAAGAGAAAATCAGATAACTAGGAAAATTCTGGCCTACTGGGAATGCCACTGCTCAATTTCTCTCTTCCAACTACCAATCTAACTCAAGAGCCTAAAAATCTATCACTAAAACATCATTGATACAAGAGAACTTGCTCTTTTCAAATGCAAATGTTTTAGGGAAGGATTAAATAAACCATTTTGGCAATTAATACTTTAGGGATAATTTGCCTATCGAACTATCTAGCCACATCCCTCCACCTCCTTTCCACATTGTCTTGGACTTCTCTAAACCTTTCCCCTTACCAGAGATTGGTTTAGGAGTGGGCATGGGATTTAATTTTGGCCAACTAATGGGATAGGAGGGAAAGCCCGCTGGGAAACTAAATAGACTTCTCTAGAAGATGTTGTGTTTGGTTGGGGGAGGGAGGGATGACAGGACACACACCTGGCTCTGTGGAAGCCCTCTTGAGAACATGATGGGAGCAAGTTGAGGGCAAAGCCAATACACTGGGGACAGCAGAATAGAAAGCTGGTGATGTCAACGAACAGCTGAATTATCCAACTCTAGACTTGCCTGTCTCAGGACTCTTGTTATTTGAAACAATAAGCAACCAATTTCCTCATTTGAGATAATAATTTCTCTTATTTTTACCAAAAGCAACTTGATATAATCCCAACTATTTTACATTCTGCCAGAGGATGTAAGGGAGAAGAGAACACCTACAGCAGATATTGTTGACTGCCTATTCAATATCTACCACCACTATCTGTCCTAGTAAGTTGTTGGATTTTCATAAGGGAAAACAATGGTCATGTTTAATGGAAGAATAAATATGTTTGTGGCTCAAGTCTGATCTCTCAAATGAAGCTTGTCTAGACCAACAAAGCCCATGGTGGTCTATCTTCTGAATCCGTATTATTTATTGTCTTTACTGCTTATATGGCATTATAAACCACACAATGCCTCTCATGAGTTATATTTTTATTTATTTATTTACTTATTTTTTGCTAAGAAAGATTCGCCCTGAGCTAAAATCTGTGCCAATCTTCTTCTATTTTCAATGTGGGTCGCCGCCACCACACTACGGCCGCCGATGAGTGGTGTAGGTCTGTGCCCATGATCTGAACCTGGGCCACCGAAGTGGAGCATGCCAAACTTAACCACTAGGCCACGACAGTTTAATTATTACTTAACTTTTGATGTGTTTCCCCCTCCCCCAATTTCAGTGTAAGCACCGTCATTGAGAATGCTCTCATATTTTTTATATAGATATGTCTTAAATTCCAATTTCTACATGACAAGTAGATCAGGTAATATTCAGGTTGTCTATACTTCCAGAAGTAAATATGAGTCTGCTTTCAAATTTGTTTTCATTTATCTGACACTTTCTGTTAAATTTTGTTGTGATAAAGAATAGATCAACAAATACTACAAAAATAAATTCTACTAGTATGACCATGGTATATATTCAAACTACAGCAAAGATGAGTGCATGCAGGGGTCACAAAGACACAAAATGAGCACCCCCAGTGGTGCTGTGAGCCTGCAGGTGGTGGGTACTTCATTACACATCCTGTTTTATGCAGGGTTTCCAGCTCAATTCTAATTTCCTGTGGTTTAGAGAGGATTCTGAACCATGGATAAGTTTAGATCTTTCGAGACTGGTATGTAATTATCACAAAGCAGAGCAAAATGTCTTGCAGTTCATCAGGACCTTAGAAAAAAATCTTAATTGGCTGATGTGCTTAAATTTTAGAACTTATACACCAATCAATTTTAGAGTTTTTCTTATATTCAGTGTTTTCTCTATTCTTTAACCTTAGCAAAGATATTCTTGGAAAGCGATTTGGCAACAATCATAAAACATGACTAACAGTGCTAAAACAAGTAAAAAATTACTTAACAGTCAGATGAATGATCAACTAAAATAGATTTCTAGAAAACTAAGTATTGGATGTCATTTACATTATCATGCAAAATAAAGCATAAAAAATTAAAAGTATCAAAATTTTCAATTTTTCTCTTCAAGACTAAGAAGTCAGAACTTAATTAAAACCTGGGTTTGAATTAGGTGAGCCCTAAAGGCTCTTTTGGGAAACAAAGCAGAGGGAAAATTGCCTTCATGAATAAATACCAATCCTCAAAACAATACTACTACTGATAATGAAGGTAGGTCAATTTTTAAAACTTCCTACTAGTTTGCTCACATTTCAGAAAAGAAGTATAACGATGTCTTTCATAAATATACGGCACAAAGCTTACTTTGTTACCTCTTTAAAGACTTAGCTGAGTTTTGCACTCTTTTATTATACAGCCATCAGGGTCATTAACAGGAATAAATGTGATACATCTTCATCTAGAGAAGACAGCCTGTGGGTTACAGCAAGGCTTGATATGATACACAAAAAGGCCATACTGAGAGGAGATAAGTTCTACAACCTAATACATGACGCTTGTCCAAAATATGTCACACTTACATTAATTTTGGAAATCATTTCTCAACGACTAGATTAGAACCATTATAAGCAGGTTTTACCATATAGCTATGACTAGATTATCTTTGTTTTAATGTCTGTTTTCAACTGCTATTTTAGCCTTCTGTTAACTGACATCAATAATTTCTTGACCCTGGGCCACTTTAAAGATCAACTGAGCCTTGAAATCTGAAAGGTATCATATAGTCTAAGGCACTGGAGACTCAAAGCAAGAGATGTCTTTGCTTCAATTTCTGGGCACTTGCTTGTATGAGAAATTGCTGCTGCTGCTGATGTTAATGAAAAACTATTCTGAACTTTTTTGAGGACATGGAATATTCTTGTATCACACCAACCTGGGCTGGAAATGAAAGCAAAGTGGGCTCAGGGATGGAAGGTACCCTGTCATAATCTCTGGTGCCACTGGGACCACTCTGGGGGTGGTATGTGGCTCCCATCAGAGAATGATTCCCAGCTATAGGCCTGAACATTTTCCAGCTGTGCTTTGTTAGGCCATGATAAGCAATAATCTCAGCTTAAATCAATAAAGGTTTACTTCTCACTCATATTTCATGTGAATCAAGGGTTGGCAGGTGGACTCTGCTCATTGTGCCAGAGAAAAAGAGGGCGTTGTGGAAGGTCTTGCAGTGGCAATACATTCACACCACTTCCACTCACAACTCACTGGACAGAACTAGTCACACGGCTCTGACAGATCACAAGGGACAAGGAAGTGCAATCCTATCAATTGCCTAGAATGAAGGAGAACTGGAACTATTTGGCAATGAGCATCGACTACAATACCCTTATTTCATAAAATAATAAGATAACCTATTACTTGGAAAACCATGGGCTTTCTCTTAAAAATTTCTGCCTACTTACTTGTCACAAGTTAGGAAATATATTAAATTTTGAATAATAATTTGGCATTCTGCTTCGTGGTTCACAGCAGGTCTATGTAGAGAGAGTTAGTTTAGACTCTATTTCTATTTTTGCTCAATTTCTCAGTTTTAAGTTACAGTATCACCATAAAGAAAATAATTAATTGGTGTTGTAGACTAATCCATATGCCACCAAAATATGATGAAATGCAAATGAAACATGTCTCCATATGCCTTTCTCATTTGTTATTCCTTATTCTGGTTCTTCATAGACATGTTCTTTGTACAGGCAGACATCTCCCTATTTATTATGCCAATACCTTCTATTTTTGTTGTAATTTTTAGTTATTTTAAATCTAAGTTATATACGTAACACTTTGAAGAGTCAAATGGTGCTACAAGGCTTGTTATGAAAAACAGTTCACACAGCCCCACCCTCCACTTCCTGCTCTCCAGAAGCAACCACTTTCAATTCTTTTACCCATTTTTTTTCATCTCTTTATCTCTAGCTTATATTGCTACTTCTTGATTTTTCTAGAGAGTATTATACACTGATTTTCCACTATGGAAAATGAAGATTTAGCTCTATTGACCACCATCACCTGCTCCCTCCCCTTCCTATGCAAACACACAGTTCCCACACCCCATCTTCTCAACAGAATTTTAGCACAATTTTGATTAGATTAATAGTCAATAGGCTTACATTATTATGTCTGTAAATTTTAGTCATCGCTCAGTTACAAGGTTTATCATAAGCTTTCTTTCTTCTCTTGTACACTCTTTGTTTTTCTTTGGGTTACCAATTGTCCTATGTTTTAATGGCTTAGTTTTTATAAAGTTATCACTAATTCAAATCCAAATTTATCCCTAGTTGTCTAAATCTTTCAATTCGTTCAAATATATTAGTCATTCTTCCAATTTCATCTTTTTGAAGAAAACTTTCTGGAACCTTCTGACTCGCTCCAATCTGGGTTGGCTGCTGCTCTCTGGACCTGCTAAATAGCTGTGCTATATATAGTCTTGGGATCTCCCTACATTATTCTGAGGAATCTTTTTGTCTTGCTCTGGTTACTCTGTTTCCTTGTTCTTATGTATTTCTCATCCTTAGCGTATGTCCTCATCTTTGTAGAGCACATCCTCCAGTGGATTCTCAAAATGGGTGCATGGGAATAAATTTTTTGAATCTTCAATATCTGAAAGTAGCTTTATTCTACCCTCACACTTAATTAGTTTGGCTAGGTGTTGAACAGAGCTAGAAGTAATCTTCTCTCAGAACTTTGAAGGTATTCCTCCATTGTCTTGCTTCTAGTGTTGCTATGCAAAATTTATAGCTATTCTAATTCCTAATTCTTTGTTGGAAATCTTTTTTTCCCCCCAACTCTACAAGTTTGTAGGATATCTCTTTGTTTCCAGAGTTCTGAACTTTTTCAGTGATGTATCTGAATGTGGGTTTGTTTTTACTTGTGTGGGACTTTCTATGGACTTTTAAATCTGAAAACTCAGATCTTTCATTAGTGGAAAAATTTATTGACTGTATTTTTGCTTATTTCCTTCCTTTCATTTTCTCTATTCTATTTTCCTAGAGCTCCTAATTTTCAGATTTTTGAACCTCTCGGGTTGGTTCTCTAATTTTCTTATATTTTGCTCTCTTACCTTCCATTTCTGTTCACTGTAAAGTGGGCTGGGTGTTTCCCTGGAGAACCCCTAAGGTCAGCATAATTGTGTTTTTTTAAATTTGTGACTAGAGAAAACTCTAGGGCTATATATACGGGTATTCTGGGAAGCGAGTGGGGTGAGGTCTGGGGATCTCAAATTCAGTGTTTAAATCTATTCATCATCCCTTTTCCAGTAGGTTGGTCCCACACTTGAATGTGCCTGATCTCTCTCAGTCCAGAGACACTCTGTTTTATGCTTTCCAAAGAACTAAACGTCCAGTCTTCTGCCAGAGTGGGGAAGGGAATCTAATTGCTTCTTGAAGAGACTTCTGACAAATCCTCACGTCTCCAGTTCCACCTTCATCTCATTTCCAGTTTCTGAGCTTCCAGAGGATTTCATAATCTAAATCAAGTTGCTTCTTGGTTTTTACCTACCGCTGACTTAGCAGTCAGCTTTCTTAGGCTGCTAAGGTAAGTTACCACTTAACATCTGCTTTCCAAGTAACAAAATTTTGCTGCTGTTGTCTTCTATCCAGTTTTCTTATTCCTTGAGCGTTTATCCTTAACTACCCTAACTGTCCTTGGAGTGGAGTTTAGGAGGGAGCAGAGCTAACTGCTTACATTAAAGCCGCCATCTTTACATGAAAATTCCATTCTGCTTTTCCGCAAATTAGAGAATCACAGTTCCTACATATTGAAAGGGACTCCAAGAGAGTACATAGTGAATTCTTCCCTTCAGAGAGCAAAGTGTATTGTTTAACTTGCAGATGAGGTGGCTGAAGCCACCAGGAAGCTGCGTTTCTAGCCCAAGGTCACACACAGGCATACAGATAGACATCATGCTGTTCTCCAGTCTATGTAGCGAAAATAATGATCTCTCAAAGTTTTACAGGTATTTTTTCCCCCTAATTTAGGACTATTTCAGCAACAGCTAGATCCTTTTCTATAATACCTTACATTTGCACCCTCTTCCAGTGGGCAGATGAATTCTTCATATTAGAATATTAGGTGTTAAACTAATTACAAAATGTGGTTAAATGTTTTATTTCTTGTGAAGTTGGCTTAAAAAATTTCAGACACAAGCAGATTTACAAAGTAGTTGATATGCTGTAGATATGTCCTTTTGAGTAATGTATACAAAGGATCTTAGAGAGAGGCACACCATAATTTAAATATAATTTGTATAACTTTTTAAAACAAGTGATAGAATAACTATTTTTAATTTTCAAGAAATACTTACAACTGAAAAAAAAAAACCAGCCTGGTTTGTTGTAAGAGTTTTACTCTATTATATAGTATAATGCTCTTTGTTAAATTTTAGGGAAAAAACACAAGCTTTGACAAAAATGCATTTGTAGAGGAAGAAAGGACTGAGATTTGGGATTCAACTTATTTTAAATTGATGCTACCTTTTCTCCCCCTGCATAATATAGCCCATAGCCTTAAAATATTACTAAATTATAACAAAATTAAAATATTTTTGATGAAGGAATTCGTTTTAGTCCATAAAAATTTTAAGAGCTTTATAAAACTAGGCACTAAAGAAGCTTTAACAAATGCAACGCTCCAGAGGAAAATGAAGGATAAAAAGAAAACCATCCGCAAATACTTACAGATTCTTTTCTGCCCATAGTTTTGCTGTGTGAGCGGGAACGGGAGATGTTGCTAAAAAAGGAATCCTTTTTAGTAGCAGACGAAGGTGGGGAGCCAGTGAATTCCCTTCCTCCAGGCAAACTCTCAATGCTTGGAGATGAACTGATGTTTTTAGAACTTTGTCCTGTAAGAAAATTAAAGTAGAAATAATGAAACACCAGGCTCTTTCACTAAGCTACTGAATTTACTGCTTTTGATAAATGATCAGTCATGATACTTCTTTGTTCACAGTGTCAACATAATGACACTACGGAATATTAAAATGGGTGCATTTGTATGTATCAGAATAGCTGCCAATTTTTGTAAAACAATGACATACTGCTCTAGTTTTCTACATGTAATTTATAGTACAATAGTCCAAGTTTTGCACACATATAAAAAAACTGAAAAATCCAATTTTTAGAAATCACAGGGTAAATGACAGGATTTTCTCTTAAATAATGGAATTGTCCTTAATAATAGAAACCAGAAACTGTTATACTGCATATTATATTATTAATATCAAAAAATCTAAATCCTTCACCAGTGTTTCAAAAGAGCCTCTTTCCTTTTCATTAACTGTAGAACAGATATAAGGCTACCCTTGGCCTATGGTAGAAGCATCTGGAAATGGGACAAGGTATTAGCTCACAGAGCCAGCCCTGGTGGTCTAGTGGTTAAGATTCGGTGCTCTCACCGCCACAGCCCGGGTTCGTTTCCTGGTCAGGGAACCACACCATCCATCTGTCACTTGTCATACTGTGGTGGCAGCATGTTGCTGTGATGCTAAAAACTATGCCACTGGGATTTCAAATACCAGCAGGGTCACCTATGGTGGACAGGTTTCAGTGGAGCTTCCAGATTCAGACAGACTAGGAAGAAGGACCTGGCCACCCACTTCTGAAAAAATTGGCCATGAAAACCCTGTGAACAGCAGCAGAGCATTGTCTGATATAGTGCCAATTGTGAGAGGATGGCACAAAAAGACCGGGCAGGGTTCCACTCTGCTCTACACAGGGCTGCTAGGAGTTGGAATTAACTTGATGGCACTAACACAATTGGCTCACAGGGCCTCTTTCTTGACCTGTCCCCACATTAGAGTGGGGGGATCCCATCTGTGATTTCCCAGTAGTGCCTTTTTTACTGAGAGGTCTGGAGCCACAAACCTCCCTCAGACAGGAGCAAGGGTTCTAGTGAGTCCTGTGGAGAGGGTGGTGTGGTGTAGAAGACTGGTACAGAGAATTGGCTGCAGCCAGACTCATGCAGGTCTCACTTATACAGTGGGATACTCCCACAAGATTGTTATGGGGACTTAAGGACCTAGCAAAATACCTGGTGTGTATGCATTCATTCATTCAACCATTAGTAACTGAAGGCCTGGTAACTGCCAGACACTTATGGGTGCAGGGGGACAGTGGAAACTAAAACCATCAAAAATCCCAAGCTTTGAGGAGTTTATTTTCTAGTGAGGGGAGACAGACAAATACATTAGTAAAATATATATGATTTTAGATGGTAGTTAGTGCTATGGAGAAAAATAAAGCAGTAAAGGGGGATGTGAGTGTCAGTCCAATTTTAAATAGGATGGTCGGGGAAGGTCACTGAGAGTTGAGGTGCATTGACATTTGAGCAAAATCCTGAAGAAGGTGAAATACAGCTTTGCAGATAATACGAAGAAACAGCAGTGCAAAGGCCCCAAAGCAGGAACTTTGTGTGTTTGAGGAACAGCAAGACGGCCAGTGTGGCTACAGCTAAGAATGAAGGGGAAAAGGGTAGGAGATGAGGTTTGAGAGCAGCAGGGGATCAAAGCAGGTAGGGATTTGTGGACAATTTTGATTACTTTTATTCCAAGAAGGGAAGCCACTGGAAGCCACTAGAGGATTTGAGCAGAGGAGTGACACGATTTGACTTGATTTTAAAAGGATCAACCTGGTTGCTGTGTTGAGAATAGAATTAGGGGTGGGAGAGGGCCAAAACAAAAGCAGGGAAATCCGTTTTTGCCACTGCAAAACTCCAAGTAAGCAGAATGATCATAGCTCTTGGTGGCGGGAAGTGCTCAGACTCTGGACAACACTGACTAGGTTTACCGATGAATCCATTAGGGGTATGAGAGAAAGAGAGAAGTCAAGTTTAACTCCAGACATTCCAAAATTAGATAGTGGTGATAGTTGCGCATCTCTGTGAACATACTGAAAACCACTGAGTTATACACTTTAAAAAGGTGAATTTTATGGTATATGAGTTATATCTCAATAAAGCTATTATTTTTATAAAGTTAGTTTTCACATTAAACTCCCAGCAGTGACTAGCAGTAAAGGGCCTACCCATTTCCACCCAAAAGAGGGCTGCTCTAATAGAAAATCATGGCTGCAGAGTTCCCTAGCGAGCTGGCAGAGACTGTTGTGAGGTTTGCATCATGGTTTGACAACATCCCCCCACTTCCCAGTCCTGTTTCCGCCTCTTTTCCTTTCACAGGTGTTGTTCCTCAGTAAACCTTCTGTACTTCTAACCCCGTCTCAGAGTCTGCTTCCTGGAGAATCCAACCTGCAATGGACGATACCGGGGCTGAGCCTCGAAGGGTAGTAGAGGTGCCTCTGAGGTCAGGAAAGGAGAGAGAAGAACAGGTCCCAGGGCCTAGAAACATCTTATGCTTCCTTCAGGGTCTTGACTATCGCAGCTCCACCTGGACCTCACTCCTTCCCTTCTCTGCCTCCCCCTGTCTCCCACCCTCCTCCAGGGCTCTAAGTCTTAACTTCCCTGGGCTACGTTTTCATGGCTACAATCTCAAGTACAGGGTCCTAGAATGCTGGAGCTGAAAAAGACTTCAGGAACTAATTTAGTTTCTCTTTTTAAAATTAGACCACTAATACGTAAATACATTCTCACTATAAATTGGTTAGATGTGAAAAATGCCTTTATAAAAAAATAGCTTTACTGAGATTTAATTCATATACCATAAAATTTGCCTTTTTATTTTTTTGTGAGGAGATCAGCCCTGTGCTAATATCTGCCAATCCTGCTCTTTTTTTTTTGTTGAGGAAGACTGGCCCTGGGCTAACATCCACGCCCATCTTCCTCCACTTTATATGGGACACCGCCACAGCATGGCTTGCCCAGCAGTGTGTCGGTGTGCGCCTGGGGTCTGAACCAGCAAACCCCGGGCAGCTGCAGCAGAGCGTGCGCACTTAACCGCTTGTGCCACCAGGCTGGCCCCAAAATTTGCCTTTTTAAAAGTGTATAATTCATTTTAGTTTTTCACATTTAATTCACATTTGGTTTTTAGTATAGTCACAGAGATTCGCAACCATCACCGTCTAATTTTAGAACATTTTGTCACCCAAAGAGAAACCTTGTGCCCATTAGCAGTTACTCCCAATACTCCCTTCCCTATAGCCCCTGGCAACCACTAATCTACTTTCTGTCTCTATGGATTTGCCTTTTCTGGATATGTCATATAAATGGAGTGATACAGTATGTGGTCTTTTGTGACTGGCTTCTTTCAGTTGGCACAATGTTTTCAAGGTTCATTCATGCTGTAGCATGTTATCAGTACTTCGTTCCTTTTCACTGCCAAATAATATTCTGTTCTATAGAGATACCACATTTTGTTTATCCACTCATCAGTTAATAGACATTTAGCTTGTATCCATTTCTTGGGTATTATGAATAATGCTGCTATGAACACTCACGTATAAGTTTTTGTGTGGACATGTTTTCATTTCTCTTGGGTCTTGAGTGGAATTGCTCTGTTTAACATTTTGAGAAAATGCCAAACTGTTTTTGAAAATGGCTACACCATTTTACATTTCCACCAGCATTGTAGGAGTGTTCCAATTTCTCCACATCATTGTCAACACTTATTATTGGCTATCTTTTTATTTTAGCCATCCCAGTGGGTGTGAAGTGGTATCTCATTATGATTTTTATTTGCATTTTCCCAACGCAAATGACTAATGATGTTGAGCTTCTTTTCATGTGCTTATTAGACATCTGTATATTTTCTTTGGAGGAATGTCTACTCAAATCTTTTGCCCATTTTTAACATTAGGTTGTTTTTCTACTGTTTTATTGTTGAGCTGTAAGAATTCTTCTGGGTACAAGTCCCTTTTTAGATATATGTTTTGAAAAAAATTCTCCCATTCTGTGCATTGTCTTTTCACTTTCTTAATGGTATCCTTTGACACTTAAAAGGTTTAAATTTTGATGAATCCCATTTACCTATTTTTTCTTTTGTTGCTTGTGCTGTTGGTATCACATCTAAGAAGCCACTGCCTAACCCAAGTTCACAAAGATTTACTCCTATGTTTCTTTTCAGAGTGTTAGAGTTGAGCTCCTGCATTAAGGCTTCCTTGCATATACCATGAGTTGCTTTTTCCTCTGGCTGCTTTCAAGATTCTTCCTTTGTTGTTGGTTTTTAACAGTCTGACTATGATGGGGTCTAGGTGTGGATCTCTTTGACTTTATCCCACTTGGAGCTAAATGAGCTTCCTGGATATATAGATTACTGTTTTTCATGAAACTGTGGAATATTTCTGCAAGCATTTCTTCAAATATTCTTTCTGCCTCTTTCTTTCTCTTTTCTCCTTCTGGGACTCCCATTATCTGTATGTTGGTATGCTTGATGGTATTCCGCAAGTCTCCGAGACTGTGTTCATTTTTCTTTATTCTTTTGTCTTTCTGTTTTTCAGACTGGATAATCTCAGCTGACATAGCTTCCAGTTCTGATCTTTCTTGTATCAGCTCAAATCTGCTGTTGATCCTCTGTGGTGAATTTTTCACTTCAGTTATCATACTTTTCAACTCCGAAATATCTATTTGGTTTTTTAAAAACATTCCTATCTCTTTAGCGACATTCTCTATTTGGTGAGACACTGGTCTCATACTTTCCTTTAGTTCTTTAGAAACAGTTTCCTTTAGTTTTTTGAAGATATTTATAATAGCTGATGTAAAGTCTTTATCTAGTAAGTCCAGTGTCTCAGTTTCCTCTGAGGCAGTTTGTACTTACTGATTTTTTCCCTGTACATGAGCCATACTTTTCCATTTCTTTGTATGTCTCAGAAATTTTACTGAAAACTGGACATTTTAATAAAATAATGTGGCATCTCTGGAAATTAGATCCCACTCATCCCCCAAGTTTGTTTTTCTTGCTGTTTGTTGTTTTTTCAGTGACTTTCCTAAATGAATTTTATAGTCTATATCTTTTGTTGTGTGTGGCCACTGAAGTCTCTGCTTGGTTACCTTAGTGGTCAGTTAAGAGAAAGAAATTTCCTTTTTTTAACGCCTTGAACCAGGGGGCTCTGTGTGTGTTGGGACACACCTTCAATGCTCTAGCAGGCAGTTCACAATTCTGCTTTAGCCTTCACTCCTGCCTATGCAGAGCTTCAAGTTCATCCAGAGTTGAGAGATTACAGCCTTCTCAAGTCTTTCCTGGGCATGTGCATAATCCTGCATGTATGTGGCCTTCTAGAATCCCAGGAATATACTGGAGCTCTTCTAACTCCTCTATGGACATCTCATTCCTCAGATTTCCCTTTTAAGTCTTTTGTTAGCCTCTGATTTTCCTGTTAAGTTTTTGGTTAGCTGCTTGTTTGCTCCCTTTCCACCTGGGACAGCTGTGATGTTAAATAATTGCCACTGATTATTTTTGATGGATGCCCGATGGATGGGGTTTCTCCCTTAGTGAGCTGTGAATAGGGCAAATAGAGACAAGCCCTATGAATGAGGCTTTTCCAGGGAGCTTCTGGACAGGTCAAATAGTGACAATTTAATGGGGATGGGACTTTTAGGGTGCTCCAAATCCATTCTTTCTCTTCCAGTGATTGCCAGGCTGGTGGTTATCAAAGGCTATGGTGGAGCCTGGGCAGAGGGCGGGAATAGGGCAAGTTAAAATGCCACAAAGCATGCTGTTGTTACTGATATTCAGCCATTTTTTCTTGAATAGATGCCTCTCAAATTGTTGCAATCCTTTGATTAATTTCCAGAGTTCTGAAAAAGCTGATTTTGACATTTCTGCTACTGTTCTTATTGCTTTTACGGAGAAACTAATTTTCAGCAGTCCTTATACTATCATTCCAAAAGTCCTTCCCTCTGTGAATTGCTTTTTGGACTTAACTTAGTCTAGGAAATTTGTCTTTGTCATGTATAAAAATCTGCCTTACTCTTATTTATTTATTTTTCTGGTGAGGAAGATTAGCCCTGAGCTAACATCCGTTGCCAATCCTCCTCTTTTTGCTGAGGAAGATTGGCCCTGAGCTAACATCTGTGCCCATCTTCCTCTACTTTATGTGGGACGCCTGCCATAGCATGGCTTGATAAGTGGTACGTAGGTCTGCACCCAGGATCTGGGCCTGCAAACCCCGGGTTGCTGAAGCAGAGTACGTGAACTTAACCACTATGCCATTGGGCTGGCCCCTGCCTTACTCTTTTTAATGGCTGTGAAGAAAAAAATTTTGTAGCACTCCTGAATAGACATTTAGGACTTTTCCAGTTTTTTGCCTTTACAAACAAAGTGGCAATTAACAGTTTAGTGACGTACATCTTTAGGTACAAACACTTGGCTATTCCTATAAGGTAAATTTAAATAAATGGAACTGCTATGTCTAATGTACGTGCACTTTAAATTTAGATAAATGATTCCAAATTGCTCTCTCCTAGGATTTTAACATACATATGTGTGTATATGTACATCTGTATATAAAGTGTAAATGTAACATGATACATTATATCTTTATTCATCTCTTTACTTGGTTACTCTGATGAAGGGAGCACTTCACTGTGTTAGCTTGAAGTTTCCTGATAACAAGTGAGGCTGAATATCTTTTAATATATTTATACAGGCCATCTGAAGGTCCTATGTGAATTGTCTCTGCTCATTTTATTTTTAAAAACTGATTTAGGGGAGTTTTTCCTAAATTCTGGAACTTAGCCCTTTGTGTATATGTGTGTGTGTGTCCACATTTTCCTTTATGGCTTTTGTTTTTAAAGTCCTGCTTATTTAGGAAGGCATTTCTTACCCCAAGATGATATAGTGGGAAACAATTTAAATATTTATTATAAACCTAGGTTTTTCGTTTTCCTTTTATGAATATTTTCTCATTGCTCCTTGGAACTCTACTCCTTAAGTAGCTTTTATTGCCTTGGGGTGGTAAGATATAGCTAAAACAAAAGGAATGTTTGCTCAGCTTTGAGTTTCAAATTACTTTTAAAAGTTTACAGAACAAAAGATAAATTCTAAGAAGCCAAAGCATTTGATTCACAAGAACATGGCTTTTTTATAAAATGAAATGAAGAAATTTCCATCTTTCTCTAAGCTTATACAAGTGAATTTATCTGTCCCTTCAAAACTTGGATCACCCACCTATAAAGTTCTCTGGTGCTAGTGACTTTATAAAGGCATTACAATGATGACTTTTGGATTTTTTTCTATATTCATTCCTCTTTTAAAGTTTTCTACTTCTTGGTCAATTTTTATAATTCATATCTTCCCCCCAAAAGCCATATATGTGGCGGGCAGAATAATGCCTATGCCTTTAATCTCCAGAGCCTGTGAATATGTTACCTTACATAGCAAAAGAGACTTTGCAGGTGTGACTAAGATCAAGAACCCTGAGATGAGAAGAATATCCTGGGTTATCATGGTGGGCCAATGTAGACACATGACTCCTGAAAGTGAAATAGGAAGGCAGAAAAATGAGTCAGAGAAATGACTAAAGACGAAAAAGGAGACAGTTGAAGCATGAGAGGGACTTGACCTGGCATTGCTGGCTTTGAAGACAGAGGAAGACGGCCATGAGCCAATGTGGCATCCTCTAAAAGATGGGAAGGGCCCTCAGCTGACAGCCACCAAGAAACGGGGACCTTGGTCCTAAAGTCATAAGGAATTGAATTCTGCCAACAGCAGAAATGATTCTCCCCTAGAGCCTCCTGACACCTTGGTTTTAGCTTGGTCAGACCTGTATCAGACTTCTGACCTACAGAACAGTTAAATAAACGGGAAATTCTCTTTACTATTCCTTTGATTATTATACTCTACTTGTGATCTCTAGACTCTCAATATCTGATGTTATAGTTCAAAGTCTGAGTTAATCTGAAATTCCAAGTAGAATCATTTAAATTTTATTATACACTTGGAAAAAGAATTTTGTGGACTATTACAACTTTTTTTTCCACTTTCTTCCAAAAGGAAAAAATAGTTGTGAGGAGTTTTATATATATCAAACCTTATAAAATTTTAGTTGCCTTGAATACTTTCTGAAATAAGGTAGTGGGCACCTATTATGTCTATCTATCCATCTATTGGATATTTACAATATATAAGTAAAGTTCTATCAAACCTGTTGAGAAATCTTTCCATTTAAAAGAAATTACACTACCAAAGAAAAAATCTTAAGCTATCCTAGTTTGTATAAATCACGTGTTTCCATTTTAAAACTATAATAAAACCAAGAAACCTTTTCTTTGGTTCTATATTTTATCTGTACTATTTGTTTTTTCTCCAACCTTCCCTGTATACATATTTCCCTAGTCTGTCTACCCAAAGAAGAAGAAGAATGAAAATTAGAATACACTACAGCAATGAGATATTTGCAAAATTTTAGTCCTTGCACACGTATGTACCTTTATACATATTATCTCATTTAATCCTAATGATATTGTGAGATGGTCATATCTGAGAAAACTGAGGCTTGGACCGTTTAATTAACTTCCTCAAGGACATACAGTTATATATATAGCTAGCAACATCATAAGATTTGTCCAAAATAAAAGACTATGCCAACACATATTATTATATTTCTGTATCACAGAGGGTGACTCTAAGGAGCTATTCATTCAAAACGGCAACCCCTCCCCCCCAAAAAAAACCCCAAATAAACCAGATTTGGGGAATAGGTTCATCTACCTAATTTTTAGGACATATATAATTTTGAGATGGCTTTTTCTAGAAACAGAAAATAACTGATGGTCAGGCCACTTGTATTCAATGACAGGTGTTCCTACTTGTATTACAAAGGCCAGATTTCACTAAGAGCAGGGACTGTGGTCATTACCAGCTTCTCCTGTTGGGAAAAGCTAGCATAGTGGGTGGCATGTTGTGGGACTGCAATAAAGGTCTGCCGATGTTCAATTTAGAACATCTGAAGAGGACTGTATACACCAGCGCTACCCAAGAGAAATACAATGTGAGCCACATATATCATTTTTAATTTTCTAGTATTCAAATTTAAAAAGTAAAGTGAAATTAATTTGAATAATTTATTTAACCCCTTATATCCAAACTATTATCATTCCAACACGTAATCAAGATATAAAAACTTTTGAGATATTTTACATTCATTTTTTCATGCTAAGTCTTTAAAATCCATGGCATATTTTATACTCACAGCATATATTTCAAGTGCTCAATGGCCACATGTGGCTAGGGGATACCATATTGGACAGCGCAGGTATAAACCAATGAACAGTCTAAACTTCCAAATGTTTTTCACAACATGCAGGTTGTTATATTTAAGTAACTATCTTAACAAAATAAGGTAACGATGTATCTAGGAGAAATCTTTAGACTCCTCACTTTAATAAATTAGCTTACCAATTATGTACTGTGTGAGAATAAGTATGCAAATCCAGAAAGAATTTGAAAGCAGTTTGTTCCCATGAGGAACAACATCCACAGGTATCTTCTGCACCTATTATTCTGCTTAGCAGCTACCTTTTCAGCGATAACACTAACATTAGCTCTTATCAGAATTTATCTTTGAATTATCAAATTCCAAATGAGTGGTAGTATTAATAAAGTACCTGGGCTAGATCTCACACAGAAACCCTGTGTAAAATATATTTCTCTGGCGGCCAGTCTGGTGGCATAGTGGTTAAGTTTGCATGCTCCACTTCGGTGGCCCAGGGCTCGCATCCTGGGCGCAGACCTATGCACCACTCATCAAGCCATGCTGTGGTGGCATCCCATATACAAAACAGAGGAAGATAGGCATGGATGTTAGCTCAGGGTTAATCTTCCTCAGCAAAAAAAAAAAAAAAAAAAAAAAATATATATATATATATATATTTCCCCTCCATTACAGAAATTAGTTTACTAAGGTTTTTGTGCCTTGTGGGAACATAAACATTTAGACCTTAAGAAAATGAAGTCACCAGAACATGTTCTCCAAAGGGATGATGGAGTATCTCCTCTGGAGATCTGTAAGAAAGGCCTAGACACCAGGAGTAATCTTGCCTTGGGAAGAAGAAAGGACTATCAGGCTTCTCTGCCCTTTTCATGCCCAGTACACACAGAACATGACAACACCGGTACGGCACAGCAGGCAAATGGATGAGACATTCCATCACCCAGGCCTCACATGGACAGCTCCCGAGCTGAGGGGTCAGTATTCTCACAAGCCGGTAGCCCATAAGCTGCACAGTGGTTCTGAAGCTCTGTAAATCTTTTACAGTTTTTAACTGATAGGAACAACATTAATCATTTCTTTCGTTGCACTAAAATTTGAAGTCTATTCTTAGAGGCACATTTTTAAATATATTGCTGTGGTGCCCTGCCCAGATTCCCCCTTCAGGCCGAGGCACTCATTCCCCCAGCTGCCAGCAGTGGCGGCTGCTGATGGCTCTCAAGAGCTGTCTCTGGTAACAGGCCTCAGCTGAAGAGAGCTGAAGAGAGGTCATGCCCCTTCCGCGGGGACTGGCTCCAGTCCAGTGACTGGTTTGGGTTGACAGAGGATACAGGCTGGTCCCTTGCCTCATGGTGGGCAACTCTAGGGGGAAGTGCCAGCCCCAGAGGTTCCAGCAGCAACTGCAAGGCAGTTCAGCTCCTCCCTCAGCTCAGTTCTCCTTCTTTCACTCCCCAGGCGCTGATCTTGAGGACACTCCCTAAAAGCTTGCTACCCATAAATCTTTGTCTCACAGTATTTCTCAGAAATCCTGACCCAAGACAATTATTTAAAATTATTTTATGCTGTAAGGCATTCTTAAATATACTAACTATAGGCCCATTCTTAAGCTGCCTCAGGCATGCACAGTGTCTTTCATTCATAACCAAACATCAGAAAACAAGCCCTCTACAGGCTGGTCTTATGAAATGCCTGAGACTCTGCCTAGCACCGAGGACAAGGGATGACCACACCAGGAGCTCTTAAGAAGCTCCCCAAATAGCAGTACAAAGGAAATATAGACTTGTACACACACTAACCTACCTGCAATCCCAGGTGAGAAAAGCAAACACAGAACATAAAGGGCAGTACTCAAAGCACAAAAGAGGGAGTGTCCATCCTGTCTCAGGCAATTAGAGGTGTGGGCTCAATCCTAAAACCTGCAGAGTTGGGGTGGGGGCTCAGGGAGGGTCATTTTGGGCAGAGAACACAGTATTGACCAAGGCAGTCAGACCACTGCGAACATCTAGCTCAGTCAGAGCCTGATTAAATCCCTGGAGCTTCCCGCTCTCCATCTGTAATTGAAAAGGACACCAACACCAGTGTAAAATAAGACCAAGTCCAACAGAGTGCTTCTTTTTCATTTGATGATTATTTCAATGGTCTTTCGCGGGGAGGAGGCAATCGAACAAATTCTTTCTAAAAGTTGCTAGTACCCTAAACGCCAGCTTATTTTCTCTCGGTCATCCAGCCCTGGGGGGAGGGAGGAAAGAAGGAAGGTGAGGCTCTAGAAATAGGGCCAGCTATGTCAAGAAGAGCACCTTGTTCTCATTCTAAGGGGTCTGGCCTTTATCTTGTCAGTAGATGATGGGAGTTACCACAGATTTTAAGCAGGAAAGTAGCATGAGGATTACAGGAGCTTGGCTGAATGAGGCATCTCCTGCACTGGCCCACACAAGAGATTATAAGGGCTTAAACTAAGGCTGTGGTGGTAGGTTTGAGAGATGTTTACAAGGCAGAATCCCTCAAAAGAATACCTGCTGGGTCAGACACACCTAGGCTTGAGTCTGAGCTCAGCTGATATCTAATTGTGGGGCCCTGAACAAGTCTTTGAGGCTCCATAAGCCACGGTTCTCATGCACAAGTGAGGCCTCTACTTCACACATGCTGTGTGTTCCAAGTGGGTCATGTGTGTAAAGGGCTCAGTGGGGTGCCCAGCATATGCTAAGCGCTCAGTAGACATAAGCTATTACTAGCACAGTGGTGACTTCCAAATCTTAAGCAGGGAGTTTAATATGCAGCACTCGGGGTTACAGATTTGCTAGTCCTCTCCTGTGGGGACTACTGCATTGGCTGCACTTCTTAGCGACATTCCAGACTTCAGCTAACAGGCTTTAAGCATAGGACCACCACATATGCCATACATAAGACTGCCTGGTGGAGCAGCTGAAGTCCAGCTCACATTGTACGTGTTAAGATATGTGCCCTGGTGTGAGCTGCATCTGCACAGAAGGGGTATCTTTTTCTAAAGTGCACAAAGGTAGACTAGATATGGCCATGCTAGGGTATATTAAATCTTTCCTTCATTCTCTTTCCCTCTCTGAAACATTCAATAAAAGTTGTGTGTCCCATATGCTGCATCTCACTCGAGGTTATCTGTCGAGAGCCCAAGTTGACTGAATGAGCTTCACAGGTATCAGCGAGGAGCCCTAACTACAGAATGGCTGGGAGGGAGGAAAGGAGGAAGGGGAAAAATTTTTATTAAGTGCCTATTATGCCCCATGAATAATATTTTCATGACTTTTCTCTCATTAAACTCATTGGGAAATAAGAACAGGGCTGGGCTGTATTCCTAAATAAACAGGCAGAATCCCCGTCAACCTGAAACCAGCTGAGGGAGCTGGACACAGGACACCGAAAGGCAAGGTGTTCAGGAGGCTGGGAAGTCTGGGGATTGTTGTGGGGGTGGGGGGGCACAGCTCAGAACAGCAGAAAGGGAAGAGCCAGGGAAGCCCAGTGCTGTGGCCACAGAAAAGGGATCACCTTGGCTTTATACAGTGACCCAGGAGAAAACCCTATCTGGTAACATTTTCTTACCTCACGGACTTGAGTGACACACAGCAAGAGGGCTGACGTCTACTCATTAAAAACCACACATCTTGGTGCCACAGGAGAGCAAACGGAAGCAGGCTGTACTGAAAGCCCCTGGAATAGACCTGCTCTAGTCTGACCACAGAGGTCAACCACTGTTGGATCCAGTGCTTGCATGCAAACAGGTGGTTTTAAGGAAAAAAAAAAAGACAGAGGTGTTGAGTTGGCTCCTTCATAATTTGATGCTGGTAACCAAGGAGGTATTTGAGGAAAACACATAATGGTGCTGCCATCATCACCACCACCCGAGCAGGTAGCACCCTCGAGCCCTTCTATGGGACAGGTGTTGTGGGAACTTCTGACAACCACCCTTTAAGCCGCTGTTCTCTTCCTCTCTTGACAGATAAGAGCTTAAGTTACCTCCCTCAGTCATCCAGCAAGGCAGTGACAGAAGCAGGAGTCAAACCCAGCACCAACTCCGGAGCCATGCTGGCAAAGCTGCACCTCCCTGCTCCCTAATAAGGGCTGTGCCAGGTGGGCTGGACTAACTGTGAACTAAAATTAGATGAAAGAAAAATGGAACGAGGTCTTTTGAAAGTAAAGGGCAAATTCTGACTCTGTTCTCGGTCCAAAAGCAGCTCATTTATTCAATGTCTTTTGGAATAAGTTCCACAAAATTGCATTTTCTAGCTAATTGATGCTTCTCCAAATTCATTTTACATATTATATATTTCTCTGCCTTCTTAAAGTGATTATACAGAAATAATGAAACTATATGTTCTGCTTCAGGACTATCATTTCTCAACAACCAGTGACCAATATAGGGTCATCCATGAGGATACTTTTTTGGTTTTTCAGTTTCTTTGTCTTGTCATTACTATGTCCTACTCTAGTTGATTTGACTTCCTTTTTCTTTGTTCTACCAATTTGCTGCTTGTCATCAGCACTGGGACATTTCTGTTAAGTACTTTCTTCTTGAAGGTCCAGAGCGGAAATCATCTCCAGATAAGAGAGCTGCTCTCACATTAACGTGAGCGACTTGCATGTTACTCCTCAGTTTAAAATCTTTTTTTTCCCTAGAAGGAATTATAAGAAAGTTAACAATGGTTACCCTTAGGGAAATGCGCTGGCAGAAAGAAGTGGGAGGAGAAAAGGGAGGTTTTTTCCATTTTATGTGTTTAATTAATTGGGATTGTCTAATATATGTATTTTAGTTTTACTTTAAGAATGTCAACAGTGGTTATCTGGGTAGGGAGATTTTTCACCTTTTTCTCCCCATTTTATTTTTAAAAACAACCTGATAAATGTTATATAATGATATCTATGTGTGTACATATATGTGTATATATTCATATCCATAAAATAAACACATACACACAAATATAAATTTTAAAAATGTGTATGGCAATAACTTAAGAAATCTAAATTTCTTTCCTACTGGTCCATTATATGATAATACTTACGTACCTCTCTTGTTGGAAATTCTAAATTCTCTTTGGAAGTAACGTTTGTGTTTGTGCCCACATTTTAAAGCTTTTTGGTTTGTGAATAAATTCCTAAATATCTCTTGAAAAAAGTTTCTGGGGGAGGTGTGCAATTTCCAAAAATAATTTTGAAGAAATCCTTTGAGTTAAGTCTTCAAAAAACAAATTCTCCTGTCATATTGTTTCATGATTGCAACCTACACTGAGAGATATAAAAATGGAACTTTCCAACAATTTTCCAAAAATTATTTATTGATCTAAATTGTGGAATCTCACTTTACAGTCAGTGTTTTTCTTCAAAACATTAAAACCAATATAATTATTGTGTGTTAAAAGGCAAAGATACAGATATGAAATCTCATGGGAAAAAAAGACTATAATCAAAGCACCATTGAAAGTATTGATATTTACTACACTTCTTGAAATTTACTCCATTACTTTGAAAAAAGACACTTGGGCAAGTCTAAATGAACTTTTACTTCCCTGAAACGAAAAGTATCTCCTCTTGAAATATTATATAGGGGAATATAATGGGTGTGGCACCTCTGATGAAGTTCTCCAACTTCTAATATTACTGATCCTATTAAGCAAGGATTGTTAGAAAGTTTTTTGTTGCCATCACTAACTATTCTGGTTTACTTCCACTTCCTCTTGCTTCTTTGACACTTTGTAGGAAGTGTGTTGAGGAAAACACAAAGTGACTTCTCCAAATCAGGGTGGGTATCATCTCACTGTCTCATCATCACTGTCACAGTCAGTCTGAAAGCTGTTTATTTGGGTGTCATGTTTCATAAAGCAGCTAGAGCCTTCCCTATCAGACTGACACAATCTCTGTCAGAGCATGGCAGGCAGGCGGAATTCTGAACAGGGTATCCAGAAAAAGAGCTGGTGCCTGACTGTGCAGGCTTGCCTGGGTCATCTAAAGCACAAGCTGATGCCAGGCAACCTGGTAAAGCTGTAGGGAAAGCCAGGGACCAACGAAAACAGAATCTGGTACATAGTAGGCACTCAATAAATATGTGCTGAATAAGTGAATGAGATGATTCTACTTATATAACACAAGTTATGTGAACAAATGATACAACCTGTCTCTTCCAGATTCTATTAAAAAAGCAACACTGTTCACGTGCCTCTGGTCTGCAGAAAAAAATGGACTGAGCAATAGCATAGAAGCAGAAGTTCAAACAAGCAAGCTAGCCTTCAGCGTTCTCTTTGCATAGGTATAAATTGGGCTTCCACAGCCAAAGATCTCCTCTGCAGCAAACTAACTTAAAAAAGTTAGCAAACTAACTTTGGGATAACAAAACACTGGTTAAAAAGTTGCCTGGGGGGCTCAGATTTTAATTTTAGGAAACAAATTTAAGTCCTGTGAATTCTCACCATATAAGATGATCTCATTCATACTCATTTAAGTATAGTAACTGACGAAGCTAAGATTATCTGCCTTTTCTATTGTCTATGCTACTGCACCCCTTTATTACACAGATCACTTAACAGACACCAAGAGCAAAGAGCAGCTCTTCTCGTGGAGCCCCCGAGCTAGAAAAGCCCTTAAAGGTCAGCTGGTTCAGTTACCAGAACACAGCCAGGAACTGTACCTGTGAAACCCAGAACTATCTATAGAAGTAAGGTCACGTACTTCTCTTGTCACAGTGTGTGTTTTTAACAAGTTAAGCCATACACCACTCATCTCCTAATCACAACATTCTCTTTTCCATTAATTTATCAAAAAGCATGGATATTATGAAGACATCATTATCAGAACAGTATTTTATTTTATTTTATTTATTTTTTCCCCCAAAGCCCCAGTAGATAGTTGTATGCCATAGCTGCACATCCTTCTAGCGGCTGTATGTGGGACGCGGCCTCAGCATGGCCAGAGAAGTGGTGCGTCGGTGCACGCCCGCGATCCGAACCCGGGCCGCCAACAGCGGAGCGCGCGCACTTAACCGCTAAGCCACGGGGCCGGCCCAGAACAGTATTTTAATACTAGTAGCATGACTATATTATGTGGATATTTTAAATTAAGAAAAACATGATATGTATTTTAATTAATATTATCTTTTTAGTCTGAATTTGAATTGAAGATTCTTAAAATTAGTCTAGGCTTCCACTTAACACAGAAATCCTCTCTATAGCATATTTTATCTAAAAGATTCCATAATAAAAGATTAATAAAGCAACTTTAAATATTTATACATTTTGAAATTCCACAGGAGGTGCTGAATATGGATTACTAATATTTTTCATTTCTTTTTTTTTTTTTGTGAGGAGGACTAGCCCTGAGCTAACATCTGATGCCAATCCTCTCCTTTTTTCTTGAGGAAGACTGGCCCTGAGCTAACATCCGTGGCCATCTTCCTCTACTTTATATGGGACGCTGCCACAGGATGGCTTGACAAGCGGTGCGTTGGTGAGCGCCCGGGATCCGAACCAGCAAACCCTGGGCTGCCGCAGCAGAGCGCGCGCACTTAACCGCTTGTGCCACCAGGCCAGCCCCTATTTTGTATTTCTTAAGTAAACTTTTTTATAGGTTTTAAACAAATGGTTATGATATTAAAATGTTATCTTTTGATTTTAAATCATTGTCAGTTACTGTATATGGAGATCTGTCACACAGGACTTTAATTCTGTTAATATGATTCATATTACAAAGTCTGTACTTAAAAATTTATTTCAAAATCAACTTGTAATTCAATACACTCAACAATATGCATATAAACAGCATATAAATCATCTAATCTCAGACCTAATTTGACAAATACTGTCACAGAACACCTATGCAACAAAAAGAACACCTCAGTGTGAGCTGCCAAATAAAGTGTAGTGTTAAAATTACCACAAAATATGGAGTGATCGTATTTTGCAAGGAAAGAGGCTGGTGCAAACTTAATAGAAAAGCCACATCACAGCCAGATCTGGCATCACCAGGGTATGACATGACAGGGGACTTTTGTTCTAAACAACAGTGCCACTCAGTGGCTGAACAATGGTAGTGAACTGATAAACAGTATGAATGGAGGGTGGGCAAAAAGAAAAATGGAGTTTGAGTAGGCAATGATAATACTGCAGGCAAAGAGATATACTACGTTGCCATGGTAACTGTACCTTGGAGGTCAGTTAGAGTCTGGACAGGAACAGAAACCTGAGCATCGCTTCCTGTAACTACATCGCCTCGATTTCATAAGAAAAAATAATTAGATTTCATAAAAAGGAAAAAATTAACTTTTCTTTCATATTTAATGTTGTAACACTTTATCAACCTAATTACTAAAAGTACAGTACAACAGAAAATAAAGCACAACCTTAGAAAAATTAATATAAAATATTTTTAAAAGAAAATAATATTTAAAAAGTGTTTCCTCAAAAGCTTTTGTGCATGTTTTTCTTAAAGGAAAAAATAGGTTTCTACAAGTCTAAAGTATAGAAAGCTTTAGCAGTCAGAAGATTTTGCTAACAGATTTCATTATGTGACAAATAGTAGTGTGATTTTATATTTTCTTTCTTTTTAAAAAAATTCTTTATCCAAAAGTAAATTATATGCATTTAAGAAGCATTCTTTTGAAATTGATTTCCTCCTATAACAGACAAAATTTATTTTTAACTAAACTTGAAACCAGTTTCTTCAGTGATAAGATAAAGACCTAAACAAGTTCTAATTTCATATTAAGTATTGAAAAGATTTCATAAGTTACCACATGTACTTATAAATGTCAACATGTAAAAATAAATCTGTGAACTGCATACCCTTTAAACTTGATATACTTATTATAGGCAAGATCTCATTTACAAATTGGACCTGTAGTAAATGCTTAAAATAAAGAAGTGTTCAAATTCAAAAAATAGACAAAGGAAATGGGGGAAAAGGAGTGCATTTTAAATACAGGAAAGAAAAGAAAAGGAGCACAACAGGGAATTTTGTGAAGAACCTGAGGTTCGCTACCATTTAGAAGGAAGACTTTGGTTCTTTGATTTCATTCCTGGACGACAAAATTCAACCCTGAGCACAGTCACTGTCAACAGAATAATCCTCCAGATAGAACAGCATCTGAAGGCCTATGCTATTTTGAAGTTAACAAGCTAAAAAACAAGCCTTAAAGGGCACTGTATTTTCTATGTATGATAATGTATGATAAATAGACTTGCTTCCCCTGGAGCTTTCATACAATAGTAAAAAATCAATTTTTGAATTAAATAACATACCCTCAACGCCTTGACCACTTGCTACAATTATGATTTACAGCACGGCCAGCTCATCTGGAAATATTAGGTTGTAATTATGTCGTCCCCATCAATTAACAGTACACGTATTTATATTCTCCTATAACTGAAATAAAATCTATAAATAGGTATATATTCCAAACAAGTGATAAACAGCTTTTAGCAGAACTTATCAGGTCCTGAATTTTCATAATATAGTTAACTCTCTATTCACTGATAAAAACTCTCTATTCACTGATAAGTGGTGTGCCTATTTTCTGTATATTTGAAGGAGATTTTCAATTCTGTGCTTGCTACCCATTTTACTCTGCTGCTTCTGGATCACCTATTAGTGTCTATTTAGAGACTGAAAACTAATTTTAATATTAAATATCACCAGGAAAATTATGGAGGAAGATTTGTGCTCCTTTTTCCTTCCTTCACAACTCTACCCCCAACACATATATACACTACAGAATCCGTTGCATTTCAAGCAACAGATAGATGAATTTTGGATTTTTCATACAATTGTTCCCCTATATAAGCACACACAATCAAGAGTTAACTAGCCTATGAAAACCATAAGCATTTTCATCTTTATAAACAACCACTTTTCAAAACAACTTTCAAATTTTCCACCAGAGAATACACTAAAAAGGCTATTCCATTATCTTTCCTCAAAGGCACTATGTAGATGACTTTCTTCTGAGATAGTTAGAATTCATATTCCAACACAAGCCTCCTGACAGGCTAAATACTGTGCTCACTAATCTCTGGGACCAGGTGACACACTTGCAGATTTGTCAGCGTCACAGAACAGCAGCATACTTGTGGGAAACACCAGCATAAAGAACTAATGTTGGAGAAGTAACAATATATCTTTTACCACAGGAACTACAGATTTTTGGAGCTGGGAGGCTCCCCAGAGATCGGTCCAAACCTTTCACTTCAGGGTGAGGAAAGAAAGGGTCAGAGAGCTTCAGGATTCCACTGACAGTTCATGGGAGAGTAAAGGAAGGAAGAACATCAACCTGTACTACTTCTACTTGTACAAACTGTTCTCTTTGCCTTTTACTCTCTTCAAACCTTTATGCAGGGAAGGGCTTTAGCAAGAATATTTATCTTTAACATGAAGGTAGACAAGCTTTTTGTAGATTGACATGAGAAGAACGAACCAGAAACAAAAAGACAGAAGAGTTGCCAAACAAGGCCACTTTCTTTCAGCACAGGAATCAGTTGCAAAATGCCCTGGTGATGCTCATGTTCCAAATACTTTGCTTAAGTGCTCTGTTGTCCCCTCATAACTGGGGACTCAGTTTTCATCAATTGTTCCATCCTCCTGCACTTCCCTTCTCACTTACTGTGATATTAATACTTGACATTTCCTTAGAGACACAACTTTATATTTCTAGAGTCATTTGGCTTGGTTCCTCAGAAAATTTAAGCTACAGCATTAAGAGATTCTCTGACTCATTTGCCTGCCATCAGTTAGAATTACTACTGACTACAGCTTGTTATCAAAGCAATATTGAAGTCATATTTGTTTAGAACAATAAAACAGTACAATTAAGAAATATATAAAATAACATTCATTTCCATTCTGTAAGTGGGCATGTCTCCTGGTATTTTAATGATTAATGATTTGAAGTCTCCTTTTCTGTAAACTATGTGTGATAGCTCTACATTAAAAAAAAAAGGAATGTGATTTAAAGGAGATATTCTTATGTAAGGTAAACCAAATATTCTAATAGAAATTTAAATACTAATTACACAAAGTCTAATACTTCATATAGGCAACAACAGATAACATGATGTAACTAATGGAAGGATACACACACAAACACTCATTACTAATAGTATTCATTATTTTGTATCACTGGGGAATAAAGTCCATTTAATTTAAGTTGACTGATTTAAATGCCAATAATATAAAATACTTAATAATTTTGGATGCAATCTTCTTAAACATAGTATACGGAACATGGTTTAGGGTCTTCTTACTGACTCAATATTACCATTGTTATTGTCAGCACTGGTTATTGAACATGGCTGCAACACAGGGATCCCTTTAAGACATGAATGAGGCATGGGTCAGGATATCTGCCCTGACACCATGGCCGCAGACTCTATGCTTTGTGAGGTCTTAGGATTGATTTTTTAGATATTCTGCTATCATGTTACTATTTCTTTCTTCTATATTCTAGATAGGAGAGTCCCACTACTAAAAATAATCTAATCGGCTGTGAATAGGGGTATCTAACACATTATGTCTCTGCAAATAGGTGGAAAATAAGAGTATAAAAGTTCTGAGTAAGAACCTGAAGGGCCCTCTTATAAATAAAATACATGAGGGAGGTGACGCCCTGGGAAGGCCCTGAAATAGAAATGAGCTTCCCCGAGTCCCAGCAGCAAGAATGCCACTAACAGCAGTGCCTCACTCATCAGATGAGATCCAGATCGGACATCTCCAAGGTTTCCTCTGCTGTAACATTCTAGGGTTCTAAGTTTTCGTGCATGGACTCAGACACTTACTTTGGCTGATTGAGATTCTGTTTAGCTTTTCTCAAGCCCTTAAGGCTCTCGTTTGTATTCTCCAGAGGTAAAGCAGCTGGATGAGAGACTGCAAGCCTAGTGGCAGGTTCCTCCCAGTGGCACCGAGGAATGCTGCGACTATTAAAGCCCATGGCGTTGGAACTTCCCATTTCAGAGCCTCTTCTAGTCAGAAGCATCATTATACGAAGTTGGCAGAGATTACAGTCAAGTTCTGTGTTGTGACAGTTCGTGCCGTACTCTAGGGGCATCCACAGGACTTAAATGCAATATACTAGGATATAAATGTTAAAAAAATACCTTAACAAATTACCCCATAAAATGTTCTTAATTAAGAACAATACAATATCTGATGTTCTAACTTAAAAAGGATCTAATACAACAGATTTTTTAAAAATTAAGTTTTGCATTAATTTCTATTTCTAGGAGGATGGTTCTTCACAGGCAAGTGAGGAGATCCCAGGTTACACTGTGAGTGTTTTCTTTCGATTTACTAGTACTTTTTCCTTACCTTTGTTCAATTGCACTGGCATGCTTTCCGATTTCATCAGCCGCTGTTGCTGTTGCTGTTGCTGCTGCTGTTGCTGTTGCTGCTGCTGTTGCTGCTGCTGTTGCAAATGATGCCTGGGGGCCTCTGCTAAGGTCCTGGTGGGAACAACAGCAGTGGAGGAGCTGCCACTGCTGCCCCCAGGGACAGGGCCACCCGTGCTGCCTGGGGCCATTGCTGGAGAAATCAACTTTCTTCCAAAATTAATCAGGCTGTTAGAGACCTTATTTATATTCAGGGGAGCGCCTTTGGCATTGGTCCTGTAAAAAAAAAAAAAAAAAAATTGGTTGGAGAGACACTACTTAAACTAGAGGACAATTCTATTTCACATACTCCATTGGTATAAAAACATACCTTACCTGCTATGAAAAAGGCCATTTACTGGATCAGCTACACAAACTGAGAAGTGAAAACTTAAAAGTGACCAGAGAATAATAAAACGACAAGAGTCTTAAAGATGTGGTTTATGGAAAATAGTCTTTTCACTTTTCATTCATTCATTCATTCCTTCATTCAGCATCTAGGGCCTATTACGTGCCAATATTGTGCAAGGTTCTGGGGATACAACTGTCCAGAACAGACATAGTTCCCCTCCTGGAGCTTCTAGTCCAGGAGGGAAGCAACATATTAAATAAATAAATGTATGATTAAAACCTGTGATGAGGACTATAAAGGAGAGGTACAGGGCTGGGAAAGCCTTGGGGTACTCATAGAAGGGGGCACCGGTGAAGCCAGGCCAAGAGTAGATTTCCCACAAGCCCTGGCATATGAGTATTAGACCACATTTAATCTGATTTCGAAAAATAAATGTCTGCGAGTCAAGAAGTAAATTCACAGAAGTTACATCAAGTGCCCAGTTCATGAGAATTGCCATCCACACCCCCCTGCCCCAGCACTCCATATCCTCCTTCCCTGCTGCCCTGCTTTACTTTTCTTGATAGCACTTTGCATCATCTGACATACTATATGTTTTACTCATTTGGTTATTATTTGTCTACCTTGTCCAATCCTCACTCAAATAAAAGTTTCATGAAAGCAAGGATTTTTGTCTCTGCTATATATTGCCATTGCCTAGCGCAAAATAGGTGTTTTATAAATATTTGTTAAATGGCAGCTGCATCTACCTGTGGTCTAAGTCTCTTCACCTGTTAAAGTGGAAGAAGAGTCCCTGCTCCTAGCCATGGCCAGCCTCTCCATCTGTGCTCTGGATCCCATCTCCTCTGACTTTTCAAGACTGCTGCTCCTGCATCTTCCTCTTGTATCATTCCCATTAGCATACAGTCATGGGGTGGATGTGTGTACTAACTTCTCCTTTGAACCTTCAGTCCTTTCTAGTTACCATCCCACTTCTTTCCCTCCTCACAATTGTGTCTTCAAAAGGGAGTCTAAAGATGCTACTTCTGCTTCTTCCATCTTTGGCCCACTGAGGTCTTGTTGTGGCCTCCTTGCCATTGCTCTGAAACCACTTTCCTCAGGGTCATCAGTGACTTCAGCATTGCAGAGCTGAAGGTCCATTCTTATTTTACTCTACCTTTCAGTGGCAATTAACCCCCTTAAACACTGCCCTCCCTCTTATACACTTCCTCTCTCAGCTTCCGCGGTGTTCCAGTGCCTGTCTTATTATAACTGTCCAGCAAATATAGGACACCAAGTAAACGTTTGTTAAATGAATGATTATTTCCCAAATGATTCATAATCTTCAAGTATCTCAAGGCTATTATCTTGACGACCAATTTGATTATAAATTATTTTAGTTGCGGAGGTAGTCCAACTCCATGACAATGCCAAATTTTGTATTTTTATGGCCCAAATCATTAATAGAAACTTATTTTCTCACGTTTTGCTTCTTTTTCATAACAGTGAAAAATAGAAAATCAAGTATGAGTCGAATTGAATTTTACCATCATTTCCTTCTCTCAGATCTGCCAGGCAGCACTTACATAGTAATTCTCCTACTTTTTATATGACAGCTGCATCCTTGGCATTACCAGATACAGCTCTAAAACAGAACTGATCCACAGTTCTATAATAAAAAGGAAAGAACACTATGCTTCTTCTTTCCATAAAGTTTGCTCTAATGGTACTAGCTAATATTATGGGCCAGGTATTGGAGACTTCCATTGCTTTGGAGATAGGACAAATCAAATTTAAAACCTGAAATTCAGCTTTATAAAAGAAAGATCTATTCATTTATAACTCAACGAAATATTTAAAAAATCATTTTTCAAATGGTTCTTTTTGCATCAAGTTTCATCTTTAAGGAGCGGAGCTATTTAATGTCCTTCCAAAAAGTGTTGAAAAGAACGTTTCCTAAAGGAGATAAGGATATATAGTGATTGTGTACCACTTACTTCCCGTTTTCAGCTGCTTCCTGATGAAGCAGAACATTCTCAATCGACAGACACTACAGCTTAGCAACAGAGAAGGCATTCTACACATGTTTATTAAGAAAATGAATGAGGGCTGGCCCGGTGGCTTAGCGGTTCAGTGTGCGCGCTCCGCTACTGGCAGCCCGGGTTCGGATCCCAGGCGCGCACCGATGCACCGCTTCTCCGGCCATGCTGAGGCCACGTCCCACATACAGCAACTAGAAGGATGTGCAGCTATGACATGCAGCTATCTACTGAGGCCTTGGGGGAAAAAAAAAAAGGAGGAGGATTGGCAATAGATGTTAGCTCAGAGCCGGTCTTCCTCAGCAAAAAGAGGAGGATTAGCATGGATGTTAGCTCAGGGCTGATCTCCCTCACAAAAAAAAGAAAAAAAAAAAAAGAAAATGAATGAATGAAATGAAAAGAACTCATAAATTCTGGATGAAGAAGGCATTCACCCCTGGCACTGTACTCCACTCAGCAGCCCACATGCATTCCCATTTCTCGTGAGTGGCAGTAGAAGGAAGAGCTATCATGATATTCAAGTTCTAGTGCATTTTAGTTTTGCTTGTTTGCAAGTCGAGATTCATAATTCACAGATATGAAGAAGTTATAATGTTGTTACCCTTTTTTATAAACAAAAACGTACTAGTCAAATTCCCATATTGCCAGTTGTAAAATTTATATGTTGATAAAAGTACTAAGAAACTGCTAGAGCGTTATCAAGAGAATATGGTTAATGCATCTTCATTACTACTAATAACCACGAAAAACATATAGATCAAGCTCATGCCAAGCAATTTTTCACCTGAATAGCTCTTAAAAGGGGATGAGCACTGTTTTCCTGTTTTGAACACTTTTTGTTTTTAACCAATTTCCCCCTCATCTATTACTCTTAGCTTCCAGAAGAACATTTTCTTCTGAAAACAACTACTGAAGGTAACTCTATGTATTTTCAGATATAAACAATTGTAAACCATGTTCTTCTGGGCAAAGCATACTGTCCATAGTTCATTTGTTTTTCAGGCATGACAATTTTTATGCCAACGTTAGCTAATACAGATCGCATATGTTAGTAGCAGCATTCTTCAACAAGAAATACCAAACAATTTGTAACAGTTATTAGTTGTGATGTATACTATTAAGTCATGTGTGCTGAATTAATGAGAATTAATACAGTTGTCAGAGATCTGATGGTCAGCGAGGGCTGGATTAGATTGCGTTGGATTGAAGATGGAGTGCAATGTGTAAATAGTGTTGAAATAAATAGTAAGAGGACTTTGGAGTTAACAAGACATTAAATATCAAATCTAGTAAGTAACTAATTCTGTGTAATCAAAGTCTTTCATTACTATTGTCTACTACATACTATTATTAAAAATAGTACCATTTAGGAGGAATTGTTTTGAAATTGTGCCAAGAATTTATTTACTCATTTAGAGGGTTAAATCAGTAGAAACAGGGGCATTTTTCTGAAGATCCAAGAATCCTTCGAAACACTTGTACCAGAACTCAACCTGGCTTCCCTGTTGGGCCCCTTTTGTTCAGTTTCCGAATTTCTGAAAATGGGTAACTCCTGCTGCCTCTTCCTACCCTCTTCCTAACCCCTTAATCTCTTGCAGCCTGGCTTTCTAACCTACATTCTAGTGAAAGGGTTTCTAGGGTCTCCAAGGCCTTCTTAATTGCAGGAGTCATGAGCTGTTTTCATTCGACTTCTAAAATCTTTCTAAAGCTTTTTTTAAAAAAAATATCACATTATTACCTCTGTAAAAATTCTCCACATCCTTCCCTCTCCTGGTATCCAAATTTTACATCACCCTGGTCTATTTCCTTTCTACCTATAGATTTTTGAGGTCTGATATTATCTAATATTTGTTTATTTCACTCTTTTTGAAATAAAATTTTGTTAGATACTTGTTTATACTTTTGTCAAAGAATGAATTTTCTATATATATATATATATATTTTTTTTTTTTTTTTGCGAGGAAGATTAGCCCTGAGCTAACATCTGATGCCAATTCTCTTTTTTTTTGCTGAGGAAGATTGGCCCTGGGCTAACATCTGTGCCCATCTTCCTCTGCTTTATATGGGACACTGCAAAGGCATGGCTTGACAAGTGACGTGTTGGTGAACGCCGGGGACCCGAGCCTGTGAACTCTGGGCCGCCGCAGTGGAGCGTGCCTACTTAACCGCTACGCCACCGGGCCAGCCCTCAATTTATTTTAAATTATTTTTCTCTATATTCTAATTAATATTTTTCTTATTATTTCTTTTCTTGTGTTCCCAAAGGTTGAATGCTTGGTTCACTCATTCATTCACCCATTCACTTATTCATTCTCTTTCTTTCCCAATAAAAGCATTTAAAGCTATACATTCACATGTGAATATAGCAACAGCATCAAAGTTTTTTCCCCACATTTTCTAAATAGTCTATTGACTAATTGTTATTTAGGTACATTTTAAAATTTCAGATGTTTGAGTTTATTTGTGTTTAAATATATTACTCATCTTGTTTTATTGAGTAAAAATAGAAATATCAGAAGAATGGAAGTGGGGAAATGTTCTGATTTTTCAAAAGGAGTGCAGAAACCATGAACTGGAAAATAGACTGGTTTACATAAATATTTTTATTAATTACTTGGAAATGGTTATAGTTTATTACAAGTAGCCAGTACGGTTCACTATAAACAAGTCATTCTAAGGTAACTTTATTTCTTGTCTGAAGGGTTGAAGTCTGTTAGATTTTATCAAGGTATGTCAGTGCCAGTGGATATAACGGAAGCTAAAGCATGCTCAGTTATAGCTAATCAACTGTACCTCAAGTGTACTGCTGAATGTTTTAGCACTCATCAAGGGCTCCTGGTGATGATAAGCATCTCAGACTTGGTTCAAAGATCTGCTCACCAGTCCTTTTTTTGAAGGTCAAAATCTTCTAGTAATGAGCTGTGTAACCTGGGAGAGTTAGTTAGACTGCTGTCTGGACCAAAGTTTCCTTATCTTTAAACCAAGGGGGCTGAATTATATGATATTTTCTGTCACCTTTAGATAGAAAATTCTATAATTTTGTGACTTGAAGAAAGAGCACACATGCTTATTGAATTTGAGACCAAAGGGTGCAGAGACATATAAAATATCAGATAAAATAATCAAAATTTAAAATACTCTCAACAGGCTAGCATGAGAAATGAATTAAACAGATAAAATATAACAAAGATAAATAAGAGCTTGTGTACTTAGGTTAAAACTTTTTAAAATTGCACATTACATATAGAATATAGAGGCATGGATTAATATGAGTTCACACTAAAAAAATAAAATTCCCAAACATTAATGTTTTGGTTTGGTCTACAAGGCTAATATAAGCCCACAGTGATGATGTTGAAGAAAAGTAAGATTCTTGGGTTACAGTAATGCTAGATGAGTGAACTTCTAGTTTCCAGTCTGGCATGTAAGAAGCTTATAAGTCTCCACTCTGTCCTAAAAACAAGTAAAAAGCTGAACAAACTAAGAAATATGAACAACTTTTTCTAAGATCTGTAAGAGAAGTGAGGTCACAGGGCAAATTGCTGTCTCCAAATTGAAGAGATTGACAGGTGAATACAGAGTATCATGACTTACTCAAGCAGAGACCCACGAGCAGAAACTCAAAGGAACCAGTACTGGGGTAGGGAAATCTGAACTGTAGTTGATGAATTGCTAGAGGCTCAGTGTGGACAAATTTGAGATATAAAAAATCCAAGGGGACCCAGTCATGGGTGAATTTTACCTCCTGGAGCCCTACCAGGTTCTCATGGTAAATACATGAGAAAAATCATGCTTCCGGCAAGGGGTGGGGAAAAGGAACCATTTTGAAATACACCAGGGCATTCTGTTCTTCTTAACAAGGTCTGCCTTCAGGAGAAACTACTTAACCAGAGTCTAACCTGCTGGGGTTTTATCAGAGCCTAAATGACCTGGGGGAAGTGAAATACCCAACTCCAGCCCCCTCAAGCCATCCTGTCCCACCCAGGGGCTGAGGCATGTGTGAAGTTCACAGTATAGAGGCACAGGCTCACTAAAACACTGAGACCTCATCATAGGACTACAGCTCACACCTTGTCACCACATTACCAACGGCCTGCTTATAGCAGTTCATTTTACCCACTGTATCATGTCCATCTATCAAGACATAGATGTCTACAAGACATACTAAAAAAGCAAAAAAACACAGTTTGAAGAGACAGAGAAAGCATCAGAACCAGACTCAGATATAGCAGGGATGTTGGAATTATTAGACTGGGAATATAAAATGACTATGATTAAAATTCTAAGGGCTCTAATGAATAAAGTAGACAGCGTGCAAAAAACAGATGGGCAATGTAAGCAGAGAGAAGGAAATTCTAAGAGACAAAAAAAGAAATGATAGAGATCAAAAACACTGTAACAGAAATGAAGAATGTCTTTGATGGGCTTATTAGTAGACTGCACACAGCTGAGGAAAGAATGTCTGACGTTGAGGATATTTCAGTAGAAACACCATAAACTGAAAAAGCAAACAGGAAAAAGACAGAAAAAACCAGAACAGACTATCCAAGAACTGTGGGACAACTATAAAAGATGTAACATATGCATAATGGGAATACCAGAAGGGGAAGAAAGAGAGAAAGGAACAGAGGAAATATGTCAAACAATAATGCCTGAGAATTTCCCCCAAATTAATGTCAGACACCAAACCACAAATCCAGAAGGCTCAGAGAACACCAAATAGGATAAATTCCAAAAAAACTATACTTAGCCACATCATTTTTAAACTACAGAAAATCACAGATAAAGAAAAAAAATTTCTGAAAGAAGCCAGAGTTAAAAAAATACCATACCTATAGAAGAGCAAAGGTAAGAATCACATCCAACTTCTTCTCAGAAACCATGCATGCAAGAAGAGAGCAGAGTGAATGTTTAAGTGTTGAGAGAAAAAAAACCACTGACCTAGAATTGTGTACCCTGTGAAATGATCCTTCAAAAGTAAATATGGTCTCTATCTATACTAAAAATATATTATCCTTTTATAGTAAATATATATTATCCTTTAACAGTGAATGTAAATATGTGACTAGAAATACTAGATGAGTGCCTATACTGCAGAAGATAACTGTACAACTATGGCAGACAGCTTGTGGTAATGCATTAATTTCTGGTAGAATTGAATTGTGTGTTTATATAATGGAGTGGAACAGTGGGGAGGTATGAAAATTACACTGGAAGAGGAGTGGCTAAAAAATCTGGGGAGCAAGTCCTCCAGTATTGTGAGAGTTGCCATGAGGGAAAACAGTCCTTTTTTGGCATGGCTTTAAAAAAATGACATGAGTTACAAAAGTTACAGAAAGTAACAGAAGACAGTTAAAAAGATATGACACAGGAAATCCTTTCTAATAGTTTAACAAGCTCTATTTAAAATACTAAGTGCTGGAAGATAAACAAACAAACACATAGACACAGAGATCAGACTGTTGTTTACCAGAGGGGAAGGGGGGGAGGGCAAAGGGGTAAAGGGGCACATATGTATCGTGACGGATGGCAACTAGACTTTTGGTGATGAACATGATGCAGTCTATACAGAAATCAAAATATAATGATGTACACCTGAAACTTATGTAATGTTATAAACCAATGTGACCTCGATAAAAAAAATATATATATAAATTAAAATAAATAAATAGCCCCCCCCTCAAAAAAAAAAGCAAGTGCTCCCTTTCTGGAACTGTGTAAGTAGCGACTGGAAAACCATCTTCAGACACCAAGCTTCCTAGTCCTGGTATGCCTGAGAGACAGGGTTAAATGAAAGCCCCTTTTCAACTCTAAGAGTTTATGATCTGCAGTGCCAAATGGCTTCTACCATCACATTCATTATACCGTTGAGATGATAGGACCAAATAAGAGGCCTGTACACTAGTCTAGGCCCTTGAGGAATGTTGACCAAACCCCATCTCCAAACTTAGGGGCCTACCTGTTTGCCCTGCCTCCTTATTTCCACTCTCAGTTTCTTTTCTGTTTTTTTTTTTTTTTGCCCCTCCTTCCTCCTCTATGTTCATCTTCCTTCAGAGATCTTTTTTTTTCATTCTTGTCCTTTTTCTATTATAGGCTCCTATTTTTTCTATCGTTTTCTTACCTCATTCTACATATACTTCTTTTCCACCATAAAAGCATATAACTTATCTTAAAATTATTTTCTTAAGTGCAAAGAATAGTTGGAAAAAGTAAATATAAATATGGGACTTTGGTTTTGAGAGCCAATTTGGAGGTTCTAGCAGGGGAGCACAGCTACTCATATACTCCTGACAGAAGAACGGTCCTCCTCTATCAGGGAAGGTCATCCTTTTCAACCCAGCGCACAGCTTCAGAAGGGACGCACATGGAGCAGTGAGGGAGGAAGGGGATACCCACCTAGCCAGCCAGATCAGCCAAATCAACCCTGGTGATCAATGGGGTGGCAGATGTTGCAGCCAGATCGCCCTCACATCCCTGACTTTGGTTTTGGATAGAAACAATATTCTCTTTGCATCTCTGTATTTCTCTAGTCTATCATTATTGACCTACTCTGAATGGATTATGGCTCATATTTCTTTCTTTCATGTTTATAGACATCAGTCTTTTATTTGGAAATTTAAAACAGTTGTCAGGGTTGCAACATAGTACTTTTCAGATAATTCTAACATCTGAGCTAACATTCATGATGTACTTCTACTTACAAATTCTGTAAGTTAAAGTCTTCAAATTCTATAAAATGAATTAGTTTACAATTTTTTAAATTCTTTAACTTTAATGTTGAGTGCATCAAATCTGCTTCAGTGAAAGACATCTATATCTAATTCTGTTTGCCATATTGTGAAGTTTCTGTTATCTTAGAAAACGAATTCTCTCCACATCTCATGGAACTCTAGAATTCATAGGTTTTATTAAAACTAAATGATAAAAGTTAGCTTGCTATTACTTATTCCTTAGAAGTCTGACTTTCAAGTGAAACATGTTTTCTTTCAGCTATAAAGACTATGATGATTTTGCACGTGGCAGGCGAATTTTTGTTAGTGTGATGTGAAGCAAAAGGAATAGTGCTTATTAGGGATAAAAAGGCTGGCCCTGATGTGTGGGTGGTTATAAGCCAGACTGTAGGGCTTACCTAATTGGGTCTGAACACAATTTATAATATTTGTTAAACTAACATAACAAATAATAAGCAATTATGCATTAACTATGGTATATAAAATCATTAGATAAACTCCCTAAGACATATCTATAGGAATAAATGAGGTTTCTATTTTCTAAAGCGGTAGTTTTCAACTAATTTATTCTCTGACTCAATGAATCTGAGGGATACAAATCTCTCCCATTGGTAATCGTGGTTCACAACAGCAGAGCCTTTAGAGAGTCAGGGATTCTCTAGCCTGGGGGAACACATCAGAATGGAAGAGGATATAATTCTGAGACGCCCACCTGATGGGGAGTTTGGCCCTCCTCACCACTCTTCCCTCACTTTGAAAATCACTATAGGGCTGGCCCCGTGGCTTAGTGGTTAAGTGCAAGCGCTCCGCTGCTGGCGGCCCAGGTTCGGATCCCGGGCGCGCACCGACGCACGGCTTCTCCGGCCATGCTGACGCCGCGTTCCATATACAGCAACTAGAACGATGTGCAACTAAGACATACAACTATCTACTGGGGTTTTGGGGGAAAAAAATAAATAAATTAAAAAAAAAAAGAAAAAGAAAATCACTATGTATCTTCACAATTAAAAAAGAAATCACAAGGGCTGGTGCGGTGGCATAGTGGTTAGGTTCGCGCGCTCCACTTCCGAGGCCCGGGGTTTGCAGGTTCAGATCCTGGGCGTGGACCTACACACCGCTTATCAAGCCACGCTGCGGCAGGCATCCCACATATAAAGAAGAGGAAGATGTGCATGGATGTTAGCCCAGGGCCAATCGTTCTCAGCAAAAAGAGGACGATCGGCAACAGATGTTAGCTGAGGGCTAATCTTCCTCACCAAAAAAAAAAAAATCACAAGCAGCTGTAGTTAAATATATATCAAGAACCAACTGTTAGAGTTTTAAGGCAGGAGGTATGGGAGCTAATATATATAAAGAAACGTGTGAGTCCACGGAAAAGTCCAAGGAAAAATTTTAACATTTTAAAAATACAGGCACAGGAAGGAACAGGTTAGATGCAGAAAAAAAGAGGAATTTATCTACTCGTAATTAAAAGGAAATCTACAAGATCTCAACACTAAAAACTATAAAACAGTACTGAGAGAATTTAAAGAAGACCTAACAAAATGAAGAGATAGTCCATGTTCATGGATTAGATAAGTCAGTAATATTAAGGTATCAGTTCTTTCCAAATTGATTGAGATTCAGCGCAATCCATTTGGAGAGGACAACTGGAAACTTGTACCTCGTTTCCCCTATACTCCAACCTTTTTCCTTTCTTAAGCAAAATCCCAATGATTTTTATAGAATTTGACAAGTTAAGTTGATTCTAAAATTTAAGAACCTAGAATAGCCAAAATAATGAAAAAGAATAAAGCTGGAGGTCTCAGACCACTTAAAATCAAGGCTTGCTACAAAGCTACATAATTGAGCTAGTGTGGTATTAGAGAAAGGATAGACCATCCAGAAATAGACTCATACATATGTAGTCAAATGATTTTCAACCAAAGATCCAATTTAATTCAACAGGGAAAGGAAAGACTTTTTAAACAAATGGTACTGAACAGCTGGATATCTACATGGAAAAAGATGGACCTTAATCTTGACCTCACTGCACACAGATGGTGGAGTGACAGATTTAATACAAATAGCACAGATTTAATACAAATGCTAGAATTACACAGCTTTTGGAAGAACACAGAATATCTTTGAGACTGTACAGTAAAGGGTTAACTCAGCAGACCTGGGATGCCCAAATCTTGCACATTCCAAAGTTGTTTAGGACTGGCCCTTGACTGACAACTGGGAGATAACCTCTAGTCCTTGGAATGTCGGGCCTGATAAGAGTGTCTGTGTATACCTAGGGCCTTGGGCCACATCAAATAGTTTATGCTAACAATAGGATTTATTGTAAAAGTCTGTTTTTGTTCAACCTGAGCCCCATGCCACACTGTATCAGTTTGACCTCTGAGGAAATTGGAGACTGAGTAGCTAATGTTAGTCACACGGTGGCTTTATGGCTATGTGACTGACCTTTAATAAAAAACCCTGGGGGACACCAAGGCTTGGGTGAGCTTCCCTACTTGGCAACACTTCATAAGTATTGTCATACGTGGTTCCTGGGAGATTTAAGCACTCCATTGGGAGAGAACAATTGGAAACTTGTACCTGGTTTCCCCTAGACTCCAACCTTTTTCCTTTCCTGATTTTAATCTGTATCCTTTTGCCATAATATACTGTAACCATGAGCATAACAGCTTTTCTGAGTTTTATGAGTCCTTTGATGAATCATTGAAGCTGATGGTGGTCTGGGGGACCCTCAACAATGGAGACTAAGGGGAGGTAAAGATTTCTTACATAGGAAACAAAATGTACTAGCCATAAAAGAAAAAAAACAAACCTTCATTGAAATACAAATTTTTTGCTCATCAAAAGACATCGTTAAGAAAATGAATGGGCAAGCCACACAATGGGGAATAATATTTGCAGCATATATATCTGACAAAGACTCCTATCCAGAATATATAAAGAATTCCTACAAATCAGGGATAGAAAGACAAACAACCCATTAAAAATAGGCAAAATACTTGAACAGACACTTCACAAAGAAGATATATAAATCACCAATATGCTGTGAAAAGATGCTCAACATCATTAGTCACCAAGAAAATGCAAATTAAACCACAGTGAAATATCAATTTCATACCAGAATGGATAAAATCAAAAAGACTGACAATAGCAAATGCTGACAAGGATATAGAGCAATAGAACCCCATATATTCCTGAAGGGAGTGGAAAAAGATATAATTACTTTGTAAAACAGTTTGGTAGTTTCTTACGAAGTTAAACATACATCTATCCTATAGAGCAATTTAATTTCAAAGTGTTTACCCAAGAGAAAGAAAAACACATATCCACAAACAACAATAATAAACAACAACATCAAAACACCTGTGTTAGAATGTTCATAGCAGCCTTATTCATAATACCCTAAATCTGGAAATAACCTAGTATCTATCAACAAATGAACAGACAACTTGTGGTATATTCATATAATAGAATACAGCTCAACAATCTAAAGGAAGGAACTACTGATATATGCAACAACATGGATGAACTGCAAAAACATTATGCTGACCGAAAAAAGCTAGACACAAAAGAGTGCATGCTGTGTAGTTCCATTTATGTGAAGCTCAAGAAAAGGCAAAACTAATATATGTAACAGAAATTAGAAAGTGGTTGCCTTGGGATGAAGGGTTGGAATTGACTGTAAAGGGACATGAGGGAACTCTTGGCTGAAAAGACACGTTCACTCCAGATATATTGTTTTGGATGGTGGTTACATGGGTATACACAAGTATCAAAACTCATCAGATTGAATACTTAAGATCTGTGTATCATGTACAAATTATACACAAATTTTTTTAAAAGAGAAGAAAGATCTATTTACTCTGGACTAGATAGGAGATAGCATTACCAATCTACCTAAATTGGTTAGGAATTAACAACTCTTTTTGATACAACAGAAAGAGTACTTCAGACATAGATGTGTTTATAGCACAAATTCTTAGTTATTTGAGCACAAAAATATCACAAAATTACTTATATATAGAAATCAGTGTCCGCTGAAATTCTGATTAGCCAATTAACTACTAATACTGATAACCATGGACTTCTCAGCTTCATGGCTTGGGGAATACTATTAGCATATTATTTCTTTACCATATTTTAGCAATAAAATACTTTGAAAAAAATGCAGTCATTATGTAAGTAAATATAATAAAGCCTAACTTAAAAAATCTTGTTGACTATATAAAATGGAAACTGTCCAGGAGACTTTTTTTTGGTACTTTTGGTACTTTTTTTTGGAATACTTTTAGGTATTCAAAACAGCATTTATTTATTCAGTCATCAAACTAAATATTTACTGAATACCAGAAACACTGCCAGGCACTGGGAATACGAAGATTCTAAGATCCAGACCCTGACATCAACATGAGTTATTCTATAATTGAAGCTAAAAAGTATTCATGCATTTCACTAACATTTGAATTTGTCCTCTGTGCCGGGTCCTGTGGAAACAGCAATGAAAGAGACAGATGTGGTCCCTGGTCTCACAAAGCTCATATTCTAACATAAGACTACAACTGTTAGCAGAATCCTTGTGCTTCCTGGGATCCTGTACTTCCTCAGGACATTCTAGTTAGGCCAGGCCCTGAGGGGAGCACTCCTAACTGAGGCAGATCCTGATCCCAAGGAGAGATGAAGAATCATTAGCCACCAGGCATTCTTGGAGTAAGAATGGACTGGATGCCATCACTCTTTAATCACATGGAGCCCCGCTGAGGACTGTGGGATACATCTCCAGAGCCCAGGGAACCTGCCTTATTAGAATCTTCTTTCCCTGGAGCCTGGCTTCCTCTTCCATACCATGCAGGGGTCCTGACAAGGGGTCTTCTGCAGAGGGCCTACCTGCCAGAATTATATCACTGATATCAATTAAATTGTTTAAACTAAGCTCTGACAGGGGGAAGAGGAAAGCAGGGAATGTTAGCACAGAGAATGTTATTGCTGATCTGGTGAGTAAAAAGATCAAGAACTAAGCTCGGTTTCTTCCATCTCTATCAAGGCCTAATTTAATCAAATGAAACATCTAATTTTGGTGATACAAAATTGCTTAAGCAAGTTAAAAGACCTACTGTTGTGGAGTCTGTAAAAACGCACCGCTAGATAAAGTGACATGTGCTCGTGAGGCACTACTGACAGCTCAGGTGCCATTATTTCATCACTTCTGCAGAGCAGAAAGAATTATACGTTTTGAGAAATTGTGTCATTTTCAAACAGAAAATCCATGAATGTTTTGGAATAGAGAAGGTATGTGATTCTACTCCTAATATAAGAGATTGCAGTATTAAAAACTATGAAATTCTGTTCCATAACTACTGAACTGGGCATTTTAGTAGTCATGGATTCCTAAATAAATTAGATGGGTCTTTCTGAAGACTGGTCACAATTTAGATGTACTTATTTTTTTATAGCAGCAATTTCTGGTTATTTAAGGACAAAACTGGAACAAGATTTGAGTGTTAAATTGTCGTTCTGAGCTCAAAAGTTGAATGAATAAGAAAATGTCAATTCCCATTTTTAAAAAGAAATTTGCAAGTAAGTAAAATCAGAGCATAGTGAATATTACCCACACACGTAATGGAAAATCTACCACTAAAATACCTAGGCACTTGCTTTTAAAGACTTAATTATAGCAATCCATGGTAAAGCAGAGAAGAGAAATCAGGCTTCTTGATTTCTAGAGATATTCTTATCCATGAAATCACATGTCATCTTTGCAGCCTCATCTTTTATTTGGATAAGCAACACAAATAGAAGTCCATTATCATAGAGGCAGCAGGTATTAGTTCCCTGCTTTCCAGGCGTCTATCTCTTGCCTATCCTCTTACCGATCACCGCTGGGGTTTCCCCACGAGTATAGAGATCCCCTCTGGATCATCCCCACTCCCTGTCTTGCTACTCAATGACAGCCCCCATACATTAACTCTTTAATAGCCTCTAAACAGCTAAGAAAGTAGTTGCAAGGCTAATTACGGCTCAAGGGCCCAGCCTGGTATAAGCATCTTAGGCCTTAAATAGCTAAATGGGGACTTTATTAACCATTTCATGGCTACATTGGTTTTTGATCATGGATAAAGTAGTGACACGATAAACAAACCTCCAGGGAATAATGTGGTAGATATAAGGGCTACATACGGAATTGGAAGAATTCTTTGGCAAGATTATCAAGTTTGTCTCAATCTATACTCCCTCAATTGGTGACTAAGGGTATGCACACACCTTCCCCAGTGCTAGCTTGCTCATTCATTTTACACCACTTTATTGAGGTATGACTGACACAAACAGCTGTACATATTTAATGTGTACAACTTGATGAGTTTGGAGATAAGTATACATCTGTGAAACTATCACCACAATCTATACCAAAACATATCCATCACCTTCAAAAATTTCTTCCTGCTCTCTTTTTATTTTTTATTTATTTAATTTTTTTGTGATGAGAAGACAAAGTAAGATCTACCCTCTTAGCAAATTTTTAGGTATATAACACAGTATTATTAACTATGGGCACTATGCTGTACAGTAGATCTCTAGGACTTATTTATCTCTGGCTCATTTATTTTTTTAATTATTATTTTTTGTGTGTGTGAGGAAGATCGGCCCTGAGCTAACATCTGCCAATCCTCCACTTTTTGCTGAGGAAGACTGGCCCTGGGCTAATATCTGTGCCCATCTTCTTCCACTTTATATGGGACACCGCCACAGCATGGCTTGCCAAGCAGTGTGTCCGTGTGCGCGCACTTAACCGCTTGCACCACCGGGCCGGCCCCTGGCTCATATATTTTTAATTTGCTAATTTGAAAGGTGAAAATGGTACTTTATTGGTGTTTTAATTTGCATTTCTTTCACTAATTATGAGTAAACAGCCTTTTCAATGTTTATCTGCTGTTTGCAATTCTTCTTTCATTCAGTGCCTCCTGTTTTCTAGGCACTATTTTAGGTGCAGAGATACAACAGTTAATAAGACAAACATGTAGAGTTTACATTTCAGTGCAAGAAACAAAAAATACCCAATAAAATTTTTAAAAAATACCATTTCATGTAATTAAGAATTGCTATAAAAAACAGAAAAACAAAACAAAGCAAAGGGACAGAATGAAGGGGGCAGTTATTTTAGACAGGGCAGTGAAAGAGGGGTTCTCCAAAGAGATAATATGTAAACACAGACTGGATAGTAAGTGTGCCACGTGGATTCTTGGGGAAGAATCTAGGCACAGGGAAAAGCAAGCTCAAAGCTACTGAAATGGGAACATGTTTGTGTGCTTGAGGAATGGTAAGCAGGCCAGTGTGGCCGGAGTCCAGTGACCAAATGAGAGTGGTGGTAACAAATGGGTTTGGAGACACAGGAGGCTGGATCACATAGGGCCAGCCTTGTAAGCCATTGAAAAGGCTTTGGATTTTATCCTAAATGTTTTGGGAAGCCACTGAAGGGCTCTGAGTAGAGTGATATGATCTGACTTACATTAATCTGGCTGCCGTGTGGAAAGGATCTATAAGGAAGAGGAGAGGAAGCAGGGAGACCAGTTGGGAGACTACAATAGTGAGATGAGCAATGATGTGGTGACTCAGTATTAGCAGTACAGAGAGAGAAAAGTGATTTGTTTCAGGATATATTTTGAAGAGGATTTGCTGATGGACTTGACATGTGATGTGAGAGAAAAAGAGGAGGCAAGGGCAATTTTAAGGCTCTATCAACTGGGTCGTGCTATTGATTGTGATGGAAAAACACTGGGGGAAAAACAGGTTTGTGGAGGTGGAATCAAAATTTTAGTTTGCAAAGTATTAAATTTGAGATGCGTGTGGGAATCCAGGAGGAAAAACTGAGTGGGTGGTGGACTATATAAGTCTGGAGGTCAAGGGCAGGGGACAAACTGAAGATATAAATTAAGGACCCTTCAGTCATAAATGGTATTTAAAGCCAGGAACCTGGGCTGAGATCCTCTAGGGAAGGGGTGCAGAGAAGAAAAGAAGCCTGGAAGGTGTTCCAACATTTATAGGCAGAGAAGGAGAGAATCCAAGAGAGCATGGCATGAGAAGGAACGGCCGCTGAGACAGGATGTTGTGTTTCTTACTGAACTGCATAAGTTCTTTATACGTTAATGATATTAGAGTTTATCAGTTACTTCCACTACAAATATTTTCCCAATTTTCTGTTTGCCTTTTGCTTCAGTTTATTTTTGACATATCTACTTAAAAACATTTGTGTAGCAAAATCCACCAGTCGTTTCCTTTGTGATTTCTTCCATTACTTTTAAGGTTAAAAAGTCTTCTGTAACTAGAGTTCAGAGAGACACTTCTGTGTTATTTCTGTGTTTCCTTGTTGCACTTTGATTCACTTGGAATTTATTTTGGTGTGTGGTAAGGTTATAAGTTGATAACGTTTTCAAAAGATCTGTCAAGGGCCGTCCCCATGGCTTAGCGGTTAAGTGCGCGGCGCTCCGCTGCTGGCGGCCCAGGTTCGGATCCCGAGCGCGCATCAACGCACTGCTTCTCTGGCCATGCTGAGGCCGCGTCCCACATACAGCAACTAGAAGGATGTGCAACTATGACATACAACTATCTACTGGGTCTTTGGGGGAAAAAAACAAATAAATAAAAAAAATCTTAAAAAAAAAAGATCTGTCAAGTTTCCCAGCACACATTTATTAACTCTTCCCTTGCTCACTGGTCTGCGATGTCTTCTCACACTATGTTTCATTTGGTTCAATTTCAATTTTAACCTTTGAAACCACAACAGAGATGATGAAAAACCTTCCCTCCAATCATCACAATGACACTTTATAGAGGAATCTCAATGTGCTTTATAAGGAAATACATAAAACAGAACCAACATTTTTGAGAAGAAAAATGTAGGGACAGAAAGCTAAATAGAAGAAAGAAAACATGAAAGGTAGAAAAGAAAGGGTACAGTTCATTTCCTTTTTTGGAGAAAAAAGTAGATGTTGAAAAATGTCAAAAAATAATACAAGTATACATGCAACAAATATTTGTTGAGTAATTTCTCTATGCCAGGCATTATCTGAGGTGCCCTTAGGTGGTGAGTAAGAGAAAGTGCCTGCCCTCAGGAGGCTTGCATTTTAGTGGGGAAGTTGGGGAGACAGATGATGCACACACAAATGAAGCGTATAACTTCAGTTAGTAATGAATGCTATGAAAATAAGATTGGGAAATGGGTAGAGAGTGACTAGGGGAGGAGAAGACAACAGGGAGGTCAGAAGTGGCCTCTCTGAGATGATATTTGGGGTGAGCCCTAAATCATGAAGAGGCAAGGGAAGATGAGGGTGGGAGAAGTGCTCCAGGAAGGGGGAAGAGTTAAGTGCAAAGGCCCCAGGCAGGTGCAAGCATGGGAGTGCAGAGCAGGGGAGAATGGAAGGAGATAACGTCAGAGAGAGAGGGAAGGGGCACAGGAAGAAGACTGGATTATCAGCGGTAACTGGAAGCCTTTCGAGAGGTTTAAGTGGGGCTGTGACATAATCTGCTGTAAATTGATAATTCTTCCGCCGTTGCGTGAAAACTAATCCAGTGGTACTGGTGAGGGAGAAGTGGTGAGAGAAGAAGGGATTCTAGCTAGAAAGATCTTGTATAAAGAAAGTACCTAAAATACTTTGTTCTTTTAAACATACCAAAACTAAATACTTAACATGACGGGAGAAATACAAGTGATTAGACTGTAAGATTCCTGAGGGCAGGGATTTTTGTCTGGTTTGTTTACTGAGTATCTCTGATGCCTAGAATAATGTGAGTCTGGTGCTCAACAAAAATATGTTAAATTAAATGAACAAAGTGACTACAGGGAATAGCCTTTTATTTGTGAAACAAGAACCAGATGAAATGAATAAACAGAAAAGAGCTTCAGAGAAGCCTCCTGGGCTATAGAACTGTCTCGTAATTACACAGTACATCAAAACATAAGACAGATTTCAGTCAGGGATGGGTACTTTAAAAATAACATTACACTAAAACAGGGTTCAAAATACAAGTTTAAATTTAGCTGCTTTCTTGTAAACCTCTTCTCATCCCTTAGACTATGAGTTTGTGTGTGGCAGGAATTATGTCTTCTTTTTAACTCTCCAAGTAAGAGCCGAACACATCGTGTATATGCACCCCATAAATGTATATTTAGGTTGTTGGAAGCCTACTGAAGAAAAGCTAGCACATAGGCAAATGCTTAAGGAAGAAAATTCGGACAACTTGGCAGCATTTATCATTACTAACATTTTAGTCTTGCAGAGTAAACTTTGAAATTACATTCTAATTTGAGATGGTTCTGGTTTGAAAAGTTAACTCCTGAGACATCTGAGCACAGTATTATGAAAGAACAAAACTGTTCATCAACCCTTTATGCCAATGTTAATTTCATTTAAAAGTAGGATTTAATGTTTTTTTATTCCTACAGTGACCCTTAAAATTTCTATGTATATAATCACAAATGCACACACAAGATGCATTTATAAGCTTACTGTGTAGTTCTAAAGACAGTTGGGAAACCCAATTTTAATTTTGTTACTGAAATAATTTAAAAATATATTATAGAACTGCCTCTTTTCAATCAAAAGCAAGGATCTAGAAAGAGATTATACAAGTAGGCACAATTTATTCAGGTTTATTAGTGTTAGAAAAATGAAGTTGTCTAACTTCAAATTGTAACAAGTACTCTTATATTTATTTAATTTTTCATCTTACCACTGACATTGATGTATATCATTTTCTTATGGCTTTAAAAAAAACTCAGATAATTTATTTAACAAAGATTCATTACATGCAGTAACCACTGATATTCTGAAATCTGGAAAATTATTTTCAGCAAATGTGTAAAATTTCCTGATGATCTCTCAGAATATCTTTGTGATTTATAACTTTCATCAGAGAAAGAGGACTTACCGGCTTTTATTCATGAGGTCTGCTCCCCGTGCTTTGTAATAATCTAAATTTGGATGGAATTGATAAGTCACTGGTCTTGGATTTCTCTATAGAAAAAAAAAATGTATAAAGCTATTTAAATTATACATTAACACATAAAAGAACAAAAACGATTTTTATATCCTTCAGAAAAAATACATATAACAATGAAGTTTAATAATTTGTGTGCTTTAGTTTTGCTTTTATTGTTGAAATTTTGTCTTAACTGATCTTAGTCCTAATTAAACACTGCAATTGTTTTAATATATTTTACTTTTATCTGTCTCATAGTTTACATAGATTTATTTCTGTCATTAGACTTATTTTTGATGATTTGGATCAATATGACTTTCCAAAATACAATCAGATAAAATTAAAACAAAACTGAAAAATTATATGAGATGTAACATGAGCACAATCTATGCGTAAGGGCTGAGAGACAGTGTCAAGAAAGCTGTATTTTGGAGAAAGTAAAAATCACTGTTAGTTTTTGATAACCAGAATGCTAAATATGCCCACTAGATGGCACACTGAGTCTTTCTTCTCCTAAAATCAATGTGTTATTTCAGAATTCAGCAATTCTTTTCAAGTTAGCAATTTCTATGTCATCTATTCTTACATACGAGTTTAATAAGTGCCCAGGTAGTGGAAATATTAGCAGGGTACCATCACAACACAAAAGCAAATTGACTAATGCACATTTCATAAAAGCAGCATATACTGCCTTTTCTGGCATTTAATATTATTTATAATCATTGCAGAAATGTCCTTGAATCATTAGGTCAAGTGTGTCTATTTAAATATTTTGCTGTTATTTAATGTGTCTATTATTTAAATAGACAAGTCCCTCATAGGCAAATAAAAATTAAACAAATATACTTCCAGTTTATAAAATGTAACATGTTAACAGCATAACTTAAATGAATACCATCATCTCTAAAGTGTTAAGAAAAGTTTTAAAAAACTTATAAATAAATGTGTTACAATGTTTACCTGAATATATGATTTGAATTAATAATTAGGATTTTGAACCAGAGCATGCCCTATCCTCTGAGAGATCTATCTAGACACAGAAAGGCTGCATTTTCTCTTAATAGAAAATTACCAATATGCTTCAATATCAATCCCTGGAGGCATAATCCCAAGGCACTGATATACTTGCATGGAGGTGGGGATATATAATTGCTAAGGTTAAATAGTTTGACATTCATCAAGCTAACAAGCTGCATCTTAATGGCCACGATGGACCTTTTCTTTTTCTGCTGAAAAGAGAATATTTACACAGCTCAACCCTTTCATATCTCTTCCCTAGTCAGCCCTAATCATCTGACAAAAATGACAATCCCTTGATTTAGCTCCAGCTACTACTCCACTGGTTTGGTATTCAACACAGTTCTACAATAATCAAATCTGAATTGCCTTGATGAAGATAACTGATGCTTCCATGACTACCATACTATTAAGTCTAACAGCGCAACTTTTCTCTCTCTAGGAATTACATAGGTTTCCTCATGGTAGCTGATGACAACCTGGACCCAAGCATAATGGGAAAATAAAATAGAGGTTAAAGCCACTGGCCGGTTGCCAGTGCATTCATGATTTATTAAAAAAATTAACTTTCGCAGGACTATCACTCATGACTAATTTTGCTCTTTATTCTCAGTACCTGGAAATACATTTTATTTTTGCTAATATAAAAGGCTTTTCTTCTCTGACTTCCAACTAACTAATAAAGGATTATGTTACTTTTTGCTAGAAAACAATGAAAGAAGGGATTGCATTGTGCAATTTCTTGACACGTCTTTATAAACAGATGACGAGCAACCGAAGACACGAAGTGCTAATCTATCTAAGCACTTAAAGCCATTATTAGGAATAATGATCTAACTTGAACATATGAATGAGGCTCAAGTATTGCTTTCACTAAGGCCTATTTAAATTCCTAGGAGACGTACTAGTGTCAAAGGGAGAGGGAAAGTACCACTGTACTAGGATTGAAGACAAAGAATCAAAAGATGATGTTGAAAAACAGCATTTAAAATGTAAGAAAATAAAATCAGAGGTTATAGTTGGAAGTTATACAATAGGTTTTTCTGTCTAAGAAGATGATGCTGTTACCAAAACGTAAGTATGTAGACAGATAGATGATCTAGACTAGCACTTTCCGACAGAAATATAATGTGGGTCACAAATGCAAGCTTCACATGAAATTTAAAATTTTCTAGCAACCACATTGAAAAAAAAAGAAACGAGTGAAATTCAATGTAATAACATTTTATTTAATTCAGTATATCCAAAATATTGTCATTTTAACATGTAATCAATGTAAGAAATTATTGATACATTTTTACATTCTTTCTTTTGTACAGTCTTTGAAATTCAGTGCATATCTTACACTTATAGCACATCTCAATTTGGACTAGCCGCCACACTTCAAGCGCTTAAGAGCACCGTGGCTTGTGGCTCCTGTAACGGACAACCCAGAACTAAACGTCTGACGTGTATGTACACTAATGCGTGGCTAGAAAAATCAACATGTGTGGACATGAACAATAAAAAGAACACAGATGCTTTTATACATTAAGATTCAATACTGACAGTTCTTCGATTCACCTATAATTCTTCCCTTTCAATTAAGTTAGTTTTATCTCTTCTGAATAAGGTTTCAAAAAGTTGAGAAATTTTGGAGCAATATCTTCTCACATAACTATGTACCGAAATCATAACAATGGGTTCCTTAGGGGGATGAGATTAAATAAGCAGAAGTCTAACAGAAACATTTTAAAAGGAAAGAGATACTTGCTTTTCTTATTTTAAAGACTTTTTTTCCAAATAAAATTTTACAGGAATATAACAGTCCTGATTTTTAATTTTTAAAAATCTGGAATTTCCTCTAAAATATAAGAGCCACTAGAATTCTACACGTATAAAACCCTGTATGTAGGAAAGACCAGACCCCATGACAGCTGTAATTTCTCATTGTGCAGGACATGTGATGTTGACAACTTTAATATTATATCTTGCCTGGATTGGAACAATTAGTAATTATTTTAAACCCATTTTCACATGTCAAATTTCAAATATTATAAGCTTTTCCAAACCAATGTAGATTTTTAAAAATCTCTTGTGTTTTGGTGAATCTTTCCTCAGAATAAAGATAGCAAAATGGTAATCACATCTTAACTTACATTGGTTTGTGTACAGAGGAATACCAATTAGGTTCATCACCTGGGAAGCCTATATAATGATACATGAAGATGCAGAAATCACAAATCAGTCCACCCAGGCTTTACCATGCCTTTCCTAGACCAACTGGATGGGCTTGAAATAAATGATCTACAAGATTGCAGAAAGTTAACTTCCCAAGTACCACTCACTTCTTCTCTGGTAACAATCTGTGAAGCCCTTCTTAAAACTCTCTCTCTTCAGCATTTTATTTTATGGCAATATAAGAAGGATGCTGAAAATACCACCCATGGCATAGACAGGCTGGATTTGGGGGAGGCATCTTCAAGTCTTGTGGACAAAATGACTTACAGAAGCAGAATCGATAGTGGTAGAAACAAGTTTCCTAGAGGTAATTATACGGAAAAACAAAACAGAACAAAGCCCATGCTGTACTTCTGAATTTCTAAAATGCTTTTGTTAATTTGGTATTATCACAAAATCAATTTACAAATAGTACTTAAATGATAGCAATCAATGTAAGGGATAAGACTGACTGAAATCTATCTAACCTCTCCATTATAGTTAACATTCTTCAATTCTGAGGTCTACATTCTACGACAGTAAGCTGTTCCTTAATGTAATTTCAGGTAAAGCAAACACTCTGTCCCTTACTGAGGATGACTTTTGATGGTGGACCACTCCCCTCTGCTCTACTCTCTAATGGAAGTCTGCAGATTTGCATATAACCCTCCTCCCCCTGCCACCCTTACCCCCATAGTAGTATTTCAGTATTTTAAGTTCAAACTCACTTTGTTGTGGTAGTATACAAATATTTAAATGCTAACCCACACTAAGTACAACTAACTACAAGATAGTACATGATAGTGTTCCTTGTTCTGAGGCTGGTGAAATCAAACTCATCTGACAAAGGTCATGACAAATAGACCTTTCTAGACTGATCCCCTAACTCCTGTCCCTCCCGTGAAGATGATTATCTCCTTTTGAACTCTTACATGGAGACTCCAGAAGGAAACAAGTCTGAAGTACTCATCTGGCTTTGAACAACACAGCACCTTTTAAAGGGCTGGCTATTTACAAGCACACGTAGAACTGAAAGGAGCAAAAGAAGAACAATTCCAGCGATCCCTGTTCTAATTTATGAATGTACCCGTAGGAGTTAAAGAAGAGTTAAAAGTTGTATGTTAAAAACAGAGGGACGAGGGTAAACAAAACATCGCTCATCTGCTTTAGAGGCACAGGCTGCGGACGGGGAGGCAAGAGGGTCAGGAGTCAGTGAGGCTTATGTGCAGATCCCTGCTCCACTCACCACTAGCTGAGCCACCGGGAAGAGTCACTTACACTCCTAGGCCTAGTTGCCTCAGCTGCAAAACTGGGGTAAGGAGGAAATGAGACAATGAGCATCAAGTGCCCAGCACCGTGCTGGGCACTTGATAAAAACTCATTGAAATGGAAGCTATGATTACCTTCTGACGCCATGAGCACTGACAAGTAGACCTTTAATTTCAGAGTAGATCTGACAATTTGACAACTTAAAATCCGTCATAACAAGAAAGTGATACTTCATACTTCTGATAATCATATATATATAATTGAGGGTAGATTTTACCAAACATCACATTTTTAAAAAGCAAAAACATATATTTAGGAAAGTATATCATGCACACTGGATCTCATATGTGGGGAGAAAGGCTCTCAATTCTCTGAATAGGAGTGCATACATTTATAAATTTAAAAAAATTGTAAAACCATACTATGCTATTAACGCACAATTGTTTGCCAGCTTATGAGGTTACAATAATTAAAGTGATTTCCTGCAATATGTCCAAATTATTATCATTTTTATAGTTTATTGGTCACAATTTTTACATTAACTTAAACTGATATAGTTCCTGTAGCATTTGTTTAATAGAAAAGATTGATTTATATTTACAATATACTGCACGTTTGGCATGAAGAAAAGAAAATATTGACAAATGAAGAATTACTTAGTTTTCTTTTCCTAATATCTTGCTACCAACTCTTAGTTTTTAGCATGCCAGATTAGAAAAGGGGAAAAAATAAGGCTCAGAAGGAGAAACAGCACTGTAAAAATATGTCGAACGTTTCTCTTTGATGAAAAATGAGACTCTTATTTTAGTGAATATGTTATTGCCTCAATGCTGGGGGAAAAGCAACCGTCATTAGAAAAACGAATTGCTCAGCTGTTTATAAGCAAAGAGCTCTGGGGGAATTTCTCAAGACCCCAAAGGCAAAGCATTACAGGGTTATGCAAACATATGTTGCAGGTGTTTTAGGGGAGACAGGTGGGCAAACCTCAGCCATGGAAGAGGAGTCAGTTTAATACGCTGTAACTGAAATGAGATAACCTAAACGCATCCAAGTGCAGAGACGCCATGGCACCAGTGAACTGGAGCTGTAGAGCAAAAACTCTTCCTAAAATCATTATCTTGTTAGTGCCAAGGAAACGGAATTTTTCCCTTCTTGTAGTTTTATAGAAAACAAACACTGCCAATTACTTTTTTTTTAAACTAAAGGTATTTTAAACCTGGAACAAAGAACAGCCTGAAATAGCGATAATTATCCAAAAAAGATAAGAATGAAGTATTGTTGCCTTTATTTAAACAAATATTCCTAAGGAGACAGTTTGTTGTAATATCCCCTCTTTGGTTCACTAGGCAACATTAGATTTATCATAATTCTCCTAAAGCCTAAGATATTTCTATATTAAAATGCTAATTTTGTCTTGTCTTTTGCCTGTAATTAAAGCTGGGAAATTTGTGATCTGATATTCACTGATTGCTAGAGGGTCCACAAAGGTCTCACCATTTCTATTTCTTATTGCCACATACTGCCCTCTTCATTAAAATTAGATACAGTAACACAGTGGATCAAAAAGGCAGACATTATAATCCTAAATACTCACAAAGTTCTCATTCAGAAAAATATACATTTAAATAAAATAAGTGGTATTATCTGTATATTGCTGTCAAACCTAGACTTGTATTGTATTTCCTTCTTCCTCACTTATCCAAGAGTTGATTTTCTTTTTATATTACTTGTTATTGAGACAACACTCATTTTACTATACATATGTATGTATAATAGTATATTGAGCCATACCTTCCTTATCTAAACCACTTTTCCTTTTTTTTCAAACCCATACCATGAATTAAATGTCAAATACTTAGTATAAAATAAGCTCACAAAACATCAAATTTGGAAAAATAAAACCTAGTTTGATTTTTTTACAATATTACAAAATCCAAAATGCGGATACAATGCAGTCATCAAGTTAACACAGATTTTCATCAAAGAAAGAAAATAAATCTTTGTGACAGGTTGTAAATCAGAATATTATTTCAGTACCAGGATTAAAATGACCTCTGGTTTAAATACTAATAATTCCTATGTATTTTGATAGGAAATATATATTATGAATACTAGGTATTAAGAATCTTAGTGGACTTGACAGAAAAATTCAGGTAATTCTAATCTATGCATCTACATAATAAAAATTTTTTAAAAAGTAAATTTAAAAGGCCTTTAAAAAGTTAAAAAAAGAAAGCAAAAAATTGTTAATTGAGTAAAGACACAGACAAAACCTCTGAACCCATGCCAGCCTCATTTTACATACTGAATAAGCCCAATTCCCTGAAGTGACATCCCCATCTCTACCCTGGCAAGCCGAGATCTCAGATGGCAGAGAAGCATTTTAAACCACCTGTGCGTTATGCTCGACTGTAGCTTCACACAATAAATAGACACCAAAAGAGAAATAAAAGTTTTTTCTTTTTCTAATGTATTTACATTTTCGAATTTAGCATGCAGGAAGATGCCAGATTAACATGTACCCCAATATTTATATATATAAATAAATATGGAAAGTAGTTTTTTTTTTAATTTTATTTTTTTGTGAGGAAGATCAGCCCTGAGCTAACATCCATGCTAATCCTCCTCTTTTTGCTGAGGAAGATCGGCTCTGAGCTAACATCTATTGCCAATCTTCCTCCTTTTTTTTTTCCCCCCCAAGGCCCCAGTAGATAGTTGTATGTCATAGATGCACATCATTCTAGTTGCTGTATGTGGGACGTGGCCTCAGCATGGCCAGAGAGGCGGTGCGTCGGTGCGCGCCCGGGATCCGAACCCGGGACGCCAGTAGTGGAGCGCGCGCACTTAACCGCTAAGCCACGGGGCCGGCCCCGGAAAGTAGTTTTTAGGTCTATATGTTCTCTTTGTTACTAACACTGGGCCTCAAAATATTCCTTTTAGATAGCTGATTAGCTCTTTTCAGCAGTACTGACCTCGTCACCTTTTTCCTTCCTTCAATGTGAGCAGAGTGGGGGAGAAGAAGCCTCACTTCAATGGTTTAAAGAAATTTGGACACCCATTTGTCTTTTCCTAACCAGGAAAAGTAGTCCCCAATCTTCAATGATATCAAGGAAAAAAAGACAGAGGCAATCTCAAAAAATATTCCTAAATATTCCAATTTGGGAAACAGACTGAAGAAACCAAAGTCTTTGATATAAAAATTATCATTGTATATTTTCATCTTTAGAAATATTGAAATAAGTTTAAGCAAGTTATCATGAAAATAGAAGCAATTTAAAAATGGTTTCAGGATTTTTGAATCCCAAGAATAAGTCTATGTGACCCCATGGGACCCAGAACCCTGGGTGAGAAATTTTGCCCCCATGTTCTTTCTCTACCTTCTTCCCTTTCATGACCTGCTTTTGTAATTGTCAAAGCAACAAAAGCTAAGCCCCTGCACGCTGAGGCCTGATAAAAGGAAGCCTTGCACAGCCACACTTCTAATGCAGTTTTGGGAGTAATTTCAATGATAAAACACCTCGGAATTAAAAATTCATTTATATATAAATCTACTCTTACTAAGGTCATTCACTTACACCGTATTTTTTATGATACTTTCTAGTAGAACAGTGAAGTATCAGTACTGAACTTTGAAATGTCTAAGTGAAGAGAGAAATCAGAAAGCAATATAAATAACACACAGATGAGAGTCATATTTTCCTGAATGAGAACAATCTCTACTTTAGAAAGTATGTCCAGTTAGGCCAGAGACCATGAAGAAGAGCCCCTAAAGATGGACTCTTGCGTTTCTTGACTATTTTATTCTAGATTTCATGAGTCATTATAAAAAGGAACACTAATAGGTGTGAATTTCTCTAAAGAGTAGACAGTGTCGTAAAATATTTTCTTTTTAATCAATAACTTTTGATATAGTTCAGCCTTAAAACCAAAGCCCTCTCAAATATCTAGTGATAATAATAGGCACATCAGTTGTATGCTGCTCACATAATATTCATGCTAGGGGTTCTTAATCTTTTTTGTGCCATAGACTACTTTGCTTTCTGGTGAAGACTTTGGTCCCTTTTTCAGAATAACGCTTGTAAATGCATAAAATAAAATACACAGATTTATAAAGGAAACCAATTATACTGAAATACAGTAATCAAAATATTGAACAAATTTATAACAGTGAAATGTGCTTTTATATTAATATATTAAATAAGATATAGTGGCTGGTCTAATCATTACTATAATTTAGAAGTAGTAATGAATGTAAATGGTATTTCAAGATATCTTCATCAACTGTAATATGATATAAAATATCTGTGATTGCTATTAGTTAAAATGTTTCAGGTGCTGCTAATACTATTGCAGTTTGTTGGCTTCATCTATATTTGAAGAAAATACTAAATTTTAGTAAGGGCTTAGTACAAACAAATATGTAAGCTTTTCTCACTCAAGTTCTTAGACCTCCCTGAATTCCATCCACAGACCATTTGGGGGCCTTTTCTCAGCAACCTGAAAGATAATTTTGGATAACAGCTTTCCTCTTGGGAAGGTAGTTTTGTGGATACCACTGGATTAGTTTATTAACCCTTTTGCTGTATAAATGTGGCAGGGGTGACAGTCAAAATATAAAACAACTGCTGTAGCACAGGCAGCTACCAATCGGGGCTGAGAGAGAGCCAGGAAATGCCTGGAAAGCCCCTGCTGTGCCAAGCTTTAACCCCTCAGATGCTGGATTTCTTTACCTACCGATATGGAAGTATTTCAATATTTTAACAACTGGTATAGCTGTAACACCAGATGAATGCCAGCCCTGGATAGAAATAATGTTTGGGAGTGGGGTGTGGTTAGATGTACAGATTTTGCCCTGGATAGCATCCAAGTCCTTATATGAAAGAATGAGACGTGAGGCTGGGTGGGCAATGAGGGTGAGGATGATGGGGGAATGTTCAGTGACAGTGAAGCAAGCTGTCTACTTCTGGAAAGCCCACTGCTTCTGTGTTAACTTCTCTGAGAGGGTTTCTATTGCTGTGGCGCAGCTCATAGCAGCCAGATATGTAGAGGGACACTCCGTAAGTGCAGCTGTCCACTCACCACTTTTTTTCAGAGGTAGGTGAACCTTCTTAGTCTACAGCCAGAAATGCTTCAAGAAAATAACTCTCTTTTAAGAGGTCACTTTTCTGAAGAATCAAATCAGTTAGTTGGGGTCTAAGATCCCCCTGGATGGAACTTGAAAGCAGTGAGAAGAAACAGAGCTGCATACTTTGTAGTGATTCAGAAAAAAGGATGAAAAGTCTTAGGTAACCATCCCATCTAGGTTAAGAGGAATCTTTGGAGGCCATTCCTTTTCCAGTAGTTATTCTGTGTAGAAGTACAGAGCTCTTATTTCCCGGTGGACACTGCATTTAAAATGCCCTTGAGAGAGAAGACTTATTAAATAAATGGGGGGGGGGGGTAGAAATGTATAGAACAGCACACAAAGTATAATTCCTTTTATGTAAATATTTTTAAAAGAAATAGTTTGCAGAAATCGATAAGATGATCTTAAAATTCATATGGGAATACAAGTGACTCAGAATAACTAAAATTATCTTCAAAAAGATAAGAGTTCATGAATTCATAATTCCCAATTTCAAAACTTACTAAAAAGCTACAGTAATCAAGACAGTGTGGTACTAGCATTAAGGACAGACAGATAGATCAATGGAATAGAATTGAGAGTCCAGAAATAAACCCTCACATTTATGGTTAACTAATTTTTGACAAAGGAACAAGACAATTCAATGGAGAAAGAATAGTCTTTTCAACAAACACAATTGGATAACCACATGCAAAAGAATGAATTTGGACATCTATCTCACACCACACACATAATTAACTCACAATGGATCACAGACCTAAATGTAAGAGGTAAAACTATCAAACTCTTAGAAGAAAACTCAGGAGTAAATCTTTGTGATCTTGGGTTAGGCAATAATTTCTTGGATATGGCACCAAAAGTACAAGTGATAAAAGAGAAGATTGATAAGTTGGACTTCATCAAAATTAAAAACATTTGTGCTTCAAAGGACACCATTAGGAACGTGAAAAGATCCATAGATGAGAGAAAATATTTGTAAATCATATATCAGATAGGAGTCTTGTATCCAGAACATACAAAGAACTCTTACAACTCAATAATAAACTGACAACCCAATTAATAACAGGCAAAGAATGTGAAAAGACATTTCCCCAAAGAACATATAGAAATGGTTCATAAGTACATGAAAAGATGTTCAACATAGTCATCAGGAAAATGCAAATCAAAACCACAATGAGATACAATTTTATACCCATTAGAATGGCTCTATACAACAAATGTAGGCAAGGATGTGGACAAATTTGAACCCTTATACATTGCTGGTGGGAATCTAAAATGATGCAACCACTTTGCAAAACAGTTTGGCAGTTCCTCAAAATGTTGAATGTAGAGTTACCATATGACCAAGCAATTCCACTGCTAGGTATATATCCAGAAAAATAAAAACATAGGTCCACAGAAAAACTTGCACAGGGAATTTTCACAGCAGCATTATTCATAGTAACTACAGAGCAGAAACAAACGGATAAACAAAATGTGGTATATCCATAATGGAATATTATTTGGCAATAAAAATGAATGAAGTACTGATACATGCTACAACATGGATGGACCTCAAAAACATTATGCTAAATTAAAGAAGCCAGTCACCAAAAAAACACATATTATATAATCCCATCTACGCAAAATACCCAGAATAGGCAAATCTATAGAGACAGAAATTAGATTAGAGGTTGCCTAGGGTTGGGTGGGGGAGTTTTAGGTGAGGAGGAGGAAAGTAGGGAATGACTGCTAATGGGTTCTTTCTTGGATGGTGACTATGTTCTAAAATCAGATGATGGTGATGGTTGTACATCTCTGTAAATATACTAAAAACCATTAACTTATATACTTTAAATGAGTGGATTTTTATTGTATGTAAATTATATCTTAATCAAACTGTTAAAAACAAGAAATATGACGTGGTAAGTGCATACCCACACACTTTTTTTTTTCCCCTGGAAGCGGAACAGGACGGATGCAGGTGAAGGGGCACTGGAGAGAGACTTTTGTTTTTTTTCACACTGTTGTAATTTCCTTATCATGTGCTACATTACTCCACTCTCATCCGCCCACCAGTGGGACTCATCTCCACCACGGGCTTATGTGCAGGGACCACTTCTATTTCTTCTTTATACTTCTATGCACTAAATTAAAAATAACTCTTTAATGCTACTTAAAATACAAGTCAAAAAGTATTTTATATCCTTCTCAGCTTAGTTTTCGTAGTCATTATATCACACATATCATAGGTTAAACAGGTATGCAGAATATTTCACAATTCTGGTTGAACTTGTTACCAAAAGTTTGTCATAGAGTGTTATCTTTACTTTGTTTAGCCAACCTTTTTGACCTCTGGTAGGATTGGCTCTTTCCACACAAGCCTTTGAAGATCTGGGAGTTCAGATGCCATAAGGCTGACCCTTGAAGGTCACCCAGAAGCTTTAAATGGTACCAACTGCAGGATTTCACTGCAAACTAACTCACGCACGCCTGTGCGCACGCTAAGGGAATCTGATAGATCTGGCAGTAACTCTTTGTGATCTTCTAAATATACCCTCAATTTCAATCCTTCTTGTTCAAATCTTTTTATATTCATCTCTCCACTATCACTTCTCTGCACAAAAACTCCTAAACCTCCATCTGTGGTATCAACATTTCAGACTGTCTCCAAAACAGAAGCCTAGACCCAGGACATGAAAAATCTAGGGCTGAACAAGTTCCATCATTCTGCCTCCTCAATGATTGCTGTGGCAAGACCATACTGCTGCATGACCATGACCCTCACTATTATAAGTCTCTAATCTTGTTGCCCTCTGATCCATACATATAATGCCACTGGAGTCACCTTTTAAAAATTTAGACCTGATTTTTTCACTTCCCTTCCTCAATTCTGAATCAGGTCTCGATTGCTAGTCAGGTCTCAAAGTTCCAATTTCTTAGCATGACATTCAAGGACCTCCATGATCTGGATCTTAAAATACTTCTTATATCACTCCCTATGTAGCCTACATTTCACTCACAACTACCTCTGGACATTCCCCGTATCTCCAGAATTTAGGTAAGCTGTTCCCTCAGGTTAGTAGTCTACTCACTATTCTCTGCTTACTGAAATCCTCTCATTCTTAGTTCAAATATCATCTCCAACATGAAGCCTTTTGTGAATTTCCACATTACTCTACTACCTCCATTCTGACAGCATGCTAATTTTGTTAATTTTGCATTTGTTTCATCTTGCCTTGCATTATGGTTAGTCATGCACATGTCTATCTTCCATGAAGAGTGTCAGTTCACCGACGGCTGAGCCCTTGTCCAGATCACTGTTTATATCCTCTCTGTCTCTAGAAAAGTGTCTGGTACATGGTAGGTGCTCAGTGATTGTCTATGAATTAGATAAACTGAAGAGCTTGCCAGAGTCTGGCTTTTAAAGAAACAGCTGCAGAGAAGTAGGGTGAAAAATCATCGGACATGCAGGTATGCATGATTAATGGAAGGCTCAGAGAGAAGGCATTTCTTAAATGCCCACATAAGTTCTTTCTTTAGTATGAGATGGGCTGAGGCCAAAACGCTGCCATTATGCCCATTTTAGAAAGAAGCTACAAAAAGGCTAACTGGCGATGAGTGTGATCTCATACTGCTCTCAAAGTTCTTCTGGATGAACAGAATCCTTACTCACTGCATCCAATTATGTACTATCATCATTGCTACTCAGGTAACAAAAACGGAACGAAATCCAATGAGTAGTCGCAGAAGCAGCCTGTTCTAACAGGGGAAATGAGCAGGCAGAGTGCGCACGGGTTGGCCATGACTATCTGACCACCCCTGTTCTCACAAAGGAGCAGCTGGTTGAGTGGATGTGGATGGCACTCTGTTTTATAAAGTGAAACACAGGCAATATAATTAACTTTCCTTAATTGAGTTGAACTCCTTACAGGTAGTAGGTTGTCTGACTTTTATTTTGTTTTGTTTTTTTGTGGCATGGTATTGTTTTTGCTTATCTGGGTCTTCGTAGGAGTTTTACTAGGAAACTGTAAGAAGCTGGATGTCATTTTAAAATCAAGAAGTGCTATTTAAGCTGGATGGGAAGGAAGGTTCTGAAGTTGCCAGTAGGAGAGGGGCAGAAAGAGCAATCCAAGCAAAGGGAAAAGAACACAGAGCTGGGGTGAAGATAAAACGGAAAGAAACATCCTTCTGCTCCATCCATCCATCCACCTGTGAATCCTTCCATCCAAATATTTCTTATGTGTCAGGCACTGTGCTAGGTACCAGGGGTAAAATGGTGACACAACAGTCATGACCTACCCTTAAGGAGCTTATACTAGAGGATGAGACAATTAATCACACACATCAATGTAAGACTGCACCTGTGCTGAACGTTTAGAAAGGAGGTATATGGTGCTATGAAAGTGCATAACAGAGGGATTTTATTTCATCAGGGAGATCAGGGAGGACTTCCCAGAGGAAGTGACAATGGAATGGCAATCTGAAGGAAGAGTAGTTGTTGACTATGTTTGTGTTGTGAGGGGAGGGTTATAGAGAGAAGCAGTGCAGCACAGTGAGGAAAGAATGACCTTGCTGATTTTGTCCTTCTTAGAGCTCTCATCAGCTATTAAAATGTGACTTCTTTTTCTAGACTGTACTATTTAATGATTAATGATGTCTAGAATCTTCAAATTTTATCCATATATACAATTACATAAAAAGCAATAAATAATTTTAAAAAATCAACAAATAATAATACATTGTACGATTAAATTATTTAGGAAATTTTCTATAGAAACGGAAACTTTGAAAATTAAGAGATTTAGGAATAATCTTGCTGATTTGTGAGGCATCAATTAAACAGTAAATTTAAAGAAAAAACCCACAGCTTAAACATGCACAAATGGAGTTAGGCCCATTTAGTCTTGCTTCTCTCTTGTAGAGAAAGTACATAGAGCATCAGTGATTATTTACTGGGTACTGGACCATACTAGGCCCTTTACAAATACTATTTCATACTCAGAGAATTTTCACAACAAACTCATCACCATTTTCTATGTCAAGGAATAGGCTCGGAATGGTTAGCAGTTGGGCCCAAGTTATGGAGAGAGTAAGGGTACAGCCAGGAACTGAATCTACTTCTATATTCAAACCTCTTCTGGCTACACATGCCAGCAGCTGCTCACATATAAGGGTTCATGAAAGTATGAAGAACATTGTTAATTAATTCTTAGTTTTCTTTTACAGCTAAATAATCTCAGTTCCAGGTATACAGCCTTAATCATCTTTTCCCTAGTTTTATCTGTGTTTTCTTTTAAATAATCAGTTTATCTGTTTTCAAATAATATTTCACAATTTTTCACATCTTTAAATTAAGAATGCAAAATTGCACATATTACTCTAGTAAGGATCTGGTTGGGAAATGGTATATAACCTATGAATTTGAGAATAATTATCCCTTTGTTATCAACAGCACTATGTTGCCGAGTTATTTTCACCCCTAGATTCCACTTCTGTCTCCACTTCTCCCTTCCTTTTTATGTCTCAATCAGCTAACAATCTTTTTCTTGTCCTTTGTTTATTTTTTGTTCATGTCACTGTTTCAGTATGAATGGACATTTTTATTTTCCCTTCAATGTGTACCTTAAATATGTCAGCAACTTTCAACAGGGTTATTTGTTTATTTTTAATTTCAGTTGGTCTCTACAACATGTGTCACTAACCATTTCCATGTTCTTGGGATTATCTATCCTTAGGCAATTATAATTCTATCTTCTCATAGTTTTCCCACAGTCTGTATCTTCTCCATATGCTCCTTCCTCTTGCCCCTATTGTTATGTCCTATGATTCCCTTCCCAGTTCTCTTCTCATCTCCCCAACATATCATTCCTGGAGACTATTTACATTCCCTCAACTACAATTAATATCCATGTTCTAAGATTTCTAAATCTGTATCTCTGGTCCAGATCTCTCCTTTGAGCTCCAGACACACATTCCCAGTTGCCTTCCAGACACTTCTACCTGGATATCCCACAACCTACTCAAAATCAACTCATTATCCAACCTTCTTATACTGAGCCACTCTCACAAACTTGCTCACCTATACATTTTCTCACCAACTCAATCAATAGCTGAATAACTGGGAAATACAACTAATTGTTCACCATCCATAGCTAATTATTTATCAAGCCTTATTGATACTCTCTTAAATGTTCCTTGAAGTTATCCTCTACATTTCCTGTTTTCAAGAAGCTCATAATTAAACCTTATTTTTAAAAAAAGGAAGAAGGAAGGAAGGAAACGAGAAAAGGGGGAAAGGAAATAGAATGCTCATACTATCTATATTCCATTGTTTGCTTTCCTACACCAAAATGAAGAGTTGGTAGAAAATCACAACGATTTTAACAAAAATATACAAACATACACATTAAATCCTCCCATGAAATCCTTTAGGGCACCAAGCTGTGTTACCCCTGTGATAATGAACTCTCTTCTTCCTTGTTTAATCAGAGGTCAATTTCTTTTGAATGAATAAGTCCTAAATATATTCTGAAATTTTAGTTTCCTATGGAGTTGGTTAGTCTCTAGAACTCAAATGCAAGGAAGTTCAAATAAGAGAGCTTAAATAAAATGTTATCAATTAAGTAAATTAAGTAGTTGATCTCAAATTAATAGCTGACTCTCATCAGCGGGTCCTCTCGTAAGTGGTATATGTAATAGATACATTCAATTAGAACCTTTATGAGAAAATCTGGCAGGATTTCTCCAGATACTGGCTGGAAAGAGGAGGGTAAAGGGTTTATCTCTTTCCTGGGTTTAATGAGAACAACTCCAACCATTCCTGTCATTTTTCTGCCTTCTTCAAATTTTCCTACTTGGGACTGTTGCCCAAAGACAGCTCAAACCATGTAAGCACCATACAATGTGTACTTTAAGTGGAATAATTTAAAATACTCTCTATTTTTATTGCTGTTGTTATAGAAAGAACGAGAGAAGTGATGAATAAGGCACTTGTACTGCAACAGGAACTTCAAGAAAAGGCCAGAAAGAATCAAATCACTAACAACCCCAACTTATAACATGATGATGGTCAGACCCAGGGCTGACAATTTCGTGAAACATCTTATAGCTCTCAACTTCATCAATTCATTTCTCTTCAACACATGTTCAGTAAACACTACTGAGGAAAAACTTGAAGGCGCTGTCAAAAAAGCTAAGAATGGCAGTGTGTGGAGAAAAACATGAAGCCAAACGCTTGATTTACCGAAGCAACCACGCAGTAAAAAAATGTTCAAGTATCAGTATAGTTAAAATGGTGAGTGCGGGGACAATTATTTTCAATTTTCCTTTTCAGAAATCAAGTTTATTAATGATTGGGTGTAATTCTGAGGTGCACCCAATAACCGTGGGAGAGTCAAGCTGCAAAATTAACACCAAGTGCCTCTGAGCAGAGGTATGCCAAGCCTTCCTCAAGAGACCAGGTGGTTTCCAGGTTAACAAGATCTGACTATATCCCTTATAGGTTTAATATATATCAGAGCAAGAAGATGTCAGTCAGAAAGGGCCTGCCAAGGAAGCAGAGAAAAGTAGAGTCAAAGAGGCAATTATGGGCAGAGCCAGTGGGAGAGAGAGCCTGAATTAGTGGTTAACGGACTGTGTGCTTTCTAGGACCACAGGAAGACTATCTTTACTGAGGAGTAGGTAATGCTAGGCTCTCATACCCTGGTTTCACTAAACATGCCTTCCCACCTGCATCCACCTGACACCAGGCCCTCCAAGGAGCTCTGTCATTCTGACTGCGTTTTCCACATAGGTCTGCAGTACACTGGTCACATGCAGTTGGTTTTTTCCTCATTGTAAGCGCTCTGATAACGACATGGCCTCCCACCTAAGTCTGCTACTAGGAAGTAAATGGGGTGGTCATGGGGCCATGAGGATGTCAGTCTATAGCGTTCTACGGTTCACTGCAGACTGAGAAAGGGACATACTGGCTTTACACAGCAGCCTTCTGAGCTCAGTTTTGGGAGTCCGTCTCTTAGAGATGGCTTGATTTTTCTAAGAGTGCTGAAAAAATCAGATTTCTCAGGTTGTGAGATTTCAGGTCACAAGCTTCTCACTGTGATTTTAGCTTTTCCCTTAGAGAAAGCCCTTTCGAGGAGCTGAAGAGGTAAAGGAACCAGAAGCATTTCCATTTGAAACAGAGCCACTGGCTGCTCACCAAACCTGCTTCCTCTTCTTTCTGGGCACACAGTTCAACTGCATTTTCCGAAGTCTCATGTGGTTAGGTGCAGCCACAGGACTGAGTTCTAGCCAGTGGAATGTGAGTGAAAGTGATGCAGGCCACCTGCGGGCCTTGCTGTAAAAACTCTCCCAAGAATGATCTTCCCTGCTATTTTTCTCATCCTGTTGGGGATGTCAATGTACTGGGCGACCCTGGAAGGTCAAAGTTGAAAACAGCAGAGCTGGAAGAAGCCCAAAGAACTGTGTGACTGAGATACTCCCATCCCTGACTTACAACAGCTTGTCACTTGTGTGAAAATTAGACATCTACTGTGTCAAGCCATGGAAACATAGAGGTTCATTTGTTACAGCAGTTGGTCAACCTTAACTAATACACTATAACAATGAATGATCATTGTGGTAGGCACACATTTTAATCTCAAGAAGAAAAGTTGTCCAAGGTGACTTTCTTCTTTCAGCTACTTAATTCTCATTCATATATTCATATTATCATATATTCTCTTTCTCTTTTTCCTCTGCATTTCACACTATCACTTTCAACCCTTTGAACTGGCTCTCTTGACTGTTTACTCTCATTTTCTACTTTATTATTTTTGTCTTATTGTCTTCCACATGGGTGGCAGCCACTGTAGCCAAATAGTTAAGGAAGAAATTCAAAGGTCAATTTCATCACAGAATAGTAATTATTATTTTTATATGTTTCCCCCATTAATTTCACTGGATATAACACTTCAGGAACCTGGAGGCCAGACTTGGCAAACTAATAACAGACCAATTTTCAAACTCAGTATTGAGACCATGAATAAAAGAGAAATCAGAAGTGAACACTGTCCTTGGAAAGGGAATCAAGTTGAAACGCATGGTTTTGCGTTTACTGCACAAGACCAAAGAGCTCATCTTGATTTTCCTGTGGCCACTCAGGAAGTGGGCAAAATGGTGAGCGTGGCAGTAGTGAGAAAGCTCTGCAGTAGGAGTCTGCAAGGAGAGTGAGGCCAAGGAGGAGAATGGCAGCTGGCTCCAGACAGGGAACAGGAGCCTGGGGGACTGGTCTTGGCTATGCCATTGAATTCAGGATGACCTTGAGTATTTCACTTCACCCACATCAGGCCTCAGGAGTAAATGAGGGTCTAATTACATGATCTCTAGAATCTCAACCACCTCTAAAGAAATTACAAAATGCATACTATTCCTATAATTGAATGTTTTTTTTGTCGTTGTTTTTTTTGGTGAGGAAGATTCCCCAAGCTAAAATCCGTTGGCAATCTTCCTCGTTTTTTTTGCTTGAGGAAGATTTGCCCTGAGCTAACATCTGTGCAAATCTTCCTCTATTTTCTGTATGTGGGATGCCTCCACAGCATGCCTGACGAATGGAGTAGGTCTGCGCCTGGGATCTGAACCCGCGAACCTGGACCGCTGAAGCGGAGCGCACAGAACTTTAACTGCTCAGCCACGGGGCCAGCCCCCACTTGAATGTTTTAAAGGACTTGTTAATTATCAGCACCATCTAGAAAAAGTGAAAGAGGACTGAGATGGAATAGTTATACTTCTCAGTGAAATTAAATGGTCCAGAAGATATTAAAGCATCAGTTTAACTAGAGGAGTTCAGAACTCCCTCATTCATACTGTCTTCCCAGGCTGCCTCTGCTAATGGGTGTGTCTGCGGGGACTCCATAATTGTGCGTATGCTGGGAGCCAGCCTCAAGACTCTCATTCTGACTAAGCATTAGAATCAACTGGATCAGGTTTCAGAAGCCACTGGTCTAGAGCAGGGATCTTTCAACTTTGATTATTCCTTTGCTTGTTAAAATTGGGGGGCTTACAGCCTTGATATATGTAAATTTATTTATTTACAAATCATATGCATGTACCACTTATACTAATTATGTATACTAGAAAATATGCGTACAATAGAATTTTTAAATGAGAGCTGAAATAAGCTTTATTTAAATTAATTTTTATAATAGTTTACTTATAAAGATATTTTTTGCTCTTTCTAAAAATATATGTTAGCAGTAGTAATGTGATTGAATATGCTTCTTTACTTTTTGAAAATCTTAGTTAAATGCTTTGTGACGGTCAGTTTTTGTGAATGACACTCCAGAAAAAGCTACTTCAAAGAGACATAGGTCTGAATGGAGGAGGAACATCGTTGGCTGCCCTTCCTAAAGTATGGCATTCACTTTGCAATCCATCAATTACGTCAAGGTTTGTGTTAAAATTTGGCTAATAAAATTTCAGTCTTCCTTAATGTTAATTAGCTTGTATTAGTCGGTTCTCCAGAGAAAGAGAACCAATAGGATATATATGAATATATAAGAGGAGATTTATTATGGAAATTGGCTCATGTGATTATGGAGGCTGAGATATGCAGAAATATGCCATTTGCAAGTTGAAGAACCAGGAAGGCCAATGGTATAATTCAGTCCAAGTTCCAAGGGCTGAGAACGGGGGGTGGGGGGGTATGGAAGGAAGTGGGGAGAAGGGAATGGGGGGGTGAGTGAGGGAGGAGGAGGACTGGGACGACATGCTGGTATAGGTCTGGAATCTGAAGGCCCAAGAACCAGGAGCTCAGATGTCTGAAGGCAGGAGAAGATGGATGCTCCAGCTCAAGAAGAGCGAGTTCATCTTTCCTTTCCCTTTTTGTTCTATTTGGGCCCTCAAGGGATTGGATGATGCCTGCCCACATTGGTGAAGGAGAATTTCCTTTACTTAGTCTACTGATTCAAATGCTAGCCTCTTCTGGAAACATCCTCACAGACAGACTCAGAAATAATGTTTTACCACTTATCTGGGCAGCTCTTAGCCCAGTCAAGTTGATATATAAAATTAACCATCATACAGCTCTTCTTAAAATTTAATTGGAAGATGCTACGTTTTTATATTTTAAAAAATGGATTAACACTTGACTTTATCTCTTCATTTGAAAGAGTAGTAAGCAAGTCAGAAAATTCTGCTTCCGTAATTTTTTAGTATACTTTGAGAGTTTTAAATAAGTATACCCTTAAATTATCTTTGGCAAGAACATCACAAATGGATGAAACATTTCCAAATATCCAATTTTAAAATGTTCTTTCCATAGCATGAATTTCTTTGAAAAAGCCCTTATTTTCTCTCATGATTAAAATGTCACCATTACCTTGAGGAGACAGATTGTTTATTTTTTCAAAAATATTTGCATAGTACCATCTTACTGACAGCTTATTTGTCATCACAACAAAGGTAAGCAAACTTGAAGTTTGTTTTTTCCAAAAGAAATTATATTTGGCAACTTTTTAAAGTACACTAGCAGAAGATATCCAGTGAACCCACAATAGACGTTCATGGCCCCGACATCTCTTTGGTATTGTAAACACACCATCATTTAAGATAATATAACTCATAAATCCACTTAACTGGGCATATGGAAATGGCAACAAGGCACAAGGTGGTAGAAGCAAAGGGTCGGGGGGTGGGCACTGTCAATGCCTTTGTGTGGGGAAGTCCCCTCTTCCCTTAGGAGACCTCGTAGGTGATACATGACTGGCTGACACACGGGCCACATGAAGGTACCAATGTTAATCAGTATGTTAAATGGTAAAGCTCCGTTTTTCTTATATTTTTGGAGAAAAATGAATATAAACAGAAGTTTCATTCTATCCTTCCTGTACTCCATTGGACTGTCTTTGTGTAGTCACTGTATATACACACATTCCATTTTGGACACCACCGGTTCAGAGCCAGGCTTCTGTTTTTGGGTGTTCAGTTTTTAGTTTGTGCAGTAACTTTTTTCTCAATCTAGTGTCTGTTTCTTAAAGCATTGTCCGTGGCCCACCGGAATAGTTACAAATACAGGTTTCTGGATCCTATCGCAGAATGTTTACACTAAAAAGCCTGGGAGGCTGTATTTGTAACCAGCTTCCTCAGGGGCTTCTTTGGCACACCACAGTTTAAGTTCCGCTGCATTAGACTGCAAGCCTTGTGAAGAGGGGACCATGTCTCCCTAACTCATTATATCCTCAGTACCTGGCACAGAAAGCAATAGAAAGTTGCTGAACTGCATTGCAACGAACAGCATAATTTCTCCTCTAGCAGAGAACTTGAGGGTTTGGTTGGGGTAATTAATCATTGCTCATTCATTCATTCCGTTTATTATGTAGATATTTGGGTAACAGAATATAAAACAAACTAAAAGCATTGCCTTCATGGAGTTGACAGATTGTCAGAGGAAGACAAAAAATAAAAAAATTACATAACAATTAAGTAAATTATCTACTATGATAGAAGGTGATAACTACTATGGAAAAAAAATAGTAGAGCAGGGTAAGGGGATCAGGAGTGCTGGGGCAGGGAAGAGGGGGCAGGGCAGGCTGCAGGGTGACCAGCTGGGCCTCACTGAGAGGAACGGATCTGAGTGAAAGCTTAAAGGAGGAGAGGGAATCAGCCAAGTGGATATTCCTTTCACTTGCCACAAATCCTGTCACTCTTCTTTACATGTTTCAACCAAGACTTCCGAGAAATTTTAGGTGTTACTGGTATACAGCAGGAGCTCAGTAAATTTTGGCTGCATGAGTAAAAATAGCATTGTGTAGAAAGAGACAATGTAGAGAAATGAAACTATAAAGTTCCTCTTCAAAACCAGGAAAAACAACCAAGTAAACAAAGAACTCTTCCAAATCATATGAAGATGCTTGGAAAATGTCACCAGTAGCATATGAGGACCTTACTCACACATCAAATGCTAGAGCAAAACCCTTTTCACAGAGCCAAACGGGCCTCTGCCCGGAGGAGCTGGGGGCCACCTTGTGTATGCGGTGGTGGCTCTAGGTTTCTCTGAGTGGTCCAGTATGGAAACCAATATGATAATCACAAAAGTGCTTGAAATGGATGAAATAAACTTAAAAATTCTCCATGATAAAATATTTTGTGGTTTTGTTTTGCTTTTGTTTTTTTTGGAACAGATATAACTTTCTGTCTAATATAAACTTCCTGTAATATAAAACAAAGTTAATTGATTATGGTTATGCAGTTTACTATTTGAATGTATTGACTTTTATTCCTATAAAATCAATATATTTAATATTTTAAATTAGCAATAATATATTTAATGAGCTAATATCCTTAAGGGGCAAATAAAATATTTATTGTGGCCATAACAACTTATATTAAAAAGAACTACGTTTTTTTTTTTCTATTTTGTCAGTTTTAAGTTTATAATATTTTTGTCATAATTTTATAACTTCCAAATTTTTTAAATTGTAGTATTAAGATGACAAAGAAATAATTCAAAGTAGTGCCTTTTCTTTTGGAACAAGCTACTTCATACACAATAAGGAAAAGAAGTGATTCACTAGGTTCTCACAGCACTTAGAGGTCGAAATGATTTTTAGAGATTATAGGCTAATTAAGGCCTTACTAGCCACCTATTCCTTTTTAAAAAACAATTAATGAACCTGAATCTAAGGCAGCAAAAGGTTAAATGATTTCTCTGGGGGTAAAACAGCAAGTCAGCAGCGAAACGGGGCAGCCACTTCATTCCTTGAGCTCAGGGACGTATCACAACCATTTCCCCGTAACGTGCTGTCACACTTTAATACTTTCACACTTGGGGCCTCATGGTGCCTTTCTAAACACACACGCATAGAATTAATAGCTTTAAAAGCTTAAGTAATCTATTTAGAATAAATATTTCTCCCTAAAAACCTAGATTTCCCTTACTTGTAAGATATTAAATAAAAAAGTAGGAGATTGGTTTGTACATTTTGTTCATTGTTAATCAGAATAGAATTAACCATGGATTCTAGTCTCTTCCTTAGTTATCTGAGGAAAAATAAATCACCACTGTAATTGGTTGTGTTTCAGTTAAACCCTTTCCTCTAAAACATGCCAAGCAATCTCTGTCACAAAGTTTCATAGCTCTCTTCAGCCACCCAAAATAAAAATCACCAAACTTCTCAAGGGTGACTTTAAAGATCTAAATGAAGACATGCTTATTTTGAGCAAATCTTGTTACCACAAGTAATTATCAATAGCCAATAAATCTAGTAAAAATCACTGGGACGAAATCCTTTTCATATCGACTTTTCAATTAAACACAAAACACTTATTTATGTTGAATAATAACACACGAGTTGGAACATTATATAAATTAATACCAAACAAAATACTATCAAATAAAGACTCCCTACACATTTGATGAACTCTTAAAAATTAGTGTCTGCTGGGCCGGCCCCATGGCTTAGCGGTTACGTGCGCGCACTCCGCTACTGGCAGCCAGGGTTCGGATCCCAGGCGCGCACCGATGCACCGCTTCTCTGGCCATGCTGAGGCCGCGTCCCACAAACAGCAACTAAGAAGGATGTGCAACTATGACATACAACTATCTACTGGGGCTTTGGGGGGAAAAAAAAAAAGGAGGAGGATTGGCAATAGATGTTAGCTCAGAGCCGGTCTTCCTCAGCAAAAAGAGGATTAGCATGGATGTTAGCTCAGGGCTGATCGTCCTCACACACACACACACAAAAATTAGTGTCTGCTAATGCATGACGTATTGAGAGGTATTGAGAGGGGGACACTGTCATTCTTCAAGTCCCTGAGGGGTCACTGAGTGACTATGGACAGAGAACTCCCAGGCCCATCCTGGCCACTTGCCTTAGTAATTCTCAAGAGCTCTGCTTATGCTGTTTTCTTAAGATGGAATAACATCTCCCCAAAAAGTTCTTCAAAGCCCAGTTGGAATGTCTCTTCCAACTGGAAGCATTTCTGACTATCCAAGTCCGAATTAGCTGTTCTTTCTGCAACACCCTTACTCATTTTACCTCCCATAACAATTAGTTGTGTATATCTATAAGAGACTGTGTCCTAATCACATGGACCAACTCTCGTGCTCTGCACACAGCAGGTAGTAAAAAAAAAAAAAAAATGTATTTGTTGAATTTAATTGAATCTTGCTAAAATAGGTCCAGAAGGGTCCACTGAGATTATATGCTCCAGCTTCTTCATTCTACAGTTCAAGAAAAGGAGTGATTTGCCCAGTAAACACAGCAGGCTGTGAGGGAAGTGGAACCTGGATTCTGAGCTTCCTTCATGTGGCTGACATGGGGTAGAGCTGTCGGAGATCTAGGCCCTGATCTAACAGAGCTCTCATTTCAGTAGGTGAGAAAAACTGGTCTAGTTCCCTTGCCTAGAGGTCTGAATAAGTGAGTGTGCTTTACCAAGCGAGGAACTCATTTAAGAAGAGTTCTTGGAACTGCTGAGAGCAAGTGTAGTTTATAAGAGGACGTCTTAATCATCAGGAAGAATTGCCATGAATCCAGCAATCTTCTTCGAGTTTCAAAATGTGACCTTAAAAGTAATTTTACTTTATTTCATCACGTAGGATGACATAGGAAGAACAAAGCAATAAAGGCCTTCCCTGGCTCATCCGTCTCATCTCAGGCAGGTTCCCCAGTTCCTGGCCCCAGTCATACTGGGCCTCTTTCAGTTCTACTAAGGTCTAAGCTCTTTTCTACCTCGGAGTCTTTGTGTTTGCTGTTCCCCTGTCTGGAGCTCTTCTCCCTCTTCTTTGCCTGGCTGGTTCCCTCTCCTCCATTAGTTCTCACCTGAAATGTACCTCCTCAGAGAGGGCCTTTTGACCAATGTATGTAAATTAGGTCTTCACCCTGCCCAGATTCTTCTTCCTTTTATTATTTTAATAATGATACACTATTTGTATCCTTTTTAACACGTGACAGACTGAGTACTTTCTTGTTTGTTTACTCATTATGATAAGGGCCATATCTTTTTTTGTTCACCATTGTATCACCAGGATCTAAACAGTGCCTGATGCAGAGATCTGTTGACTAAATTAATGAATTTAAAATACTTTTATAAAACTAACTGAAAATTATTTAAGGCCCCTAGGAAACCCTTAGCAAATTTTGAGAAACACACAATTCTACTCTATGAAATGTCTGAACACAATAAATAACAAATTTCAAATATTGGTTTAATCAAGATTTTTAGATTACTCCTTCACAGATTTTTGATAGCCACCATTTACTTCAGAAGTAAAATTTAAAGTTGTTTAATGCTAGTCTATGTCAAAAAAGTCTGTATTTCTGATTGAATATGAAAACATACCCAATTAGTCACTAATACCTAAATAATAACTATAATAAACATCTAATTGGTTGTAATCTAATGATAAAAAGAATGACATATAGTCATGTAGCTCAGATTCAAAGAAAAAAACACCTTTTTTGGGTCACTAACAGATAAAACACAAAAACAAATGATTCTCAAAGAATGGCAGTTTTCAGAGAAATGTTTTAGCTTTCTAGAAAAAAAAAGGATAAAGACGACAGAAGTAACACATTCTTTCTGTAACAGAAAATTAGATTAGAAACATGGTAGAAAAATCTGAACAGAACCTCTGATGGGAACATCATGAAAAGTAAATAAATGGATACTGTGCATCCTCAAAGAGTCAGCATGTGTGTTTTTTAGGTTCCTTACTGCTCAGAGAAGAAAAAATTACAATGGCATTACCGGAATGGAGCATTTTCTCACACTGTCAACTGACTGGTAGTAGGTTTGAATCCATTCACCGCTTTTCAATTCTGATATATGACATTTTATCAAAGTCATCTGACATTTAAAGAAAGTTGCATGTACAGTGGGGTTCTTTGGAATTAAAAGAATAAAAATCTATTATCTGCATAAAGTCTGAAATCTGAATATTCAGACTTTTTATAATTTAAAAAGGCAAATTTTAATATAACTCCAAACAAAAGCCAAATCAGAATTGGCCAAGCATAAGATTATTGTACACTATATTTTTATAGCGTGTTTCTGTGTACAAGAATGACCATGAAATTAAATTGTCTTACTTCTAGCAATTTTCTTCCATAAACAATAACATCACTGCTAAAAGGGTTGCTTGCAAACTTACTAGAAATATTTTGGAGGGAATATTCTAGTCTTCAAAACAAACAGTAGCTGTCAAATTCTTACCACATAATCTAAAATGTTAATCCACGTACTGTATTTCATTTGTAATAAGTCTTTGTGATAAGGTTAACACTTCAACACACAACACAAATAAGAGAGCACCGAAAAAATGAAAATTACTTTGCTTATGTTTCCGTATTAGAATTTTATTTGCTAAAGGGTAAAAACAGATTTGCAAAATTCACAGTTAACTTAAAACAATAGTTTTAAACCTTTTATTCCTAGCCCTTACTGCCTTCAGGAAGGAGAGAACATCTGGTTATTTAAGGAACACAATATGTTCACATTTTCTATGACTTTTGTTTCTAATTGGGTTTTAAAATTTTTTTTGAATTTGAACAACTAGTTAGAACGATGTTTTTTAATCACTTCGTATTTTTCAGACTGTCCTCTTTCTATCCCTCTACTTCATTTAGTGGATTGTTTTCGGAAATCTTCTCAGTGGTTCTAATATCATAAAGACAAGAAAATGAGAATTAGGACTGTGGTCTGAAGAGCTAAGTATAGAAACCCTATTTATGGTGAACAGAGTATAGGATGCTACAAACAGATATTTGACTTCTAGTCTCTTCATACAGCATCTAGTCTCTTCATACAGTATGCATTTAAAAAAATCTCAAACAGTTCTTGGGCCACTTACATACATGGCAATTTCATTTATTACAGATGCAAATAAATGTCTATTACAAATAGAAAAATTTGTATGAGAAATATCAGTAACTAGGATTCCACTATTTTTAAAACTAACGAAGCTACAGCTCTTGTGTGGAAAGGTGGTTGGAAGACCTGGGTTCAACTGCTGGTTCTGCCATTGCTATGCTGTGTGACCTTGAGTAAGTCTCTAAACTTCACCTTAATCCTCAATTTGTTTATCTACAGAAGGAGGAGCTGGATTAGACTCTCTAGGTTCTTTGCAGTTCTGAAATTTTAAGTGACAGTCTAAGTGAAGTATGTTAACTAGATTCTTTGCTAGGTCTTCTTTGTTCCACAATATTTGAAGGTGGTAACAGGCTTTCAAATAATTCTAACACAGCAAATTAAGGAACTAGATGCGCGTTAAATTCAAGATGGTTATTAATTCACCATCATGATAAAAATGGCAGCAGACAAATACACAATTGACTGGTGGCTTCTGTGGAATATGGATATGGGTTCCAGAAATATGCTAGGTGAGTGAGATCCACCTAGATTAGAGTCAGTATGGTATACTGGAAGACGCTTAGCATTTGAGTCAGAATTCAATTCTCCCATTATTTTCTTAATATCAACGACTACAGGACACAAAGTTGAACGCCAAAAAATGAGCAGGATCATAAGGAGAAATAATTGATAAAATAAAAAATAGCTAAAACACAAGGTGCTGTGGAGACTCAAAGGGGAAAACATGTCCTATCCGAGCCTGGAAATGGCTTTCTGGAGAAGGAAGAATGGATCCTGGGAATCTCAGGAGGGAATGAGTAGATACAAGAGTCATGGAGTGACTTTAGCTAGCTTGGAAGCTTACAAGCTTTTAGGCATGGGGAAAGCGACATAATCTTGACCTCTCTGCACCAAAAAAGAATGAAGAAAGATAACCTGCTCTGCCTACCTCACAGCTTGTTGTGAGAACCAAATTAAGCACATAAAGTGCTTGGAAACTGTGAAGAAGTATGGTCCTATTATTACATTTAGAGGCCCATTATTTCAGTCTGTTCAAATAAGGACTCTTTTCACAATAAAGCCTATATCCGATACAAAACAATTAAAGCTCAGTATTTTAAGCTTTACTCGCAGAGCGTATTCTCAACTGAGCCATCTCCACTGGAATTCAGGGATAGCAGTAGGCCAAAGTGCTTTTCTGAAGGCTCACAATGAATTTAGGGGAGCTCAGAGTTCCTCGTTTATTTTTATTTTTCTGAGTCTGTCAGCAACACTCAACACTATTGTCATATGAAGCTGGAATATGGGAAGTGTACTTGCACGCCTCAAATCTCATCTTTTGACTAGTTCACTTCATAGAGACTGCTGTGTTTATATACTTGCTCTGAACTACTTGAATCAGGAATGATTCAAGTATTTTAACTGTTTCATTGTTGCTAATAAATAGAAAACATTTAAAGCACTCTGATGTCTGGATTTTTAGAGGATGTGGGTGGGGTACTAAAATTGTCTTTCCTTCCCTTTTTTTCCCCTCAGTGTAAATGGCCTCCTTTATGACTTTATAATTGACATAAACTACACTAAAAACTCTGTCCACTTGTGGATTTCTGTAACAGATATAAACTTGCTGGTTTTTTTTTTTTTTTATTTGTACCTTTGCAGCTCTGGATTGGATCTTCTTAGATCATGAGAAGTCAGTTCTTTATGGACAAAGGATGCTCTGGTTGGGCGAGTCATTAGAGACAATTTAATTCAACCACAAGAGAGAAGACCAAGACTCAGTAAGCATACGTTTCCCAAAATCAAAAGGATGGCTGGTAGCAGAGTCAAGATTTCACACAGTGTCCCGATTCCTAACTCAGGTTCCTTATAGGAAACTATGCTGCAACAGACCTACAATTAGCACATGTGGCAAGTGATATTCGTTATCATTTGACATTTACTAAATAATGTCAGTGGGTCAGTCATTATATACACTTAACTAAAACTATCCCCTTGCTGGCTTAGCCATCTGAAAGCCCCTTAACACTATACAGCTTTCTTTATTTTTCCTATAGATATCATCATTCCACGAACTTGTTCTCAAGAGATTTTTAAACGTGACGCCCTCCTGCCCAATTTCTTATATCTCAGAAATATCAGTTTAAGGTCCTACATTTTGAACCATTATCTTGATCATGTTTTTACTTGGTGAGACCCTGAATATAAAAGTGGGGAATACCTTTTTTGAGATACTTACACTATTAATTACTTTTTTTCCTTATACCTTAGAGAATATGTTTTTTTAATGACTGTGGAATTGGCTTCATTATCCTCTTATATTATGAACACTATCTTATTGAGGTAAAAAGTACTCTATTAAAATCACAGATTCCACTAATAACATTGATGGATTTAGTATAGAGAATTCTACAACTAAAAGAGTGAATGATTCATAGGAAAATCAACCATACTTAACTGGGAAAAATTACCAAGATCGATAGGTTTAGATAACATATTAATTTCTTCTTTCAATTAAACCAAACAAATCACACAAGTAGAGAATTCAAATAGTCATTTTAGCAATTTTTTCCCACTCTGTATGACTCTAAGAATTTCTAATATTGAGCTGATAGAATTTACCTTAAGTCTGTAGACCAAAACTCATATATCTCATTGACTAGCAACCTCATTCTTTATTCCTTTTACAGATATTTCATAATATTGGTTACTTTTTATAAAAAATATAAACTTATACAACTTACATATATATACATAAAAAAATAAATATGGGGCTTTTGATTTTCAGTCAGACTTCCAAGCCTTACCAGAAAAAAAAACATATATATGCTACCTTATGTATCAGAGAAATGATGGATTATATTTTTGATACTTAATGAAATTTTATATAAGAGAAATCATATAAAATTGCGTATTTTTTCAGAAAATGAATATAGGTACAAGGAAATAAATTTTTTCAAATCACTCAAAGAATAAATAGAGGACATACTCAAATGTTGAAGTCAACAACCAAAGAAAGGGCAGAAATCCTTTAGAATCAAAATTTACATTGAACTTGGAGGCCCAAGTTGATGAGACAGAGCTTTGGCAATGGAATCCACAGACAGACTGACTCAAAGACAGTTCAACAACTGCCAACACGACTGTTGGGAGTTCTGCCAAAGAGCCAAAGGCTGGGATTACCACCCATTGCCTGGCATTCTCATACTCGTGTTTGAAGCTTTCTCTCTTATACTTCGTCCAATATTTTTGTTTGGCTCAAAAGCATCAAGGATTCACAGATTTTTTTAGATCATTAAATGTTCTTATTTTCAAGAAATATAACATTAGTTGTAAAAGAGCACACTTTTCCTCTGAAGTGTAAAGAAAATTTTGGTGACTTGCTTTAAGTTCAATGGAGAAATCAGCAATAAAGACTGTTTAAATCTTTATTAGTTACTCTTCACCCATAAAATAAGAAATACCTATTCATAATATGAAATAATTTAGTATTTAATTGTATCATAAATTCTTATATAACTGGTCCTTTTTATAGCTCTAATGTCTTGGTGTTCACATGGCCTCCAAGACTCTACTTGGATAAGTTGGCCTCTGTGAGGGGTACGAATGGTAATGAAGTGTAGTTATAAGGCGAAGCAGTTGCTCAACCCACCTCCTTGAGTCACGAGGAAAGACAGAACAAGGTTCTGAGGGACAAGAGATGTGTACTCCAGTTTTTCATGGCAATGTCCAGTTAATCTGCCTGCTGAGTTGCCAGCCAACGAGGTATGTGAGTTTTGGTCTACAACTCTAGGCAAATTCTTTTACCAGGCAATTCATCTGCCATTAGATTCATTCTACATTAGGAATTCTTGGAGTCATACAGAGAAATCAATTTTTCACCCAACTTAAAATTGTGCATATCCTACTTGGAAAGCTTACCTTTGGATCTCGAAGGAACAGAGCCTTAAGAATCAGTGAGTGTACATCCCCAATTAGTGGGTAATGCATCAGAAGGCCAAGACAGGTCTGGTAGTTACTAGAGATCACTAAATAAGAAGGAAAAAAATAATTCAGAAGCAATACTGTTTAAGATATTTGCATTACTGCGAGTAAAAATATAACAACTTAGATTCAAAGAAAGCAGATCAATAATTCAATTGATTTAATAAAAGGAAACAGGCAGAAGGGATCTTTACCACATGGCCTTTGAAGCAGCACACTGTACTGTTAACTGCAATCTAATATACTAGCACTTATCCTCAGGGGGTGCTGGAAGGAAGAGCCTCAGATATAGATATGTGTATGCGTTTGCAATATAAATAAACTATTACTAGCATGCATATTTATTGCCATTTATATGGCTGTGTTTAAATGTCTCTAGTTTTGCTGCTTAGAAATTAGTAACAAAAATCTTATGAATGGGAAAGAACCAGTTTAAAATTCTCATAAAATAATATTTACCCTGATTATTACGCTTCGTAACTTACATATGTTACATTTATTCTTTTGTATATATAAATATTACATAAATCAAAATTAAAGAAAATATAATTTCTTCCAATTATTTGTTTTTCTAAAGGTAACAAGAAATTTAGGGAGAATATCTAGCAGCATTTCTTGGAGGAAAAATGTCAAAATCTTCATAGATAAGTCTAACTGTGTTCCTAGACTGTCATTTAATTTTTTTTTCAAATCAACCTAATTATGGGCGCAATTATTAAACACATCTTTTCAGGCAGGTCTATGTAAACTACTTCATTTCTTGGCAATCCATCTGCCAGTGCTGTCACAGTCGAGCCCATTAACGACGCTTGTTTTGTAAGCCACACTGACTGCCTCCACAGCACTGATGTGAAGAAACTTTACAGTCACAACTTCCTGTGGTTGCAACCAAATCCTTTTCATTAATCAGAATGGTTCGTTGAAAAATATTCCACAGGAGAACAACTGTGATTCAATAGAAACAACACAAATCACAAAATAAACAATTATTTGTAATCAGAAATACCTTTGATTCTTAGAATTTTTTTTTCTTCTTCTGGGTTGGAAACACCATTTCTTGCTATCACTTCCCACTCCCTCCCCCTTCCCATGAACATTATGGGGAAAGGAGACAGGACTGGGCAAAATGAATAATTATAATCTATGTAAGGAACCACTTTATCATCTTCATTTCCGTGGCCGATCTGACAGCTTGTAATTTCATACATCTGCTTTCATTTGTAAAGCACTCACTTATCCTACCCTTTCTCTATCTGTTCAGACTTGTCTTTTCTTATTCGTTCATTTTGTCATATTCACATTCAGTTACCTGGTCTTCTCCTTTCTCTAGAATTCAAAAAGCTAGGACACTGAGAATAGTACAATGTTTTCATGTACAGTTTTCTTTGAGATCTAGCAAGTAAATAAAACTTCATCAATTTATTTTATAACTCATAAAGTTATCTGCCCAAATGCTATAATGATTATATACTAGTAACTGACCCAGGAAGAATTCTTGTATATTTTGTAAGAGAGGCAGGAGAGTTTTGTGGAAATGGTTCTGGGGTCAGGATTCAAAGATGTGGGTTTGAATCCCAGGACACTATTCGAACCTTTCATAAAGTTGCCTGAAGATTAAATGACATAACCTATGTGACTGATTCATAGCAGCTGCTCAAAACCTGTTAGGGGTAACTTCCCTGAGCCTAAGTTTAGTCATTTGGAAAACAACTTTCTGACTTAAAAAAAAAAAAAATTAACTGCCTACCTCATTCAATCATTCAATAATTATTTGTTGAATACCTAACCCAGCTATGTTAGAAGAGGATGCAGAGATGAACAACACACAGGCCTCACCCTGAAGAAAATTAAAGTACAGAACGGCAGATATGTAACATCCAGCAGTTATGATTACTACTACCACTAAGATGATAACGAATTATTGAAGCCTTTCTGAGACCAGGCCCTATGCCAAGAACTTTACCTGCATTATCTCATTTAATTTCTATGACAATCTTATTATAAGGGTACAATTATTATCCCCATTTTACAGATGAGAAAACTGATACTTGGAAAGGTTAAGTCATTTGCCCAAATCACATAGTGATTTGGTGGAGGAGCAAGATTTGAAATTCAGGAGTCTAGCTGTAGGGTCTGTGCTCTAATACATGGCTTTGTTTTGAAAGGCCATTGTTTTCAAAGTCAAACGACATAATGGATGCAAATAGTCATTGCAAACATAAAAGTAAATTAGTATTATTACTCTTGTGTAAGTAGTTTTAAGTAGCTTGGAAGGTCAGCATAACCCAGTCTCTAAAACAGCCTGATAATAGATAGGTACTTATTTGGAGGGACCAGAGCAACAATTCTATATTATTACAACTTGACAGAACAGTTGAAGCTATCGGAAGCTGTGAAATACAGAAGGAGCCAAATAATGTATTAATATTCTACTTGCAGAATGAACGAAGGAGCTAACATTCTTTCTCCCATTTCTGCCACCCATCTATCCATCCATCCATCCACCCATCCATCCAGTCACTGAGTGCAATGAATGTTTCCTGAACATCTACTAAATCCTGGATTCACAGAGACTGTGCTAGGCACTAGCACTGCAGATATAATGTCGAACAAGTCTGACTTTGGAAGGGTAACAGAATATGCCACCCCGAAACATTGCTGTAGGACCTCAGGACATGCCACTCCAAAATATGCAGCTTTGGTATATTGATTATTTTGAGCTGTAGGCACTTGAAAAACAGCAAATGCAGGGAGAGGCTTTCTCTGAACTCCCCTTATCTGCCTTAAGATAAATCCCCCAAAAGGAACTCAATTGTCATAAATCCCCCCAGACAAACTTTGTCACAAGCTATCATACCTCCCATCTCTTCTTCAAAAGGCCCATTCATCTTTCCTATAAATCACTGACTCTCCCCTAAGAGGCCTACATATCCCCTCCCCTTTCTCTTATACAATGGTATTTAATCCTGAATTCTAAAGCCATCTCTTTGAGAGTTGTTCATTTTCCCCTGAGATCTCCCAGGTATATATGTTAATAAACTTCTGTTTTTCTCTTGTTAATCTTTTTGTTAAAGAATCACAGCTGAAAACCTAACAGGGTAGAGGTAAAGTTTTACCTTCTCTACAGTCCTCTGCCTTCAGACCATGCCATCTCTAATTTATTAATGAAAATTTGTACTTTTAGAGCCCTTTTAATTTGGAGTTACATATGCTAAGTATTAACTCCCTTCTGAATAACTGTGCCCAATTTAGAGTACGCAAAAGAGAATTATACAAGCTGTTTTAAAAAGAAAATAGTAGGGATCTGATAGAATAAGAATTTGGTTTTGATCTTTAAAGTGAATTTTTGTTGAACTTAAAAAACTCATCTTCAATACTGTTCCTTCTTCAGTGTTTATTCTATCAGAGCAGGGCAGTGACATGGGGGCAAAAAGTGAAAGATTAAAAAAAGACTGAGTTTTGGTATCTACCTACATTTGAAATCAAGTATGTATACGCTTTAAACACCAAGTACTGAAGCCACACTCCAGAGAGCTTATTCAGGGAAGGCTCAGACAAAGGTGAGTGCTATCTAGGAAAACACAATGGATTTGGAATCAGACGATCTAGACTGGAATCTAGATTAGATCTAGATCAGAATGCTGGCCTAGTCACTGATGATATGTGTGAAGTTAGGCAAGGTGCTGAACTTCCCTGAACCTTTATTTCCCCCATTTATAAAACAGATAATAATGCTTACTCTATCTGCAGGGTTTCTGTAAGGGTGGCACAGATGCAAGGTAGTGTGTTTTCTCACGTTGCTTAGTTTTTGCTGACCAGCACTCCCTCTACATGAAGCAGAGCTGACTTCTCTGTCTCTGCCTTTAAATGACCCACAGTTGTTCCTGAGCGGTCTAAGGGAGCTGGTTTAAATAGTTTCTCCAGTAGTAACAAGCAAAAAAAAATTCAATCAGTGAAGATAATCAGAGGACATGACTGTTCTGAGAAAGTATAAAGCAATGTGGATAAATAACTTATGTATAAGTCAGAGTTAACTATATCTACAATTGTAACGTTTGTAAATAAAACACTTTATTTAAATTATTTAATTTCATATTTAGATATACTTTCTCAAGGTAACAAAATGGACTGAGAACCACCAACAGAGAACACAAAACTAAATGCAGACTTCCTTTAATTTCTCTAAAATTAAAAAAAATAATAGTCATCACTTATTAAACACTTATAATGTAACTGGCAACTTCCATATATTATAATAACACCCCATGAGTTCTCCTCACCCCATCTAAGGAAAGCATTATCATCAACTCCATGTTATGGATGAGGAAATGGTAGAGCACAGTGGATCAACGCCACATCCACGCAACAGGACTCCTGGATGGCAGAGACACGGCTGAAACCACATCTGTGTAGCTGAAAGCCTCACTCTTCACCTCTGTATCTTATACCTTACTGCACTCCTCGCAGAGAGTGTCACAACAAGGGTATCTGCATACAGAGGTCAAGTTCAGACACAGTGCAGCAGGCTTCTAAACGCCAACTACGTTGTGAGCCACAGAAAAGCCTCACAGATACACTGAAAAAAGCCCTCAGTGTATAAGGCCAAGTATAGTAAATATTTAGAAATAAGGCAAAAACTCTTGAATTTCGCTATAAAATGGCATATAAAACAAATAATCATGGATTAAATATAAAATAATAATGGGCCAAGAAAAAAAAAAAAGAAAACCCTAATTAAGGCTTTAACATAATTTATTGTACCTCTCTACTGAAAACAAAGTCAACATGTATGTAAGTGTCTTGCAAGGAACCTAGCATGCAGAAGGCATTCAATAAATGCTACGTGCTCTGAAAAAATATTTGTTGAGGGCCTACATGCAGGAAAAATATATAATTACTACATGCAGTGCCTACAACTATTTGCAAACCCTTACTACTTTAACTTCCCCAGTTATAAAATGGCAACATTAAAAAATGGGATTTCAAATGGACCAGAAAACTGGGTGGGGGTAGGGAGTAAATCATAAATAAAAACAACAAAACTTTTATTTTTTGCAGTCTTGGAGAAAGCCAAGTATAAAACAGGGTCATATTGTTCTCCATACAAAGTGATTTTCGTCTAGCGTTTAAGACCCTCTTAAGACAAATCCTTCCCAGTTTTCCTCTCTGGTTGCCACTGTGACAACTGCCTCTCTGAGCACCATCAATCACGGCAACAACCACCCTCGAAACCTAAGATGGATACAGGTCCTTCTGGAAACAATGGGACGGTCCTTATTTCTCTAGTAGATTTTGTACAGAATAATATGAGACTTTTCAACTAGGTTTTTGGAAAGGGGACAATCTCAAATTCAGAGTAGCCCACTCTTTTGTCTACAAAATTGTTCTTCGTATTGTTTTTCAAGCGTAATACACTTTAAATATAATTTATTTTAATCAGAGTTCAAACAACATAAGAGATCTTTACTCAAGAATTTATAACCTTAAACATACAGTGTTGCCAACTGAAAAGCAGTAAGGAAGGAAGCGTCGGAGCGCAGAACTGCTAGTGGTTAGGGTGCGCGTCGGAGCGCAGAACTGCTAGTGGTTAGAGTGCGCATCGGAGTGTAGAACTGCTAGTGGTTAGGGTGCGAGCACAGGAGACACACCCCTGTACCAGAAAGTATGTGAGCTCCAGAGTGCCACCGGTACTAGCTATGAAATTTGAAGCAAATCAGTTCAAGCACAGGCTTAAGTTTTCACCACCATCTCTATCTCATTACCTATTAAATGATACAGTGTAAAAATAAGCCTTGTAATGCAAGTTATTACCATTAATGAAATAATTGTAGGGATGTGCTCAGAATCAGGGCCCATGTTCCATTTCCACATCTGTAATGTCATGGAAATAAGTCTGAAAAAATGCAGTGTATATTAAGATTTAGGAAAGAAATAGTAAGCCTGATTCATAGTTTTTGCCTCTCTTATTTTTAATCCAAATAAAGGAAAACCATAGGTCAGATTTTTAATTAATTAATTTGTTTGTTTATTAGTTAATCTGAATACAGATATATATAGGACATTTTATTTCATTGTGCTTAGTGATTTTTAATGCCTTACTCAGAAATATAGATCTGTCAGTAGAAAGGGATGAAGTACAGAAGATATTTAAGAAGTGTTGATAATATCCCTTCCTTTTTGTTAGACTTTGTGTATTCACTCATTTAACAAACATTATTAAATAACTATTTTGTTCCATATACTGAATCATGTCCTAAGGACATGACAAGAAGACACAATCTCAACTTTCTCTTCATGTTCCAGTGGAAGAGAAGCAGGAAACTAACCATATCACAAGACAGAACTGGTAACAGTGGCACACACTAAGGGCTGTGACAGCTCCCAGAATGGAAGACTGCAAGGCCAGTGAGGGTGTCAGTCAGCAACACGTGAAGGCAAACAGAGACTGGACACTGAGGGGCCCCTGCGGCAGGGGTGCTGAGGAGAAATGGAGATGTGGAGGGAGAAAAGCAGGTGGAGGTCTTGCTTACATAGAAGGGATGCAGTTTAGATTTCACTCTGTAGAAGGACTGTAAGTAAGGTGAACAGATTTGTGTTTCAGAAAGACTGACGCTGAGACAGGGTGATCAGAGAGAGGGAGCAAGGGAGGGACACGGGACAAGAGGCTGAGGGCCAGGTGAAGTTCCTAGTAATGCTACAGAGGAGAGAAGATGATACCTGAAGCAAGGAAGGGGCAGAGGGGTACAGTGGCAGAATCTGCTGGAAAAATGGATAGTCTTTGTATGTGATTACATTTGGGGAATGTGCTTATGAGGGAGAAACAGAAAAGCAAAAGCAGACAATAAGAAATTATCAATAAAAATATTAACAAATTTACATAATTAAGACTACTTAAAGAATACAGCAACTTTTAATCCTTTGTGGAAGTTTTAAATATAGTTTTCATTTTTGTAAAAGTTATACACGGAGGTAGTCTAAAGAGTCAAATCATTCTATAAGTCTGGTTATGACAACAGCACTTGCTGTCTTCTGCTCCTGATTTCCCATTCCCCAGAGGCACTGGCTTTCTTTTAGCTGACTAAAAAAAAAAATTTACCAGGGGCCAGCCTGGTGGTGTAGTTGTTAAGTTCACGCACTCCGCTTTGGTGGCCCAGGGCTCACTGGTTTGGATCCCAGGCGCAGACCTACACACCACTTATCAAGCCATGCTGTGGCAGCGTCTCACATACAAAATTGAGGAAGATTGGCACAGATGTTAGCTCAGGGACAATCTTCCTCAAGCAAAAAGAGGAAGATTGGCAACAGATGCTAGTTCAGGGCCAATCTTCCTGACCAAAAAAAAAAAAAAATTAAATTTAACCTTCCATATTGCAAAAAAAAAAAATGCTAATGTTACCAGCTCTTATTTTAAATGTTATCTACTGACTTCCCATTCAAGAAGATGAAGCTTTAACTCATCCTTAGCATTGAAGCCAATCTTCCACCAACCTCCACATAACACATGCATTCTTTGTCTCTCCCCCCATGAAGTTATATTGTAATCTCAGTTACATCAATTTTTAGAGTTTTCATTTTTATAGCCAGGCAAACGTTATCACAGCTGAGCAATACAATACATCATGACTACTTTTCCTTTCTTGCATAGACGCCTCTCTCTCCTGGAGTTTATAACTGTCTTGTTTTTCATTTGCCTTGTTGTGTATGTATTTAATTTACCCTTAAATGCTCTCCCAGTTGTATAAATCTCCTCTCAATACTTTAAAAAATTTTAAGTATTTTGTCAATTTCATTTTTTTTTTTTTGAGGAAATTTCTCATGAGGCCTCTGGACTGCTCCCTCATCCTGAGGATGTACTTCACCTCTTGAAAGTGTTGTATCCTTATTTCCTAGAGTACTTAGCTTCTTCTTTCTTGCTTTACTCTCTTGTTCCCTTCAAAAGCTTTATGCACAGGACATGCATTTTTAAAACCTTCTCTGTTTGAAAGATTTCATTTTGACAATTAATAGCTTGGCTAGGTACAGAATTCCAAGTTGGAAAAACTTTTCCCTCAGAATGTTGGGAGCACTGCTCCAGAGTTTTCTGGCTTCCAGTCGAAAAGCCTCAAACCGTTCTAATTCCTAATCCTTTATGAGACCTGTTTTTTCTTCTCTTCCTCTCAATGTTCTGTAAATTCACCATCATGTACCTTGGTTTGTTATTTTCATATATCATGGGCCTTTTCAATTTAGAGACTCATGTCTTGCTGTTCTACTGGAAATTTCTTCTTTGTTTCTTTGATGAATTTCTCCCTTCTATTTTTTGTTTTCTTTTTCTTTTTAAGAGGTCTCATTATCTCGATGTTGGATCTCCTGGCCTGGTCCTCTAATTTTTCTTTCTTAGTTTCTAACTCAGTTTTATGTGCTATTTTCTGGGACACGTTTTGAATTTTACATGCCAACCATCTTATTTTCATCATATTTTAATTTTCAATTACACTTTTTCCTTTGTATTACATATGTTCTTAGCTGTCTGAGAAGTTTCTCCTCCCTGCATAGTCACTGTGTCCTCCAAGTCGCTTTTTTCCTGGTTGCTTATTTAGACCTCTGTTTTCATTCTGAGGTTTTCCTCTAATGTTTGGTGATTTCTGGCTCTCTGCTTGTGTTTAAGAGTGAGGCAGTTAAAGGTAACTTGAAGATAGCTGTGTGTGTACAGATGGGTGGGTTTGTTAACTCTGGGGTTTACAGAGGTCATTTCTTGGGCAATCCCTAACCCTTGATTTTTAGGCCTTTTCTCTTGAGCTGATCAGATTCCCCCAGAGAAGATTCTCCCAAACTTCTTCCTGGAGAGAGACAGTCTGGCTCAATATTCACTGAAATTCCCCGAGTCCCTAGCCCAGAGACCCTCCATTTTACAGTCTCTGGAGGATAAAACCTGGAGGGAAAGGTTGAAGATCTGGGTAGAATAGCTTCTTAAATAGACTTTCAACCAGTTCTCGTTTTTGAGTCTTAACTCTTTCCCTTCCCCTACCAATTTCCAAAGGTACCTAGCACTGCCAATTTCTACACTTTTAGGAATTTTATGGGTTATTTCTTGGCTTTCCTCATTATTAATTTTGTATTTAGCTTTTCTGCTAAGTCAGTTATCACTCATCCATCTGTTTTCCTGCTTCCAAAATTGCTGTAATCTCTTTCCTAATTCTCTGTGTCCTGTGGGTTTATGCTATTTTAATGGGGTTTCAGGAGAAATGGAGGTAAATGCAGGAGCTCAATATAACATTTCATATCTGATATCTTTAATCACTTCTTTAATGACACTTCTACTTAGCACTTGGGCAGGTGAATTGATGGGGAAGAAAAATCTATGTAGGGAGGCAACTGGCTGGAGAAACATGGGGAAGTAAGTAGTCAGGAAGCTAAAGATTGCCATCTCGCTTTCTCTAATCACCAGAGAGAACGGCCCCAGTCAACTTGCAGGACTACTTGTCTTCTCTTTTGGCAGCAACAGATGGAATCTTGAGCACTCCAGGTAAGACTCCAATGATGCATGTAATTTCGCTGGCTTTTGCCCATAAAAGGTGTCCTAGAGATCCTGAATCCATCTGTTGTATTGCTTTCTAGGACAATGGAAAAATGTGGGATGGAAGTAAGAACATGGAAGGGTAGGATTATGGTATCAGGAGAAAAGACCAGTTCCTCCTCTGTATAGACGGCCAGAATAAGATAGCAACTATTAATTTTGAATATGGAAAAGAATTTCAGTAGGTTAACCATTCCCCTTTCATATCTCTATTCCTGAAGCTATGTTAATTAAAATTATTTTCAGGCAAAAAATTTGACATTAAAAAGACAACGGGACACATATTAGAATGGCCAAAATCCAAAACACTGACAGCACCAAATGTTGGTGATGATGGGGAGCAACAAGAACTTTCATTCATTGCTGGTGGTAAAGCAAAGTGGTACAGCTATTTTGGAAGACAGTTTTGCAGTTATGTGTGATTTTTCAGGCTGACCACAGGCGATTACAAAGGTACGATAGCTAATTTTATATGTGTCAATTTGACTGGCCTAAAGGATGCCCAGATACCTGGTAAAACATCATTCCTGGGCGTGTCTGTGATAGTGTGTCTGGAAGAGATTAGCATTTGATTCAGTAGATGGAGTGAAGAGATCCGCCCTCACCAATATGAGTGGGCATCAGCCAATCCACGGGGGCCCAAATGGAACAAAAAGGAGAAGGAAGGGTGAATTCTCTCTCTCTTCTTGAGCTGGGATGTCCATTTTCTCCTATCCTTGAATATTGGAGCTCCTGGTTCTTGGACCTTTGGACTCTGGGACTTACACCATCAGCCTCTGGTTCTCAGGCCTTCAGACTTGGGACTGAACTACATCACTGGCTTTCCTGGTTCTCCAGCTTGCAGACAGCTGATTGTGAGACTTCTGGGTCTTCATAACTGTGTGAGCCAATTCCTGTAATAAATCTTCTTTCAAATATATACATCACTATACATTCTCTTGGTTCTTTTTCTCTGGAGAATCCTGGCTAATAGAAAAGGCTTTACCTGGCAGGCCTCACAGGGGAAAACTGCCCTCTTCACACCAGACTTGGTGTACAGCCAATGCACTGTAGTCTCTGAAAGGAGCTGCAATTGAGGTCTCAGGTCAAGTTAGCTGCTCGTGATTTTTCACATATTATATTCCTAGCCGTGGTGCCTTCATTCCTAGATCTCGTTACCTGAGGCCTTGGGCAGGGGTCCTCTTCAGATGCCTCCCCCAAGACCTCCTTATGGGGGTAGGAGGAGGAAACCTTGAAGACACTTTCCCTCATTTGACTTAGTACCCAGTACTTTTCCACTTCCTAGCCTTTCTACCTCACTGCCCCCTCCTGACACCCCAACTTTAGGGTCCATAAAACTGCTAGAGTCCTCCGTTCAGGGCTCTCTCAACAACAAGATGACCCCACAGCTGTGCTGATCTACCTGACCCTTGATCAATGCAACCTTCCATGGGTGAAATGGAACAGAGGAAGTTGATGTTTTCTCCTTTTTCTGACTCTTTCTTATACCACCACAGTAAGTGATTAAAGGCTTAACTTTCATTTTTGACTTGTTGCTTTAATTGGCTGCCCCGACACCTAGCAGCTCAGCTCTCTCTCCCGCTCAGCTGACCTCCTGACATTTACCATATGACCCAGCAATCACTTTCCTTGATATTTATCCAAATGAAATGAAATGAAAACTTACATCCACATAAAAACTTATATCCCGCACATTGATATCTATAGTGCCCTTATTCATAGTCGCCAAAATTTGGAAGCAACCAAGATGTCCTTTAGTGGGTGAATGGATAAATAAACTGTGGTACATCCAGAAAATGTAATATTATTCAGTACTACAAAGAAATGAGCTACCAGCCAGGAAAAGATATGGAGAAAACTTAAATGCATATTACTAAGTGAAAAAAGCTAATCTGAAAAGGCTACATACTGTACAATTCCAACTATATGACACTCTGGAAAAGGTAAAACTATGGAGACAATGAAAAGATCAGTGGTTGTCATGGGTTAGAGGGGAGAGAGATGAATAGGAGGAGCACAGAGGATTTGTAGGGCAGAGAAACTACGCTGTATGATACTATAATGGTGGATACATGTCATTATACATTTGTCCAAACCCACAGAATGTACAACACCAAGAGTGAACTGTCATGTAAACTATGGACTTTGGGTGATTATGATGTGTCAGTGTAGGTTCACTGATTATAATGAATGTACTACTTGGTGAGGGATGTAGATAGCGGGGTAGGCCCTGTGTATGTGGGAGCAGGGGCATATGGGAACTCTGTACTTTCCACTCAATTTTGTTGTGAACCTAAAAATTCTCTAAAAAAATAAAGTCTATTTTTTAAAAAATCTAAACATTAAAAAAAAAAAGAGATGATGTGCTACTGTGGTATATCAACCTATGTTAGTGAAATTTTAAAAGATTTTTTTAAACTAAAATATAAAGTAATGTTAATGTTATTTGTAACTCAAGGAATACATTAATATCCATATCTGAGATAGTCACAAAAAAGACTGGCAGTATTTAATGTCTGAGAGGGAAGAGAGTTGGCAATCAGGAAGTTCTTAAATACTCCCTCAAAAATAAGATCACCAATTTGTGCTTTGATAAAAACTCTGTGACACATTACCATGTGATTTAAGAGAGTCTTTGTTTCTAGTCCCTGAGGTTGGGTAAAGCTTTTCCAGAAAAAAAAAACAAATGAATTCAATTTGTAGTTGAAATAAACAATTTGTAGTTGAAATAAGCATTCTGACATCAGTATAATGTTGAACATGTTCTTAATGAGAAAATAGAGAAATAGAAATTCTGGGGTAAGACAGATGGAAACACTGGCAGATAGACAGACAGTGGCTCAAGAGAAAGCAGAGATCTAAAATGAAATAAAAAGGAACGATGTTTTAAACCACAAAGAGGACACAACTGCCACAGGAGGCCAGGTCAAGAAACGGCTAAAGAGACCCCTACAGAAAACCGAGGAAAGTTAAGAGTGTTGTAACATGTTTATGCTGGCTAAAAAAACAAGGCAGGAAGTGAGCAAAAGTGCCAAGAAGGAAACTTTTCCATTTACAAAGTGTTCAGAGAGAACGTAAATTAAAAGAGACAAACATTTGAGAGATACTTTCTAGTTAGAAAAATCTACTGTTAAATGGACTTGATTATAGTATTTTAGCTATTAATACCATTCACAAGATCAATAAAAAGTATGTTGCATTGTAACTGGAGAATATGTTTTTTTTGATACTAGTCAAAAACAAAATAAAAATTTAAATCAATAAAAAAATAGATGAGAAAAATTTTAGGTACTTAATTTAAAAAGTAGAGAATGCTTTTTTTTAAAAAAGCCATGTCAAAAACTGTATTAAAAAATCGTTATTTATTTGAGTTGGTATTCTAAGAGCTTCTTGGCACCTGTCCTCTCGGCAATTACTGTACACAAATCCATGTTACCCCCCCGACCCCGGGTCTCTACAGTACCCTTCTGTCTGAGATCACCCCAAATACTAACTGAGCACATGAAGAGCTTCAGATGCTTTGAGGGATAGCAAAGAATTATAACATGTGGTTCTGGTCCTGAAGAGCTTACAACCTAGTTGAGAAGATGGGACTAACATGCACAATAAGGAACAACAGAAGATAAAGTGTAATTAAGTGCTACATTGAGTGGTATTGATTAAAATCTTAAAGGACCTCAAAAGTGAAAGTTCAATGAGGGCTAGAATAATTGGGGAAGGTTTGGGGAAAAGCCCCCCTGCCGCAGGCCTGAAAATAGGGCAAGAGCCCACAGAAGGAGGGAACCACATGAGTGACTTACAGTATGGAATAAATCAGTAAAAAAAAGCAGTGTGATGAGAGTATGACTACTAATAAACTACGACAGGAGTAATGGATCATGATTATATTTGCTTATCTCCTAACCTTTATTTTTGTATATAATCCTAGTCCATACAGTCCAGCAAAGAATCCAAAAGCACTTCGTGTAACACATAAGAAAGTAAAAATGTTTATGGTTTGATTAAAAAGTTTGGGAATAATTCTATTTAGAAATGAATACTATGTATCTTGAGTAAAGCAAAAGCTGTGTTCAAAGAATAGCCATTTGAGCATCATTTCAAAGGTTAAATTTTAAAATCTTTACAGATAACGTTCATACCATTACTTTTTCCAATGTGAAATTTTACTTTTGCAAAAAAAAATCAAGGGAGGGCTTGAGGGATAGAAAAGGCGATGTGAGAACCAGTCTGTCTGTCACTAGCCCTGTGGTCTTGAGCTGGTTTCTTAACCTCTAAAAACGGACGTTGGGCTCCATCTCTGAAGCGTCATAAAGAACTTGGTGTTTATAAGAAATCTATTAAGTGGTTGAATATTATACTAGCCTGACCAAATTACTTTCAAAGAGAATGAAAGCTTTGCTCAAGGTATGTAAAGAAAATTATATAAGAATACTTTTGTTGGGGCCGGCCTGGTGGTGTAGAGGTTAAGTTCGTGTGCTCCACTTCAGTGGCCCAGGGTTTGCAGGTTTGGATCCCAGGCGCGGACCAACACACCGCTTATCAAGCCATGTTGTGGCAGCGTCCCATGTAAAAGTAGAGGAAGACGGCGTGGATGTTAGCCCAGGGCCAATCTTCCTCAGCAAAAAGAGGAGGATTGGCAACCATGTTACCAAAAAAAAAAAAAATTTTTGTTAAAAACTAAATGTGAGATGCTGGACAGCAGTGAAAGGGGTGGAATAAGAACTAAGCAAGGACACTAGGCTCCAACCCCACAGACTGACTGTGATTGTTTTAAATTACAGGCATACCTTGTTTTATTGCACTTCACTTTACCACACTTTGCAGAAACCGTGTTTTTTACAAATTGAAAGTCTGTGGCAACCCTGCATCAAGCAAGTCTATTGGCGTCATTTTTCCAACAGCATTTGCTCACTTCACGTCTCTGTGTCACATTTTGGTAATTCTTGCAATATTTCAAACTTTTCCATTATTATTATATTTGTTATGGTGATTTGTGATCAGTGATCTCTGATGTTACTATTATACTTGTTTTGGGGCACCATGAACCACGCCTATATAAGACAGCTCATTTAACTGATAACTGTTGCATGTGTTCTGACTGCTCCACTGACCAGCCGTTCCCCCGTCTCCCTCCTTCTCTTCAGGCCTCCCTTTTCTCTGAGACACAACAGAGGAAATTAGGCAAATAATAGGCCCTTATGGCCTCTAAGTTTTCAAGTGAAAGGAAGAGTCACATCTCTCATTTTAAATCAAAAGCTAGAAATGACTAAATTTAGTGAGGAAGGCATGTCGAAGTTAAAACAGGCCAAAAACTAGGCCTCTTGTACCAAACAGTTAGCCAAGTTGTGAATGCAAAGGAAAATTTCTTGAAGGAAATTAAAAGTGCTACTCCAGTGAACACACAAATGATAAGAACATGAAACAGCCTTATTGCTGATACGGAGAAAATTTTAGCTGTCTGGATAGAAAATGAAACCAGCTATAACATTCCCTTAAGCCAAAGCCTAATACTGAGCAAGGCCCTCACTCTCTTCAATTCTGTAAAGGCTGAGAGAGGTGAGGAAGCTGCAGAAGAAAAGTTTGAAGCTAGCAGAGGTTGCTTCACGAGATTTAAGAAAAGAAGCTGTCTCCATAACATAAAAGTGCAAGATGAAGCAGCACGTACTGATATAGAAGCTGCAGCAAGTTATCCAGAAGACCTAGCTAAAATAATTAATGAAGGTGGCTACACTAAGCAACAGATTTTCAGTGTAGATGAAATAGCCTTATATTGGGAGAAGATGCCATCTAGGACTTTCATAGCTAGAGAGGAGAAATCAATGCCTGGCTTCAAAGCTTAAAAGAACAGGTTGACTTGCTTGTTAGGGGCTAATGCAGCTGTGACTTTAAGTTGAAGTTAATGCTCATTTACCATTCTGACAACCTAGCGTCCTTAAGAATCATGCTAAACCTACTCTGCCTGTGCTCTGTAAAGGGAACAACAAAGCCTGGATGACAGCATTATCTGTTTACCACATGGTTTACTGAATATTTTAAGCCCACTGTTGAGACCTACTGCTTAGAAAAAGAGATTCCTTTCAGAATATTACTGTTCATTGACAATGCACCTGGTCACCTAAGACCTCTGATGGAGATGTACAATGAGATTAATGTTTTCATGCTTGCTAACACAACATCCATTTTGCAGCCCATGCATCAAGGAGTAATTTCGACTCTCAAGTCTTATTATGTAAGAAATACATTTTGTAAGGCTATAGCTGCAATAGATAGTGATTTTCCTGATGGATCTGGGTAAAGGAAATCAAAAACCACCTGGAAAGGATTCACCGTTATAGTTGCCATTAAGAACATTTGTGATTCATGGGACGAGGTCAAAATATCAACATTAACAGGAGTTTGGAGGAAGTTGATTGCAACCTTCAAGGATGACTTTGAAGGGTTCAAGACTTGAGTGGAGGAAGTAACTGCAGATGTGGTGGAAATAGCAAGAGAGCTAGAATTAGAAGTGGAGCCTGAAGGTGTGACTGAGTCGCCACAATCTCATGATAAAACTTTAATGGATGAGGAATTCCTTCTAGGAGTGGGCAAAGAAAGTGGTTTTTTGAGATGAAATCTACTCCTGGTGAAGATACTGTGAAGACTGTTGAAATGATAACAACAGATTTAGAATATGACATAAACTTAGTTGATACAGCAGCGGCAGGGTTTGAGAGGACTGACTCCAATTCTGAAAGAAGTTCTACTGCGGGTAAAATGCCATCAAACAGCATCGCATGCTACAGAGAAACCACTCGTAAAACGAAGTCAATCGATGTGGCAAAATTCACTGTTGTCTTATATTAAGAAATTACCACAGCCACTCTAACCTTCAGCAACCACCACCCTGATCAGTCAGCAGCTATCAATGTCAAGGCAAGACCCTCCACCAGCTCAAATGATGGTTAGCATTTTTTTAGCAATAAAGTATTTTTTTAATTAAGGTATGTACATTGTGTTTTTTTAGACATAATGCTATTGCTCACTTAATAGACTACAGTATAGTGTAAACATAACTTTTATATGCACTGGGAAACCAAGAAATTTGCGTGACTTGCTTTATTGCAGTATTGGCTTTATTGCGATGGTCTGAAACCGAACCTGCAATGTCTCCAAGGTACGCCTGTACTTAACTGCCAAGGGCAATGTAATAGTTTGCTAGGGATGCTGTAACAAAGTACCAAAAACTGGGATGGTTTAAACCAACAGAAATTTATTATCTAACAGTTCTGGAGGCTAGAAGTCCGAAATCAAGGTGTTGGCAGGGTGAACTCGTTCTCAAACCTGTAGAGAAGAATCCTTCCTTGTCTCTTCTAGCTTCTAGTGTTGGCAGGGTTTGTTCCTTCTGAGGGCTCTGACGGAGAATCTGTTTTATGCCTTTCTCTTAGCTTCTGGTGACAGCTGGAAATCCTTTCGTTCCTTGGCTTGTAGATTCATTGCTGCAATCTCTGCCTCTGTCTTCATAGGGCATTATTCTCCCTGTGTGTCTTCACATCGTCTTCCCTCCGTGAAATGTCTGTGCCCAAATTTCCTTCTTCTTATAAGGACACCAGTCATATTGCCTTAGGAGCCTACCCTATTCCAGTACGACCTCATCTTAACTAATTATATCTGTACAACCTATTTCCAAATAAGGTCATATTCTGAGGTACTAGGGATTAGGACTTGAACATATCTTTTTGGGGAATACAATTCAACTTATAACAGGCCTCATTATTTGTGCCTGTAAAATCAGGATTTTGGACTAGATGCAGTGAATCTTAACCATTTTTCAGGTTACATATTCTTGTGAGAAGATGATGAAAATTATATACACTTGACCCAGGGAAATGCGCACCTACCCAATATTTTGCACAGTATCAGGATGATCACAGTCCCTTTGAAGCCTTCCATTGAACCCCTAACAGGTAGGGACCCCAAATAAGAAGTGCCATCACTGAAGGAAAGCTCTTTCAGTTTCCCCAAGTGCAATATTCTTTGAGCTACAAATATATAACCTACTGCTCCAAAAACACACATGCAATGTCGAGTCTTGTACAGCGGGGTTCAGTTAAGATTTTTTGAATGAATGAGCTTGAAACTACTGTAACTGAACATCAGCACTCTGGATGCCCCAGGCAGGGCATCATGAGTCAGAATCCACTGAGATGGAATGGACACTTGACACCAATGTTCCATTGGGAATGCTGAGGCATTGTCCACCTTCCTCTTATTCTCGACCATGGCCTAAAATCTAAGCTTATTCAATTAGTATCTCCTCCCACGCATTCTACCCAATCCTGTTCTGTGTGCTCTGCCTGCTACTCCCCTCCCTCTCAGTCCTTTTCTCTGAGGAACAATGCCTTTCCCTCTGAGCCTAGCTGTCCTGGAATCACTCCTGTCCCTGCAACCTCCAGCGGTGAGGTGGGAGGCGCCACCTCGCTCCCTGACTCTGTTTCCAAACCACTGTATCCCATCTTTCCATGAAAACCTCTCTTCCTCTGAAGTTCATGCCACGCATCTATAACTCCATCATGCCCCTTCACTACTGTCATCTATGCACCATGACGGCTGGCAAACAGTAGGCACTCAACAAATACTGGTTGAATGGTTGACTCTTTGAAAAATGACTGATTGAATAAAGCTGTTTCCTTGGTCACTCTTCTGCATTTATTTGAGGCTTTCATTGCCTGGCTCACTATGCATCTTTTCCTATCATGATTTTCAGTGAAGTGCCCATGGAGGTCCAAACAAAAATCCCAGCTCTCTCACAATCCCTTGATCTCCTCAGTGACTTACCTTCCCCTTTACTAACTTCAACCATCCTAGTCACACCCAGAACTGCTCCATGTCCTCTTGTTTGACCACAACCTCTGATGCTTTTAGCTCTCATATCCTACCTCTCATCCCTTGATACTCTGATTTCCCCATAGTCTTTTCCTGGCCGTGCTTCCCTCCCCACCCGTCCTAAACTGGTCTCTTAAAATGCAATCAACACCCTCCACCCTCCTGCTTCCCTTCAGTTCTGCCTAGTTCATTTGCATGTGGGCCTAACGTGAAGCCTGGATCATGACCTGTCTCCTTTGCATCTGGCCTGGACTTCTGAGTATGGCTAGGAAAAACATAACCTTGAGGCCTGGTGCCAATGCCCATTGCTTGTCTCTGTAGGATCTTCAACAGCTAGACCAGGCTTGTCCTAGTGCTTGGTCAGCCATCTCTCCCACACTCCCATTCACTCTTCTCCAACTCTAACCCTACCCTGCCTCATTCACAGGAGACAACCTCGCTTCTTCCTTTATCAGACATGTAATTCCTCCACTTTCTGTCTTCCTCACCCATAAACTGATCTACTTCTGAAATCTGCCTAGTATCTCCTTCCAGAATCAGCACCATTTTTTTCATTTCTATTCCACAGCCAGTCTTCCACAGGACTCTTGACCTCATTTCATTGCCTCTGAACCTCTGTTTCTTCAATTATTTCACTCAAAAAATATCTCTCAGGAAGATTACTACACACTGGGCCCTGTTCTAGATGGTGGGATACAGTAGGGAAACCAAGACAGACAAAATCCTGTCTCTCATTGGGGGGGTGGGGTAGTAGGTATGAAGAACAAACAATAAATAAGTAAAAACTTTAAATAAACAAGATAATTTATCTTTTCATAGATCTCATCCATGGAACAGCATCCACGGAATGCTGCCAGCCTCAGCATTCCCAATGGAACTAACTAGTGCTGATCTTTGAAGGAGGAACTCCTTCACTGTGAGAAGTAAACCTCTTCGTCAGTTCTCACGCCTCCGATGAGCCCTGGTCTCATTCTAAAGGCAGCCATCCAACCTTCCTTGCCCTCGCATTGACCTAGTTACATCTTTCTTTTTCCTTTCCCTGTTGGCGTTTTTTAAAGATTACTCTACACATGCTATCTCTACATTCTTTCTTTTTTATTTAGTCGACTTTTTAGTTGAAAATGTAATGCGTGCATAAAACAACAACAAAACTGTAGAAAAGGCTATGGTACTTCTTAACTGTCCAGTCACTCTTCAACCTACCATAACCCAGCTTCTGGTCTGCAACTCCACTAAATATCTTCTGGTAAAAGTATCTGATGACTGTCCTCCAGGGCCAAGTCCAAATGGACTTTTCCAGCATTACCTTATCAAACCTCAGCACTCCTGACCCCCATCACCTCCCTTGAGATCACAACACAAGCTATTCCTTGGCTCTTCCTTTTCTGGTGCCTCTTAAACACTGAAGTTAAACACAGTTCCACCTTTCCCATGTTCTCCTTATGTAAGCACCCACCTTAGGTAGGCAGACCATATAATTCTTAAGATCCTAATGGGATGCCTTTGAGAGAGAAAGAGGACAGTGCTAATAATTACTACTCTTGAATAGCAGGTATAAACTGAGACTGCCCCAAACAAACTGGGATATATGGTCACCCTATTCTTAGGAGATCACATCCACTGTTATGGTTTTAATTAACACTATCAACCATTTGCAAAATTAAACCTGTAGCCTTGATACTGACATTTAAGCTTTATTTTCCAAATCTTCAGGTTATAATTTCTTACAGATATCTCAAATTCAGTATGGCCAAAACTCAAATTAATCATTTATATTCCTAACCCTGCTAATCCTTATATTTCCTATCTAAGTTATATATATTACTCAGCCACTCAACTCTTCAAGCTGGGGATCATTTTAGACTTCCTCTTCTTCCTCATCCATCATATTTAATCACCAAGACATGCTGACTTTAGTTTTGAAGATTTTTCTAATGTACAATTTTTCCCCCGGACTACTGCCATTACCTTTTAACTGATTTCCTTGCTCTAGTCTTCTCTCCTCTGAGTCTGTTTTCCACACTGCTACCCGAGTGATCTAAAACTGACCACACTCCTGCTCTGAAGCTTTCAATAGCTTCCTATCACTTACAGGATAAAGACTTCCATCATGATCCCATTCTTGTTCACTTCTTCAGTCTCATAACCTGTTAGTCTCTCTCTCCCTTTGCACTCTAAAAATACCAAATAGCTTGTAAAAAAACACACAAACACAACCCCCCATTAAGCTGTTTCTCACTTGCAAGCCTTTGTTCATGCTGTTCCCTCTGCCTGGAATGCAGATCCCCTTATTTAGCTTGCTAATATCTATGCCATTTTCTCTAGTCACTCACAGCTGACCTGGAGGGGAGCTCAGTGCCTCTCTTTTAAACTTCCATATCACCTGTCCACACCTCAACCACAGCACCGGATATGTTAGTTTGAAATTAATTATGTCAGTCTTTCCTACCCAGTTGGTAAGCTTCTTGAGGACAGGAACAGTGCCCCTTAAATACTCAAAAAATAGTCACCCTATTTTTAGGAGGTCTCATCCACGGTTATGGATTTAACCAAGCAAATTAAAATAAGTTGGACTAAATATTGAAATGAATAAACAACTTCATTACCCCTGCATTTTTCCACATGTGCCCATATGTTTTACAATGTCATCAGTAGAGGGATTAAAAATGTGTAAGGGCTTCAGCAGACAAAAATTCACCTGTTTTATGAAATTAATTTTAAAAAGTCAATCTTAGCATAGGAAACAAGATGATTAAGTTAGAAATACAGTTGTGATGTGCCAAAGTTAAGGAAAAGCAAATACACAATTGTTTAAGATTACAAAAAATCAGAATACATTTCAGTAGTTGTTTGATTTGGAGAATTTTGTGAAAATATTATCCAAGAGCATTTTTTTTAATAAAAGAGGTTTCTCATTCCTTTTGTTTTTTATCACTTACATTTAAAAAAATCACACAACTTTAAAATAGGAGATTAGTACAGAATATCCTAAAATCTAATACCCATCAAATCTACCCAAACATCCTTCTCTACTTTCCAGATGTTTCCATGTTCTTATAAGATTAGCTCTGACTCAGAAAGAAGGAACTTTTCACTTTGTCTGTCAAAACCCAAACTATCTGACCTTCAAGGCACAGAAAAAAACCCACAGTTTTTGGATAAAATGTAGTGTTCCTGTCACTTATTCATTCAAGTAATTTGGGTGGAATTTAAAAAGTATAATCTAAAATTTTAAAGAATATTATTAGTGTTACCAGAGGCATAACAACATCTGGCACAACTGGTATTCAACGAACAAATAAAGAAAACCACATAGAAGTTAAGAGGCAAGATTATGAATGATTCAAACAGTTTATGTTCTTCTGAGAAAGTCCTACCCATGTGATTCTTTTTTTTAACTTCCTATTTAATCATCACTTTGTGCAATCTTTCCTAATCATATTTTGGCTTACAAATCTTGTTTTGTGAACCGTGATTATTTTTCTGAGAAGGAAAACAATTGGAGGTATTTTGAAATTTAAAACATGCTATTTTTTTCATGCTGAGGATTATCAGCCTATTCAGAAGGGAGAGGCACTGGCTTTCCAGCCATGGCAAGCACCCTAAGCTAGATCTGACGAGATGCGAATACGTCTACCATTTGGCACTCTAGTGAGAAATATATTTGGCCAAAATATAGCTGAGAAGAAGTTAAAATATCTTTAAATGTAATATTTATTTTTATTGGCAAGTTGTTGATACTATAAAAACAGCTCTAATCTCCTGAAAAATAACCTTGAATACTCCTTACCTGTCAGAAGGTGGAGCTCTAAACATATCTGAAATATTGGCTTTTTATATGTGAGTTTCACAAATGTGTGTAATGAGGAGATTAAAGCAGGAGTAAAGTCTTTAGAAAAATCGTTCTGAAGAATATTCCAATTCTCTCAGGATAAAATCACCCACGTCTCCCAATACACACATGGTTAACTAACAAAAAAGATATTTACTATGTTCCTTTGAAACTTCAATATATTGCCTACTCTAAAAATACAGGTATGGTAATTCAGAATAAAAGATAAAGTATATTTAAAAACACATTTTAAAAAATCAGAACCACCTACTTGAATCACTAATACTTACAAGCATCTCGGATGTAGAGTAACATGGCTATGAAGATATAATCGACTAAACTCAGGCTCAGGCCGTCTGCAAACAAGGCATCCCAGACAACCAGAAGATCCTGCAGGGGGAACTCTCGTCCAAACAGCAGCCGTACCCACCGTCTGGAGAGGAACAAAACCAAAATTCAGAAAACAAGACTTCTGAGAGTAACATAAAGAGGAATCATTTTCTCTTTTAACTGTGAAAAACATTATAATTTTTAACAGATCACACTCAGCAAATATTATACATCAAAAATATAATACAGTAAAATCCAAGTTTTAAGCTTTCAAATGAATTTTGCAATTTTATAACGAGGCCACATCATTAAACTTTATTCCTGTATGTATAAAACACAAGTACGATATTTGAAAAGGGTAGAAATCCTTCATATTTAATAGAAATCACAAATCTCAAAAAGGCAAAGAGAAAAGTGAATATATAGTGGTCTTATAGTTGCCTCATATGCAAGGTTATGAGGTAAAAAATACAATTTTCCAAAATTTTATGATCACTACTGATTTTTGTCTTTGGTTAACTGGGCTTTTGCAAATGGTTATATGACCAATTATTATAGCCAAACAGAAAACTGCATTCTTACATTTTACTCCTATTTAAAAATAGTCATTTTAAAATTATATGTGGAAAAAAAACAGTAGATATCTGTTTTTTTGTCAAGCGTAGACAGTTATTTCAAATGAACATAGAGTGATACTTAATTTTTAACTTTAGAATAGATATGACTTATCAGTGAGGTTATCTTTCTAGGGGTGTTTTCAAAACACAGTCACTTCTATGGCCAGGAAAATGGATATCTATGCTACAGAGCAGACATAAGCAGCTAATAATACTAAACGAGGTCTGTATATAATTACATATCATAAACAGGAAGACTTCAGACTTTCAATAAATGCTAAACTAAGCTATTAATATCTAATTCTTATAAGAAAATTAAAATAATTCACTTTGATATGTTTTTAACCACTTACTTCTAATTTTATATAACATGGAAACAATTTCCTCACACAAGCTTTTCTCTAAGACCTTCAGCTAGAATTCTATGTGATTCTGGCACATAGCAAAGAATCAAAAATTCCAAATTTCTAGTACCACCAAACAGTACAGAATAGAGGAAATTCTTTAAAAATTAGTTAAGAGATATTACCTCTTAGCAAAATTTGAAATCAAATATAACCATCTGTGGGGTTAAAATGAGGCCAAAAAAAAAAAAAAGAAATCAAATACTTTCTTCAGAGTGTATTACATTTAAGGGGGAATCAAAGCTGTGACAAAATAGTGCATAATCACACATGCATATCACCGTTTATTAGGAACCATATAATCAAATACTTAAATTCTTTTATTCATATTATCAAATTAATCAACAGAATAATTAAATTTTATTTTCAACTAAATCTTAAATTATGTTACTCAATTTTTCAGGAAAAAAATTTAATGTCTAAGTAACATTTATCGTTTTAAAAATGTTACAGTGTCATTTACAATTTTTATCTACCTTTCAATTCTTACTCCACAGCTAATACGAGAGGTGACTAAAACAAAATACATTCTTTTGTCTAATAGGCCTGCATTTACATGGCTTAGGAAAAAACATTATATCTCTACATATTTCTAGTTCTCTCAAATTACAAATGCTAATATTTGCTGTTTTAAGAAGTACAAAAATATTTCTAAATTAAATAGGTTGCTCTTCTTAATTACAAAGAATTAACTGGTCTCAAAAAGAGTATCAGGGGAACCAGAGAATGCGCAAAGCAAAAAGTATTGGCATTAAACCATTTTGGGCACCTGTTTAAAGGATCTTTAAACTGATAACTATAGCTGAATTATTAAATGACAAAAACATTTAGAACATGGTTATTCACAGTTATTCAACTGACAAGACTGGAAAAAAAAATTCATCAATGAAAAAAACTGATGAGGATCTAACATATAAGATGGTGACTATGGTTGATGATGCGGAATTGAATAACTGAAATTTGCTAAGATAGTATGACTTACATGTTCTCACCAAAAAAAAAAAAGATAAGCATGTGAGGTGACAGATGTGTGAATTAAATACATGGGAGGAATCCTTTCACAACATACATGTACATCTAATCAACATGATGTGCACGTTAAATATCTTACAATTTTATTTGTCAATTATACCTCAGCAAAGCTAAAAAATATAAATAAATACATAAATAAATAAATACCTTGGCTTAATGGATAGACAAATTTTGCCAGTTTCAAAACTGAACATTTAACTGATTCCTCCTGGTTCAGATCTGGATGCCAGTAGAAAATTCAAGCATCACCCCTACAAAATAGTACCGTAACTTGAACTTGCCCCTGCCATTCTAGGAAGTCGTTTTAATGCTTTCCTTATTTGAATATGCCCGTTTAGTAACTACTGCTGCTGTTTCCTGAAAAACATTGCTTTTGCTTAGCCTTCTTATGTGTAGGGGAAAAATTTTCTGTGCGTTTTCCTTGCTATCTCCTATCGAAAGTAAAATGACTTTTGAAAAGAGTTAACAAGTATCATGCTATAATAGACATCATTTAGCAAAACAAGAAAAAAACTGATCAAGGTTAATATACACCACAGATGAGAATACAATGCTATCTTTTCCCTCCTTCCTTAAAGTTCAAATTCCTCTCATATTCATGGACAATCACATCTTTGGTTTCACCACAGATAGTGCTTCAAGAGCAAAAAAAGAAACAAAAGTAGTCTATTTTTTTAGAAACAATATATATGCCTAATATTTCTATAACAAAATGCCCAGTTATTGCTCAAACTTCTTCTCTTGCAGCTTTCCTGCTGATTAGGGTTGTGTTAGCTTAGCTTCAAAAATGACCCCACAGATACACACATGCAGCAATTTCCCCCGCAGCACCGTGAGGAGGGGGAACTGCAAACATCTAGTAATCTACATTGAATAAAACATATCTTCGAAACTACACAGAATGTAAGTCTTCAGTACTTTTATATTTAATGTGTAATCTATGATGTGCTGCTTTATAAATGTTTCACATTGCTTTATTTTTGAAGTTTCACCTTGCCAAGTACACTGCTAAATAATTCCAGGGCAAGGACCAAATTTTGCGCACGACAGTGTATGTGTGTGACAGAGAGAAAGAGAGAGAAAGTTCTTTGTAAAGAGCTCTGTACACTTTGCTAAGTGCTCTATGTGTTTACTAAGGTCTTGTTAAACTCACTGTAAAGCCACCTGTCATGCTACTGAGAAGCAAAGGTGTAGCTAAATTGGAAATACAAGCATTGATCTTGTTAGCGGCAGCATAAAAATAATTCAAGAAGTGGAAAAAAACTAAACACATAAGGAAAAAAATTTATCATCAGATGGCTAGCATGTTCCTTTTATATAAGATTGTTAGTAAGTTGTACACGGAAGGATATTAAATTAAAGGAAAATATGGTTTCCTCTATTTTATATGCAATTATAGGAAAATTAAGGCCAAATTCTCAAAATATTTAAAAAGTACTGGATGACTAATAGAAAGCTTTGGGACCAACAATGACCTTATCAATAATTTAATCATTTTTATCCCAACTGGATTTAGTTCATACATATATTCACCACACACAAAAGTTCCTGTGCTATTTTGGGCATTCTTCATTGAGCTTAAAAGCCAAGGAAAAATTCAGTTCTTTATGGAATGAGTTACCAATGGAAATTATTTCAGTAGCTTTTGTATTCTTAGAAAGGAAAACTTACTCTAAGAAATGAGGTCTTACAAAGAAGTCACTCCTAAAATTAACATGCTTTTACTGCAGTTAAAAATATTTAGCGAGTTTAAGTTACACTTAAGGGTGGCATTAAACCTTCCTTTTCCCCTTACAGATAGCTTCAGTTTAATTGCTCGATACTATTAATCTTGCTTTATGTATGTTACACCTGCAGATTGCAATGCTCGGAACTGTATACATTTCATCACTTGTGATAATACAATAATTTATATTTTACCAGACCTACTTAGTAATTAAAATCTACACAAACAAAAAAGACCATCTGAGGTATTAAATTTAATAATAAACTACCCAAAGACAGGACAGTTTCTATGTTTGCACTTATAACACTATTCTCAATTTTAAATTTCTGTGTAATGAAGCTGCTATCCCCAGGGGATCAGTAACTCCTGATGGTGTTATTGCTTGGTGAATGACCCATGGAAACACCAAGAGAAATCCATTTTTTACCAATCAGTTTATGAAAATGACCAATTTGACTGAGGTTTAAATAAACATAGCCTTAATCCAACATGGCTCTAGTGGGTTATACATGCAGAAAGGAATTTTTATACCTGATCTTCATTTCCTTTTATTTTCCTTTAACGACCCTTCAGTGAGATATGGTATAGCCACCTTAGAAGAACAAGTTAAGTAGAAAAGGTATATTCAATTTAATTTAACAAATATCATAAGAGCATATTAAGTAACCTGTGATCACGAAATGATAGCATTGAGTAAGCATACTGGAACACAAAAGGGCAATGTTAAAATTTTTGCTTAATGATATTAATTTTGTCTTTTGCTTCCTGTTCATTTGCACTTTTCAAAGCTAACAATTAATTTTTAAATAATCTATGCCTGCTAGTGAATAAGCACAGAATCCAAATTCTGCATTAGTATCAGAGAAAAACAAAAGCAAACCAAAGTGTCCACGTTGGTGGGTGGCATCTCCTCGACAGAATTTAGGCTCTTCTTTTATTGGGTTCCTTTGTGCTCAGTCCTTTTTAAATTAATTTTACCCTGAGTTTTCCTTTATACCAACACTGTTAAAACGGTCTTGAAATTAGAACCAAATATTGCAGTTTTTATAATTAGGGTCACAAGCCATTCTCATCTTTAATTCTAACTTCTTTGGAGAGCAAAGCTACAAAAGACGAAAGTCAAAATAAATCATTTTTTCTAATTTCACCTTTATTATTCCTCTAACGGCTCCCCAGAATATATGATTGGAGGATGCGTAGCCTGTTTTCTAATTTTTTTTTACCTAGTCAACTATTTCAATTTGGTCCTCTTAAAAATATTTGGGATCTGCATGCATTACAGAAAGATTTGAATACTTCAAACCCATCAAACTCTGCTTCAAAAATAGAAGGAACTGAAACTTTGAATTAGTCATTATCTTTAAAGAACTCAAATTTGCTTTCTAAGTGCTCCTTGTAATCCATGGGTTGAACCTAGCTTGAATTTGGCTTTCTGGGAACATATGTTAAACCTAATTTAACCCCCACAGGACATGTACATGAACTGATAAAAGTGTATTTTTGACTTTGGGGAAAATTCTCTGTTCCTTTCAGAGGGCAGTACATAGCCCTTCACTAAGGAAGGTTTCTTATTCCAAAAATAAGTTCCTAACAATTATCACCCATTCCTACTGTAATTTATTCTCTTTGGCAAGTGTTTGAGGTTGTTTTTTCCGAACTGTAATACACCCTTTGCAAAAATAGTCTTAATGGAAAGCAGAGCGTTGTGAGTCTATGTTTTTCCAGAGGTATAAGATGCTTATGAGAACGTTGAGCACAGAAGATGACAATCACATGTTTTGAGGCTGTATAATCCTGGAACATTTTCACACACACATACACACATATACACACATTCACACACCCCTCTTTTACAGGTATACCTGCTATTTGGATTACAAGTATGGCAGTTAAGGACTGAGTAGTTTTAGGATGTGTGATTTACCAGCAAATTCAAATAAAGCCAGTGAAAGACGGTTATACTCCAATATAGATTTAGTTGTATAGGATGTGCTGAGAATCCTACTGTACGTTCCAACCAAGGTGCAGCTGGAATCTTAGCCCTGACTCGAGAGGACTGGGGGGGTAAAAGTTGCTGAGAAGTAGTCTCTCTACCCTATCACTTACTTGGGCTCCACTACAAGAGAGCTACTGGGCATCTCCTTGAAAAATTGCTTGGAAGCCACTACTGCCTATGAATAACAACATGAAGAATTAATGTACAGTTGGTGGTGATGTTGAGAAATTAATTTTAGGCTCTGTGAAAACTACTTTTTATTCATATTACAGATAATTTTTACTTCTAGAAAGTCTGTAAATAGGCTTTGTTCTGTCATTTTACCTTCAGGAAAGGGAATTAGGATGAAATCAGTTTTCTAAAAGAGCACACAGAAAATTGCTAAAAATAATTGCTCCTATCCTCCCTAATCTGAACTTCATTAAAATACAAAGCTGTGTGACCATTTTTTTGAAATTGTTGTAGACTATTTCAAATACTGATGGGATCTTAATCTCTCTGAAGAACACTTTTCACCTTTCTCTGCATTAATCTCCTAATACATCTATATACATTGTTGGAAGAAGTGACACGAGGTATAACACTAAGCTGAGAAATATGAGGATCCATGCAACTCCGGATGGAGGTAAAACCACAAATCTGCAGGCTGGTCCTACCTCATCCGAGAGTCAGACTGAACCCACTCCTAGAAGGCAGCAGTGGTGCCTGATTCCCTTTGACATATCCCTCACCCAGAGCTGTAAACGCCCTCCGGGGGTGGCTTTCAGAGGCCCTCTCTTCCTTCTCTTCTTCTCACTCCCACAAGGCGTCCTGGCCCCGCCTGGCTGCTCAGCAGCTCAGACAAGCGCTTTACTCAGGCCTGACGTCTGGGGGTGCCGTGTCTGTTAGCGTCACTGCTCCCTAATCATATTTTCCAGAGATCAAAGCACTGATACACAAATCCCAGCCAAGGGGTTAGTTACTGATAGTTCGATTTGGTTTCTCTCCCTTCTGCAGCAGATCACAAGCTCCTTGGGGTTAGCTGGCGTTGGACATAGAGCAGTGGGTTAACAAATGTTTATTAAATTAATATGAATCCTCCTCCCCAGGTCAGCTCTTAACCAGGGGTCTTCTTGATCTTGAGCCTACGCCCTTGATCTCTCACAGGTTTCAGATATTTCCCTGGGCTTCTCTCATCTCTGTAGTGATCCCTGGACACATATACTAAGTAGTAAGTGATCACACCTATGTAGGAATTGATCGAGGCCCTCCTAAGCCCTCTTGGACCTTTCTCCTTCATTGCCTAAACTCTGGCTCCCTGACTGCCCATGCCTGAGATGCTCCTCAGCTGGGGCCTGTAGTCTACTAGGACCTTGCTGCTCAAAGTATAATCCATGACCAGCACCATCACCTGGGAGCTTGTTAGAAATGCACACTTGCAGTATAGTCCTACTAGATCAGAATCTTCATTTTAACAAGACCTCCAGGTGATCTGTGTGCATATTAAAGTTTGGGAAGTACTGAACTAGGTGACAGATCCCTATTTCCTACTCATTTTGGTGCCAGCTCTCAGGACTCCTAAAACCTACCATGCATTTATGTAAAATGTTACTCAGGGGGAGAGAAAAGGCTTAAACCAATGGATGACTCTTCTAATCAGAGTAGTGGTCTCAAACTTTAGCATGCATCAGACTTGCCTGAAGGGCTTATTAAAACACAGATTGCCATGGGCCGGCCCCATGGCTTAGCGGTTGAGTGCCTGCGCTCCACTGCTGGCGGCCCAGGTTCAGATGCCGGGTGCGCACCGACGCACCGCTTCTCCAGCCATGCTGGGGCCGCGTCCCACATGCAGCAACTAGAAGGATGTGCGACTATGACATACAACTATCTACTGGGGCTTTGGAGGAAAAAATAAATAAATAAATTGTAAAACACAGATTGCTAGAACCCATCCTTGAAGTTTTCTGACTCTTATTCTGAGACTTAGGTGGGGACTGATAATTTGCATTTTGAACTAGTTCTCTGGAGTTGCTGATGCTGCTGATCTGCAGACCACAGTACTAGAGTCACTACATAGGAAGCTCTGGTTTCTCTCCACATCTCAGCTTAGTCCTGGGTGTGGGTCTTCAAATCAGTTTCCTCAACATGTCTAGTCTTTGGACCAGTGGCCACTAAATATCTAATGGCTAGGACACAAAGCACATACAACCAAACCTCTAACATTCTCTCTGCATTAACTTCTATACGTTTTATTTCCAGGAAACACTACTAGAAAAACATGATCCAATAAAAAGAAGAGACACAGACAATGGCACAGAGGGAGAAGGCCTCCTAAACACTGGGAGAAGCTGGGCCACTTTGATTTTTTTTTTAAATTCCCAGTATATTATAACATGAAGAAATGCCAAAAGAAGGCTATAAAACTTGTGACATTTTTAAATGCTAACATTTACAAGTCAATGTTTTTTAAACATACATTTACTATGATGGATACATATAACCTCATTTGAAGGTAGAGAGGCCCTTTGTGTTTAGTCCTGAGCTAACGGCTCTCCTGGGTCTCTTGTGATTGGCTCTAATGAGGTAAGAGAGTTGGGACATGGCAGGACATGGCTGATTAGCCAAGTGCAAAGAGATAGAGCCCGTGAGGGAAGTGGCAGGTGCATACAAGGGACAGAGAATCCCAAGGCCCAACGCCCAAGGGCATTCTCTTATTCCTCATGCAGAAGCCCTATGATATTGGGAGCCTGGCTGAATGATCATCTGTTCGGTGTTTATCTATTCTGTGTTACCCACGAAACTTCTCATCCTAAGGTTCTGTGCTATCAACTTGCTCAGATGGATCTGATTATCTCTAAAACCAAATGTACGTTTAAAATGTTATTCCTGGAAAAGTGAAGAGCTAAACTCTAAGAGATGTCCCCTCAATGGTATTACTTCCAGCTCCACGATGTTCTGGTGGAAAAGAGATTTTAGGATAGGGGAGTTTTCCTGGAACCTCTCAAATCTCAATGCACAGTTGAAATAAAGGAAGAAGCGGAGGCTATTTATTCAAAGCTTGCTATAACAAAGGAGTCAGTTACCATCACTTGTGTTTGGCAAAGAATCAAAAGCAGTCAGGGGAGTGAGAAAGCTTTACAGTTAAAAAAAAGGGAAGTCTTCAGGTGTGCACGATTGAAGGTTCTAAGTGTGGCAATGGGCTAACTAGAAGAGGAGCATCATATGTGATTGCTTTGGGGAGCATAGTTGGCCTTCTTTGCTTGGTCTTGAGTTGGAAGTAGGCAAAAATAGGGAAGTTGGCAGTCGTTGACCAAGCCCTGACTGTTCTGGGCTGATTTTGCTGCAGAGATTATGGTTTGGCTTCCTAGGCTTCTTATGCGGGTTAGAGTCTTATATTGTCTGGCCATTGTCCATTTGCATATTTAGTCTTTCAATACAGACTCCTGGCTTCTCAGCCTATGCCTGTGCTCAATCTAGAACCAGCTACAGTTATGGAAATTCACAAAATTATTTTCTCTGATAGTTCTCAAGTCCAAATGGAGACAAGTTTGAGGCAGTGGCAATAGGTGTCTTGTTTGTCTCTTTACAAAACTTCATACAAGTTTAAAATAGTGAAACTTAAATTCAATTTTCTATATAAATAGAGAGGAGTTGTGAGCCCCTTTGATAATTAATCAAGTTTATGAATGCTTTTCCCTAAAATATATACCCACATCCACACCCACCCACATACCATACCTACTCACGTGCAACCATTTCAGGAGTTTAGCTGATCCATGGGTCTTAAGTTGACAAGTCATGCTCTATACTATTGTTTATTTTAGATGCTTGTATTGCCATGGAGAGTCATATTCTACTGAAAGGAATACATGGCCTCCTTGCGCCTATTTCAAAGTAAGTCCTTGCATTCTAAAATAATAGATTATCTTCCTTCTTGAAGGGTCCTGGATTAAGTCCCTGCTACTGAGGAGCTAATCCATGTGGCTCAGCTGGTCAAACAGCCTATAAGTTAGCACCATATTGGGAAAATGTCCACGACTTGGCAAAACTCATCTTCACTAAACTGGGGGTGAGACGGCTGGGTAGAGAGCAGTGGACATCCTTCACTGACTTCCTCTCCTGGCTCATGCCAGCCCTGATCTAACCATAAATAAGACTGTTATGAAAAACATAGAGGATCTTCATTTAACAAGTATTTGCTGAATTTCAACTGTGTGGCAGGTACTGTGCTAGGCCCTAGACTGGATGATATACTGACAACTTTCAATCATTAACATAAAAATTATGCAAAGTAAAATTCTAATTCAATAAAAGTTCTATCAATCTGGGTTCCCATAGTCACTCTGCGTTTTTCTGTGCTCCCTTCCCAAGTCCCGCAGTCAACCAGGGTATGTTCAGGGAACGCAAACTAATGGCAACACTAGCAAAATATAATTAGGAAGGTACAAACAATTGAAAACATTACTAAATACATTTCAAAGCCAAGTATTAATTGTTTTTGGATTATCCACCATTTGGGATTATATGTGCCCTAGTTCCTAGCCATTATTGCAGGTAAATGAAGAGCTGAACGTATCTGCAAGGGGCCCAGACAACCTACAACGGGGCAGGGAGAGACAGGGAGGAAAAAAGAAAACTCTGACGGAGCCAGTGAGGGCAAAGAACAGTCAGCACCACCACAGTCATTACTCTGGGTATGGGGGTTTGATGAGAAATTCTTAAGTCCCACTCAGTCATCACAAATTACCTTTCCCTAGTAGTGGAAGCAAAATGGAAACAAAAGAGAGTTAAAGAGGAGTTGGCTGCTCCACTTTATCCCTAGCTCCCTAGCTAACAGCTGAAGTTTAGTGCCCAAAGAACTTTACAGTCAACTATATCTGTGTGTTAATTTTTAAAAAAAAATAAGGACACATATATACTAAGGAAGGAAAATATATTTTCTTACGCATAGAAGACTGCAACTCAATGTTTTAAAATAAATGCATACAATTTCTGATGATAATGGCAAACATCATGTATTTATAAGACTTTTTTCATTTCTAAAAGTACGACCGAATATATGTTTTAAAAATAAGCCTTAACCCTCTAAAAGCAGTATTTCTTCAAGTGGTCTCCGAAATACATGCATTAGGATCACCTGTGGAAAAGCTTGTGCATGTTTCCGAGATCGGTGATTTCTTTGCTCACCCCCTAGTGCACAATCACGGATCCAAACAGGCAGGGCAGGCACCTTCACGTGACAGAGGCCTCTACTGGGGCACACGGCACAGCCTGAGCCCACCCCAATCAAAGGCAGATTATAGATTTATACGATGATTATTTCACTCCTAGCTCAGTGTTCCTTCTACCATTTTTATACTCCTCTTGAATTCTTCTCTTTAATGCGTAAAGGATATCTAATTCCAATTTACATTAAAAAATCACCTCTCCACATTAATGACTGAGTCACGAGACTCAGAATGTACAATATCTACTTTTGCTGCCATCTGTGTGGTAACTGAGTTTTTCTGAGCAGAAGAAATGAAGCTTTCTGCAGGACCCATTTTGATGAATCACGATCTGCTATTTCATGAGAACCCTAGCTACAATACAGTGTAATTACAGCCATAGGGCCCTATAAGATTTAGAGTGCTTCCTTTCAAGGAAACTCATTAAAGAAACTATAAAGAACTAAGAACTTACAAAGAAAAATTAATTGCTGCTTTTGGTCAGCCGATTTTAGAAAGACTTATGAGGTCTAGAATTGTATATCGGGCTAATGGAGAGAAGAGAAACTCAGTGAAGTCTAGCTTACTGAGGGCATCATGGTATATAATATGTTCATAAATTAATCTGCTCGTAAACCAACTCAAATATGAAGCACAAAAACATCCCATAAAATACTTTAAATTTATTTTCATCAACAACACTCACTTCCTTTCCACATCAGCTAGCAGTTACTATGGCTGAGTGCTGGTGCCGAGAAGATACAAATCCACGATCTCAAAACCTGCCATGTTGCTCTCTGACTACAGCTTCCTATCTCACCGTCTTTCTCACTACCTAAATTCTTTTATTTCCTGTGAATTAAAATAAAAACGATATAAGGTTACTGTTTTGTTAATTCAAAGATTTTTTTTTTGCAAATGGTGAAAAAGAAGTTTAAAGTGTAATAGGACAAACAATGAGAAATAATTTCCCTTCCCATCCCAGATCCTCTCCCTCCAAATCCACCTTCCTAACGGCATCCAATGTTCTTTCACAACATAGAGACATTTCTATGCATGCATGCACTTTTAAAAAACATATATGGGAACATACTGTACCATGTATTTTTAAATTTAACAATATAATTGTTAAAATGGAGATCATCTCAAATCATCATTTATGGAAATACCTTATCCCTTTTTATGGTTGCATAGTATTCCACTGAGTGGATATATCATGATCTAACCAGTTCTTTTCTTTTGGGGGCATTTAGATTACCCTATTATTACACATGATACTGCACTGATTACCTTTGTACAGGTCTTTGTGCTTGTAAGTATATCTTGGGAAGAAGCGAACTGCTTACTTCATGTTACCTCAACACTTTAGTTTGATTGAGGACTGTTTCATTGCAAAGAGTAGTACTGAGTGATCTCAGTAAAAAAAAAGGGGGGATTTGGGAACACAGTAAAACAGTGGTTTTCAAAGTGTCATCTCCGGACCAGTAGCATTAGCATTACCTAGGAAGTCAAACTGCAAACTCTAAATCTTGTAAAGTCCAATAGCTGTAATTACCACTGTATTATAACTGGGGTACTCATTCAAACTGCAAATTCTTGGACCTTACCCACCCTATTCCTACTAAACCAGAAATCTGGGCAGGGCCAAGCAATTTGTATTTGAACAACCCTCTGGGTGATTCTGATGCAAGTTGAAGTCTGAGAACCACTACTTTAAGAGTATGTAAGTAGATACAGCACCGGGCCCGAAAGCTACCAGGAACAAAGGGAGTTTCAGTGACCCCTAACTTCTTCCTCCTTTCTTAGACCATAGGAGCTCTCTCTTCCCAGGCAGAAGTTTTATTGTAATGTCAAATTTACCAAACTTTTTTTCCTTATGGTTTATAAGTTTCTGAATTCTCCACCTAAGAATATAAAAATAATAATTTTATTCCAGTTTTGTTTTTATCACTGATCCACCTGGAATTTATTTTGGTGCAAAAATAGAGATATAGTTTCATGGTTTACCAAAGAGCTAGTTAGTTCTCAAAACTGTGTTAGTGAACAATCCATTATTTTCCCAATGAATTGAAATTCTACTTTTATCAGATATTAAATTCCCATATGTACTGAGAGTCTGTTTCAGATTCTCTATTTTACTTTACCAATGGGTCTGCCTAACTATGTGCCAATTCCAAACTGTTATAATTATGGTATCTTTATACGGTAGCTCCCCCTTATCCACGGTTTCACTTTTTGTGGTTTCAGTTACCCACAGTTAACCACAGTCTGAAAATATTAAATGGGAAAGTCCAGAAATAAACAATTCTTAAGTTTTAAATTGTGCCCCAATCTGAGTAGCGTCATGAAATCTTCTGCCATCCCACTCCATCCTGCCCAGGACATGAATCATCCCTTTGTCCAGTGTATCCACACTGTATTTGCTACCTGCCAATTAGTCACTTAGTAGCCATCTCAGTTATCAGACGGACTGTCATGGTATCGCAGTACTTGTGTTCAAGTAACCCTTATTTTAAGCAATAATGGCCCCAAAGTGCAAGAGTAGCAATGCTGCCAGTTTAGATATGCCAAAGGGAAGCCGTAAAGTGCTTCCTTTAAGTGAAAGTTCTCGATGTAATAAGGAAAGAAAAAAATCATATGCTTAGGTTGCTAAGATCTACAGTAACTTTTTTTTTTTTTTTTTGGTGAGATCAGCCCTGTGCTAACATCTGCCAATACTCCTCTTTTTTTTTACTGAGGAAGACTGGCCCTGGGCTAACATCTGTGCCCATCTTCCTCCACTTTATATGGGATGCCTCCACAGCATGGCTTGCCAAGTGGTGCGTCAGTGCACGCCCGGGATCCGAACCGGCGAACCCCGGGCCAACGCAGTGGAGTACGCACACTTAATCGCTTGCGCCACTGGGCCGGCCCCAACATTTTTAATGGTATGTTGTTATAATTATTCTATTTTATTATTAGTTATGGTTGTTAATCTCTTAATGTGCCTAGTTTATAAATTAAACTTTACCATAGGTATGTATATATAGGCAAAAACATAGCATATATAGGGTTCAACACTATCTCAGGTTTCAAGCATTCACTGGGGGTCTTGGAATGTATCTTCTGTGAATGGTGGGCACTACTGTAACACTTTTTTACAGTGGGTGGGGCTAATGACTCTTTTATCCCAAAACATTCCGAGCTACATTTGACTGTATTTTTTTAAAATTATTTTTGTAATTAAAAAAAGTTATTTATTTTTATCGAGGTATAACTGACATATCATTATATTAGTTTCAGGTGTACAACATAATGATTTGATACTTGTATATACTGCAAAATGATCACCACAATAAGTCCAGTTAATATCCATCACCGTACATATTACAAAAATTTTTTTCTTGTGATGAGAACCTCCAAGATCCACTCTCCTAGCTACTTTCAAATATACAATACAGTATTACTAACAATAATCACCATGCTGTACATTGCATTTCCATGACATTTATTTTATAACTGGAAACTTGTACCTTTTGTAATTTATTTTTAATTTATGCATGTATATTTTATATTTTTCTATGTTGTTATTTTAAACTATGTAAAAACGTTTATTTTCTTCCCAAAGAAATAGTTCCTACATGATATCAGTTCTGTCATTTATGTTTTCTTATTAATTCATAACTGCTTTTAGTTTTAATTCCTTCCTTTTGTTTTCTTTAGATTTATTTTGCTCTTGTTTTCCTCATTACTTGAGATGAATGTCTCACATACTTTTATTCTTTTTTGGTTAGTAATTTAACAGTCTCAGGCTAAGAACTTCTAAGAGTATTGTTTTAGTAAAAATCAATAGGTTTTGATCAATATACTTTAATTATCATTATTTTCTAGAAATTATGCAATTTCAGTTTTGATTTCCTTTTAGTACAAGAATAAAGAAAGATTTAAATTTTCAGTGATAGGTTTTAACTGGGGTTTGTTTTCTATTTTTGTTATTAATTTCAAGTTGTCAAAGAATACAACCCGAACCGTTTCTACTACGTGAAACTTCCTCTATTTTGTATGTGGGACTCCCACCACAGGATGGCTTGATGAGTAGCGTGTAGGTCCACGTGCAGAATCCGAACCTGCGAATCCTGAGCTGCTGAAGCGGAGCGCGTGAACTTAACCACTACGGCACTGGGCCGGCCCCCTGAAGTTGTTCTTTGTGGCTACTTTTAAAACAAATATTCTATGGATACATTCATTTCACCCTCTCTACATAGTTATAGACAGTTTGACATACCACTTAGATCTGACTTATTAAATGTAAATAGTTCTTCACATTCCTAATTTATAGTGAGCTGGCCGATTTACCATGAATGAGGAGGGGTACAAGTCACTTATTATTATTGCATTTCTATGTATTTCTCCTTACATTTTCCACAGCTGTTACATGATACATTCTGGGGTTTTTTTTTGGGGGGGCGCATGTACAATGATTAAAGAAAGCACTTCTTTGTGAATTGTAAACTTCTTTACTACAAATGTTCTCATTTATCCCATTTAATGCTATTTGTTTTAAATTCATTGTCTGATATGAACATTATTATACTTCATTTTCATTTGCTTTTCCTAGTATGCCTGCACAAATTGTTTTATTTTTAATCTCTTTGAGTTTCCTTTGCTTTACAGGTGATTTTCTTAGATAGAGTTGGTTTTATTTGATTTTTTAAAATAGATGTGACTTCCCTTTTGCACCATGATGGAAGAGCTGATACTACACATAAAACTGGATAAAATATATGAAACATGCGGACCTTAGAAAACACGCAGCACAGCACTATGATTACTGACATAAGGGTTGAAAAAAACAAGGGGAACTCTATGGTTTTCTGGTTTTCTTCCTGGTAGCACTTTTTTTTTTTTTTTTGTGAGGAAGACTGGCTCTGAGCTAACATCCACTGCCAATCCTCCTCTTTTTGGTGAGAAAGACTAGCCCTGAGCTAAGATCTGTGCCCATCTTCCTCTATTTTGTATTTAGGATGGCACCACTACAGCATGGCTTAATGAGTGGTGCGTAGGTCTGCGCCCGGGATCTGAACCTGTGAAACCGGGCTGCCAAAGTGGAGTGTGCGAACTTAACCTCTACGCCACCGGGCTGGCCCCACTGGCAAGACTTTTGAGAGCACATAGCAAGAAGAGGAAACCCAAAGTATAATGCGTTGATCTTGGTGGGTTGAGAAGACCGAGATTAGAGGCTGAGGAAGGTTTGCAGAACACGTTACCTTTAAAGGAGGAAGCTATATAGAGAAAGAACCGCAGAAGTCTGCACAGGGGCTCCTTAAGTTTTTCACTGAATACTAAGTTGTAAATGTGTAGGGCAAACCTCTCGCAGGCCCAGGAAATAAAAATTATCAGAGAAAGAACTACTACTGGGGAGTGTAAACATTGCAAAAACATTTTATGAGGCTGGGAAATGTTCACGTTCTGGCTAGACAGACTGGAGAGAGACTGGTGTATACATAGTGAATTCATTAGAAATCCCAAAGGTGCCATGTCTTAGGAGTAGGACTAAATTGGCTGTAGGGTAGATGATACATTAGAAACATACTTGGAAAAAAGTCTAAAAACAAGCATCAAAAAGATCAGATGATTCAAAAGTAATTTAACAGACTGCCAAAAGTAAACTCAACATTCTTTTAAAGGAAGACCACAAAATTCAGAAATTCAATAACGTAACACTCAAAATGTTCAGCATTTAATTAAAAAAATGCAAATCATGTAAACAAACAGGAAAATTTGACCCAGAACTAAACATATCAGAAAGGAATAATACCAATTTTACACCAACTCCTCCTGAAAATATAAAAGAAGCAAAAACTCACATTGAGGCCAGTATTACCAAGTTCCCAAAGCCAAACAAAGACACTATGAGAAAACTGCAGACCAACATCCACCATGAACATAAGCACAAAAATCCTTAGCAAAATATCAGCAAATCATATCCATCCACATATAAAAGGCATAGAGATTAGAAAGAAATAAAATTATCTGTAAGTGCAGATGACATAATTTTCTACAAAATCCCAAATAATCCAGAAAAAAGCTACTTAAACTAATCGGTGACTTTAGAAAGGATACAGGATGCAAGGTCAGTATACCAAAATCAATTATATTTTTACCTACTAGGAATGAACAACTAGAAATCGAAATTTGAAAACTCAGCATCTTTACAACAGCACCAAAAAACCATGCTATATTTAGGGATGAATCTAATAAGTATAATACTTATATGCCAAAAACTACCAAAAAATAACGAGAGAACTCAACAAAGACCTAAATAAATGGAAAGATATTCCTTGGTTACTGGCTAAAAGAGTCAATATTGTTAAAATGTCTATTTTCCTAACACTGATTTTACAGATTTAAGGAAATCCTAGTCAAAATTCCAGCAAGATTTCTGGTGAAATCACAAGCTGATTCTAAAATATGAATGGAAAAGCAAAGGATTAAGAATAGCCAAAACAGTTTTAAAAAGAAAGGCAAAGTTGGAGGACTCATACTTCTCATGATTTCTAGAATTACTATAAAGGTACAGGAATCAAGACAATGAAGTATTGGTCAAAGACACCTAGATCAATGAAACAGAAAAGTGAGTTTGGAAATAGACCTACATATACACGGTCAATTTATTTTTGCTAAAGCTGTCAAGGAAATTTAATCGTGAAGGATGGTCTTTTCATAAATGATGTTAGAATAACTGCACATCCACTACAGAACAATGAACGTTGAACCTATATTTCACACTATACACAAAAATTAACTTAAAATGGATAATGGACCTAAAGGCAAAAACTGTAAAATGTCTTGAAAATAATAGGAGAAACTTTGTGACACTGATGTATGCAAAGATTTCTTAGGACACAGAAAACTCTAATCATAAAAGGAAAAACTGATAAACTGGACCTTATCAGAATTAAAAATGTCTCTTGCAAAGACACTGTTAAGAAAATGAAAACACAAGCAACACATTGGGAGAAAATATTTACAAAATACACATGTGAAAAAGGATTTATTTCTTGAAAATATAAATAACTTTCATAAGTCAATCATAATAAGCAAATACCTCTATTTTTAAAAATGCACGAGATGTGAACAGACACTATACCAAAGAAAAGATATGAATAACAAATAAATGTATGAAAAGATGTTCAACATGATTAATAACTAGGGAAACGCAAATTACAACCACAATGAAATACCAATACATACCCACTAGAATGGCTTTTAAAAAAATGACAAAACCAAGTGGTGATAAGGACACAAAACAACAAAATCCTTTTGTTGTTTTGCATGTGCAAAATAGAACAGTCATTTTGGAAAGCAGTTTGAAAACCACTTGGCAGTTTCTTACAAAGTTAAAAAGATCCTTAACAAAGAAACCAGTGTTCATTTCCTTGGTATCTATCCAAGAGAAATAAAAACTGTTCACATAAATAGCTGCACATAAATATTTACAGTGGTTTTATTCATAATTGCCCCAAACTGGAAAAACCCAAATGTCCTTCAACTGGTATAGGGATAATCAAACTGCGGTACATCCAAACACTGGAATACTACTCAGTAATAAAAAGCTATGAGCTACTGATACAGGCAACTATAATGATGAATCTTTTCTTTTTTTGAATTCTGTATTTATTTGTCCCAAGAAATCTGTTTACCACATATAGATACATCTATTAACAATATTTAGTATTTTTTTTAATTGAGGTAACATTGGTTTATAACATTATATAGATTTCAGGTGTACATCATTATAATTCGACTTCTGTATACACTACATTGTGTTCACTACCAAGTCTAGTTTCCACCCATCACTGTACAAATGTCCCCTTTCACCCATTTTGCCCTCTCCCCACCTCCCTTCCCCTCCAGTAACCACCAGTCTGTTCTCCATATATATGTGTTTGTTGTTGTTTTGTCCACATGAGTGAAATCATACAGTATTTGTCTTTCTCCATCTGATGTATTTCACTTAGCATAATACTCTCAAAGTCCATCCATGTTGTCACAAATGGTAAGATTTCATCTTCTTTTACGGCTGAGCAGCATCCCATTGTATATTTACCACATCTTCTTTACCCATTCGTCCATCGATGGGCACTTAGGTTGTTTCCATGTCTTGGTTATTGTAAATAATACTGCAAAGAACATAGGTGTGCACATATCTTTTCAAATTAATGTTTTGCATAAATACTCAGCAGTGGAATAGCTGGATCATATGGTAGTTCTATTCTTAATTTTTTGAGGAATCTCCATACTGTTTTCCACAGTGGCTGCACCAGTTTACATTCCCACCAGTAGTGTACAAGGGTTTCCTTTTCTCTATATCCTCTCCAACACTTGTTGTTTCTTGTCTTTTTAATAATAGCCATTCTGATGGGCATGAGATGATATCTCATTGTGGTTTTGATTTGCATTTCCCTAATAATTAGTGATGTTGACTGTCTTTTCATGTGCCTACTGGCCATCTTTACATCTTCTTTGGAAAAATATTCAGATCTGCCCATTTGTTAATTGAGTTGTTTGTTTTTTTGTTGTTGAGTTGTATGAGTTCTTTATATATTTTGGATATTAACCCCTTATTGAATATATGATTTGCAAATATCTTCTCCCAATTGGTCAGTTGTCTTCTCGTTTTGTTGCTAGTTTGCTGTGCAGAAGCTTTTTAGCTTGATGTATTCCCATTTGTTTATTTTCTTCTTTTGTTTCCCTTGCCTGGTGAGACATGGTATTCAAAAAGATACTGCTATGACATGTCGAAGAGCGTACTACCTATGTTTTCTTCTAGGAGTTTCATGGTTTCAGGTCTTACAATGAAATCTTTAATCCATTTTGAGTTAATTTTTGTGTATAGTGTAAGATAGTAGTCTAGTTTCATTCTTCTGCATGTGTCTGTCCCAACACCATTTACTGAAGAGACTTTCCTTTCTCCAGTGTATGTTCTTGGCTCTTTTGTTGAAAACTAGCCATCCATATATGTGTGGGTTTATTTCTAGGCTCTCAATTCTGTTCCGTTGATCTGTGTGTCTGCTTTTCTGCCAACAGTATGCTATTTTGGTTACTACAGCTTTGTAGTATACTTTGACAGCAGTGAGTTCGATGCCTCCAGCTTTGCTCTTTTTTCTCAGGATTGCTTTGGCTATTCAGAGTCTTCTGTCGTTCCATATAAATTTTAGGATTCTTTGTTCTATTTCCATGAAAAATGTCATTGGGATTTTGATAGGGATTGCACTGAAACTGTAGATTATTTTAGGTAATATGGACATTTTAACTATGTTAATTCTTCCATTGTGGATAAATCTTAAATGTCTTATGGTAACTAAAAGAAACCAGACTTAAAAAGCTACATTCTACATGATTCTATTCATATTGTATTCTAGAAAAGGCAAGACTATAGAGACAGACTGAACATATCAATGGTTGCCGGGGATTGGGGTTAAGGGAGGGAATGACTACAAAGGAACATAAGAGAAATTTTTGAATTGAAGGATCACTTCTAGTATTGACTATAGTACACATGTATTGTGTTTGTCAAACTATACTTCAAAAAACTTGACTTAAAAAGACAGATAAGGCAAATTAAGTCACAAAGACCTTGAATGCTAAACAGACACTCAAACAAAAAACAAAGGCCAACAAGTAAATAATTAAGAAAAAAACAAACCTAGGTTAGTATTAAAGTCAAGTAGAAAAAAAATGGTGGAATAGATAAATTCTGTGACTGTACTCATTTCCTAGAGCATTAGGAATGTAATGTGTAAGGAGGAAATCTGAGGAAAATTAAGTAATCTCATGGAAATATAAACAGATACTACACACAAAAATACTACATAAAATCCAGAGAAAAATTTGTCCTGATATTTGAAATACTGATAAAGAGAAAAGCTGAAATAACTAATTTAAGAGTAGAGCTGTGTTCTGTCCAGGTAGGAACACTGGAGGGTGGGAAATAGCAAATTCACTGGCACTTTGGTGGCACTTCAAATTCTGATCTTCTCCAATGTGCCTGCATTATTTACTTCTCAGGGTTCTCAAATGGCTATTCCATTCATCCTGATAAGGTTTTATAGCTTCATTCAGTGGGAGAGACAGAGTAGAGTGCGCCTGCTCCATCTTACCTGGAAGCAGAACCTCTCTAGTTAGATATTAAAAAGTCATCTCAAACTGAAAATATCCAATGCCAAACTCCTAATCCTCTCACTACTTTTCCCAATTCAGCAAATAGCAACCCCACCCTTCTTAGTTGCTCAGTGAGCAAAAATCTTCGAATCTTCCTTGATTTCTTTTCCTTTCATACCTCACATTTAGTCCATCTGCAAAGCCTATGAGTTTTACACCTTTAGAATATATTCATAATCTGACCATTTGTCACCAACTTTACTGATAGCACCTGGTCTTCCATCTTGATACCAACTTTACTGATACCACCATCACCTTTCACCTTGATTAACGAAACATTTATTTAATTTTTAAAATTAGCTTTTCATGTAATTTAAAAATATTTGAGGGCCTAACATATGCCAACTACTGTTATAAATGGTGAGGTTATGGCAGTAATCAAAACAACTAAAAATCTCTCTCCTCATAGAGCTTATTTGGTAGCAGAAAATTACTTCCAGCACAAAATGATTATTATTTCAATAGCTTCTTAACTGATTTCCCTGCTTCTGCCCTTGTCTTCCTACAGCCCTCTCTCATCACTGAGTCTAAGGTGATTCTTTCAAAAGGAAAGTCAGATGACGCCATACCTCTGCTCAAATTTCTCTAATGGTATATCATTGCGGAATAAAAGCCTATGTCTCTAGAGTGGCTTTCAGGATCTCACACAATCTGGTTTTACCCACTGACCTCACTTCCTGTACTGTCCTGCTCACTCTGCTTCAGCCTCACTCGCTTCTTGGCTATTCTTTGCACATGTCAGACATTGTCCAGCTTCAGGACCTTGGTACTTACAGGGTCATCTGTCCACAGGCTTTTCCTCTAGATACATGCGTGACTTGCTCCCATAGCTACTTTAGGTCTTTTCTCAAATGTCACCATCTTAGTGAGAAGTTCTCTGACTACCCAATTAAAAATTGCAACTCTTAATCTTGTCCCCTAGTACTCCTTAGATCCCTTCTCTACCTACTTTTCTCCATATCACTTATTATTGTCTGACAGATCTATATTTCATGTTTCTGCTTACTGTCTATCTCCCCCACCATAATAGAAGCTCCATAAAGGCATGCATTTTGATTTGCTGGTTTTTTTTTTTCCTTCACTACTATAAAACCAGTGCCTAGCATACAATGGATGTTTAACACATCTTTGTTGAACAAACATCCTTAGCCATCTTTATAAAATCCAGTTAAGAACCATGGTATGTTAGAGCTGGATGTGACTTTCAAGTCTTCTAGTCCTGTCTTTGTCAGTACACACTACAGATAATCTGGGTGGGACATGATAATTGTTTTTATATCTATTACTAAGAATTGCTCTCCTTCCATCTACATGATCATCAGTAAGTGTGTTCTGTTGTTTCCCTACTGACCTCACCTGCCATACATTATCCATCTGCAATCATCTGGCAGGCCAGGGACAAATGGGCAAATGAGGAAACTGAGAGGTTAAGTGACTTGTCAGGTTAAAGGGTGAGACAGTGGCAGAATTGGGACTCACTTTTAAGTCTCCTAACTTACAGTACAGTACTCTGTCTTCCTTATGCCCCACTGTCCCTCCAGAGTTTGCAATGCTGAGTTGCTAGCTTCAATTACTTTCTAAAATATGAGTTAGTTTCTACAACATGAGGTAAGGTCTTCATATATGAGTAACAGAGATCTAGAATAAGAAAATTATATTGATAAAACTTCTCCAACTCAAAAATCTCAAAACACTATATACAATCAATGAAATTATTTGGGTTTAAAATGTGGATCCACAAGTCCTGGAATTATATCTATCAGCCATTTAGTACAAATATTTTGGTATGAATTGTTTATAACATCAATAAATTCAAGTTAAGTGATGAGGAAATAGCAATTTTAATAGAGAAATGTTCATTGGAAAACACTGAGGAAAGAGGAAAAATAGAGTGGGAGGCAGGTGCCAAAGAGACGCTTCCTGACTCTGCAGGTTTGCCTTGTTCCTGGAATGGAGAAAAACTCCTCCAAACAGCATCCCATACCACTGAAAGGCGACTCTCCTGCAGAGCCACAGGATGGCATAAGTTTCTGCTGTTAGAATTACAGTATATTAATTAGGGGAGACACCTTGCTTAGGTCCTTTATAACATCCGTAGGGATAACTTGATGATCATTTCAGAATCATTGTTCTCGTCTCCACTAAGCCATCCATCAACATAAATGGGCTTATATAACAAACACACTTTACACAGTACTACACTGGGCATAAATAATAGGGAGATATTCAGCTTTGATCCTCAGGAACAAATAAGCTATATGTGCACACGTTATACCTTAACAAGCTGAGTGATCTCAAACTGAAAAATTTTAAATAGGGGATTCTCGATTACCTTAATTTCATGGGAAATTGGTGGTTTTACTTTTAGCCAATAATTACTTATTTATCGTGAAAGCACAAACAGAAAATATGACCCCGTACCTCACGGAGGATAAAAAACAACAAAAAAACACAAGTTAACTTGTAAAACATCAGACAAGCGACTACAAACTCAATTTTAGAAAATGGGTCACCGAAGTAGATCTTAGATTTATTAACACAAAAAGGAATAGCTAAATTCACTGAAGTGGCTGCAGAAAGTAGATCTCCTGATTTCTACATCCAGTGATCTTCCCATGTTACCTCTTGCCTGCACTTTTTCTCTGTCTCACATAGTTGCCCAATCCTTGGCCTCACTTCCTAATCATGCAATCTAGGATCCAGGAATAAACATTTCAAAGATAAGAACTATCTTTGAAACTAACTCCAAATTAGTACTTTGGATTCTGTTACCCTTCATCCTCCCACCTTGCCAATTTCCAATCTTTGATAAAACACAACATTTATTTTCTCTATTCTTGACCATAGGCTATAGATATAAAGCATTTTAGGAGAAATTTAGGAATACTAGCAGGATATTTCCACTACAAGTTACAGCTCCTCAAACTCAGTAAGGCCCCTCATTTATAGAAACAACCCAGCAGCACTGGGAACAGGGATACGAACAAAACGTGGCAGCCCTCACAGTTCTCCACTGTTTGACCTTGGCCATCTCCCTCACAGTTATGCCACCACACCTCACTAGTCCCTTGATCTTCTCAACTTCCTCTCCATCTATCAGGCCCCTCCTCCTGTCTCCATGTCCTTCTCTGTCCAATTTAAAATCTATGGTCTTTACTTGAAACTCCTTCTCCATGATCCATCTGTTACATTTGTATGGCATATAGCTAGGTAGCTGATTGGCTGCTCAGAGTAATCCTCCAAACGTGACGACCGCTCCAAGTATAAAATCAGTTACTCCTCAATCTCAGTGGTGCCCTCAACCCTACCTAGCATTTTCTCAAGCTGTTCCTAGTCAGCTTACTCAGTTTCATCACAGTGCCTATTTGAAATTTTCTTTGATGACCTCAAACTTCCCAACCTGCCATTTCCCACCTTCATTCTCAACGTGTGGCCACGGTTCCTACTCGGTAACCTTCAGACAGAAGTCTCCCATTTTCCCATCATCTAACCTACAAAATTACCCACACTCACACCCATCTTTTCCATCTCCTATCTTAATAAAGTTGAAGATGAGTCCCTCCTACTTAACCATCTATTTGCTATTTCCTAAATCTCCTTTCCAGATTGGTTACCTCCTCTATGATGTTCAGACTTACATATATATAGCTGCTTGGTCATTGGACTTCATCACCTGGATATCCCACAAGCACCTGACAGGCAACATGTCCAACACTGAACTCACTTTTTCCGCAAACATGCTCCTGCTGTGCTCTCCATCTCAGTTGCCCAAGCAAAACTCGGAGTATTATTCAACTCCTCTATCTCCTCATCTCAACTGACATTCTCCTCCCCCATCCAACAAATACCATCTTATACTTTGTGATCCACCCATTTTCTCCCCATTTTCATTCTATCCAGGCCACCATCATCTCTGATCCATCTGACTGCATTGCCCTTCTGTCCCCAGTCAGGCCTTTCTTCAGTCCCCTCTCCACACCACACCCTGAATGTGCTCCTGCAATTAAAATCTGATCCTGGGACTCCTCTGCTTACAATCCTTTAGCGACTTGCTTGAGGACAAAGTTTAAACTCCTAACTGGATTAGCAAGTCTCCTCCCTACCTCACCTACATCTCCTCACCAAACTTCCAACCCCCATTCCTGCCCCTCTAATCATTATTTAGGTCCAACAAAGTGACAACTCCTTCCTAACTTCCATTTTCTCTCCATACACCAACTCTTTAATCTCTTGTAGTACTTTTCTTACATTCTTTAACATTTGTCTCTATTGACAAAACCCAACATCTGGCAACTTTCTTCTTCCCTGGCCTCTGTGATAATATGCATTTGTCCAGCTCCTCCTCTATATCTCTAATGTTCTTCTTCTATTATAGACACTCTCTACACTGCAGATGCTCATTAAATACCTAATGACTCTTTGCATGAGAGAACTTTCAAAAAAAGGGGGGAAATTGTAATCTATTCATTCACAAATGTTTATTAAGAACTTATTTTATATGCCAGGTCCTATTCTAGGTGCTGGGGACATAACAATGAACAAGATAAAGTCCTCGCCTTCCTGGAGCTTCTATTATAGTGGGGGAGCCAGAATGTAAACCAATAAATACATAATAAATCATAAATGCTATTAAGAAAAACAAAGTAGGTAAGGGGATCATTAACCACAAATGATGTGAAGGAACAGGCCATGGGAACATGTTGGGGTGGGTTAGTGGAGACAGTAAAGAAGGAAACAGCAAGTGCAAGGTAGGAACAAACTTGACTCGTCCAGGAATAGCAAGGAGACCAGTGTGACAAGGCAGGGGACTGGAAGAAGAGGTTGGAAAGCTGACCAGGGGCCATGTTAGGATCTCACAGGCCACGGCAAGGAAGGACTTTGGATGCTGTTCCAAGGGTGATGGTGTTATAGACTGAATGATTGTGTCCCTGCAAAATTCATATGTTAAATCCTAACAACCAATGCAATGGTATTTGGATGTGGGGCCTTTGAGAGGTGATTAGTTATGTCCTCATGAATGGGATCAGTGTCCTTATAAAACAGACCCCACAGAGCTCCCTTGCCCCTTCCACCACGTGAGGACACGGGGGAAGGCGGCCATCTATGAACCAGGAAGCTGGATTTCACCAAACAATGAATCTGCCAGTGCTTTGATCTTGGACTCCTCAGAGTCCAGAACTGTGAGAAATGAATTTCTGTTGTTTATAAACCACGCAGTCTATGGTATTCTGTTACAGTAGACCAAACAGACTAAAACAGACGGGATGCTTTTGAGTAGGAAACTGCTATAATTCTATTTCTATTTAAAAGGAGCTACTCTTCATGCTATGTGGAGAAGAGGCTGTAGTGGGACTAGGATGAAAACAGGGAGACCAGTTAGGGGACATATGCGACAGTCAATGTGAGAAGTGATAGAAGTCCTGGACTAGGGTGAGTTGGCCTGGTGGAGTGGAAAACAAGTGGGGCGGTTCTAGATGTCTTTCGAAGATGGCGCCATTGTGATTTGTTGATAGATGTGGGATAAGAGGGAAATAAAGGCATCCAGATGATTCCTAGGTTTTAGGCGAGCAAGCAGATGGATGCTGGTGTCACTATTTACAGATGGGAGAAGACAGAAAGCAGAGCAGTTTTTAGGAGAAAATCAAGGACGTAGCTTTGGCAATGTTAAGTTAAGAGTCTTGTGGATTTCCAAGTGGTGGTTAGGCAGTTGGATATGTGAGTTTAGATCTCATAAGAGAAAGCAGAGGCTAGAGACACACTTTTGGGATTCATGAACTTAGAAATGATATTTAAAGCCACAGGACTTGTAAGACCACTTAGAGAGAGACAGAGAGCGAGAAAAGAAGAGGTCTCAGAACCTCTTCTGGTCTGCCAACATCTGGGCAGACCAGAATGAATCCTGAGCCATGCCAACATCTAGCAGTTGGGAAGAGAAAAATGAGCTAACAAAGGAGATTGAAAAGAAATAGCCAGTGGAAGTAGGAGAAAAATCAGAATGGGGTATTCTGGAAATCAAGTAAAAAGAGTATGTCAAGAAGGAGGCAGAAATCAATGGTTTCAAAGATGAAAGGCTGAGTAACAAAAGGAATGAAAATTGACCGCTGTATTTAGCAACATGGGAATAAATGTGGTTAGGTGGAACGGGGCAGAGAGTCGGGGGGCAACAGCCTGAAAGTGGTGGGTTTAAGAGAGTGGAAGCTAAAGAAATGGAATCGCACTGCCCCTCTGCCCTTCATATAAGGAGTTTACTCTAATGGGTGGTGAAAAATAGGAAATACCTGGAGAAGGATGTATGCTCAAGGTTGGGGGTTTTATGTTTGTTTCTTATTCCTTCAGATAAGAGAGATTACAGCATGTTCAAATGCTAATAATAACATAGTAGAGGGGGAAATTAATAATCAGGGATAAATGGATATAACTGCAGGAACAAATTCTTTGTGTAGGCACTCTGCCAGTGCCTAAGCAGAGAGATAAGGGTCCGTCTTGGAGGTGAGAAGGGAGAGATGCAAGAAGACAGAAAGATCTGCTTGTGGGAATGTGAGGAAGTTCTCTTGTATGTTCTCAGTGAAATAAACAGTGAGGGTATGGCTGGGGGGGCGGGGCGGGGAGGTGTGTGGATAGGCGTGTTGGATGTTTAAGCAGTCAGGAATACAATAGGGCTGCTAGACAGTGCCGAGGGCCCACTTGCAGCCACGGAAAGTGAGTTCAGTAAGCATGGTTGTTTTTCTCCTGCCACTTTCAGCTGCTCACTTACAAACACGAGTAGGGTTGGGGTTTTGCTAGTCAAATAACACAGAGGGATGAAGAGGCAACGGTGCTGTGGATAAATGCATCGGAGTAATTAAAATGAGGAAGCACAGAATGAGCTGGGGAATTGAGGACATTAGTGGAATAAATGACAATGAAAAAGCAGTGGGATAAATGAACTGGAAGTCAAGCTGGAGTTGGAGATATGATAATAAAAGGAGTGGAAACAAGTTAGAGAGTAGCATGTTTGAGGTGGAATTTTTTGAGGTGGTACAATTACTAGAAATAAAAAGATTCCAGATGTGATCATGAGAGTAGGAGGCTGGAGGCGAGGAGGTAGAGGAGTAACTGGAGAGTAGAGGCAGAAACTACCTGTTCCATAAATAATACTGACTTGGTGAGCCACCTGGAGGTTAGAGGGAATATTTTCTACTTATCAACTAAATCAGCCTTACAGATTCAAATTGATGCTAATTCTTAGCATATGTATAGACTTTGGTGATTCACAGGGGAACTAACTTTTATTGAAGACGCTTGTTTTAGATACTTCATATAAGTCATTTTCTTTTATACTTACATCACTTCTGGGAGGTAATTATTATGTCTCCATTTTACAGATGAAGCAGTTGCAGCTCAAAGATGGTTAAGCAACTTGCCCAAGGTTACAGAGCTATGAAGATGGTGGGGTCAGGATTAAAACCTAGGGCTGCCTGGACAAAAAATTGAAGATTCTTCTTACTTCTTAATTGGTGTCCTTCAAGAAAACCTAATTCTTCTTAAATATAACCTCACTGACAAGAGGAAATACACCTCTCTTGTTCTAAGGATTGTGGAATCTGGTCTTTCACTTCACGATCTAGCTAAATCCAAACACTGAGACCCTGGTAAATCAGCTACTGATATAAATCTCTATATAAACGGTGTTCATATTTCTACAGAATTGTACTGAAAGGATTCAGAACAAGGGAGAATTTTCCTACTTTTTCCTTTGAACATCTCAAGCTCTTCTGAGCCTGATATTAAAGTTGGTAATTGGAGTCGATAATTTTTTTATTCCTTCTAAAGTGATCTAACTTTGTGTATTTAAAGCAAACACTGCATTCAATTTTAGGAGGAAAAAATCTACAGCTAAAGCACAGATAAGCCAGTCAGCTTAGAAATAATACTAAAACCTTTATAAAATCAATTATCCATGTGTTCTTTTAATCAAAATAAGATGATAGAGATTTAAATTTGGTCTAAGCCTTAAAATCTGAGTACATATACCCAAAAGATAAGAAAAGCAATTATTTCTTATAAGATCATTTCGAAAATGGTAAATATTAATTTGGTTAATTATTTCAATGGATTGTATTACTAAACCTATCTCAACAGTTATAGTCTTATCTGACATGGGACCCTTAGTAAGTTTTTTTCTGTCAAAAAATGAAAGGTAAGAAATCAAATATGGCCATTACTGGAAGTACAGATAACTATTAACAGCATATATAAGGATCAAAGATCACAATATGTGTGTTTTATAGACAAAATCTTTGAGTTGATATTTCCATAATGCTGAAAACTTCTGCCCTGACCCATGCACAATCTCACTGGATCTTTCTGGTGGTCAGGGCAGCAGTGCAGTGAATTACTCTAAACCACAATGAGAAAAACCCATCTAGGACTCCACCCAGCAGAGCTGCAACTCCCAGACTGAGAAATACTGAAAACCATTCCTTGGTGATAATTGCTCTACTTCGTCTTTCAGCAAAAAGTACTATTAATGCCCACTCGCACATGTAACTGTTTTAAACGTTGCAGAACACAGATTAAACAGGCATAGGTCCCACCAGCTAAAGTTAAGAATTTAAACACTGTCCTGAGCTTCAAGAAGTCTATACATAAACCAATTTGAATTTTAAAGAATATCAAATAATGCAGGATGGATTTCAGCTACTATGCTGAAATTCAAGTGATAATTTTCCCCAAAGACAAAGAGATGATTTGTTATCCAGAGAGAAGAAACAAAATGCATACTCATACTTACTAGAGGTCTTATTTTGGCACAACGAGCTTCTACGAAGAGTTTTATAAGCTGCTAATAAAATGCTCAAATAAGTATTGCAACAAAATAAGGCTCATGCTGACTTCTTTTCATGTTTTCTATGCCCTTATTCCCATGCTGCTGAACATTATGATACTTACAGATATAGATCACTTTTAGCCTCACTGAGCTTCAACAGCATATAGCCAGCATTTTTCAGAGCTTACAATGGTTCAGGCATGGGGCTAAGTATATATTCATTAACATATTTAATCCCTTTAACAGCCAAATGAAGTATTATTACGTTTATTTTACATTTGAGGAAACTACGTCTCAGAGAAGTTACACAACTTGCCAAAGACAGCTAGTAAGATACGGAGAGGGGAGATGCAAGCCTAAAACATGTGGGCTTAGCCACTATGCCAAGTGCTTTGTAATGATTTATTCGCTGAGCAGAAAGTAAGGTCTAGAAAACAGAGGAAAGAATTTAGAAACAGAAAAGCTGCATGTTTCTCCTTTTATGAAAACAATTACACTATGTTACTTAACCAGTTAGAATTGCGTTTGGTTGCAAGTAAGAAAAAAAATAAAACTGAACAGTGTCTTAAATACGCGGTTTATTTTTGTCTCACGTAACCAGAAGTCTGAAGTATGCGACTGCTGGCTTTGGTTCTGCAGCTTAAAGATGTCAGAACTGAGGTCTCCGCAATTCTCTCTGGCATTCACTTGTAGATGCAAAAGGGCTGCTGCATCTACAGCCATCACATAGCAAAAAAGAGAAAGTGGTAAGAGGAAAGGGTGGGGCCTATGCCAGGAAAGCAACTCTTTTACATAAATTTCCAGCAGCTGACTGGAGATTAAATATGATTGGTCAGAACTGTGTCACACTGCACACCTGAAGGTGAGTATAGTACCATTCCAAAAATAACAACAAAAAAATCCAACAAACTCCAAATCAGAGTTATTTTGGTAAGGAAGAAAGGGCAAATTGACATTAGGTGGGTAGATAGCACTGTCTGTCACATTTAACAGGAAAAGAATTTGGTATAGTTGAGTTTCTTTATAAATGATGTATAATACATCACATATAAATAACTTTGCAAGAGAGAAGATATATTTAATTACTTTAGTTGTAAAATACAGACAGGGTGATTGCCTACCAAGAATCTATTCTTGTCTTACTCCTTCCTAATAAACTTGATTTAGTTCAGCCATGCATGTCTCCCCAACAATATTCAGAAGGAAGTTGACAGCATCCCTTGCTCTAGAGGTCAGGGGTTCTCAAACATAGCATGCACCAGAATTATCTGGAGAGTTTTTAAAACCACAGATAGCTGGGCTCCACCCCTAGAGTTTCTGATTCAGTGGGTCGGAGGTAACCTAAGAATATTCATTTCTAACAAGTTCCCAGGGGGCGTTGATGCTGCTGGTCCAGAGCCACAATTTAAGAACCACTGCTCTAAAGGCACACCCCGATAGTCTAAGGTAAACAGATGATGATACTCCCATTGCAAACTGTTCTTGGTCTGGGATAGGCACATGATCTAATTTGGTCCAATGGGACTGAAAGGAACTGTTGTTTTGTATTCCATGGAAGGTTTCATTCTCTCTTTCCTGCTAGGCTAGAACAAGGAAGGCTGTAGCCTCCAAATCATTTGTGATTACAAGAGAAAGAGCCTTAAGAAGCTGATGATGAGGTTAACACAGCGGAGATACAGACAGAATGTGAGTCCTTAATTGAGGCCCTTGAGTCGCAGTAACCCTAGACTTCAGCTATTTGAAATAATCAAGTTCCTTAATGCTTGAGCCAGTTTGAGGTAGGGTTTTCTATAATTTGTAGCCAAAAGTCTCCTGACTGATACAAAGGATAAACTTGATGTTTAAATGAAGAACAATTATACTTTATTTAAAGAAGGACACGAATAAATAAAATCTACATATAATCCAAGCTTCACTTTAGATATTGGTTTAAAATTTTCCTCTACACCAAGTTTTCATAATAATTGCTAATGAGTACCAAAATGAAAAGTTTCATTTTTTTTTCCCATCCAGCCTCTATCTAATGAACAGTAAAAAGACAAAGTAGGGGAAAGAAGTAAAAGTTCTAAATCATTTTATCCACCAAGTGAATAAATAGTCATCAAGTTGACTTGAAAGAAAAAAATTAGATTTTCTTGCTTTCTTATCTCCAGCTTCCAATTTCTCTAATATAGTCTCTACCTTGTGCCTCTCACTCCATCCACAGAGAGGCAAAGGAAGAGAATAAAAGAGAAGACCTTTAAATAATAGAAACTAACACAGTAATTTTATATTTTGTGGACTTCAGGGATTACTACAGCAATGATTTCTGGCTTAGGTAATTCCCAAGTTATAATGAAAATAGTATTTCTAATTCGTTATTTTTATTTGGGGAATTTTTTAACCAAAGACACCAGTGAATCTAAAATTTTACAAAAATGTGGTATGACTTGTCACTAGTTAAGGAATGCAATGGGACAGGGAAGGACAAGGAAAACAAGAATTGAGATGGCATAGAAATCAGAACTCTGACTACTTATATATTCAAAAATAATTAGAGAAGCTGTGTAACAATAGACACCCACAGTAGCAACCATTTCCCTTCACGTGTTTGCCTAAATGCTTCTGTACCAAGGCGCTGGTTATCATCAGCCTTGTCTTTCCTGTCCAGTCACCTTCTCACAAAGCAAAGCAGCCCGAGAAGCTTCTTAATTAGAGCATTGTGCCAAACACAAATGAATTCTCGTTCCAGTATTAAGATGAAGGAATGGATATTAGCTTATAATGACTGAAGTGAGTATATTTCAATATTAGCACCATGAAAATATAAGTTTCAATTGTGATATTAAAGATGGTAATATTTACTTCATCCATAATTGAAAGACATGTTCAAAATAATTCATTTTGGGAGCACCATTATCTAGTATTCGCCTGAAACAAATTATGCAAATACTTACATCTCGTAATTTATTCAATTGCTTTCTAATTCCTCATTTTCTTAACTAAATTAGCTAAAACAAAAAATATATGACCAAAAAAATGAATGTCCATCATCCAAATTAGTGTACAATGAATTCATCTTTCAAACTATAAGATCCAAGATGGGCAGATTTCTATTCCTGCCTTAAAGGAATATTGCCTATATAAACAGATACGCAGGGGTTTTGGTGGTTTCATTTAGAGACTTGTGCCCCTACAGAAGCTCACACAAAATACACCAATGGCAAGCAGTTAATTCATTAATTAACCAAAGTATTTTTGAGGAAAAGATAGTACTAAACAATCCAGTATTGAATGTGCAATTGTGGTTGTTTGAGGTCCCTGTCTGCAAAATGTGTGGTGGAGACAAGCAATGCCTATGCTGTTTCTAATTATTCCAATTATCATGGCACACTATGAAAACTTGATTAATAACACTGAAGATATTGTTGTGGCAATTAGCCATATGGTTGTGGGACTTTATTCTGTCACGATTTAGCCATTAGCATCTACTTATGTTTGTCAGAACAGTGCATCCGTGACAAGCTGAAGTTCCGCTCACCTTGCCAAGTCCCCTGTGAGCAACACTAGAGAACTGTTTATTCCTAGGAGCCTCTTGCCTGAGTAAATTTTTCATGTGGCATCCGGTCTGACTGGGGACAAATGTCAAATAGCTTATGTGACGACCCATCAAGCTAAGCTTTCTCTGAAAAACCACTTAGTGACTTGTATGTCAAAACGAACTACTTGAAGAAAAGAATTTGGCCAGTAATAATTGGTCATCTATCTTGCCCCACATATTTCTATGATTAGTAATTCAGATAAATTGATCTTAATATACTGAAATATAGAAATCTGTACGTATGGCATTGAAAAGGACATATGTAGGGGCCGGCCCGGTGGCGCAAGCTCTGCTGCGGCGGCGGCCCAGGGTTCGCCGGTTCGGATCCCGGGAGCGCACCAACGCACTGCTTGTCAAGCCACGCTGTGGTGGCGTCCCATATAAAGTGGAGGAAGATGGGCACGGATGTTAGCCCAGGGCCAGTCTTCCTCAGCAAAAAGAGGAGGGGTGGCAACGGATGTTAGCTCAGGGCTGATCTTCCTCACAAAAAAAAAAAAAAAGGATATATGTATACACACACCCCATATAGCAGAAAATTTATCACCTATAATATTTTGCATCACATTTGCAGTGAATTTATCTAAGGGAACAGAGGAGATAATCCTTTTAATCATGGATGAGGAGATTATCTTAAGGAAAAAAAAAGGCAAAGATGGCGTACCTAAAATTAATGCTAGAGAGAAAATAATCAAGGGTCTTGCAGCAGAGGACTAAAAGATCAGTTAAGGAAAACAAAGCTTTACATTTAAAACAAAATGGATGCTAATGTGAGAAGTATAACACTTATCTGTTTATTTATTTGATATTTAGAAGATAAGGCTTTGAAATAATTGCTAGCAGGAGCCAATTTGCCAGACAGTTTTTCTTAGAAACCAGTGGGATGGTAAACAGTTCCCACTGTGTGTTTACAAACCCGTAAGGCAGCCCAGAGCTCCAGATGGAAGTGGGAGCTATGGGAACACAAGAGGGGGCAAGAACCCTATGTTTCCATCTCACGCCTGGGTCCCCTCCACACTGGGAATGGGTCACAACATGAAGAGATCAGGTAGCTGCCAAGTTCTTGCCTGCAAACTTCCAGTTTGAGAAACTCACAATGAGGAACAATCAAAAAGCTTATGCTCCTGTTGCATGAAGAACCACATCAGGGCAAATGGGGCCTTCAGTCAACCAAGAGCCTAAGACACCCAAAGAAGCAGGTTCTCACCTAATTCTAGCTGTCACTATAAGCAGGGAGGCGGCAGCAGCAGTGCTGGGGTACAACCATTCTGAGTGGCTGGGCATACCCACGGCCTCTGAGTGAGGGGTAAGATTTCACTGGCCACTACACTAAAACCTGATTTGGAGTGAGCAGATGGAGAAAGTGCACATTGGACAAAAAGAAAGCACAGGCTAGGTTTGTCACTGTTAACGGTAACAAAAGTAGCTCATTTCATGTTAGGAAACTGAGGACGGACAGGTCAACACATCCTGGAGACTGAGGAGTGTTGTCCTTTGCAGTCTCCACATTCTTCTCAGAAGAGCTGAAAGAGCAGTGGGATTAGAAAGAGGGATGGATACATCACCATAATGGAATCTGGAGTCTGGACAGAGGGAACCAGCTTCTTTCCCAGTGATCTGAGCAATTTTATCTAATTCAGAAGTATTTATAAAGTAAGTACAGTTGTGTGTCTAGTAGTGTATTTCTTCTGTTGGTTACCCACAGCTCCAGTACTCGATCCTGCTGCTTCTCTGCTAATTTAATCAGTCACCACTGGATCAACTCCTTGGAGACACACTCCTGAACTGTAGGCACTGGCCTCTGCAACTTACAAGGCTCTGAAAATGTCACATTAATATTTACACAATTCCCTTAGTTTTGCATAGTGAATATATTACAATAATTTTATTTTTAGAAAAATGTGCAAATATTTATTTTCTGTATTATTTCTATTATAAAATCGTATCTTCCTATAAAACATTTTGTCTTAAGTTATAATAAGTAACACTGGCTAACATTTATTTGAGTGATTACTGTGTTGAAAGCTTTACATGTAGCACTTCGTTTAATCCTGAACTCTTTAAAGTTATTATGCGCATTTTGCAGATGAGAAACTGAAGCTTAGAGATGCATAGAGTAAGTAGTGAAGTTGGGTTCAATTCTAGGCAAGCTGACTTACATTCTTAATCACTATTCTATAGTGTTTTCCAATAAATGGTATTTAAATGTAGTAAAACCTTTAAACCACCACATCTAAATGAAGCGAAGTGTCTGGGAAGATATTAACAGAATATTACAAATTAATTGTAAAATGAATAGTCAAGCTGAAAATTACAGTAAGAAATCACTACTGAAACAGATACAGAGATTTGAACAGGCAACTCAATTTGTCCGACACAGAACTCCTCATTGTACCCCTCTCCTACCCCAACCTCGCTCTCCTCCTGTATCTGAGAGTGGAGTTAATGGTTCCTAGCCCTTAAGCCCTCCATCTCCCATCTCCAATCCTCGAGGGCCAAGATACACTATACTCTGACTTACAGCTATCCTTCCCTCTTCAATTCCACTGCCAAAGACCTTATCTTTCCTCCCTGACACTCCATCAGTTTTCTAATCTGTCTCCCTGCTGCCATCCTATTTAGGCCTGTTCTGCTGCCAGAGAGATCTTTCTAAAGCGCAAATCTGATCGATTCTGTCCTGCACTGCTTATCTGATGAACACCTTAGTATGGCATCTAAAATCTTGACTATCTGCTGAGATTCATTTTTGGCCACTTCCCCATATGCAGTGCACATTTTAGTCTTTTCCAGCACCAGACTACAAAGTCATGTTCTCTTCAATGCTTTTACACATGACAGAAAGGTTTTGCCTCTCCCATGGATTTGGGGATCTTCTTCAAAACCTTTCTCAAATATCTCTTCTTGCTTGACCTGCCTCCTCACTATCATGAAGCACAGATGACCACTCATCTTCTAAGCTACCAGATCTACTTTCATTACTACACAAATCTTTCATATTTACATGTTTTATTACAGAACTAACTTCTTCTATACTCCACTATGAATTCTTTTAGCTGTATTTCTAGAGTCAAGGTTGACTTTATTAAAATTATTTTTTTGTTATTACAAAGATAACCTGTATTTCTCTCAGAAAAGCTAGAAAATAAAAGCATAAGCAAAAAGAGAAAATGGAAAGATACCTATTAGCTCATAGCCCAGAAATAATCTTGGATTATAGCTTTCCAATTCTATTTATACGCACATGTAAGATAAACACATTTTATAATAAAAATATGCTCATAATGTGTGTATTATACTATAAACTTCTTTCTGTCAACAAATATTTGTCTCTAAAGAGTGATTTAAAGTGGCTGAATAGTATTCCATTGTACAAATATACTATTATCTGTTGAACTAGTCCTCTATTTTTTAGGCATTTAAATTTATAGAATTTTTCAGTATCATAAATAATATTGCCAAAAGATCTTTAAAGCAAGATTTCTGTATATCATTAGTTACTTACTTTGAATACATTCATAGTAATGGAATTGGAGGGTTAAGGTTATGTACAGTTTTATGAATTCTGAAACAAACCATCATATTGATCCTTTCCATCAAACTTTCCCAACACACAGCATACATATTATTTTGGTTATACCTTTGCTAACCCAACAGAAAAATGACATATCACTGCTGCTTTAACTAGCATGGCTTTGATTACTGAGTTAAATTTTTTCATATGCTTATTAGTATATATGCACATATATACACATTCATATATATATATATATATATATCTCAAAATGTCTGAATTGTTTGCCCATTTCTCTATTCAGTTGTTAATTTTCTTATTTATTTGTAAGAGATTTTAATATATTAAGGACATTAATCCTTTGTAATAGAGTTGCAAATATCTTTCCTAGTTTATTTGTTCTTCACTTGGTGTTTTCTCCCATACATTTAACATTTTTATTTACTAAAACCTCTTAATCTTCTTTATGGTTTTCTTGCTTTGAAATTACACATAGAAAGGCCTTCCCATACCCAAGAATACTTAATATTCAACTATTTTTTTCTAGATTTTTGCAGTTTTAGTTTTTACCTTTAAATCTTTATGGAATTAATTTCAACATATAAACTAAGGTGAGGACCTAATTTTTCTCAAATAGGTAATTGTCTAAAAATTATTTACTGAATAATTTTTCCTTCTCCATAAATGTGAAGTCACCTTTATCACGTTAATATATGTAAGCATATAGAACATATTCGATATCTATCTACTATTGCTATACACTAATTTTTATATTTACTTGAATCTATGGACTTTCTATTCTGTTCCATAGAACAGTCTGTTCATTTCTGCACTAGGTTGACAATGTATATAATTTAACCACCAATTAAAATTTACCTTTATTTATATACTTTTCTGTGTGTGTGTGTGTGTGTGTGTGTGTGTGTGTGTGTAAGATTAGCCCTGCGCTAACATCCATGCTCATATTCCTCTACTTTATATGGGACACCACCACAGCATGGCTTGACAAGTGGTGCATACGTCCGAGCCGGGGATCCGAACCTGTGAACCCCAGGCTGCTGAAGCCGAGCACGTGAACTTAACTGCTATGCCACTGGGCCAGCCCCTACATACTTTTACATGTATCTTTTTACAACCTGGGATTGTTTCTGTTTTATGGTTTTGAAACAGGGTGGTATTTGGCCCAGAAGTCTGAAGACAAAAGTTTTAGACATAGCTCCATTAAGTACCAGCTATGGGTACGGGGGTAAGCTAGTCAGCTTCTGAGTCTCAGTGACATGGTTTTGTCCATCTCAGAGAGGAGCTGGGAGGGCATGTGAGATCAAGCACCTGAAAACTACTTGTTAAATGATGACTTTATATCTAAGTAAGCTTGGTTTAGTCTCTTACTTCTAAATAACCTGGTCTTTCAAAATTCTCCTTATTCACTTATTTTACTAAATATTCACTTCTTAAACTATTCCTGCTTCTTCTTAATATGGATAATTGAGAATTACTGTAAATGAATTTTTCTCAGCTCTAAATTAAATAAAAAATGGTGTTACAAGTTACCTGAAATTATAAACCTAAATTTTTCTCCCAATATTGTGGGGGGAAAAAAGTAACAATAAACGCCTTTTTTTTTTAACTTCCTGAGACGAAGCAACTAAGTTTTAAAAATATCAAAATCCAAACAATTCTACCACTTTTTAAAAACCAAATTAAGAAAGTCTAAGCTCAGAATTTTTTCTAGAGTTTAGATTTAAATCTAAATTATTCCTTGGTTGTAGCTCCCTTCACACTTATAATATCATCTTGAACTCTAACTTCTTCTCTGGGGAAGAGACAAGTAAAACTTAAATTTAAGAATTGTTAATCAAATTTCATATTTCCATATTGGATTTATTCCAAAATCAAGTAAGTCGGGCCGATAAAATAATTCCTCCTACAATTGCAACAGCACTGTGTATTTGCCGAAAACCCCCCTGGAACTATCACAACCACGCAGAATTCGTCTCCATAAAAAGTGTGGCATTGGTTAACTATATGCCTTCACTATCAATCTTTGACCCAATCCCCTGCTTGCTAATATACTAACCAAGTGATTTCTCTATTGTTAACGTGCATGCAAATCTCCTGAGAATACTGTTAAAATGTGAATTCAGAGCCGGCCCCTTGACCTAGTGGTTAAGTTCGGTGCGCTCTGCTTCAGCGGCCCGGGTTCGGACCCCGGGCATGGACCTACACCACTTGTCAACCATACTGTGGGGGAGACCCACATATAAAGTAGAGGAAGACTGGCACAGATGTTAGCTCAGGGCTCATCTTCCTCAAGCAAAAAACAAGGAAGATTGGCAACAGGAGTTAGCTCACCTTTAGTAAAATTCTCCCTGGTTGTCTTTTTTCTGATTTCACTTGCCACTCTCCATTTTAGACTCAATTTCATTTTTTGGGTCAATCTATAGCTACTGGCAACAGCTAATTATTCCAGCTGCAGGTGCAAATAATCAAGTCCCAGCGATCCCGCATCAGCCATTTTGGGGTACACGATCCATTCCTTCCAGATATACCTGCTTGCTACTTCACGGATTCACCAGGTTGATAGTGAAAGAAACAGCTGTCTTCATTCTAAGTGGCTATCTATTAATAGCTTTGAAGAAAGTTTAAAATTAAAAGGTAAAACAAAACACTAACCATCAGATACTAGTATGCCTACATTGTAGACTGAAATATTTGGTTAGTAGTAACAGACTGGCAGGCTGAGTAACGTGGAATTTGCTTGAAAACTCTACCATTACCTTGCAAAATGGGTAGAGAGAGAAGGTACATTAAAACAGAGAAAGAGCGAGGGAAAGTAGTGGTGAACCAATCAAGAAGAGTTGGAAATGAGATGAACTGAATCTCATGGAAATTATTTGAAGCTGAAAGCTGTCTTCTTTATTTTGGGTTCTATATATACAGCAGGGATTCATAAATGTCTTACAAGGTTTATCTTGCTTCAGTTACTCTATCAGTATATATCAGTGGCTTGCACACTTTGGTGTACATAGAATCACTTTCAGGACTTGTTAAAACAGATTCCTGGACCCCTCTCACAGTTTCTGATTTAGCAGAGACTGAAGAATCGGCATTCCTAACAATCTCCAAGATGCTGCTGCTTCAGAGACCATACTTAAGAACCACAGTATATGCTATTCTTAAAAACAGTTTCTATGTATTCTTCTGTTTAAAACAACTAATTACTGTTTTAAAACTATCTGGGCTTTCATTTGAATGATACTTCACATTTTTACAGTATGGTGATTACAACTTTTCACCCAGTACAAAACACAAGTGAAAGAAGCTTACAATGTCGTTTTGTTTGACTGATATATACCAACGCCGAAAACTTTCGAGAGACTGGGGTTCCTAAAAATAAATGAGGGCAGGAAGATAATCAGCAGAGAGCTGAGAGGTTCCCAAATGAAAATTATTGTTTTGTCCTTTCCAGTAAATTCTTAATGTCTTCAGCTGCAGAATAGCTCATTTCTGAGGTTCTTTTCGGCCTCATGAGTTAATCACACCAGGAGGAGTCACTTTAACTCATATGCCTTTAGGAGTAATGATACGTTTAAATGATTAAACAATCAGGAAAAAAATGCATATCTCTATAATGAAAGCAGTTAGCACACAGATTCATGGTTTATACGAGTATCACAACTCATTTGTAAATAACATGTTCATTTTAGATATGTAAAGAGTTCTGTCATGCCCTATGAAATAAATTATATTTTATTGGTGCCCGGGTGTTTCATAACTTTTATTTATTTGCTGCAAGAGTGGAGAATTAAGATAGAGTAGTTTATTTCACCAAAAGACTGACAAATGGCTCATTAGACACTTATGGAGCTGAAGCTAACTGTACAATTTTTTTGTTGTATTAATTGTCACTGCTTGCTTAACTTACACTGCTGGTCATCAATGCCCATTTCTCACCACTATCCCACTCTTGAAAAGAAAAGAAAAATGAAAAAAAAAGAAAATAAAACAGAACTTAAAAATATAATTTGGGTTGAAGGAATGTGGGAGGAATGACACAGGATTAAAGTGATGGCCTTTCCCCACTGGGCCACCAATAACCATCAATCAAAAAACAACAGTCACCTCACATCACCTAACAGCTTGAGTCACAGAGAGTCAGAGAGCCGCTTTTTTGTTATTCAGATTAAATATCATTTACATTATATACTTTTTTTATTTTGCCAGAGACATAAGGTCAGAATTGATTGAATATGTACTACCTGCATATAATGATTTCTCGTTTTTTACAATCATGTGCTAACGCGGCACAGTAATGGCCTATGGATGAAGAGACAGATGTACGACCAGTCATTCGCTACACATTTGCATTAACAAATCATCATTTAATTGAAGCCCATCCAACAAGTTTATGCTACTTAAATAAAGTTCCTTTCAATAAAAGATGCCACAATGACACATGGTTGTTAACTATGAGGAAAAATTTTTTTAAATTATATTTATTTTTATGTCAAAGGCTTAGGTGTGCATTAGACAACCATTTATTAATTTTAATTTTGCTTGGAATAAACAACCTGACAAATAGCATATCAATCCAGGCTACTATGGAACAGCATCGTTCGCTTTTAGACATAAACAGTAACACCACAGGTTTCTGCATTGCAGATTTTTCCATACCCTTCCCCCAAATATATTAAGGAACATGGCTTATACCAAAGCTATACAGGAGATATGTGTTAATATTTATGCCAATGCTCTAATATTAATATAAACCTAAAATCTTGCTACTATCAGGGAGGACTATTATTTTTAAAATAGCATAAATTTTCTAGGTGAATATTTAGGAAATTACCCAATAGACTCAAAATTTCTATGCTTCCTAAAAAAAAAAATAAGTAGAGGAGGGTTGTTGTGCAAATACTGGTTCTCAACCTTGGTTTCACAAATATAGTTGCATTTACACCACTTTTAAGAATAATCTGTTTACATTTACCACATTAGCTAGTTCTTTTCTTTAGTAGAGAGAAAGCAAAAGAGAGAAGTAAAGAAGAAATCCCCTAGCTCTACCTGCCACCTACAAAATTTCTCACCCTCTTAAAACAAGGCTGGTTAAATATGGTAAGGGCGTTTTCTCCCACCCCTTTCCCAAGTCTTTATGTGAAAGTGATTTTTCTTTGTTCATGCTAAAGGTAAGGACACTCATTTAAAATCATTTTCTACCTACTCATAACCTAAATGCAGAGCATTATGCACTTTTTGAATAGATATGTATATATACATCTATTTCATGTCTGTATACAGACCTATGTGTGAGAACGAAGATGTTTTGAGGGCATTACTCTGACAGCTTCTAAGCTGACAAAAACTCATTTCATAAATGCATGTTTTATTTTCTCCAAAAAAAAAAAAAAGGCCTTTCATTTTTCCCTGGATTTGTGAACATTAAGGATATGATATGTAATATGTTTTATTTAAAATGGCAATAGAAATCGCTGAAGTGTTAAAATAAACTTTCTAATTCTTTTCTAAGTTGCGTTCTTTTAAAACAAGAGAGCAAGACTAGAGAAAAATAGGATAAAAATTTTTTTAATCTATACCACCCTAGGTTGCCTTGAGGTTCCTTTTACAGTCAACTGTAGAGACAGGTGAAATTTCACCTTGGTATAGAATTCAAACTAAATTATGGGATACAGAAATGTGTCATAAATCAACTTCAAATACTGAACAAAAGATAAATAACAGAAGATTTATATTCTGACATAAAGAACAGTCTCTAACTGCAATACAAAGCAAAAGGAAAAAAAATCCTACTGTGCTACTCCAGCAGGTTCTTCTTGCCCTTTATATGCTAACTCAGAACAGTAATTATGGATCTTGCAAGTTAACTTCTGTTTTCAAGAACTATGAGTTGTACGTAAAACATGCCTTTTTCACCGAAACAATTACCATTAATCAAAACACTGAGAGCTAATACCACTCAAGTCCAACCTACCGCTGTGCCCAGCAATATATCAAACTGTCTGTTGTCAAACACACTAAACAAACTTAGACTGTTTTCACTACAAATAACAGAAAAAAAATGCTTGCTAAGTAATTTTTAAATTCAAATTGTGCTCTCAGTAATCCATTCTGTCACTGGATTTTAATTTTAAGTATTCAATCATAGTCCAATGCAGACAGATCACTATTTGGCTCTGGAAAAAGAGAATCAGTGGCACTGATAAATGAAGCTATCTGCAAAAGACTTCGTATTACAATGAATTTCGTTAACCTCTGATAATTTACTACAGAAGTACACAAATATGTAACATATTTTACTTTTTAGGGGTTTGTAATGCTTCATTTCCCTGCAAAAACTCTTAGCATAAGAAAAGGTTTGATTGCTCCATAAGAGTCAGAAATAACAAAACTATTTCTATACCAAGTGTATAAGGCCCACAACTCCATTAGTTTATTTTATATTTACTTTAATTTTGAAATCAGTCTGAGAGACAATGACATGAGAAACTTTCTATGAAAATGGAAACCACAACTTCTGTTCACATAAGTATCAGACATTTATATCACCAACACATTTCAATACACAGCTATCTGTATGCAAAGCTGTCATCTATAAATATGGACTAAGTAACTGATTTGAAAGACATTTATTTTTCTAACTATACCTTTTCCTTTCCCTACTTTACTCAAATTCTTCTCTTTTATACTTATTAAAGCAAAAGGTAAGATTTTCATCCAAAGAGGTAAAGGCAAAATATTTTATAAATCAGAAAGTCAGCTCTGTTTACCAATTTCTAATCAGTGGAGAGGTCAAAGTATTTTATATAAGACGACGAGAAAAGCAAAGGGAACCGTGGAGTTTAACAAACAGATCAGGCATTTATTACCAGCAAGCTCCATTATGGATTTCTGAGCTTTGTAAGCCAAGCTCCCCCAAGTGTAATTAAATTTTTATTTATAATGGGTTTGTGACTGTTAACTTCATGTTGCCGATGCTTGTTTCCCCACACACGCTCATACACACCAATGTGAAATGGCATTCTACATTTACTACTAGACAGTACATATTGATGATGATTCTTATTATTTAAAATATCAAAATTGAACATTAGTACAAATATATTCATAAAACAACAAAAAAGGACACGGCGTGCAGTGGCCGAGACAGAACACATGCACATGAGCAGATCACTCTTTCACGGAATCAAATTATTTTTCATAGTTTTATGTAGTAAAGAACACTACAAATCTAGTATAGAAGGCTATAAGGATGCTACACAGCAGACTACATTTTTACTGCTGGCGATACCCAAGATTAGCGTTAACTATAACTAGGAAAAATGTCTGAAGTCCACCCAACACCAATGTATTCTCATTCATTTGAGCAGTTTCTTCATTCACAAATCTCTCCTCCTGACAGGATTTATCACCTTTATTTTATCATTAATCCCCTCCCCTTCTCACTTAGGTATAAACCCCTGTATACTTTACACCTTCTTTTAAATGCCTAATCCAAGTAACCACAGGAGAATCTCTTCTTCCCTTGAAAAACTGCAAATAAAGATGTCAGCTATTGAGTATATTTGTGGCGTCTCCAGCAGCTGCTGTTAAATACCAGCTGGTCTAGCTGATTAAAATTACCTCCGAGTTGGTATTATAAAGATGCCTGGGCAGCGTTGCTATATTAATGGATTATTGAGTGAGCGATGAAAACCTTGGCCAGCTGATGCGTTTTATTACAGATAGGCTTTATGATGTGTAATCACTGTAATTTTTACAACTAGAGGAAATATGAAAAAAGGAGTAAAAAAAAATCCGCATAGAAACTGATTTAACTAGATTATTCCTACCATTCTGTTTCCTAGAAGGAATCAAAGTACATAATTACTGTGTATAAATATCCAGGTATGGACCTATACACACAATTTATCCATCCATCTAGTAGATACAACATCATCGATATAGACAAGCAGAGAAGGCTCATGGACAAATGCAGTATGTGTACAATTTGTGTGAATAGATATTTACTATGTTGTCATCTGCCAAACCACCCAATTGGCTACAATGAGGTCACATGACCTAAAATAGTTTTGAGCCGTTCACCAGCTGGGCAATAGCTGAAAATCCAAATCTGGCCAACTGGACTATGGTTTGCAATCCAAGGGACAGGACCATTTCGCTCCCTGTACCACTTCCCTTTAGCTGTTTTCTTATAAGCCAAGGTTTTTATACAACTATACCAAATTGTCTCTCAGATCCTCTAACCTCCAGCTTATGTTCAAAAGAAGGTATGGCAATTTATTGGCTCAGCTATTTTTATGGCTGCTACAGGAGCCAGGACCCTACTCTGTTGGTTTCCGTGGTCCTTCAAATGCCCTGTTCTATTTATGGCATTCTCAAGGCTCCTGTATGCTCCCAATTGTTGTTAAGAATGAACACTGACTCTCAGAAGGGTGTGGCAAATTAAAATGGCTCAAGTAGAGAACAAAACTCAGAAAAGTCATTCAAGTATGTCACTGAGTGAATTAGTGTCTTGCAGGAAAGGATAGCCATCTCAGACTGGATTCTCTCTTTTAGGAAATTAACAGTTTTACTTTAAAGTCATATTTAAGAACATAATGTTCATCAGCAAGTAGTATCAAGTGTATCCTTTTTGTTTTGCTATATGATGCTTAACATCAATTTTTCACAAATTCATAATAAAATACATAAAGCATGTAACTAGAAAGTAATGCAACGGATTCTTTTTTAAACAAAGATACCAAAATTTATATATGAAATGACTCATTCAGAGCCCATGGTAGATTTTTTTGTATACCTTCCATAAAGGCTGAGTGGTGTGTTCTGAGGGTGAGTTTTATTCATGCAAGTAACTAACACTTCAAATTAGAGCTAAATGTGGTGAACAACGTGAGAAATAGGCGATACTTTGAGGTCAAAACCTTTTTTTTGGATTTTTTTGATTACACAGCCATGAGACAAGTTGCTAATGTCACTCCTACACTAGCAATGAGGATAATTCCAAAAAGGAAATTCCAGAAGTATTTTATGTAATAATGTTTCATTAAAATAAAGGTGTAATTTGTTAAAGCAACCATGCTTCAGAAGGACTACAGTCATTTTCAATATAAAAACACTGGTATGCTAGTTTAAAAAAATAAACTGATCACTGTTGGTTAAAAAATTTGGTTTGTCTAGTCATTTGTGTTATTTTTAAAGATGTGCAACTTTAATATTGGACTCTGCCATTTTGTCCAATTTCTTAAGGCAACCCATCCATAAAATTTCTGATGGCTGGGGACTGTTGAGCCTCTGTTGAAACATCGGGGTGAAGGCACTCACCAATCCTAAACCATCTATTCTGCACTCTTTGATGGAGGATTTTTCCACTTGCTGATTCAAAATGTGTCCCCCCCCCCCCCCCCAATTCTTCCTACTGGTTCTCATCTAGCCTTCTAGAGAGGCTGTTCCCTGTTCTAATTAACAATCCTCCAAATACCCAAATGATGCTAACATAAAGCACAACGCTTAATATCAGTAGGTGCTTAACAATAATTAGTGAATGCTGAATGAATGATGGCTTGAAACAGTTCTATTTTTTAAAAACCATTAAACTGAAAAAATCAATCATAAAATTAATGAAATCAAGTAAAAGGCATAAAATAAAAAAAACTAAGAAAAAATGATAGACACAGCTTAATCAAATTTCCTTAATGTGAAAACTCATAAATCTAAGAACAGCTAGGAGAAGAGCCAAACTTGTGACCAACTAGAACAGAGCTGGCAACAACCAGAAGCAAAGAAGCCAGTCTTATGTGGGTCAGAAGCTGGCTGGGAGCAGTCAGGTAGCCGTGGGGACCCACTCTGGCTGTGAAGTGCTGGGCCAGGGTTTGCTGGGCTAGTCTTCCATTGTCTTGGGACCTTATTCCAGAATGCAGGGCTTGGGAAGCAAGCATTAAACCTCTGACTGTAGGACTGTTACAAGGAAATCAGTCAATCTTGTTTCTTCAGAGATCCTTAAACAGTTTAAAAAAGGGTATGGGGGGTGATCAGTGTTGCCTGATAAAAAAGAAATAGTGAGACTATACAAAATCTAGATAAACAGTTTAAATGAATGGCTACCAAACATTAAAAACTTTCTCCGTGTTTCATGTGCCTCCCTTCCTTTTGTTTCTCCTCCTGTCTTTGTGCGCTAACACCAGCAGAATGCACTGGTTGGAGGTGGTGATGTAGTGAGGGGCAGGCAAGGAAGGGGATGCAGGAAGGAGGGGCAAAAAAGAAGAAAAGACTGCACAGGCAGAAAGCCAAGGTGGTGGAGGGGAGCCAGTAGGGGCCTATCAGACCAACTCTGGGCAGCACGGCAGAAAGGAGGTGTCCATTCTCCACCACCAGCAACATAACCTGTGGAAGAGGATAATCAGATAACTGATAGCTCGCGCACCTCATGTTTACTGTTGTTTTAAAACTGCATTTTCCACAAAAGAAAAGAGTGGGAGTGAAAAGTCAAAGACAAGAGGAAATTCACGTCAGGAGCCAGTGCACCCTGATTTGGCACTGTTGTCCTAAATATCAAGAGGCAGAGGCACTCCTCCTGCCTGGAGCTGAGCAAGCTTAGAAAAGACAGCTACTTATTGATGGGCTACACCAGAGCACAAGGCATTTGGTTTATGGGGACTCAGGACTCTAGAAAGAACCATTTCCCATTAATTTTCAATTTGAAGGAGCAATATTATTTATCATTTTTATTATTATTTAGAGGTATGAGGTCTTAACTAGAATTTTATGATCCTTGCTATGATTTATCATTATTTTTTAATTTAATGAACACTCAGAAAGTGTTTCTTATGTGCCAGTGTTTTAAGTGCTTTGCATACAGAAACTCCATGTGGCAACCCGACAAACGAAGTACTCTTAACTCGACTTGAACTCAACTTTTGCAAGCATTCATTGCAACCCAGAACATGATTGCAGTTTCTAGGTTGCAATGAATGAAGAGTTTAGCAATTTTAAGAGAGTATAGACAAGATACATTATAAATATTATTTTTCTCTAAAAATTTGTTTCAAATAAAATAAAAATCTTTTAATTATAAAGTGGAAATTTTAATGAACTAAACCTACAGTACATACACAGCATCATCATGATAAAATCCTACCCATTAAAATACATTTGTAATTCTGTTCCCACCTCCTCCTACCTCAGGTACAGAGATTTATCATCTTCATACTTGGGGACTGGTCAGCTAGAGGAACTAGACCTCTGGTTCTCCTCAGTGTCACTGCCTTGGCTGAATTCTGACAGTGTCCACAATACTACAGTGTCACTAGTACTATTTTAAATTATTTAAATCCCATTGACTTAATTAGGTCAGAGGTTCTCTTTAATAAAAGTTGAACCTACTCAACATAGGTGTGATCTCTCAGCCTGTAACTCATTCTTTTCTTTCCAGTCCTAGTTTTTGACGCCTCTTAATCAGGGCTTACGTCTATTAAAATGATTATCTACTCTAAATTAAGATCTTTTAAAAGGTATAACATATTTTCTCCAACAAATTCCATGTAGTACAACATTTAATTTTAATAAGACTAATTAATTTTTTTTAAAGTCTGGGGATTTTTTTTAACCCCACATACCATTTATAGTTTAAGTTATAATAAAACCATTTGTATAAAAACATCATCTACGAAATCATACAAAAGTATCTAACAAATAATAATTGAAGTAAAATGAAAATAAAAGCATTACTTTTATTAGAGAAAGCAAATTTTAATGAAAGAAATTTTTAGAAACAAAATTTAAATATATAAGCCAAACTAAATTACAAACAATATTTCCTTTTCTGTACTTAAATTCTGACACAAATCTATTTAAAATTACAAAAATAAAAATAAGAAATTTGAGGCAATAGAGAAACACATGATGAAGAACCGAAAGTAGCCAAAAGTAAAAATAAGAAGTAAAGCACAACATGCTCTAACAGTGTTTCATCCATATCCAATTAGCAAAGGAAAAAGTTTTTCCTCGAGTTTGTGGCAGAAGAGCTCTTATTTTTATCCTTTTTAAAGAGTGTAATAAATAATGAATTTTCTTAACTGATTCAGCAGACTTTATCACATAGCATCTCATGAAATTATGAGCTTGAAGAGGTTCTCTTCATTAAGTAAGCTCATCATTTTTCTAACATTTAGGTCAGAGAAGAACTAATGGTGAGAAGGCAAGATTCTTGGCATTGTAGGTCAGATGACATTATATCTAATGATAAAACACCGTCCTTAAAATAATTTTACAAAAGTCAGAAAAATAACAAAATTTTCACGCAAAATGCATACTGATGATCTCAAATGTCTTAAAAGCCAGTTAAGACATACTTCTCTAGAAAACTTTGCCTTTACAAGCATCTGTTGGAAGTACTAATAGTTCCCATGAAAGGTTTTACACATATTAAGCAGAGTCCCTAGAGGTCAAAAATAAGGGTAGCAGCTTAAGTCTGGTCAGAGACCTATCAAAGACGCACACTGTAATCACTGATATGAGCGATACAAGTTTGGTCAATTACGAGGTGTACTTAATAATGGAGTATGATATCATACATGAATTACTGTATAGCAAAGGAAAGAGCCTATCAGGGCAATTAGCTATAGATATTCAATTTGCCTCTAGCTTACTTGACTATGGAAAGAGTTGAAGAGTAAAAAAAACAATCAGAGGCCCATGAAATAAAGAAGCTAAGGATGAGAAGTAGGCAGAGAAACTGAAGAAGAGAGGATGATTAATAATGCCAAGATTTTTACCCACATTTAACTATTATTTCCCAGTAAGTCCTGAAATTTCTCCTTTATGCTTTAGAACCTACAGTTTTGATCTGAGGATAAAAATTATTTCCTGTCCAATCTAAATGTATTCTGCTGGCTAATAGACTCAAAGGCAATAATGGATTTACAGATATATCACTCTTGTTGTTAAACCAGACAGCTAAAAGAAGACTTCTTTGTCCTACTGTGATATAAAAACAACTCTGACAATCTATTTCTAGTGAAGTTTTCTTTTTTATGACCCTCATTAGATGCAATTTACACGTGTAAAGTTTTGGGGTAATATTTGTTTGTCCTGTATACTTATGTTCAGTTAAAGATATCACAACAATTGTAAAGTCATAATTTTATCAGGCTTCCTTCAGAGAATGATGATATAACCTGAAGTTGATACAGGTCTGGTTAGCGAGTTTAAGACTGGGGTTGGCAAAAGTGTTGTATTGTTTAAGATTTATATCTGAAAGACAAGGATGACTTTCAGCACCTGGAATGATGCTGGAGTGGGGAGTATGTCATATCATGAATTATTCTGCCCTAGCAGTCTTCAGCACATCAGTATTTCTCAGGTGTGTCTAGTATGTCTTGTGTTTCAATCACCTTGATTCTTAACCAGAAACATAAATTTGAAAACTGTGAACTTAATTATATACTTGCAGGAAATTTTAGCAAAAATATTATACATACTGATCTTATGAACTTTTTTAATAAATAAATACAGTTTAATAAATGAGGTCAGTTGCAGAGCTAAAAAGTTTATGATAAAAACTTCTTATGTGCTATATACTTATAAGCATTTTAACATTCATTGTAAATACTTTTTGCTAGAAGCTAGATATTTTGGAAGCATTTAAAACTATTCAAATATATTAAATGAAAATGCCATCGTTAGTTTTTTAGTTGTTTTCACCAGTCTAATATATTTACTAGGCTCTAAAACACTGTGGAAGAAGTCATTTAATTAGAAAAAATTTCAAACTATGGGCATAATTTTAAAAAGGAGCAAAGAAAAAAAATCCTGGTCTATGTTAAACATTGCATTTTCAAATATATAAGTTACAGTCCTTTTAGCTACTGCATTCCAAGATCATATGGAAATCACTGGTTTCTCAACGTTCATGAGCCTACTGTATGTAAAAGTTTTATAATCAAGTCTCTACATAACTATACACAAAACTAGAATCATAGTCCCTGAGTGTCAAAAAGTACCATGGAATAAACAAAACTAGTTGCTTGCCATAAATTAAAAGAAAATTGTGCCATTGGTATTGTGTTAAGAATACTGGGTGGTTAATTCTCAATCTCAGGTGTCTGGTCATTTTAAAGTAGTTTTAGATTCAGAAATAGAGAAATTTACAGTTATAGCTAGATCAACACTCCTCTTTCAGTAATTAACAGAACAATAGAAGCAAAAACTATAGATCTGAATAACACTATCAACCAGTTGATCAAACTGACATTTATAGAATATTACACTCAATGACAGAAGAAACATTCTTCTCTTGTGCACTTAGAATTAGTGTACTTAAAATTCCTTAGAATTAAGGAATATTCACTAAGATAGATCATATTAGAGCTAAAAAATTAGCTTTAACAAATTACAAAAAATAGAAATCATGCAAAGTATTTTCTTGGACCATAATGTAATTAACTAGTAATAAATAGCAAAAAGATATATGATAATCCCCAAATATTTGGAAAATAAGCAACAAACTTCTAAATAACCCATGGTATAAAGAAAAAGTCTTAAAGAAAATTTTAAAACACCTTGAGCTGAAGCAAAATGAAATACACCATATTAAAATTTCAGGGATGCAGCTAAAGCAGTGCTTAGAGGGAAACTTAGTGCATTAAATACTTAAATTATAAAAGAATAAAAGTCTGAAATCATTAATCTGGGCTTCCACTTTAAATAACTTAAAAGACAAGAGCAAATAAAGATGAAGTAGGCAGAAGGCAGAAAATAATAAAGGTAAGAGCTGAAACCAGTGAAACTCAAAATGCGGAAAAGAAAGAGACAGAAAAAAAATCAATCAAACCTAAAGCTCGTTCTTTGAAAACATGAACAAAATTGATAAGCCTCTAGCCAGAATGATCAATAAAAAAAGAGGTAAAATAAAAATTACCCATAGCAGGGACAAAAAGAGAATATATAATTATAGACATCACAGAAATTAAAAGGATAATAAGGAAATATGAACTTTGTTTTCATAAATTTGACTACTTAGATGAAATGGACAATTCGTTGAACAACATAAGCTAACAAAAAACACTCAAGAAATAAACGTGAATAGATATATACGTAGTAAAGAATTGAATTCATAGTTTAAAACCTTCCAACAAAAGACACTCCAAGCCAGATGGTTTCATTGGCAAATTCTATTACATATGTAAGAAAGAAGACAGAGGTCAATGAAACACAATACAGAGTCCAGAAATAAACCCATACAAATAGAAGCAACTTATTTTTGACAAAGGTGCAAAGCCAATTCAATAGAGAAAGGATAGTCTTTCAACAATGATACTAGAATAACTGGATATCCATATGCCAAAAATAAATAAATAACCTTGACCTATACTTCTCACCTTATGCAAAAATTAACTGAAAATGGATGACAGACTTAAATATAATACATAAAACTATAAAACAATTAGAAGAAAAAATAATGTTTATGACGAGTTAAGCAAAGAGTTCTTCCACATGACAGCAAAAACACATTTGATTAAAAAGTTGATAAATTGGATTTCACAAAAACTAAAAATGTGTGCTTTATGAAAGACACAAGAAAGGAAAAGACAAGCCACAGACTGAGAGAGAACATTTGCGAATCACAAATATGACAACAGACTTGTATCCAGAATATACAAAGAACTCTCAAAACTCAGTACTAAGAAAAGAAGCCAATTTATAAAAAGGGCAAAAGATGTGAGCCATTTGAACTATTATTTTAATTAAACTTTGAGATAATTGTATATTCACATGCAGTTGTAAGAAATAGTACAGAGATTCTGTGAACCCAGTTTCTCCAATCGTAACATCTTGTAACACTATAGCACAGTATCACAACCAGGACACAAAACCATTGATACACTCATAATATAGAAATGTTCCATTACCACAAGGATCTTTCCTATGCTCTTTTACAGCCACACCTACTTCCTTCCTGCCTCTCTTTTTTTTAGTCTGTTAATTTTGTTGATCTTTTCAAAGAAATAGTTTTGTTTCATTTTTTTCTATTGTTATCTTTTTAATTATATTGATTTCAATTCTTACTATTATTCCTTCCTTCTGCTTGCTTTGAGTTTGTTTTGCTCTTCTTTTTCTAACTTCTTGAGGTGGAACCTCAGATTAGTAATTTGACTTTTCCTCTTTTCTAATGTAAGCATTTAGTGCAATAAATTTCCCTCTTAGCACTCCTTTAGCCTGACCCACAAATTTTTTTTTTTTTTTTACAAATTTTGATATGAAGTATTTTCATTTCACTCAGTCAACGTTATTTTTTTTTCTTTCTCTTGAGACTTCCTTTTTGATCCAGGGATTATTTAGAAATGTGTTGTTTAGTTTCCAAGCATTTGGAAATTCTCCTGTTATTTCTACTTTGATTCCACTGTGTTCAGAGAACACACTCTGTATGACAACAATTCTTTTAAATTTATTCAAGTTTGCTTCATGACCCAGAATATAGTCTATCTGGATATATGTTCTGTGGACACTTGAAAAGAATGTGTATTATACTATTATTGGATGGAGTGTTTTATAACTGTCAATTAGATTTTGTTTGATGATCTTGCTGTCGAATTCTTTTACATACTTGGCTATTTTCTATCTAGTTGTTCAATCAATTATTGATAGTCTCCAACTATAAATGTGGATTTGCCTATTTTTCCTTTCAGTTCTATCAGTTTTTGGCTCACATATTTTGCAGCTCTGTTGTTTAGTGCATACACATTTAGGATTGCTATGTCCTTTTGGTGAACTGATCCTTTTATCATTATGTAATGTCCCTTTTTGTCCTTGGTAATTTTCTGTGCTCTGAAGTCTACATTATTTGATATTAATATAACCACTCCTGCTTTCTTTTGATTAATGTTTGCATGATATATCTTTTTCCAACCTCTTACTCTACCCATATCACTGTATTTAAAGTGAGTTTCTTGTATACAGCATATAGTTGGGTCATGTTGATAAATCTGCTAAGCTCAGTCTTTTAATTGGTATATTTAGACCATTCACACTGACAGATTCATGGAAAATGAAAATCAGAGAAGACTATTATTTCTGGAAGTTTGGAAGAAAAGAGGAGATAAGTATGGCTGCTGGAGGAGGAGGGTCAAAGGAGGGTTTTTTGTTGTGTTGTTTAATTTTATTTTTTTCTTAAAGAAGAAACCAGCAAAGAGGAAGAGTTTAAAAATATTGGAGATAAAATACCTAATGGCTTGTGGTCACAAAGGACAGGAAAATAGGCAACTCCAGAGTACACAAAGAGAGTGAACACAGGTATAAACTACAGGACACCAAATAAGGTGAGGTTCAGCCTGGCGGCAAGGGAGAAAGACATTGAGATGGTCAGGTCTGACGGCGTACAGATTGGGCAGACTGCTTGAGAACATACATAAAAGGAGGGACAACAGGGCAGTGCATTGGATGCTTTGAAACTGTAGTGGCTCCAATCCAAAATGCCCCTCACTCTCCCAAGTAGCATGTAGCATTTTCGGTTATTACCATATCATAGATTCTATCTGTAAAATATCTCTTCAAACTGCCTCTCCTCCACTGCTATTATCAATTCTTATTCAGACAATTGCAAAGCCCTCCTAACCGGTATCCTAGTTTCCAGTCTTGCCTCTCTCAAATACATAAACTACAATGATTTATTTTAAATGCCAATTAGACCAAATCACTTACTGCTTTACATTCTCAAAAGACAGTTACACATGTGTGGATGTTCTTTAAGATTTGATCTTCTTCTTTCACCTTACTAGCAACTTCAATTAGCATCATGTAGCATGTGGACTATCAAATCGATACTTCCAAATCTCTCTCCAAAGCTCTAGAACCACATAATTCAATTGTCTACTGGATATCCATGGTCTCACAGAAACTCCAAACTCAACACATCCATAACTGAATTCAACACATCCATAACTGAATTCCTCTTTCCCTTGAACTTTCTTTCTCTATTGTTAATTATCTCTGTGACTTTTACTACCATTGACATTGCTGTCCAAATTATCTTTGATTCTTCCCTCTCCCTTGCTCCCATATTCAATTAATTAAAAAGTCCTGACAATTCTAGCAACTTGGTATCTTCCAACTACTTCCACTTATCTCTATCCTCTCTGCTTTTATCTTGTTTCAAGCCACCATCATCGCTCTTCTAGAATATAGCACTTACTACTTTTGTAACTAATCACTGCTTTCCCAGTCTTACTTCTCCCTTCAATCTCTTCACCACTGTGCAACCAATGCAATCCTACCAAACCACAAATATGATCACAAAATCATTATGTTCAATGGCACCCCCCCCGACCCTAGAGTAAAGATCTAGACCATTGTCGTCCACTAGAACTTTCTATAATGATTGGAATGTTCTATATGTGTTGTCCAACAGAGTAGCTACTAATCACTTGTGGCTGGCTACTGAGCACTTGAAATAGGGACAGCGTGGCTGAAGAACTAAATTTTTACTTTTATTTAATTTTAATTAAATTTTATAGCTACATGTGGCTAGTTACCTATTAGCACAGATCTAGATTGTTCTTAGCATGACATTTTTAGTTCCCATGTCCTGGCATTGACTCATTTTTCTCTCACACGAAATCTATTCGTGAGCCACTTTAGCCATTTTTTCAGGTCATTGCTAGTCGAGTTTCTGTTATTTGCAGCCAAATGCATTCCTGATACAGTGTTCCCATTTGTGCTCCCACAGCATGCTGTGAATGAACGAACTTGCTATAATTATTATATCAAAATTATGTTTTTACATATATCACATTAGATAATCATTAATAATAGCTATCCTGACTACCTAGATGTGACTTTAATAGGAAACAGAGTAAATATTAAAGCCACGATTTAATCTAAGTCTATGTTATTTCAAATCTCATTTCTTTCTATGCAATGTTTTGAGCTCCTTGTGAACAAGTGCTTAACCTTTACTAAGAATTAAAATATTTGTTACGTTATACTGGGAGGTATAATGGAGAGATGAACGAAATCTGCCATGGAATAAACTGCCTGTGATGGTACCAAACTCCCCAACAAGGGATTTGTCAAGTTGAGATGTTCAATTGTTTAATATGGATGTTACAACTGAGATTGAAGCATTCCATGATTAGCTAGAAGAGTGACTTTCAAGACCCTGAGATGCTGGGATTCTGCACAGGGCCAATGACAAAGCCCTGTGGCATGCTACCAGAGACCTCACTCCACGTGGGCCACAATGCAGTCATCCATACTCTATGAAAAGGGTTGTTACACAAAGTTGCATTCCAGCCTAAATGTAATATCATTCAGTCTACAAATTTTCCATTTTGAGCAAAAGAATATTACAAGAAAATGGTGAAATCAAAATATTCAGCCAAAAGGTTTTCCCTAATCTGGTGATTGGACAGAAAAAAATGCAGTTCTATCGTATCCTAATTGTTCTCACGAAAACATGCTAGTTCCATATAAAAACAATTTCCCTTTTTAAGGAATTAGTTTATCTATCTTTTTTAAAGTTCTAAAACATTGTTATATTGAGGTAAACACATTTTATTGCAACATAGATGTTAGAGGATTTTATTCATATTAAATATTCTTGTCATGTCCTCCATTTTCCTTAAGTCCTCAAAGATTACTGACAGTGGTTCAAATACGTCTTCAAAGTGTTTCAGTTTTCTGGATGTTGACATATGTGCTCATTCTCAGTAATTAAGTACATTCTTATTCTTGCCCTCACATTTTTTTGTCTTATAAAATCAATTTATGATCAATAGACAACTGAGAAAATAAAAAGTATAAAGAAAATAAACATCATCCATGTTCCCTCTCAGAGACAATGACTGTTAACATGCTTCCGGTCTAATTTTCATATAAAAACATACATAATTTTTTAAACTAGGAAAATAAATTATATGTGGTTTTTCTTCCTGATTTTTCATTTAGCATATATTGTAAGCATTATCTCTTGGGATTACATAGTTCACAAATACACTACTTAAATTATGGCATAATATTTCATCAAATGGATTTAGTCACCCTATTATTATTTCCTTTATTATTATAAATGTATTAGTTCTCATTTCATATCAGAAATAACACTGTGATAAAAATCTTTATACACAGACCTCTGCTCCCTGATTCTCTTAAAGTGTCTATATGCTTAAAAGTAGAATCATGAGTCAAGGAGCCCAAGTTTATCAGGTATTTGACTCATTTTCCCAATTGCCTCCCAAATTGATTATATCAACATTGAGTAAAATTTTCTCTAATCCTTATCAATCTAATGAAAATTATATTTTATTATTTAATTTATAACTCTTTAAATATTTGAATAATTGAAATCTTTTCACTATATTTATTGGCCATTGTTATTTTTTTTCCTATGCATTGTTCGTTCATTTTATTTTTCTACTTTATGGGTTAAGCGGTTTCTTACTAATTTTAAGGGTTTATATTATACATAAGGAATAAAGATTTGCTTTTTATTCTTTATATATTTTCTTTATACACGCTGCAATTTTTTAAAAACCAGTTTGTCTTTGCATTGAATTTTACTGGAGTGAAATTTTGGGGTAGTCAAATTATAAACTTACCCTGTCACATGTCTTTCACTGCTATTTTTCTTAGCAAATTCATGGTCATTGGAAGACTGATTATATATTCATGTATGTTTTCGACTAATTATTTAGAGTTTTAATTTTTTTAATACTTATTAGTTGATGTTTCTCAAAACAGCAAATTTTCTGCCAATGATATTTGGAATAATCAGTTCCTTATGTAATTGATTTGTGATCTTTCTTTCCTCTGTTTTTACCTCCTTCCCATTCATCTATCCACTCAAAAATATTTACTGAATGCATACTATGTACCAGGTTCTGTTAAGGAGGCATCTGGGATATATTAATGAACAACACAGACAAACTCTTTGCTGTCATAGATCTTACACATAAAATTCAAAGTTATTATAATTGAATGTTTTATAAATAAAGAATACTCTCTTTCAATGCTTTTGTTTCAAAGTATATTTTTTGATATTACTATTGCCATTCTTGTATTCCTTTTACCAAACCATATCAATTTATTTTAGCTGTCTCTTTTAAGTAGCATATAGTTGGATCTGTCTATAAGCCAGTTGAGAATGTTTGTCTTTTATCAGGAGAGCTTAAAGCATTTATGTATAGTACTATACCTATTGTTTGACAGTATTACTTGTCATCTTGTTTTACGCTTCCTTTATAAGTACTCTTGTTATTTTCTTTTGTTATTCTTATTATTACTACTTAGTGAGTCTTATGAGTCAGGCAATTGTACTTAGCATATAAAAGTCAATGACAATGAACATTTTTTTGAGTGTTTACAGTGTGCCAAGTATTGTGCTCTAAATGATTTTTTTCATTGAATCCTCACAATCCCATTGCACAGATACTATTTTACAGTAATTTTATAAAACATTCTTTAGTGATTAGAAACATCAGTGAAATAAGTATTTATTTGATTTCCTCCACGTGTGCTGATGAATTATGTAAACTTTTATACTCTTTCCCACACTGAATTATTCACTAGAATTAAGTAGATCTAAGATCCAAATAAATATATGTCTTATTTTTACTGCTCTTCAGATGATTATTTTTGATAATTGCATTCAGTTGTATACACATAACCTATCTTACTGGTTACACTGCTTTCTAGCAGTCCTCTAAGATCTGCTGTGACTGGGCACAACTTTTCCTTCTTGCCCTCTATCTTAAAATTCATGATTACTTTGTCAGTACAGATTCTGTTTCTTCTATTTCATCAATTAACTCTTTTTGTAGGTCAGGTTTAAGATTAAAGTAGCAAAGCCCCCCTCCCGCCTCAACAACTTCCTTATTTTTCTATCCACCAGTCTGACCTAAATAAGGCCAGTATTGGACTTGGACAAGAAGATTTAAGCCTTAGGCGGTGGCTTATTATTTTAGCTATACTTTTGCTGCTGGTACCTCTGTATGGAAGATCCTGAGCTCTCTGTCCCGATTCTTGGCAAGGCTGTGGGCCTTAGGCTCTTCAGTGCCCTTGATGTTCCATTTCCTCCTTACCAGGCTGGTTTCTCATCACTACTAACAAGACTCCTCTGATGCCAGGCCTTATTTGCCTGGTCTTTGTTGCTTATCCGGTCACCCTGAGTTTGGCTCATGGCCAATCTGACACATAGTACCTTTGGCCAATCTAACACATAGTACACATAGTATTAGTTTCCTACCACACTCCTAGTCCTAGTCAAATGAGAGTGTGAATGTAGGCTAAGGGGTCAAAGTCTGGCTCAGCTTCTTGGGAGCCAGTCAATCTAAAAAAGTCTTTATAAGCCTTAATTTCCTCATCTACAAAATGGGGATAATAATAGTACCTATTCCCAATGCGTTGTGAGGATAAATAAGATAATCTATGTATAGCCTTTACTACAATGCTTAGCCGACAGGAAACACTCAATAAATATTAACAATTATTAATCATTATTTTGAATAATTTAATTTATTATCCTTCCCCATAATTTTTAATTATGCTAATGCTTCAAATAGAAGGGGAAAAAACCAACTTTTTCAAATGGAGTAATTCTGAGGGAATACTCAGTGGTGTATGACAACAAGGTATCATTGGATCCTCATCTCCTAATCCCTCATTCTGTTTTTTACGTTTAATGTATAATATAAAGCTCATTGAAAAGAAGAGAGTATTTCGATTAATGTATAATATAAAGCCCACTGAAAAGAAAAGCATATTTCGATTAATGTATAATATAAAGCTCACTGAAAAGAAAAGAATATTTCTATCATTAACTTTGTTTAGAATAGGAAGCTATTGGCTTAAACTGTTGAGAGAAAGAATTTTTAAGGTGGGTAATTACATTGACTTTGATGACTGAGAATTATATTTCTTACCATATGGTTATACTTCAAATGTAGGTTTAAAAAAACTTAGTAGTCATACATAATCACACTGTCATGTGTGTTAGAACAAATATACTATGATATAAATATTTTAAAATTATATCACAAAATTTAGCAGATTATTTATCAATAACCAAGAAACTTCTCAATTAAATTACTGTGAACCACCATAGCAAAACAACTGCTAATCCAGAAAATAGGAAATAGGGGAAATGGAAGATGTATAATAAACATTTGGGAGATATGGAATTTATCCCATGAGTGTTGTAAAGAGCTCATAATTTAAGAATGCCAAAGCCCAAGTGTGTTATGAGGGTCTTTCCTCAAAAGTGACATTAATTGCATATCCCACAGATGCTTATTATGTATTCTATTTATATCAAAGTATAAAATGTAGGCAAAAATATACAGATTCAATATATTTAAAGGTGATGATAAAATAGAGTTACTCTGGCCTAGCAAAAATTGTTATTTTTAAACTTCAATTTTTGATGTCTTTATAAAACAGTATTATAGTATTAAGTGAAAACAGTATTGAATCTTTATATTTGAATCTGTTGTGATTAAGGGTCTTTTGGACTCACAAGTACGTACTCAAGGATGGAATCATAATAGTAATATTTTAGAGGCTTTTGCACAAAAATAACCCCCTTAGGTGATAAAATCACAGGACATACTTATTTTCATACTAAAAATAAAGATACCAAAAAAAACAACACTCTTAAAAATTACCTTGGAAAGTTGGAAATAATGTAGTCAATGTTTTACTTTGGAAATTAGTGTGCATTAATAGGCCCCCACAGAACTTAATTTTTAAAAAGTCTAATACCCATCAATTCAAGATGTTCATTATTTGCATTAAAGCAAGGGAAACAAAAGACAACTTAAGGTGTTCATTATTTGAATTAAAGCAAGGGAAACTTCATTCTAAGTGCAACAGGAGTAATCTTTCATAAAGTCAATGAAAAACACAGTGTAAAATTACTTTTAGGAAATATTATTTTATAATATCACAAAGTATTGAACATTTAATTGCAAATTAACTTTGTTTAACCTAAATAGTAAGTTGATTTAACGTTTCCTAACAGAAAAACCAGCTACAATTATACAGGGGATAATGCACTTAAATACATAAAATAATAGCATTAATAAGCAAGTTACTATATAACATTCAAGATTTCATGGGCACATATTCCCATATTTCAAGATAAATAGCATCAATTTATTTAAAATTACTATAAGCTAATTTGGAATGACTTTAGCCAGTGTTAGTACAATTAATATTTTTACACTAATTATTAATTCTAATTTTGTTAAATAAATTTATTAGCAAAATGCAACACCCATGTTTTCACATGGCACATCTGCCACATCAGGAGACTTCCACACACATTCTCTTACAAAAACCAGGACAAAAACTACTTTTAAAAGTGGAGTAGCTGCAAAATCTTTTTCTTAATGATAATTATAACCCTATTAGAAAGCAGATTTAAATAAATTTTAATGTACCACACAACTGCTAAGGATTTACTAAAATTAGAAACCTAGACTCAATATGGGGTATAATTTCATTTTACTAACACTTTCCCCACCATGTAAACATACATTTATGATTTACTCCTCATTCTACACAAGTTGTTGGTATTGGTAACATTTTTCCATCGATGCATTCATTGTTGACATTTTTATCATATTGTTTTCTAATTTTGCTAGAACATTTAGTATACAAGAAAATATATTTTGTTTGAAAATCAAAATTCTGTAAGTAAAAAAAAAAAAACAGTTGGCATGCAAAAGCACATTTCAGATCATACAATTATGGATTCTGATGTCATCCTGAAGAAGAGGAGTTTTTATTAACTGAAAATTCATAATTTTATATTTGTTCACTTGATGATAATTTACTCAAAGTGTAAACAAATTATTTTCAAGTATTAATATTGAATGTAAGCCTAAATTATCAACTTTCTTCCAACTAGAATAGAGAGTAGCATCAACAATTATTTAGACTAATATTACTTGTATAACATAGAACAAAACAAAATTTTTCAATTCATTTCTATGAGATTCAAACCTACAACATTTATTAGATTCAAGGACATAAAATTATTGTGCCAAATTGTTATGATCTGTTTCTAAAAGTTTACTCTCAACTTCTATACTATTCTCTTTAGAAGCACTGGTCTAAAGGTTAGTTAGCTATTACGTACTTAAGTAGAAGCCTGTATGCCTTTAGTGAAGAAAACAGACAAAGCCACAGCCAGAGATGGACAGGTTCATGAGTCACATAGTACATCACAAAGCCATGATATTCTAATGAAGTAATGGTAATGACAGATAATGATAACAAAAGCATTGCCAACATATATTAAATGTTTACTACATACTGAGCGCTATGATTTTTGTACATTGTGATTTAATTCTCAAAGGCACCCTATGAAGTAGGTACCACTATGTTGATTTTTATGTTTTTGCTGAGTAAGATTAGCCCTGAACTAACATCTGTTGCCAATCTTCCTCTCTTTTGCTTGAGGAAGATTAGTCCCGAGCTAACATCTGCACCAGTCTTCTTCTATTTTGTATGTGGGTTGCTGCCACAGCATGACTTGATGAGTGGTGTAGGCCTGCCCCCAGGATCCGAACCTGCTAACCTGGGCCACTGAAGTGGAACGTGTGGAACCTGAACCACTATGCTATGGGGCTAGCCCCAGTACTGCTATTTTTAATCTCCATTTCACAGATGAAAAAACCAGGGCTCAAAGTGGTTAAACAGATCTGTTTCATTTCCAAGCCTGTGCTTCTAACTGCTATTTTATATTATAGTCATTATATTCTTTGGCCCCAAAGATTCTAACAGTCATCAATAGGAAATATACAAATGAGTAGTACAGCTTAGGGTAGCATAAAGACATAGGAAAATTCAGCCAGATTGGCCTTTTGTGTGCCCCCACAAATAGAAATAATAAAATCAAATTTAAGAAATGAAATAAGTAAAATCCTTGTACTATAAAATGTAGTACAGACCAATTGAGAGAATGAGTGACTTCTTCAAAGATTAAAAAATATATACATTTTTAGATAATGCAGATGAGATTGTACACAAAAATAATGAGATAAGTGAGTCAGCTATGGTTACCACAAGCCATGGTACTGATAGTACTGCTAAAAAATAAAGTTGAAAAGAGTAATTATGTCATGGATTAAGGAATTTTATTGGGAAGGTGCTGGTCAGATGTCAAAGAAGGTCTATGAATCAATATGATGAAGAGAAAGCTGATAAAAGCCAATGTCTGAAAAGGAAACTAGAACACAATGGGTACAAATCATTGTACTCAAGTCCATGCCACCATCATCGCAATGTAAAGCACCCACTTGGACAAAGAGGTAATAAACAATAAAGCACTTCAAAGAAATGATAAACATGTCCAACATTCATTTCTTTCCCCAATATTGAAGACCAATTTCTAGACTTTAGCAAACAATTTCTGAGGGCGTAAAATGGGCTTTTGTATTTGAATACACCAATTCTTGGAGTGCACAGTGGAGAGGAATACAGAATTTAACTCCTGACTGCTACCAGCTATTTTAAAATAAATTTTATGTCTATAATCACAAACATATTATCTAGACTTATAAGTGTAAATGACAATTCATTAATAACAGTGCTGCCCACACTCATGTTACCCACAAATTTCTCATCTCCAGTGGGAATGATGGAGCTGCTCTCAATGATGAACTCAAACTTAAGTCACAGAAATGAAAATAAGCATTATTAAAACAGGAAAGTAGATGTCTTCAAGCACAGTTCAGGGCTTTCAAAGAAAGACAGCTGAGTTGTTATTAGTGAAAGACTTGGTGTAACATGAGAATATAAATAAAACACTCATTGATAGTCTTCTCTTTGGGCTAAATAAACGGCCTCTGCTCTGATCTGAAACTTTTGCCTTGTCTGAGATTCTCTGTAATTCAAATAACGAATTCATATTTATCAAGCATTTATTACGTACATCTCAATAATATCCTCCCAATTTTCCATGTTCTACCTAATTGAGAGATGGGATTTGCAGGAAATAGCTACCAAGGAACTATCCAGGACTAGAAATAAATTTTCTATTGTTTCAATATAAAGGATCCTTTTGTTGTCTGTAGCACTACAAAACTAATTCATATTTATTAAAACCACTATCTTTCTAATTTGCCTACTCACCTTATAAGCCACTGAATTATACACATGCAAACACCCACACATCTAAGGCTCCCTATTCTTCTGCTGTAGCATGTTACAGAAGTTACACGGCTGAAGAAGATTAATATACTATGTTCACTGTGAGGGGCATTTATCTTACTTTTAGAAATGCACTTCTGAGGGTAGAGTAGATGACTACACAATAAAACGGAAAGAACATGGATATCTCACAGGATTGTTTGGGTTTGGGGCTGACTTCATGTGTGTATGACCTGTGCAATCCTGCAATTCTTAGAATGCTTTAATGATCTGCATTTGTCACCTTGAAATTCTTATTAATTTTTTTTTAAAAGGGGCCATTCATTTTTATTTTACACTGGGATCTGCAGATTATGAAGGCAATCCTGCCTGGATTTGAATTATGATGCACTGTTTAAAATGTGTAAACTTAGTAAGCCTTAGTTTCATCTTCTGTAACAAAGAGGTAGCTCTCAATTAACAAGGTTGTTGGGAGTATCAGATGAAATATCATATGTGAAAGTAGTGAGTACAGAGCCTGGCACATACGACATAAAAGAGATATGAAATGAAATGGAGCTGGAACAGTCCTTGCTCTTACTTGTACAGATCGGAGACATACAGAAACGACCATAAATCAAAATTAAGTGTAGCTGAAATTTAAACTTTAATACTTACAACCCATATATCTGTGGTGCAATTTCTAGTCTGTTCAAGTGCATGTAAAGCTCAATATCATGCTTCTTCAGTAGGTGATCCTGGATCTGGTTGACTTTAGTAACAATAGCAACTGTTGGCCCTAAATCCTGTGGTCTAGCAAAGGGGATGGGAGTCATCAGTGTTTCTTTCCCCTAAAAACAGGAAAAATGGAACATGTATTATTTCAATATGAAATTAATAAATATATAGACATCATTCTTGAATGTATTTATCAATGGGAATTTAAATAAGAACAAAGAACTACTTTAATCATTTCATGATAAATGAATGTGGAATCATATGCTGATCTTCATATAGATGATTGTGCTCATAAAGTAAAGGCCAGGATATGCCTTCTAAAATATTTTCTACTTGTATTCCCTTGACTAGTTTCTCTGGCGACATTAAATATTACAATATAATTTTGGCAGAAGAAGTGGTAGCCACTAGTCTGCTTGCCCATGGCCAGTTTGTTTGTCTAATCAGCCACAGTACACTAAATGGAAGACTCTGATGAAAACGTATTTCTTGTGGCATAAAACTTAAACATGAAAAACAGTAAATGAAACCTGTTTTACTTCGAGCTCTCAAAACTATAAAAAAGTCAAGAAATAAAGGAAACTAATACTAGAAAAGATGTTCTCTAACTGTCCTTTTATCAATTTAAATAGCTGAATAGAAAGATCTGAAAACTCTCCAGACCAAAAATACCGTTGACTTAACAAAAAAATCCACGTGGGCCACCTACAACTTCCCTTCCTGACACCACATTTCGCACATTGAGAAAGACATATCTGTAACTCCTTGTAATGCTTTCATGAAAACTTCAACTACCTCCTCAAGTCTGATGATTTCCCCTACTACATCATGTCTGACCTTTCTTCTGATGTTCAGTCCTCAATTTCTACCTCTCTCCAGCATTGGGATTTATGGTATTACTCTCTCGTGATTGTCTGCCTACCACTCATCCTAGCTCAAATTCTTATTTCTGTTTCACAAATGCTGCTTTTTCATACAGTCCTGGTCTTAGTTTTATTCTCTACTTACACGCAATTCCTTAAGTGACTGCAGTCACACATAGCGCTTCAACCAATACCCATTTTCCAAGGACTTTCTAAATCTGTATTTATAACCTAGAACTCTCTTGAGTGCTTCCCATAGATTCAAATGTTGGCAAGGAATTAGATTGCCAAAAGGGTCTCTAACTCAGCAGGCCCATAACTGAGCTTATCATCATCTGCTCAAAAATGTGTTCATCCTTTCCCCCTGCCTACCCCAACCCATCCTCCAATAAGAACACCTAGTTTGCCAGTTTTAGCTTCTCAGAACTGCTCAGAGGACTCGGATACATCTCCCCTTCTACAGTTCTAATGTAACAACCTGATTCAGAGCCCTAATCATTTCTTTCCTCCTAACTGGTCTCACTGCCCAGTCTGCTTTTAGCGTTTTTTAAATCCATCTTCCAAAATGCCTGGTGATCTATCTAAAGCAGATATTAGATTATACCGAATTGCCCTCCTTAAACCTTTTTTAATAGCTCTCCATCATTTTCACTCAGGGGGGAAAAACCACACAGAACAAATTCTTTAGCCAGCTCTACAAGTCCTTTCAATATCTGGCCGGTCTCTACTCTCAATGTGCTTCCAGATCCTGGGGATGCCATTTTTTCACCTGAAATATGAGACTCTAAAAGGAATATCATATTTTCATCACTGGACCAGATTCAAGGGCACAAAGTTAAAGAAGGTAAAGCTCTTGCCCTTTTAGTCTGGAGGGGAAGACTACAGAGAAGAAAATTTAGAATTCCACCTAAGAGCGGGGACTAATCATGGTGGTAGAATGCACAGACAAGAGAAGGGGCATGTGTTATACAAGGGAAAATTTCCTGGAAGGGGTTCCATCTGTCTTTCCAGGATCATTTCAGGTCTTAAAAAGAAATGCAATCCTTTATACTTCCCACAGTGTCTGCCCCAGTGTATCTAGGTCCAAAGGATGTAAGACCATATTAATTTTTATAGCTCAATTAGTTTGTGTTAATTTGTATAAAGAGGAGAAAAGAAAACCTCCATATTGGGGTCATTTATTATAAAAATGGTACATCCAAGACATCTTTTTCTGATTTTGTAATATTTAGCATTTGCTTTAAATGATAGGATCCTTTAATTAAAAAATATTTCAATTCTTATTAAAAATTTTTTCCTAATATTAACTTAAAACATTGTTTTTTGGAATTCATGTTAATTGTAAGATACCACTCACATTGAAAAGACAGTGTTTGCTCTGAAGCCAAATTTCCTTTAAAAATTAAAAATTGTTTGTGTTTTGGTCATGTAGTTTTTCCTTAATGAAGAACCTTGTGTGGCTAGGTACCAGAAAGTGTGGGGTAGAAGCACTGAGCTCAGATTAGGTTTCTAACAAGCACGTGGAAAACAGATCACTCTATGTAGTCATCTTCTAAGGGTCTTGAATAAACATATTCTATAGAGATACAATTGCTGGCTTTGGAGAAAACTGATCCTAAATTAACCTGTTAAAAAACGTTTAACTTAGGGGCTGGCCCCATGGCATAGTGGTTAAGTTCCACATGCTCCGCATCAGCAGCCCGGGTTTGGCTCCTGGGCGTGGACCTATACTACTTGTTAGCCATGCTGTGGCAGTGACCCACAAATAAAATAGAAGAAGACTGGCACAGATGTTAGCTCAGCGCTAATCTTCTTCAAGCAAAAAATGAGGAAGATTGGCAACAGATGTTAGCTCAGGGCAAATCTTCCTCAGCCAAAAAAAAAAAAGAAAAATATATGTTTAACTTAGTGAAATCATGCAACAATTTCTAGTTTGAATAAGTTGTCATTAAATCAACAGCACATGTAGCCCATTTTTGAAATATTTAATAGAGACTTATGTGTAGTCTAAGAACTACAGGCTTGAAAAGATTTTTCCTGTGTTCAGAATACTTATAACAAAATCTGTTAAGAATTAGGAAACTCAGAAGCAATGCTCATGATCACTTAAATGCTAAACAGTTTAGCTTACCTAATAGTAAACTCAAAAGAGAAGACAAAGTTAACGTAAAATACTTCCTTAGCATCAGAATTTCTTATAAGAATGCTATTTGCATTCAACAAATATGATCAAATGGGACAGCTACAACTACCAATAAAACCAGAAAATCTTTCTAACCATTTATTAATACTCAAAATGTGGTCTGCAGATCAGTGCCAGTCCACAAACAGTTACAGGAATGCAGCGAGATCACGCTTTTGTATCATTATGTAAACCAACGCATTGCTTCCTTCATCAAGAAAGTCTTATTTTGAAAAGTATGTCTGCTGAACTAGGCAGCAAGCATAGTGATATAACTGAAGTTTCAGAGGAACTAGAAGAACTGTATGAAAGAATGGCATATTAATTTCTCAAACTTCTTTTCATAAAGGTGACAGAATCATGAAGTAGAATAAAAAGGGAAGCATGAAAAAGGGATTCCCTAGACACGCTTTTTAGGAATGTATTATTCATTGATATACGCAAGTAATTAATGTGAATGTTCAAAAGTCACATTTATGTGTTCCTTGATAAAATGAATGTCTTTGTGTTGTCTTAGCCATTTTCATGAACTTGACTTAGTGATATCAACATGAATAGGTAAAACTGAAAAATGGTAACCTTCACATCTTTATCATTCAATTTCTCAGATACTGTAGTTATCTGAGAGTTACAAATTGACCGCTATATGAAATTATCATGATGCTTTTATTAAAATGTATTCAAATACTCTCTGCTCAAAATTTTGATGTTCACCTAAGTCTGACTTCATCAAATCATCTGCCAAGAATATAAAGTTATTGTTCCAAAACATAAAGTAGTTCGTGACATATGCTTACAGCAAATTTCACCTTTAATAACCCTTACAGAATGTAACATGTTGATATATTGCAGAAGGAAGACTTTATGTAGGCTAGGGGTCTGCAAACTTTCTCTGTAAAGAGCCGCACAGTAAACATTTTAGGCTTTAAAGGTCATACAGTCTGTATTGCAACTATGTAACTCTGCCATTGGAACAAGCAAGCAGCCACAGACAATAAGTAAACAAATGGGCATGGCTGTATCCCAATAAAATATTTTTTATGGACATAGAAACTTGAATTCCATATAATTTTCATATGTCACAAAATATTATTTTTCTTTTGATATTTTTTTTCAATCATTTAAAAATATAAAAGCCATTCTTAACTCGCAAGCTGTATAAAAACAGATGGCAGGCCAAATTGGCCTACCAAAGGTTTGTCTTGACCCAGACAAAAGACATAAATATCATTAGTTATCCATTTCATTTTTTAGAGGATGGAATGAAGTGACTGAGTAATACATGGTTTCTAACCAGAAGGCAAAGAATTATATCAATATAAAAGTAATTAATCATATAGAAAATAATGTATTAAAATCTTTTAACATCCCTTGCAAAAGAATTTGCAATTTTTCCAATATTATGTAATAATAATGAAAAGTCCATAATGATCTCTAAGTTAGCATATAGGTTTGCTTAAAATGATAGTTAATATATCAATTCCACTCTGAGAGATACACCAAGAGAACTGAAAACACATGGTCACACAAAAGTTTGTACACAAATATTCATAGCAACATTATTCTTAATAGCCAAAAAGTGAAAAGAACCCAAATGTCCATCAACTGATATATGGATAAACAAAATGTGGTATATCCATACAATGAAATACTATTTGGCCATGAAAAAGAATGAAGTACTGATGCATGCTACAACACAGATAAACACTGAAAACATTATACTAAGTGAAAGGAGTCAGTCACAAAGGCCACGTATTATATGATTCCATTTACAGTAAATGTCCAGAATAGGCAGGTCCATAGAGATATAAAGTAGATTACTGACATCAGAGGCTGTGGGGACGGGGAACTGGGGACTGACTATTAAGGGGTATGGGATTTCCTTTTGGGTGATGAAAATGTTTTGGAATTAGATAGTGAGGATATTTGCACAATCTTGTGACTATACTAAAAACCTCGAAATTGTACACTTTAAAAAGGTGAATGTTATGGTACATTAACTATATCACAATAAAAATTATAGCTAAAAAATAAGGATAAGAGAGAGTAAGCATAAATGGTATTGATGTTAAATGTGAAAATTCAATAGAGATGCATTAGTAAAAGTAAAACAACCTATTTGATACAGTGTTATCTATGCACTTCAGTAACAATCTGTCTATTAACTAACTAGGATAGCAATAGATCAAGTAGATAAATGCACTTATCACTCAAAATTTATTATAATTTTTTAAAGTAGTTATATTGCATGGATAATATACACACATATAAAAGAAAGTTTCTATTTAGTTATACGAAATTTTTTATATTACCTTTGTATATCTGCCAATATTATTAGAGATATGGTTTAGATTCTCAGTTCAATCTTATTCCATAGGTATTTTTACGTTTTCAATTTTTTACAGTAATTATAACAGCTTTTATTCTCTGATTATATGTCGTTACTTACTGAAATCATTTGTTCCCTCAAATATGGTAAAAAGATTTAGACTATAAGATTTACCTTTTGACCATCATGCTCAAAAGTAGAAAACCAAGGTTCAGCAGTTTCCATAAGTTGTGAGAACATTGCACTAAAAATTAGAAAAATAACATAATACTAATGTTAAACCTTCATTAAAGTAAAGATGGTATAAAAAAATGAAAATAATAGAAAGTTTTATACTTACTAGGCATCATGTTCCAGATACTCAGGGTTCAAGAGAATTTTCATTTCCTCACTTAAAAAAGTAATACAAGCAAGCAATCAAAATGTGTAATTTTTGAATTGAAGGAGATGCAGAGATTGCCTCTTTTTATATTCATAAGCCAACTTTCATACAATGAGCAAATGAAAAAAGTTTGCCTTTTTTAATAAAAAAGAGTAATTCTAATAACAAACGAAATCCTTTCTTTCTATGAAGATCAAAAACAAATTAGCTGTCTTGTCTATACTACAATGAAGTAAATATCTAACTATTCCAAATAACAAATACAGAATGTGACAATATATTCCTTGAATGTGCCTAATCTAGAATAAATCGATTACTCCATAATATATCACTTGTTGTCCAACATAAAACAAAGAAATATATAGTTACTAGCCAAACATACCATATCAAGACATTATTTCTTTTAACATCTTCTATTTTTATTATATTTTAACATCAATTAATCAGTGATAGCACCTCTTCCAAATCTATTTTAGTGTTGCTTTTACTTTTTAATGAATTGAAATAGCTAAACAAGTACGTCCAACTTATTTAAAGCTATTTTCAATCATCTAAACTTTCCAGTGAAGTATATTCTGGATACATGTTTTAAAAAAGATAAAACTGGCATGATAACAGGATCCTAATACTAACTTCACTCATCATATTTTAGAAGAACTAAAGCAAAGGCAATTAAGATATGGTTACTATAGTCATATCCAATAAACTTAGGAAAATTAGAGAAACTCAAAAGGAACTAGAAAATACTAATCTATAATATAGTAAACAAAAGTTAATTTAACAAAGGCCCTAATATATGTTCAGCAAAATGGATGGTCATATTCGATTAATGAAGATCATATAAACGCATGAAATGTTATGTGTTAATTTTTTATTTTCTGCATATAGATGGGCTAGCCTATGGAATGCTCCTGACAAAGTTTTATAATCCCACAGCTCTTCCTTCCTGAAATGCTTCCCGGTTGCCTCTCTGGCCCATCAATTAGGGTATCTTAAGTTAGAAAATAAATTCTAATAATTAGCCTAAGTTAAATATAATTACTAAAGTTATTTGCTAGAAAGAATAAATTAACGTTATCTCAAAAATATGAGAAGTCATTTTTGTTTATTCATAGATGGGGTTCTTTGTGCTACTCTTCTCCTATTTATGAACTGAACTGATTCAAACCTGGTGAGGAGAAAGCATCTCACAGACAAGATTCTCAAGCAGCTGGCAGTCAAAGAATGGGTCATTAGAAGATGGTATATATGAATATTATCAATCATTAGCACTTTGCCCCTACAACAAAAACTTCCTCTTCTTGGTCTGTTAGTTATACATCCTCCTTCAATACAGATCTAAGATTTGCAAAGACCTTTATGATTCCAAGTCTGCCCCATAGCTGAACTGGGATTACAACTATTAAGTGGAATTAACAATCAGCCACATGAAACACAACCAAATGTTTACAATTTACAAAAGTACCTTCAATTTAAAAGATTTCGAGGTAAAAAAGATTATAGCAGGGCTGAAAAAACAGATGGAGCTCATATAAAAACTTGCCTTGGTTGTGCAGACTCACTGGCATGAAGAAAAGCTTGGTGGTCACAGTGGAGGGTAAAGATTATAGGCGCTAACAGCTCGTGCATGCCCTGAAACATAAGAGCAAAAGAAATAAACGGGTAGATGTTGAGAGTCAACTAGTGGACAGAACAAGCTCAGTTAAACGCTTCTTCAACTGATCCCTGCCACCAACATTTCCAGATTCTACAGAAAGGCATACAAATGAAGAGCCACAACTGAGATTTATCTACTTTTAGAATTTGATTCCAATTCAACCACAGCACGCACTCTTCTTTAAAACACGGAGAGCAGTCCTCTTTTAAACGACACAACAAACAATAAATTGGCATGGTAGACAACCCTGCACCTGTCAGTTGCTTCAAGATCTGTACTCATAAATATGAATTTCATTTACGCAAATTATAATCATGAGCTACAGTATAAAGATCTACGGTAAGAAGGGCAACTAAGAACTGTAGACCTAAGGAAATTACAACCAATGTTTTCATTATATAATGGGTCAAAATTAGGATGTCTGTAGATTTACGAAGAGCTGAAGTCAGCTAGTTGGAAATGTTGGATAATAAAAGAAACAACCTTTAGCAGATACGACAGAAAACAAAGTTTATAAAGTATGATTTTCAACATGTTTAATCAGAAGACTATCATATATTTTTTCCCTGTATATTTCAATGACAAGATTACTTTTCAATTTATTTAGTGATTTCACCAACATGATTTTCTTTTTCCTTATATTTATGTTCACCTGTGGATTACATGAATAGGCATAAAAACAAAAAGCTGTATTAGTTACTAAGTTGTCTTTAAAAGAATATTATAAAAATCCATTATTTATCCTTTATTGTGCAGAAATAAAGTATTCCACACTAGTGACTTGCCTTGTTAAATGAGATTTTTCCCCCTTAAGCATCAAGAAACATATTTTAGCAAGTTAAAAATAGATCATACTCCTTTCTGCCTCTTAAAGTGAGTAAATTATCATTTTCCTTTTGCTTAATTAATACGGATGATCTTTTACTAAAAAACAAGACAAAACGCCACTTTTATAGAAAATAAAAATAAAATATGGAAGCACAGAGAAGAGAAAGTTGTTGCTGGGGGAATTAGGGCCAACCTCTTGTGATGGAAGGACAGTCACCGAGCCCCCTGCACGGTCTAGTAGTGCTGTGCTATTCTTAGGAAGCTAATTGTTATCACAAAATAATAAGAAAGTAAAGTTTATCAGAGTTCATTTATAAGTTATTAATGACATTTTTACAAAATAACGTATGATCTATTGACAATTTACTTGTGATTTAGGACAAAAAACTACACATTACTTCAATCTTTTTAGGTAACCATTTCCTTACTAAACAAACCTGAAAAGAACATGGGAGAGACCCAGAAAGAATGGAATTAAGTGTTGCTAAGTATGTTTTAAAATCATCATGAGGGGTTTATTCTCCTGAAATAATTTCAAGTTATTCCAAAAACCAAAAGCCATAATTTTAATTATCAAAGTAACAGCTACTTATTGTAGGAAACTACAGAAAAGCAAAAAGAAAAAAGAAAAGGAGGAGGGAAACACTAAAAAACAAAGGAAAGAAAAAAACGAAACACCGTGATAGATACCCTTGTGGTATTCCTTTTGCCTATTTCTGATAGTTTCCTCAGGATAAAGTCCCTAGAAGTAAAATTGCTGGGTAAGTGAGTCAAGACCTTTGTTCAAGTCTCTGATATGTACAACCATCCTGCCCTTCAGAAAGAATTCCCTCACCTTAGAACACGAAAATCACATCTCACACATTCTCATCTGTTTGTAGTGTTTTTTAAGAGATCCTATCAAATTTCACAGTCAAATTGTTGTTTTAGCTTATTTAAATGCTAGTGATACTGAATGCAAAAATTTTAATGGTCATTTTTATTTAATGAATTTCTCATTTTCTTCTAATGAAGTATTTAGTACTTCCTTTTTCCTGATGATATGTAATAGTTCTTCACCAATTCAAGATACTCTTAGTCATTTTTGTTACAAATACTTTCCCACATTTATCATTTGTCTTTTAATTTTGATGATATGTCATAGGGAAGCTATCTATTTTAAAATAGTCAAATCGATAAATCATCCTTCATGGTTTCTTGTTTTGCTTTCATGCCTAAAAAGACTCTCCTCACACTGAGATTAGGTAAGTTTATAGTTTCCTTTTTTACAGTTAATTCTTTACTAATTTGGTATTTAACTTTGCCTTGAAGAATAAATACCTATTTTTTCTCTCCAAAAGAGTTAAACTAATTTATTGAATAGTCACCATTTAAGGAATAACCCATTTTCTCCCAAGAGTTCTGAAATATTTTTACCATAGACTGATATTTAGCTCTCTCTTTTTTTAACAGTTATCAGTTATTCCATTGGTTTGTATATTCTGTTTTTTTTATTTGAGGAAGATTGGCCCTGAGCTAACATCTGTTGCCAGTCTTCTTCTTTTTTCTTTATTTTCTCCTCAAAGCCCCAGTACATAGTTGTATATCCCAATTGTAGGTCTTTCTATTTCTTCTACGTGGGACGCTGCCTCAGCATGGCCTAGTGAGCAGTGAGTAGGTTCACGCCCAGGATGCGAACAAGTGAACCCAGGGCCCCGGAAGCAGAATGCGCAAACTTAACTACTGCGTCACCGGGCCAGCCCTGGTTTGTATATTCTTAACAAGAACTTTAAGTACTGCAATGACTTGAGCTGTAAAATATTCTATTCCTTCATATTTTCTACTCTTTTTCTCAAAATTATCTTGCCTATTCTAACTTAATTTTTTCATCCAAATAAACTTCAGTATCATTTAGTTACATAAAGTGCTAAATAAAATACTGTAACTTTTATTGACATTGCATTAAAATTAATTTGAAGAAAATAGATACTTTTAAGAATACCAGATTTTCCAATCCAAAAATTTGTATAACTGCATAGTTTTTATTAGATTTATTACTAGGTTTTTGTTTGGTGATGGTGGTGATCTTCCGAATGGGTCTTTTTCCCACAATATACTTTCTAACTAATTATGGATGGTTTAATAAGAAAGAATTCTTGTGTAAACACATCTTCCCACCTTCTTTAAATGTTCTCTTCCCTCCAGTTTCTGTGATACTACTGTCTCCAGGTTCTCCATTTGCTTATGCATCATTTGCCTTCATTTATTCCCGAAATTATTTATTAACTACCTATGATGTGCTGGGAACACAGAAGTGAATGAAGTGGGCAAGTTTCTAACCATTACGGAGCTTACAGTCTAGAGAGAAAGACACAATAATAAAATGAGGACAGAAGTGACTATACAATTAAAAACTGTGATAAGCGATTCGTGTGTGTATATACATACACACATATATACACAAAAAACCAGCCCTACTACAGGTCAGCACACGGCGACTGAATGAATGAAATATCTACCACTCAGTATAGCAACACACCAGTAAAAGTTGAACTGAAATATGAAAAATGGAAAAGAATAACACTAAATCATATTTCAACATTTCATATCAATAAATAAAGATGTTCTCTCTACAATGGAAATTAAGAGTCCTCTGAATACCATTAAGACAATCTTTTACAAATTCAGTGTTGACTTCCAACTAAACTAGGGATATTTTCTCAAAAAGACTTGAAAGAGATTGTTGGTTTTGCTCTCAATTCTAAACTGGTAAAATCTGGTTAAAAGTGGCAAGTGTATAGACATCCTTAAAGGAAAACAAAACTATCTAGAAAGAACGATCAAAACTTCAATACACTGTAAATTTGACACGGCAAGACAAAAAATAATGTATTGTCACTATACATCTTGGTTCCCAAAATGTGTATTTTGCTTCTATCTACATTGTCAGCATTTCTGCTTGCTTAAAGCCTTTATCACTGCTGGATCGTTAGTAGTCACTGCACTCCAAACTCATGCCAGTTGAAAATAAAGGTAACGAAGTTTTCTTCATCAACAGCCTGTAGGCTCACAAAATTGAACCTGTTCTTTTATCTGCCTGTGTTCATTTAGCCCACCAAGCAGTCTTTATTAAAGCTGAGGCATCAGGCAGTCAAAGTTCATTAATACCATTTATATAATCTCTGCAGTTTCAATTAACTCAGCAAGACATTCTACTACATGATAACAGTCTCATTAATTCAATAAAATCCCATAACTATTAACAATATGGTCGATGTTAAACGGGGTGTCACCTAGTACAAAATAATAGCTTTAACAGCTTGTGATGAAACTCAAGGTTTTTTCTTAAATTTGATCTGGCTAAATATTCAGTCCTTCTACAGCAAGGTATTATTTCTATGTAAAGAATCTATAGGATTTTAAACATGTATAGGGAGTAATTAAATCTTATTCAGTTATACTCAGCAGTAAGTTAATAATACGTTCTTATTCAGTATTTGATAGACTTTGTCTAAATTATCAAGAATCTGATCTTCCATATTCCTGTCTACTCAAAAGCAGTGGGCCACATACATCACAAATGATGGAGTGTGCAACTATTATGTTTTGTTCCTTGTCTGAGGAATTTGTTTCCATTATTATAAGACTTCCTTGATCTAGTTTTTTCTTTCTCTAAAGAAAAAAGAAAAACAAATGTATAACTTGGGATAATTCTATTCTGACTTTATTCACTATCATCAAATCTTTTTTTACTGTGAGGTATTTTCAAATATTTGAAAGAGAAGAGGGGACAATGAGGAGGTAGGCTTGATGAGAAAAGCCAACACAATAAGGAGAGAACAGAAAAATAGAAATAAACCTGGGTCACTGATGAAGAGTCTGAGCTACTGAACTAACGCTGCAGAACAATTTTGCCCTCAGACTTCTTGTAAAGTATGTTAATAATACCCTTAGAGTTTAAGTCATTTTGAATAGCATTTTCTGTTATTTGCTTCCAAAAATTCTACACTGATAGACTTATTTTCTCCCAATCTCCTTTTCAGTTTGTTTGTTTTCGGTCTTTGGACTTTGTATCTAACTTTGGTATAGCGTATCTTGCTTGGGAAGGCCATTCCTACCCCGAGATTATAAAAAACTCTCCTAAATTTTTTATAGTGTTTTCATATAATTTTAGTTTTTACATTTAAATCTTTACTCCATCTGGAATTTATTCTCCAAAAAAGGCATAATTTAATATTTTTTCTAGATGGAAAGCCAAATATGGCAAGTCAATATCCTTTTCCCATTGAATGAAAACGTCTTATATTATCATATTAAGATCTCATATATAATTGGACCTGTTCTTAGTTTGTTCCACTGATCTATTTGTCGCTTCTCACACTGCCATCGCATTGGTTTGATCAAAGAACCTTTACAGAAGTTTTCATATCTCCCTGTTCCATTCTCCCCTTCCCCTAGGGGAAGGGCAATTCCACCATATTTAACAATGATGATAATAACAACCACAACCACCAACATGAACCCTTAGTGAGCACTATATATTTTTAACTCTACAAAGTTAATACTATTATTGACCTCATCTTACAGATAACGAAACTAAGGATTAGAAAAGTTAAATAAATGTCTAAGATTATGTAGCTAGCAAACGGTGGAGCTAAGATTCAAATAAAGGGATCTGAGTACAGACTTAGTGCTCTTAGCCACTAAGCTATATTATCACCATTAAAGTTATTGTAAAGCTTTTTGGCACTAAATTTAAAATAACTGTGCCCAGTTTTTAAAAAGCTCATTTCTTACTTAGATGATCACTGGAACGATAATACATTTATATATTAATTTGGGAAGAAGTAATATTTTTATTTAATATCTTCCCATCTAAAAACATGCTATCAGTTTTCTATTTAACTTTTGCCTTATAACCTTCAGTTACATTTATAGTTTTTTTCATATATCTTTTGTAGCTATATTGTTAAATTTATTCTACACATTTTAGTTTTGGTTGCCATTATGCATGGCATATATTTTTTCCATTTCCCATTCTAAAAGGTGATTATCACCATGTAATTAATATAAAGACATATTACATATGTTAAAACTAAGATACAATTAGTTCCCTAGGGTATTCTATGTATACAATAACAAATGCATTATTTAGCACAATTGTAATATTACTTGGTTTATTACCTTTAAATCAATAAAGTTTACTTCACATTAAATATATTGCTCTCATCATACAGGTGTTTTCTGTTATATTTCATTGAAATTAGGTAGTCAACATTTGGACATACGTCATAAGTTTTGACTGTTAGAGAATTTATTAATTTAGTTTGAATTCTCACTTAATATACATTTGGAGAAGTACAGAAAAATATCGAGCTCTGTGTATTTTTATTGGAACACCATAAGTTTAAGTAGAAACCTAGATACTTCTTTATATATTAATAATTTACATTTCAATAAAAATAAACATAATCCAACAGTCTCCTTCGCTTTAGTAATGGGATGAATCAAATATCAGGATCACAAAGAATATTATATAAATTTCAAAAAAGTTAAAGGGACTTTCCAAAGTTATATTACCGGTAAATTTTAAAGAGTAAAAGGACATTATTTTTTATGTGGCATGTCACATATTTACAAATGCTGTGCTTACAAACAATATTTATACATACAACACTAAAAAGTTTTATTACTAGATTGGCTTCAAAGATGCTGTTTATAAACAAACTCCCAAAAGTTGAAAGAAAAGACTGAACGCCTTATAGAAGACAATTTGGTGGAATGTCTTATAATAAGGAAGAAGCATATGTGCTTCAATGAGCTTACTTTTCTCACCATGCAGCTGACAAGCAGCTCCTTGACTGCTTTACTATTATGATACAACTTTGGATACAATAAAGGCTACATTATTGCTCTATCATTTGTCAAGCTGTATAGAAAATTTTGAGTCAATGGATGCCACCTGTACGATATTTTCATTACCTGTTTATAAAGCAACTGCTCGTTTTCTCTAGCATAACAGAAAAGAACATCTGTAAGAATTTTTCTCACGTTTTCTTGTTGGAAAAACTGCATTTCAGGAAACCTGAAAAAAGAAAACACAGGATTGAAACTGATTATCACAATTTCAACAATTACCCTCAAACTCTCATCTCTGAGAGGTGCCCAGGGCTGCTTTAGGTTTTAGTACAAGCCTGTATTTGTCGTGCAACTTATGCCATTGGTGGACTGATATGTTAGGGAAAAAAGAGTGAGAAAAGGAAAATTATTATGTCACAGAGGGAAATGATACCCTTCAACATCTAAATATTTCAAATGTCTTCACATGCTTAAAGTCATCACATGGTGAATACAATTGTTTTTAAGCAAAGTGAATCATAGCCTACTTATTTGGGGTGGGGAATTGCTTTGTTTTAGCCTGCAATTTTTTTTTTTTTTGGTGAAGAAGATTGGCTCTGAGCTAACATCTGTTGCCAATCTTCCTCTTTTTGCTTGAGGAAGATTCACCCTGAGCTAACATCTGTGCCAATCTTCCTCTATTTTAGATGTGGGATGCCACCACAGCATGGCTTGACAAGCAGTGTGTAGGTCCGTGCCCGGGATCCGAACCCCGCGAACCCCGGGCCACTGAAGCGGAGCACACAAACTTAACCACTACGTCACCGGGCCGGCCCCATAGACTATGATGTTTTAAGTACCAACTTTTTGAAGATGTCATTATCCCTTTTTTTTGATGCCAATATCAAGATTTAAATTATTATACATGACCATGCTATTAGCTTTATCTGATTAAAATGTAGACTTCAAATGAAACAAGTTAGTCAGATTACCTAAATGCTTTCTGGATCAAAAATTCTACCAGGTGCTTTGAGGGAATGTGAAATAGAAAAAGGGCAGAGTATCCACTTGAAAGGAGCTTAAATAATTGTTTATATGCAATAACATACAATTGCAACAACCCAGAGAGTAACTACATAGCAATGCAATACACAGTGACTATATAAGGGATGAGAGAACGTCATGTGGAAGTAAACCATCAAATGAGTTCAATCACAAAAGGTCTGAACAAGAACTTTTAGGAGAGGAGGAACATAGAACATCAGTGGGAAAGGTAATCAAATCAGACGGACAGATATGAAGGCATAGCAGGCAATGAGTATTCCAAGTGTACAGCATAGTATGGTAATTAATAATCAGAAAGAAACGCGGCAGGTCTGGAAAGAGCTTTGAATGCCGAATTTACAATTGAGGAAAATCAAGAGTGACTCTACATTTTTGAATAGTGAAGTAGCAAAGAAAACAGTATTTGAGAAACTCTAAATGGGAATAAGCCTGCAAGAAGAGAGATTACAGGAAGGAGATAAGAGGACATTATAATAAAGCGAAATGGAAAAATTACAAACCTGAGAAGAAAAGCCTATGTTCAAATTCATGTTGCAAAACTGCCAGCTGTGTAACCTTGAGTAAATGAGCGCTTAACTTCCTCATCTATTAAGTAGGGATAATAATACTGATCTTGTGATCAAGATGAGATAATGCGAAAGTACCAAGATCAGTGCCTGGCAAGTAGCAGATGTTCAAGGATAGAGGCCATTATTAGCCTCTGAGCATTGGTACTGTAGGTGATGAAGACCTGTATAAGAGAATATGTGGGAGACTGAAGAGGAAGAGTACTTAACGCATGGAGGCATGGGGCATTCTCGAAACAGAAAGACACTCTTTAATGAGTATTTGAAAGAGCAATCATGGTTATTTTACTTCATATTCTAATGGTTTACTGCCTCCTATTTCTAGAGACCTTGGCTGTTTCATGTTTTATTCTGATCCTCTTTTGGCTCCCTGTGCGAGTTTTAACTTACTCTTCAGTCCAGGGTGACTGGGTGAACTACACAGGAGTTTGTGAAGCATCTCTTTTCTGGTCCTAATTTTTAAAATAAATTAAAGCCTATTTTACTTTCATCTGTTCATTTGACTTTTGCTTGCAATTCCCTTTCATGTACAATTGTACCCAAACACAGATATTTGATCTTTTCTGTAGCAGTCAGGAGGCCTCTCTTTTGGGGACCAGTAATAAACAACCCACGGATCTGAGCAAGATTACCTCACATGTCTGCATAAGTTTTTTTATTGGTGAGGAGGATTAGCCCTGAACTAACATCCATTGCCAATCCTCCTCTTTTTGCTGAGGAAGGTTGGCCCTGGGCTAACATCCATGCCCATCTTCCTCTACTTTACATGTGGGACGCCTGCCACAGCATGGCTTGATAAGCGGTGTCAAAGTCCACACCCGGGATCTAAACCTGCGAACCTTCATGTGCTGCTGAAGTGGAGCACATGAATTTAACCACTACATCACTGGGCCGGCCCTCTGCATAAGTCTTAATGAGATCACCCTAAATAAATCTTAGTATCGACAGTCCCTACTCAGGCACGGGAGTTCAACTAGGCACAAGTGACCTTAGCTCCTAAAGAAGAGAGAAATTAACCTGAAAGTAAATTCAGAGCAAGAATAATATACCATAGAAGCCAAAGAAGTTCCAGAAAGATGTCAAACACACTGAAGTAGGAAAGAAATACAAAAGCTTTTAAAGTGACTTATCTGGGACAACAGAAAGTTGCTAAAGCCCTTAGAAAGTCAAATATCCTAAATTAAAGCAATCAGGATGAAAGACAGGTAAGTAGTTAATAAATTGCTGAAGAGAAATTTCTTGGGAAAACTTAGCCACTAAGGTAAAAATAAAATAATCCTGTTGAGAGGTGAAATTGTTTCCTCTTCTAATCCCGATTAGATGACTTAAATCTAGCCCTGTCTTTAAGTAGGCTTCACATCCCATGATTTAGATCACAGGTTTAATGACTTCGTGTGTCCCCTTCCTTAACTATTCTTTGGCAATTTTCTATGTACCCTGGCACAATCAAATTCTGTGTAGTTCTTGCAGTCTGAATGGATTATGGGAGAAAGTACTAAAAACTGCAACATTCACTTTGTAACAAATATCCATGAACTATATTGTAAGAATTTAATACCTAACTACTAAAAATGTAAATTATATTACATACCAATTCATAGTTTCATTTAAATGCATACTAACCACTTGCAAGATTAAAAACTAGAGATCTACAAGAATTAAATTGCAGGTAGATAATTTAAATTACCCACTTTTAGCAAATACCCAATCAACTGAAAATGCGTATTAGGCAGACATAGCATATCTATGCAATAGCGCACCATCCACAACTCTATTTTACAATGCTAAAGGGCCAATTTATGAAGTTTCATGATATCCTCCTTTTTAGAAAAGTATGACTTGTTCTATAAATTCTGATGAAGAATCCATAGCATCAAATAAGTAAGGGAGAAAGATATAGAAAAGTACTGAAAAAGAAATAAAAGTTAATGCTGTTTCACAAGTTGGATAAAGAACTGACATTCAGAGAAGTTTTAAGCTGAAAGACTCTTTGGAGATTATTCCATCCAACTCAGAAGGTAAGAGGTAAGGACCCTGAAGCAGAGACATTAACACCTGCCCCAGTGTATCTGGGTAGTTAGCAGGGCAGTAGTACTTTCCAATTGCTTCACTAATCAGTTATAAATGAGTTGGAGACACGCATTTAGGTAAAATTCCATAAGTTTAGATTTACACAGACGAACTCCTAGGTCATAAGGTTGATGAATATACCTGAATAATAACCTATTTCCTAGAACAAATATTTGATTGTCATATTATCAGGCTTCAAACCAGAAAACATACCATCTATAACAATCAGAAATAGGAGGGGGAAAACTATACTGAGTAGCTTTTCTAGGAATAGTAATAATCAGTTTTTGATGATACATTTTAAGTTTCAAAATAGCTTCCCTACCATCCATCACACTTCTAAGGTTTTTCACTCCATGCCATCTGGTGTTGACTCAGGATAGGTAAAGTAATTCGAACATCAGTCTAACCCAATAGCACTGGAAAGGCAAATCCGCTTTTGAAACAATAATAAAAATCACAGAACACAGACCCAAACTAGAGTCAACGATTGTTAAGATTTTGGAAAATCAATAGTGACTCTACAGCTTCACGCAAAAAAGAGACATGGTAGTAACTTCAGTAAAGATGAGGTAGACAAAAGCATTTAGCATTAAAACTACAGAGGTTTATGATTCATTCTAGACAAAATATCTAATAGGAAAGAAAAGAAAAAAAAAATCCCACTAAACAGAGACCAAGGACAAATTTTGTTATTACCAGAAAATGAAGGTCCAAGTGAAGTAATTTGTGCATTTGGCCAGAAAATGAAAACGGAGATGGTAAATAAGTGAAGGGTTAAATTCTGATAGAGATAAAAAGCAAAGAGAAAGTAATATTAAAGTATTCCATGATGAAACTCAGACTAATACCGTCTAAGATTTTTACTTGATGGAAGAAAAAGTGATATTTCAGTTTTACCTTAATTGATCCATGTTTAAAATACAGCAGTTTTTCTCTCAAGATGTGTAAAAGAACTTGGATTTAGACAAATTTTACATACTGCAAAATAATACTAAGAGATATAAAAGCTTGGTATGAGTTTTATTTCACATCTTGAAATAAACCAAACTTCACAGGCAATACAGTTTTCACTATAAGTTAAAAAAAAAAAAATTTCATTATGGAAAATTCAAATATTTAAAAGAAGAGACTATAGTAAACTGAACCCCAATATATCATCACCCAGCTTCATCACCAATTAATTCTTATTTTATATATACTCCTCCCTCAATTCTGCATTTTGAAGCAAATCTGAGATATCACTACACTTATAAATATCGCAGTGTGTATCTCTAAAAGACAAGGACTCTTAATTTAAAAAACATAATCACAGTATCATTATAACACTACTTATAATAAAAATAATAATCTATTAATTAAATCAAATATCCAGTCAATGTTCAAATTTCTCTAAAACTTTTTCAGTTTGTTCAAATCAAGATCCAAGAAATGCCTCTACATTGCAATTTGTTGATATCTCTCTTAAGACTCTTTACTCTAGATTTTCCTTCCTCTCTCTGTTTTTTTTGCAGTGTATTTATTAAAGCAACCAGGTTCTTCATGCTGTAGAAACTCCCCACATTCTGAACTTTACTTATTGTTCCTCCATTTTGTTATTTAACACATTCCTCTTCCCCCTGTATTTCCTATAAACTGGTAGTTAGATGTAGACTTCATCAGATTCAGCCTCAACTTTTCAACAAAATTCTTCCTGGGTGCTATGATGGTTTTAGTACACAAATTCTTTGACACTCCTCCCACGAAAACGTGGAGAGGTGACGAACTCTCCTTCATTTGAATATGTGCTGGCCTCAGTGACTAGCTTTTCCCAAAGAGAATGTAGTATAAATGATGCTGTAACAGAGCTTTTGTCTGCCTCTCTGTCTGGACACCATCTAGGAACCCAGACGCCATGCTGCTAGAAAGTCACGCAGCTACACGGAAAGGCCATGTGGAGACGTTCTAGCCACAGCTCCAGAGAAGGTCTCTGCCGAGAGACCGCTTCAACAGCCAGACATGAGAGTGGACAAGCCTTCAGATCATTCCAGCGCCCAACTTTCAAGCTGGCCTGGCCAACACCACATGGAACCCAGCCCTGCTCAAGTTGTAGATTCATCAACAAAACAAATTCTGTGGTTGTTCTAAGCTTTGGGATGGTAGAAAACTGGAACAGTTGGTGCGCTGTACTTCCATCAGGAGGCACATATTGTTAGCTTCTCTCTCTTCTTGTGATGCTAGCAGCCATTGAGGATCGTTGCCTAGACCTATTAATTCATTGGAGATTTTAAAATGGCAAAACTATAATTCTATCATTTTTTTCTTCCTTTATTATCTAAAATACATATATAAATAAAAATTTCCCTTCATCAATTTTTAGTTATCCTGAAATACAGATCACGATAATTTTGAAAAATCTTGTTCACTTCCATTACATTTGATCATGCAAACTTGTTGTGGACATCTAAGATCTATGAACGATAGAATGGCCACTAATCCTGTCACAAAAGCAGTTAATGACAACCAGACAATTAATTCTATTTGCCTTCTGGATATCTTCTCATGTGTCTGTAGTGTATAGGAATCAATCAGGAAGTGAGGGATGGAGGACAACACCACCAGCTTTAAAGTCCCAATAACCAAGAACCCAGGTGGCTGATGGGAGTTAACTGGAAAGATATTCAATAGGGCAATAGTCTGTCATGGTACAGACACACAATAAAGGGAAGCCAGGCAAATACCTGGGCTGCCTATAACACAGAGTTCCTCAGACAACAAAGAGACAAAAAGAATATTTCCTAAGCAAGAAAAGGGTTAAGAAAAGAGTGAAATGATAAAGGGCTTTGTCACTGCATTATAGTACATAATTAGGTAATTAGAAGTATTAAAACAGACAATGCATTGGGCCCAGATGAATTAGTGAAGATGCAAGTATTCAATAAGATGCCCCAAGAGGAAAAATAAAGCCCTTGGTGAAGGTTTATAATCATGCAGTAGGACAGAGACGCACAGAAGGACTTGAAGGAACAATAACTGATGTTATGCCAATACTTCAAAAATATAATTTCAAAACAAGCATTCATCCTAAATTTAAAATGAGCTGATGAAAACTCCCTAGGATACTATTAAACACCAAAATTATATAATACCTTACTCTGGTCTACTGTTTTATTAAAGAAGAACTGAAAAATCAAACAAAAACCATAGAGAGGAACAATCTGATATAGAATGAAAGCAGACATACCAGATATGTTTTCTTCCTGTGCCTCCTATTTTGGTTGATGATTTCACTGTTCTCCCTATTCAACCAAATCTGCCTTCTCTTCTTTGCAGGCATACAGCTGGATTTAATATCTCAGCTTTGTCTGCAGTCACCTGTGGGCATGTGACTGAGTGCTAGCCAATGCATTGAGAGTGAAACTGATGTGTGACCACACAACCCCCCCCCACCCCCAAATCAGGCCCCACACACATTTCCCCTTCTAGCTGGATAGAATGGAAAAGGTCATCTGGAAGACTGGGGATGCCTCATGTGGGCTGTGGTGGTTTTAAAAATACACCTGCAAATTCTTTAACACCCCTCACCTTCCTTCTTGGATTGCCTGCTCTGGGGGAAGTATCCTCTGGAGAAGGACACCTAAGCAGTCTCATGGAGAGAACCACAGGGAGGGGAACCTATATCCACCCTCCAGCCCTAGTCAAGCCTGCAGATGACTGCAGCTCCGGCTGACACCTGACTGCAACCTCATGCACAGGAGACTCCTAAGTCAGAACCTTCTAGCTGAGCTGCTCCCAAATTCCTAATACACTGCAATTATGAAATAATAAATTATTATTTTTCCAAGTCATTAAGTTTTGGTTGATTTATTATGTAGCAACAGATAACAGTATAGGTTTTGATACCTTAAACTGGGGTGCTGTTAAAAAACCCATAAATATGTGGTAGAAGCGTCTAGGGTACTGGACAGAAGCCAGAAAGACCTTGCATAGAGCATCAGTGAAAGACTAACGGGTATGAAAGAGAGTGTTAGCAAAAGACAGACAGCCCATGAGGAGGCTGCCGGTGTGGGCTTAAATGAAAGGGAGGAAAATATCATAGGAAAAATGGAGAAAAAGGGTTCCTTATTACGTAGTGGCAACATGGCAGCCTCTAGTTATATGAAAAATAGAAAATGTAGCTAATAAACTGGGTGATCTACCTAAAGAGTATCCAACCAGAGTGCTGAAGGTGCTGCTGGGTTTATACCTGTTACTTCGAGCAGAATGGAAGAGGAGAAAAGCAAAAGGAAGAACTGCTAAACATAAAGGTGCTAGGACATGCTAGGTTTGAAAATAAAACTTTTTACCATTCTCAGGTTCTCTAGTCAGCAAATGATGCTAACATTAAGAGACTGCTCTGAGCAGAGACCAAATCTAGAACACGCTCAGAAAAACAAGGTTTAAAGATGAAACCAAGGGTGTGAAAGTAAAATCCATCGTTAAGATATCAGAAAGCTCTAAAGTGGTGCCTCAGAGAACCCTTCTGTCAAACAAGATGCCCTGTAAAGACTTAAAAAGCATGCCACACAGAGCCTTCAGCAGTTAGAGGTCAGGGATGCTGCTAAACATGCTACACTGCACATCATAGCCTCTCACAATAAAGAATTAATTGGTCCTGGGCCGGCCCCGTGGCTTGGCGGTTGGGTGCGCGTGCTCCGCTGCTGGCGGTCCGGGTTCGGATCCCGGGCGCACACAGACGCGCTGCTTCTCTGGCCGTGCTGAGGCTTCGTCCCACATACAGCAGCTAGGAGGACGTGCAGCTATGACATACAACTATCTACTGGGGCTTTGGGGGGAAAATAAATAAATAAATAAAATCTTTAAAAAAAAAAGAATTAATTGGTCCAAAATGTCAACACTCCCAAGGTTGAGAAACTCTGCATAGAGTATATGAACCCAGATGGCAGAAACAGTATCTACTTACTTAGTCTCCACCTCTTTCTAAATAAGATTTGAGATAACTGACTCATGTTTCCATCTTCTGTTTGCTTTACAGAGTGCCTTGCATACAGAAAGTACTCGATAAATGTTTCTTGAATTGAAAAAGTGTTAAATCTAGGCAAACAAGATTAACATAAAATATTATACAGTAGTAGAAAGTCCTAGAGTCCCACGTATTATTTCCATTTCCACATTAACAAGTTACATTTTCTTAAGTTATATTCTTTCTGAGCTTCAACTTGCCATGTTTGCAAAATAAAAGGATTTAATTAGATGACTACCAATGACACAAATGCCAATCACGGGTGCAAGTACTGAGGAATATGAAGATACAAAACATAAGAACTATGCACTGAAGAAAATCTAGGAGAGAAATCTAGACATTTTACAGACATTTTTAAAGGAAGATAATTACAACAAAATGTGCAAGACCTATAAAAGAACAGAAGAGGCACTATTTTCTTTACCAGGATCCTCAACTTCTAGAACAGGAGCTGGTATATAGTAATTTCTCAAGTAGTGTTTGTTTAATGAATAAACACATCTACAAACTATAAACAGAAAAACCAATGAAAAATGAAAATAAAACTATGGACTCAGGGCCTGGAGGTGGGAAGGTGAAGCATAAGCAAGGCCAGACCAGAGTTCTGCAGTCTTTAATTTGTTTTTGCAATTAATAAAGACAAGAGCAACATACAACTTTCATAGGCCATACAGTGGAGGTGAGCACTGACTTAAAAAAAGCAAAGAAAAGAAAGTATGAATCTGTTGTGATGACAAGAGGTAGGATGCAGCCTAAGAGACCAGCGGAAAAATCTCCAAGAGTCTAACATGGAAGGTGGGGGTTGGAAATCACCACACAGGTGAGAGGATTAAGCAGAGGGTTAGGATGACAGGAGATAACCAATGAATGCATAATGGGAAAGGGCAGGTGGGGCTGGAGTGTCAGGAGGTAGTATCTGTCACCATCTAAACAGAAGTTTCTATCAAAGGTTCTTTCTAGTTCTCCAATGCCCTGAGTTACATAGCAAGCCCTCTACCCCAATGCTTCCCCTCCTCAAAAAATAAATACACAAATAAAATAAAATCTTTCTACTTACACCATAAAGGTGAAAAAAATAGGGGAAAAAATATAGGTAGATAGATATATGCACTTTAAGAGTAAGACTTTGTCACAACCAGAAATACAGACTGTATTTTGCAGTTTTTCAACAATTAAGAAAAAATTCAAAGCATTTACCCTTGAAGTACCAAAGTACAGTAAAGCCTCGCTTAACGATGGGGACACATTTTGAGAAATGCATGGTTAGGCAATTTCATTGTTGTGCGAACTTCACAGAGTGTACTCACAAACCTCGATGGGATAGCCTACTACACACCTAGGCTACATGGTACTAATCTCGTGGGCCCACCGTCAACGTCTGAAATGTCGTTATGTGGTGCATGACTGTAGTGTCAATTCCATGTCTGCTTGAAAGTTCTGAAAAGATCGTGTTACACTACTGAACAAGCTATGCCTACTGGGAATATTTTAGGATGAGGTGTTACTTTATTACCCACTGGACTTTTAACCTTCTCATAATCAATATGTGAACCTACAACTAGAAACAGGGCTAAAAGATCTGGCTTAATTTAAAACAAAGAGGATCTCGAAAGCAAAAACTCTATTGGTCAGCAGCTCAGGGTGATATACCTGTGCTGCCACTCCGTACAGCACTGCTCCGAAATTCCAAAGATCAGGAGCAACAGGATGATAACTGAAGCACTACAACTGTCTGCTCTGCAGCAAATACACCTGTATTTCCACTCAAATAACAAAAAAAATTTTTAAGTTTAAAAATATCCCATAAATTGGAGTTAACGTGTGGTAAGAATTTGCATTCATAAATGGAACAGAAATGGGAAAAACACATGTTAAAAACGGGCACAGTACAGGAAAATACATATTTCTAAATATATATATGAAACCATAATAATCAAATATTTTGTTTTTACCCTAAATGTTGTCAAATGAGGAAGGACTACAGGCTATTTGATAGAAGAATTGTTTCTTGTATTCCTGAAAATCTGTTTTTCCCCCTTTTTAATATTTAAGAAACACACACACAGGTTGCCGACAACTCTCAGAGAGCGGCTTGTGTTGTAGTTTTCACTTTCTCGGCTGTGAACAAGTGCATATGTGAGGGCTGGTCGTGCATGCACAAGCATGTACTGTGCCTGCATTAAATAAAATCACAACACAACACCAAGTACATCCACTCACTCATGTGTGCCTGCAGTCCACCTCGAGGAGACTGAAAATATAAATACAAGCTGCTATTTTGGTGTGATCACACGAATATGGCAGCTTGTGTGGTTTTTTTTTCTCTTTAACATTTTAACACTGGGCAGATTGTCTGCATTAACACACACCAAAATCAATTCTGCTCTGAAATTGCTTGTAAAATCTTCCTTCCCTGAGGAATTTGTTTTTTATTTAAGTGAAAAATGGGTTTGGAGGAAACTGTGTAAAAGATGCCAACATTTAGGACATCTTAACTTTGTCAAGCGCGTCAATCCATGTTGAACGAGAGTGCTGGTGGTATTTCTCCCAAAATGGGAACTGTGGAGAAGACGGACTTTAAATAGGAAGAAAAAAAAATCAATAAGTTAACTTCGTAAAATCACTTTTGTGTATCATTAATATAGAAAAAAATTTTCAAAGTAGTAACATAATAACTAAATTAGACCAAAAACTCAGATAAGACGTCTATACTATAAAAATTCATGGAAGTTTCTTAAGGGCAGAGAATGGAAATAAAAAGTAAATACTTAGCACAGGCCATATCTAAAAGTTCACTTTGAATAAAAAATAAAATGCAGGGGCCAGCCCCATGGCTTAGCGGTTAAGTGCGTGTGCTCTGCTACTGGTGGCCCAGGTTTGGATCCCAGGCACGCACCAACGCACCGCTTGTCTGGCCATGCTGAGGTGGCGTCCCACATACAGCAACTAGAAAGATGTGCAACTATGACATACAACTATCTACTGGGGCTTTGGGGAAAAAAAGGAGGAGGATTGGCAATAGATGTTAGCTCAGGGCCAGTCTTCCTCAGCAAAAAGAAAAGTTGAGGACTGGCATGGATGTTAGCTCAGGGCTGATCTTCCTCACAGAAAAATAAATAAATAAATAAAATGCAGATATTATATCATATACAAAAACATAACAAATTAGCTATTCACAGTGCTGTCCAACAAAACTTTCTATAATGAGAGAAATGTTCTATATCTATGCTGTCCCATACAGTAACCATTAGCACTTGAAACGTGGCTATTGCGAATAAAGACTTAATTTTTAACTTTAATCTTAATTTAAATTTAAATAGTCACATGTGCCTGGTGACTACCAAACTGGACAGCCCACATCTATAGTTTTAAAAAGAGAATTTTAGCAATTATTAATGAATCTACAAAATGTCAAACAACAAGATAAAAAAATTGAGGAGACAAAGTTTGCTTAAATATATGTCTAAAGCTTGGCCCATATGTAAACTATAAACAAAAGGAAGCATTAAAATTAGAAAGTTAGATCTTTAAAGTTCTAACCATATCATGGAGATTCAAGTAGGAAAGAAAGTAATTATACCTGATGAATGAGCTGTCTGAAGTGCTAACTGCAATAACCCTAAAATAACCAGAAACATAAAAGACCAAAACCTGAAGATGACGACTAGCATACCCAATAGGCAATGAGATAAACTTTTAAATATAGTCAAAGTCTCAATGACAGAAGTAAGTCAAAGACTTTTAATCATTTAATTCAAGAGAGAGGGAGATCATATTTGAAGAAAAAAACGATACTATTTGGCAATAGCTTATAAATATGTTAATTTGCAAATGATGTTATAGACACTATAAATATACTTTTAGAAAAGACCTTGATAGACCAAATAACAGACTTCTTTGGCATTTCTAATACGGAGATGATATTTTATTCTGAACTCAATATTTCCCATCATTTAAAATAATACTGAATTTCATTTAATGTTACAGTCTTTGAAGCATGGCAAAATTGGTCGGAATGGACAAGATTTCAAGTTCTGAATTAGAAATGCTGTAAATTGGAAGCTCCTTGATTTACCTTTTGATTATCAATTTTTTCAGTAATAAAAATGAGAACAGTAACAACCTCATTAGGTTGACATAAGGAACAATTAATTGAAATGAATACAAAACCCTTTGAGGCAAAAAAGGGTTAGTAGAATAAAAGAATATTAAAATTAGTTGAAAGAAGAGATAATATTTAATACAGTGACATACTCAGATCAAATAAATTCAATAATGATGGCAACAACACAGCTTATGAGATGAAATTATCTTGTTTCAACTCAGACTAGAAGGCTGATAATAGTGGTTTTTTTTAAGTGTGCTTATGTCTCTGAAGACTGAAAATGTTCGAGAATGTTATTACTAAAATTGAACAACAGTGATCATCAGTGATAAGATTCACAATCAATGAGCATTTATTAAGCATCAGTTTGTGAGATAAAAACGAGATTAGGTCCATGCCCTCCAGGGGCTTACCACTAGGTTTGCAAGATGAGACCAGGCTAACACCAGAGCTCTTGAACATACTGTTTCTATTTTAGCACGAGTTATCTTGCATTGTAACTTTTTTTGTGTGGCTGCTTTCTCTATTAGACTTTGAGCTTCTTAAGGGTCCACGCCATATTTATCTTGGCATCTCCAGTGCCTAGCACCCTGAGGAGATTAATATAAATATATTGAATACACTGGCAGATTGAATACATTGGCAGGTCTAAATAAACATAAGACCAAACAAAATTAAGTAATATCATCATTCTATTAGAACAAAGAATAGGCACAAATATTTTTCCAATTGTAAAGACTGGAAAATGCTTCATGAACAGAGTGGTAATAAACTCAGGCCTTGAAGGATGAGTTGTCAGGAATCCAACAGGGAGCAGTGGGGGGAAGTAGCATTCCAGCAGAGGAGAGGCTGAGTAACGCAAAGCAGGGAAAATGGAAGTACAAAACCTGTTCAGGGAATAATGCCAGAGCGCTGGTCTACAAGGGAACTGTGGAGGGACTTCAGGGTTCTGGTTCTGCACAAGGAGCTTGGACGTCGCTACTCCAACCAGATAACAAGTAAAAAGCTAAGTGGACGAAAAAATCAACAACTCTTCTTGGATCCATAACAGAGGAGAGGGCAAAGGCCAATCTGCTGCCCCCAAGATTGGAGAGACAGACAGGCGAATACTGGAAGTCGTAACTTACAAGAAAAGAGAATCACAAGCAAAACCACCAGCAGGAACCAGTGCCAGGGTAGGCCAACCTGAACTGTAATTGCTGGAAGCTCAGTGTGGACAACTATGAGCGAAAAACTCCAGGGGACCCAATCATAGCGAGGCCTACACAGTATTGTGAGGTTTCCTCCCAGAGCTCGGCCAGGTTTCCACAGTAAATAACAGACAAAAATTCTCTCAGCTTCCAGGAGGCGGAGAGGAAAAGGAGTCATTTTGAACAGAGCACTCTGTTCTTTTTAACAAGGCCTGCCCTCAGGGAAAACCAGTTAACCCTAGACTAACCTGCTGGGGTATTAATAGACCCTAATTGACTAGGGGGAAGGGAAATACCCAACTTCAGCCCACTCTAGCCATCTTGTCCCATCTAAGGGGAAATGGGTGGGGGCACCTGAGAAATATCAAATTCACAGTCCAGAGGCACAGGCTCACTAAAATACTGAGACCTAACCATAGGACTAAAGAATACTTCCCCTCTGCCCTCACCTTATCACCACATTACTCAAGGCCCAGTTACAGCAGATACATCACTTTTAGCCAGTACATCATGTCTGGCTATCAAGAAAAAATTACAAGGCGTACCAAAAACCAAAAAGCACAATTTGAAGAGATGGAGCAAGCATTAGAACCAGACACGGCAGGAATGTTCAAATGATGAGGTCAGGAATTTACAACATCTATGATTAATATGTTAAAGGCTCTAATGGGTAAAGTAGACAGCACCCAAGAACAGATGGGCAATGTAAGCAGAGAGATGAAAATCCTAAGAGAAAAATAAAAAATAAATGCTAGAGAGAAAAAACACTATAACAGAAATGAAGAATGCCTTTGATGGGCTTATTAGTAGACTGGACATGGCTGAGGAAAGAATCTCTGAGCTAGAGGACATATTACAGAATCTTTGAAAACTGAAAAGCAAAGAGAACAAAGACTGCAAGAAAACAGAACAGAAAATCTAAGGACTGTGAGACAACTACTAAAGGAATAACATACATATAATGGGAATATCACAAGGAGAAGAAAGAGAGAAACAGAAGAAATATTTGAAAAATTAATGATTGAGAAATTCCCCAAATTAATGCCCGACACCAAACCACAGACCCAGGAAGCTCAGAGAACACCATGCAGGATAAATGCCAAAAGAACTACACATAGACATATCATTTTCAAACTACAGAAAATCAAAGATAAAGAAAAAATCCTTGAAGAGAAAAAAAAACACCTTACCTATAGAGCAACAAAGATAAGAATTACATCCAAGTTCTTCTCAGAAACCATGCAAGCAAGAAGAGAGTGGAGTGAAATATTTAAAGTGTTGAGAGAAAAAAACGCCAACTTGGAATTCTGTATCCTGGGAAATTATCCTTCAAAAGTGAAGGAGAAATAAAGACTTTCTCGACAAACAAAAATTGAGGGAATTTGTTGCCAGTAGACTGCCTCACAAGAAATTATTTTAAAAGTTGTTTAGAGGAAAGGAAAATAATGTAGGTCAGAAACTCAGATCTACATAAAGGAAGAGCATAAGAAGGAATAAGTGAAAGTAAAATAAAAACTTTTATTTCTCTTATACTTAATGGCTATAACAGTTTGTTCAAAATAATAATACCAGGGCCGGCCCCGTGGCTTAGCAGTTAAGTGCGCGCGCTCCGCTACTGGCGGCCCGGGTTCGGATCCCGGGCGCACACCAACTCACCGCTTCTCCGACCACGCTGAGGCCGCGTCCCACATACAGCAACTAGAAGGATGTGCAACTATGACATACAACTATCTACTGGGGCTTCGAGGGAAAAAAAAGGAGGAAGATTAGCAATAGATGTTAGCTCAGAGCCGGTCTTCCTCAGCAAAAAGAGGAGGATTAGCATGGATGTTAGCTCAGGGCTGATCTTCCTCACAAAAAAAAAATAATAATAATAATACCAACAGTGTATTCAACTATGTATGCTTATGTGTGTGTATATATACTTACATACATAAATATATATATGCTTATGTACACTTGTATATAAGTGAAATGAATGACAGAAATGATACAAGAGACAGAGCAAAGAATTAGGATTACTTTGTTATTATAAGGTACTCACACTATCTGTGAAGTGGTATAGTGCTATTTGAAAGTGGATCTCAATTAGCTTAAATATATATTGCAAATTCTAGGGAAACCACTAAAAAAAGTAAAAATAGAAGTATAATTAATGTGCTAAGAGAGAAAATGAAATAATATAAAATGCTGAATTAAAACTATGAGAGGCAGAAAGGGTGAAAGACAGAAGTAGGAACAAAGAACAAGAGTAACAAATAGAAAACAGTAACAAATATGATAGATATTAATCCAACTATATCAATAATCACTTTGAATGTCAATGGTCAAAATGCACCAACTGAAAGAGGTTGTCAGAGTGGATCAAAAAACAAGGCCCAACTATATGTTGCTTACAAGAAAACTCACTTTAAATGTAAAGATGGAGAAAAATATACCATGCTGACACTAATTAAAAGATTTAAAAAGGCATTACATAATGATAAAGGAGGCAATTCTTCAAGAAGACATAACAATCTTTAACATGTATGTGCCTAACAACAGAGTGTCAAACTATGTGAGGTAAAAACTAACAAAACTGCAAAGAGAAATAAATGAATCCACTATCACGGTTGGTAACTTCAACACCCCTCTATCAGAAATGGACAGATCTGGCAAGCAGAAAATCAGTAAGGACATAGTTGAATTCATCATCATCATCAATCAACGGGATATAATGGACATCTATAGACTACTTCATCCAACAACAGCAGAATACACATTCTTCTCAAGCTCACATAGAACATTCACCAAGCCAGGCCACATTCTGGACCATAAAACACACCTTAACAAATTTAACAGAATAGAAAGCATGCAATGTCTGCTCTCAGACCACAGTGGAATTAAACTAGAAATCAATAACAGAAAGATAACTGGAAAACCCTAACAGGGAACTGTGTGTGTTAGGGCGGCTGGGTAAGTCCATTCTTCTGCAGACCACAGAGAGACATAGAAAGTTTTAGATGAGGCAAGTAGCATGACTAGAAATGTGATTTGAGAAAAATGGGCTGCAGCACATGGAATGGACTGAAAGAGAAAGGTAACAGATTCAAAGAGAACAATTAAACAAGAGACTCTAGGTAGGAGGTAGAAAGGGCCTGACATAGAGCAGTACAAATGGAACTGAACTGATTAACGTGAGAACACTACATGTAATGACCCGCTAACGGTATTTTAAAATATAAAATGTGTATCTTCAACCTACCTACTCCTAACAAATTCATTACTATAGCTTTATTCTAAGTCACTAACATAACTTAGAAAACTGCAATAGACTCCTAGCTGCTTTTCCAGCTTCTATTCTTGCCTCAACCTTTACCCCACAGCACAGCAGCCAGAATTATCTTTTTATGTATCACACCTCTGGTCAATATCCTCCAATGGCTTCCCATTGAAATTGGAATAAAACCCAAAGTCCTTACTATGATCTAATGCCTGCCTGTCTGGCATCTGATTTCCCTACTTAAATCACTTGCCTCCTGCCATAGCTACCTTCCTTTTGTTCCTCTAAACACTGAGCTCATTTTCACTGAGGGGCTTTGCACCAGCTGTTCCCTCTGCTTGGAACGTTCTTCCCCTAGATCTTTACATGGCTGGCTTTAAAAAATTTTTCATATCTCAGCTCAAATGCCAACTTCTCAGAGCTGCATTTTCGGATCACTGTTCCTCAAGTAGCCATCCCTCAAGCCATCCTATTACCCTGCTTTACTTCTTCACAGCAATTACCACCCTCTACAATGATCCTCTTTAGTTATCCATGCTTATTGTTCCCCTCTACCTGCCACCTCCACTGCTAAAATGTACACTCTGTGAGAGCAGGACCTTCTCTGCCTTATTCACCACTCTGTCCCCCCAATGCAAAGGATAAACCTGAAACATAGTAGACATTCACTAAATATACATTTAAAAAAACAAAATTCTTATCACAGATGCTAGTGAACAAGGAACATTGTGTAACATTCACTGAGCTGTACTTCTCCCTTTCTTCTATTGTAATATGAGCTGCTTTACAGACTGGATTGAAAACCATGGATTTTAGATCCTGTAGTGCCTTATAAAGAGAATGTATTACCCAAAGTAGTAAAATTATTCAAACTATTCAGCTTTTATGATTAGGCAATTTGGTAGCTTTAAAATAAGACTGACAGTCTTACCTTATAAGCTAAGTTTCTTGCGACAAAAGTATAGAGATGGCAAGGAGACTTACTCTAAATGTGGGGAGAGCCTTCTAGGGAGGAAGATCTGTAGCCTCCCCCAACTAGGCTATGAACTAGAAAGCCTCCTAGACGCCTTCCCTGAATCCCAAGTTTGCCAATTTAATTAAAATGTACTAGTGGAGACAAATTATAAGGGAAAAAAATTAGCCATATATGTGTGTTATACATACACATAGACATTTTTATAAGAAAAATACATTAAAAATATAAAACCAAATAGTTAAAAGAACACAGCTTTCAAGAAATAACACTTTCTCAAACAGCAAAGCAAAAATGTTTGAGCTAAGTAACCAAAATGATGAACAGGCTCCCAAAGCCACTCCCGAGTTGGTCTGGCTATCCAAGTGTTATTTTCCCCTTCCCTGTTTGCTATTTCTGTTAACCCATCTGGCCCAGATGGCCTCTGAGTGCGTGACTCTGCCCAGTGCCATGGGGCCTCTATTTCCATTTGATAACAGTAGAGAGATTGAGTACCATCCTTCTTATTAGCCACTTCAAGCTGAAGCTGCCAAGTTTTCTAAGATAACTTCCTAGCATTTCTTAGAAAGAGATAACTTTACCGCTTGGTTAGCAATATCTACTGTGCATTTTGTTTTTATGAGGGCTGTTTTACTGCCACTGATTACCTACTTACTTACATGATTGACAAGGAAATTCATTCTTTTGTTTTATTCAACAGTTATTTATTGAGTGCCTCCTGTGCACCAACACAACGGCATTCTACTTTCTGAAACCATATTCTAGAGAGATCAAGCACTACTACCCAACACCTCTGAGAGTAGCTTTCCTATAATTCATTACTCCTGGCTTAACTGGCTAACTTAAGCTCATCAAAATGATCCCATACCTCCCACGCCCCCAACCTGCTACCATTTCCAGGTATCTACAGTTTTGTTGTACTCTGAACCCATGATTCCTCTGAATTATTTTCACTTTAAAAGAGAAAATTTCATTTGTTAAATGTGTAGTATAACCATAACAGCGGTCCACATCAGCTGATTATTCTGTTTTTGGGACCCAGAAAGAGATGAATGTCAGAGAGCCAGGGGCTTTGACACTGTAATAGATCTAGGAGGAGCTGAACCAGGAGTGGAGCACAGGGACTCGGCAGAAGGCACTAGCGATACCCAGGACTCCACATATACCTGGCTCATCCTAGATCCTAACGATTAAATTAACTTTACTTATATTTATGTAATGGTTTATAATCTAAAGTGTAGACGTATCTAATTTATAATCTACAACAACTCTGTAAGGTGGTTACTATTATCCTCATTTTACAGAAAAGGACTGAGGGGGAAAGGATGTGCATTGAAAGGAATTTGCCCAAGATTGTAACATATGTTGCTAGAACTTACCCTAAAATCTTCCTACACAAATTCCATATACTTCTCGCTACAGGACCCAGAAAGATGAGGTCCAATATATAAAAGCTATGGATATTAACTATGTGTTAAATAAGAAACTACTCTTGCGCATGGTAAATACTGAGTAGGTTGAGAGAAGAGGTGTTTGCAAACCTGAATGGCTTCAAGCGGAAAAGAAATAAGGAAGATAAAAATAATAGTTATCATTTAAAAAGTAATTTGGTTAGAAAGGGATTCAAAGGTACAAAGCAAAAGATAAATTTTTCTCCAATATTATGACTACATAATATAACCTTAATCAGAAGCACATGACTTCAAATAATTGTTGGCAATTGAAAAACTGATTAAATATTATTTTAAGATTATCAATATTATAAATATAACAATTTATTTTGAAAAAGGGAATACAGAAATCTATAGTTTAAGAATAGAAATCATCGTTATTATCAAAATCTGGCCAAAATAACTTTCTTATTAATACAAGTAGAATACTGCATTCAATCAAGGCTCCTCTATGGATTTTGTATTTTGCTAAAATTACGAAGAGGTAACACCAATATGAATTATTGAAAGTAACTTGTAAATAGTTGTACATACGTTCTTTTGACATCTTGTTCAATCATTGATCGAAGTTCTTTATCTTGGAAGAATTTGTTCCAAAGACTCTGAAATAAGGAGAACAATCTATTTAAAATAATCTCACACCTTTGCTTGACTTTTATGATCTATATTTAATGATTTAAATCATTAAATTTATCCTTCTCTGAGTTACCATTTCACATGGCAGATAGGAAACCTGAGATTGGAATAATTTTTATTAAAATTTAGTTTAATCTCGGAAACACATCCTCATTCTAACAACAACTTTTCCAGTGATATTATTGTATATATTCTAAATTTTTCTATTATCTATATAAAGTGAATGATACTTTTACTGCTATACACCCACTACTACCCATACCACAACAAAAAGGTGTGCTTGGATTACAGCAGGGCCATAAGCCAACTGGTCTCAACTTGAACTTGACCTGAATTCCCAACGCACTAAGATATGCAATGTTTTCTACAAAGATTGGTTTTTTAATCAAATAGATTTTTATGTAGTTTTTAAAATGTAAATTTTGTAAAGTTTTGAAAATTTCTTAACATTTTATGCTGTTATACCATAAGACTATATTATAATAACTATAGGTATCAGGAAAAGAAATGCTAGTATTATATAGTAACTGGAAAAAAATTTATGTTAGGAGGGAAACAGAAATTAGAGCAGCAATTGAAGAAGTTATACAATACCTCTAAAGCAGTAATTATTCCTAGTCTTTTCTGGAATAGGAGTGGAAATACGCCTGATCTTCCTGATTTTTGAAAACTTCTTCATAGACTTACTAGTTACTTTTCTTCTAGGAGTGAGTCCAACCAAGTGAACCCTTCTCTATTTTTATCATCAAGGAGGCTTTCCTTAGCCTCCCCACTCCCACTGTAACCTTGATAAAACAGTTCTACCCTCATCTTTATGCTCTATTTTACCCTTAGTTCTTATAGACCCTGGGACGACTCCTCTGTAAAGCCATTCCACAGAAACAGATCATAAACCTCCTATAACACAGTATGTGCACAGCATGGAATAATTCCCGTCAGGTTTTAGGTGGTATAGCATGTGGGGTAAAAAAAAATAGTTGGTATAAAATAACATTACTTTCACGGTGATTGATAACCAGTCTCAAAAGTATATTCTTATGGGCAAAAGAGGCTGAGATATAAATAAAGAGGAACTTTACCCCTTCATCCTGTGAAAGGGGATTATTGATCATCAAGTCCTGCTGCCCAACAACCTTCCTCGGGTTTGTGATGTGCTGGTAGAGACAGAAAGAAAATACATACACAGGCATCAGAGGCTACTGGACTGTAAAGCACACGTAAGAAAACAGGAATTAAAGTACAACTTACTATCTCTTTAACGTTGCTATACCATGCTCTTAATTCTTTACTTCTACTTATCCACTGGCTTTTATCTTGAGGAAGAACACAAAGAAAAAGCTGTTAAGAAAAAAAATGGAAACTTTTGTAAAAATCATAAGAAGTAAAATGTGAAACTATGCCAAATAGAATCACTTGAAAATTGAAAGAGATATTCATATTCATAATTCTCAATAAATTATATATTTGGGGATATTTAAGAAATATATATTTGGACAATTCAAAAAGTACACAAAGGCCAAAAAACAAGATCCCAAAAGCCACCCACAAAATGGAATCAACCTCCCCTCTAGATCTATATTAAAATTAACAATAAAAATTCATTGAGGTTCAAGTATAATTGCCATTTTACAGTCTTATATTAATGGGGGTGTTGGAGGTATTAACAGGCACAGGTTTTATCAGTAATGTCAAGTTTAAGATTTGTCCTAAAACAAGCAGATAAAGGACAGACAAGAACCTGAGGACACAGCCTAAGAAGTTACAGCAGAAAATGTAATTTACAACTGGCAATCCGCTTATGAAAATAACAAGCATTCTTAAAAAGACAAATTTGATTTAATTTAGTTTAATACAGCATTAAAATAAATCTGGATTTGAGATTATTTTTAGCAAACGAAGGATACTAAAAGTTAAACAACAAGGAATGGGGGGCGCAGCACAAACATTTGTAAACGAATATTCTACCAGCGGGTCTCCTGCCTTTACCGCCTGCATCTAACAGAAGAAAAATGTATTTTAATTATTAAATCTAAATTATTAAATCTAACACTGTCTAATACATCATGTGTTCCTTACTGTCTTTACTTGCACACACCCTGTACGCTCAATTTATGCAGATAAACCCTAAAAAACTTTCAATAGAAGTCATTTTAGAAATGAGTCTAAACCTAAATTAATTCATTTTGAAAGAACAAAAAGGGACAATATTTCCAAGCAATTAAAAAGATAACTGTAGATTATTATTACTAGTTTTGGTAACCAATGGCATCTCTTTTGGAAGGAGACTGACCCAATTTCCTTCACTTCTCCTTCTTGCTGCTTTTCGATTTGTGTTTCTAGTAAAAGAAACATGAAAAATCTTGCCCATCTGCTATTTATGAAGAAGAAAAAAGGGAGGATGGCTAAATGACGGCACTTGATATAATAGGAACCTGAAAGTTAACCCCCCTCCACTCCTGCCCAGCCTCAAGGATTTCTGCAAAAGCCTCTGGGGAACGTAAAGGTGTTGCTTTGAATTCCGCACCATCAAATGAGATGAAAAGAGTTATTTCAAATGCCTCCTTTACCATCACCAGTTATTCAGGACTAAGGTGGTTCAACCTTATCAGTAAATGTCCTATGAAAGATAAACACGACGGCCAAAAAACCGAGAGTGAAGTCGCTTGGAAAATTCAGTGATCCCCAGCACGGGTAATCTTCCAGGGCATCAGGTAATGTGTTGAAATACTGCAACCACAAACTGTAAATAAATATTTTCTTCTTACCTTCCAGCAAATGCTGCGGAACCTGCTGCTTCTCAGCTGCCCATTAATCCCCTTCTGCCTTATTGTTGCCAAGTAATTGTTGTTTACAAATAGTTCTTCCCATTCTTTCCTATATGCAAGAAACCAAAGCATGGGGATCCTTTTGTTAAAATTCTTCTGCTTGGAGAGGAGTGCTACAGGAAACTAATTTTAAATAAGTCTAAGAAATGCAACTTTTAAAACGTATATATTTAGTTGTGTACTGTTTCTGAACGCATGGCTGTCTTTTTGGACAGAGTTCTTCTGTAGATTTAATGAATATGTAGATCGCTATAATTATGCCAGCTACTGAAATTCATAATGTCTATGGAGGCTATTCCATTTCCTCTAAAATGCTGGTAGTGCAGTTCAGTAAATAAACAAGAAAAAAAAACAATATTAATGTAAGTATATGACTGCTTTAGCCATTGACAAAGATATTCTTGCTCCAAAAATACACAACAAAAAAGTATATTGTAGATTATATTGGCTTCTCACGTGAAATATCTGTTTAAATGAACCCATTTCTCTTTTATGTCAGGCTGGGTAGTTAAATATAATAGAAGACTACTTTCTTTAACTTTTAGTGCTATTTACTATTGAAATCTCTGCAACTTCTTTCTACATGATCAGTTTTAAAATTTTAACAGGTGCAGGCAAATTCGAAAAAAACATCAAAAAATTAAAAAGCCTCACTGTAAAAACTGTTAAAGGCAAGCTTGAGTACCTTGCAGTACCTATGGCTGAGTAGATAAACAACTGAAATATGCCTCCCAGGCACGCAGACACCAGGGGCCTAACACCTGTGCCTCATTAATATACAAGTAAATCTGCTCTACTGGGAAACAATTGGAAATTAATTGTCCCAAACCATTTACTGAGTTTGAATAAAGGAAGTAGACCTATATTCCCTGCATCTTGCAGCAAACTAAACATCAAGAATCATTTGTCAACAGTTGAGGCTACTGAGCACAGCTTTATGAAATTTCTCTCCAATTTCATAATGCCACAATAAACTTATAATTTAAAATTTATTATCAAAGTTGAAACCCTGGCGATCTCTTCAGAGAGCCTTCTTCAAAAGAAAGACTCTAGACCCCTCAGTCCTCCTGGGATATATACATGCAGTTGTCACTGGCCAGAGGCGACTCATTTTGAGAAAGGACAGCCTTGTGCACTATGCTGTCTTAGAGCCAGTAACGGAACCAACTGCACACGCGAAGTTTAAACACCCGACTGTGGAGCAAGCCGCATCCTCTCCACGGGGTTTTCCAGAAGAGTGGTCAAGGTAATGGTACCTTCCCTACTGCCACGAGCAGGAGAACTTCCAGTCTCAGCTCTGTAGCAGTGACCCCCGACCGCGCCAAGCCTTCTGCCAGTAGGGGCTTGTGGCTAAGTATGCCGAATGGGACACACACTCCAAGCCCATACTGGAAGAAATACATTCCTAACACCACTCCATGAAAATTTCTTACTCTCATCACTCTGTTCATAAGAGAAAATGATATTTAATTTTTATTTTAATTTGTATTTGTATCATTAGTGAAACTGAAAATTTTTCATGCTTTTAGGTCATTTTATTTCTTCTTTTTTAAAACTTCCTTTCTTGTCCTTTGCCTATTGTAAGCAGTATAGGATAGTGCTTAACAGAATGGACGTCAGAACCACACTCCTGGGATCAAAAAGGCAGCTATGCATTCAGAAACAGTACACAATTTACTAGTTACTTACTAGCTGTGAAAGCATGGGCAACTTAGTTAACCTCCCTGTGCCTCTGTTTCCTCATCTATAACACGGAATAATAACAGCATCTACCTCCAAGAATTATTATGAGGATTAAAACACATGACAAGCCCTCAGAAGGGTGCCCAGCATATCATAACATTTAAAAAATTAATATGATTGTCAATAATTATAATACTGCTTTTATTTTAGGGTGCCTTATTATTGGTCCAAGAGAGGAAGTTTTCATACATTAAAGACATCACACTTTTGTCTGCCATATATATGTAATTTTATCTCAATTATCTTAATTTTCAACACACTGAAACTTTTTGTGTATAATTTAAACCTAACATTATTTTCTCTTGATTTGTTTCCATTGTTTTCAAGCTTAAGTAATTCTTGGCCACTCCAAGTTCAAAGAATTGATCACTGAAATCCTGGGGCTTTTTAAAACCACTTTAGTCCATTTGTATTATCTATAATATTTTAAATACATTATCCATTTTCTAACAATTTCACATATATTATCCACATCTCATATTGTTCAAGTTTTGTTGTTATCCAGTTTTTAATAATAGTCAAAGACGAGATCAGCAATGAGTACATAAGAACATTACAGGAGTACATCTCAGAAAATTAAAGTATGTTCAAATAGCTTGTGGTCTGTGAACAGAAAGCACCGATTTCAAATGTATTCTGAACCCAAAAGGAATCAAAATTTGTGAGAGACCATGCAGTCCCATGGCCTGAAAACACTACTACGTTGCAGATAAGAGAGGGGGTGGGAGGCAACAACTCCCCCAGCCTCTTCCCAAATCAGCTCTCTTCACAGGTACCAAGACGTCGTGAGAGTAGACACAGCTGGTGGCTAGATTTATTGCTATCTTGTCAAGTTAAGCAGCCTTCTAAGGTCAAGTTACATGCTACTTATGTAATGAAGGATAATTATTTGTTAGCTTAAATAAAACCCTGTGCCTTGATTACAGTGTTGGTAAAGAGAAAAGGAGACTGAGACATGTGAAATGGAAACATTCTCTCTAAACTCACAATCATTTAAATTTATTCATGGGTACTTATAGTTCCAATTAAGACATAACATCTCAAACTGATGAAGAGCTCCCACAACAGAAGAACATAAAAGCCACAAGATAACCTATTAATTGTCTTTCTTTTCTATGGAATAGTGTTTCAATAATAAACTGTGATACAGAGAAAACATAATAAACATTTATTTAGTGCCTACTATGTGCTTAGCACTCTGAGATATTTAAAAAAAGGCATTAAGTTAAGGGAGTAGACAGACGGATGTGTAAACCAATAATAATATGATTAAGGCAAAGCATTCCTACAGCACAGAGGAGGGAAAAATAGTTTTATACGGAAAAATGAAAACTCAGTGTAGAAAATAATAAATAGTGGCACCACAGACACTGAAACGCTGCCCCAAGAACTGAGCTGTCAGAGATTCATCAGTCCACAGAGAACAAAATGCTGACAACTTTAGCTCTTTGAGGGGAGCTAGACCAAAATAAAAGATTTTACAATCACAAATACGAATGGTGGACTACTGAACTCAGGCAAACATGAGAAAAGAATAGTAAGTATTGAGGAGTCAGTAGTGGAATTTTTAGGTTTAATTAACACAAATAAAGAAAACGTAGTTGCTTAACTTGGTCTTACATAAAAAAATATATAGTGTGTCTATAATAAAAAAAATCTGGCAATGATGCTATTAAAATGCTAAAAAAATCCATTTATGTTATAAAATATAATATTTTAGGTAAATAATTTTTAACTTCTACAACAACCCTCCTAGAGTGTATATTTTAAACTCTCTTTATGGACGAGGAAACTAAGGCTCAGAAAAATAAGTTGTCAAGAGACAAAAGGAATGAAATGAGGAAAAGCATCTTCTGGAACAACATGGAAGACAATACTAAAGGGAAACATGATACTTCAGACATCAAAAGACAAAAATGGCCTCTGGCAACAAGGAAGATAGAAAGTGACCTTATATTTTCTTCCTTACATTTTTAGTTTTTGAACATCAAGTCCAAGGGTATAGAGATAAGTTTTCACCAGCTGGACTGAGAAGGTAAGTCAACAGCTGCTGGGAGTGGTTAAGAATCACCAGGCACATTCAGATGTGTAAACACCTAAAATGGAACAGACTAGAGACCTGGGCCTTAAGAACTCTCTTGACAAAGCACTAGTGCCATCTGGTGACAACTACTCTGCCTTGCAGGCACTGGGTCCCTGAAATCATAACCAGCATCTAAGCAGGGAGAGGCAGGGAGGGGCTGGGAGGGGTCAGTTTCATTTCTCAAGCCCATGTTAATAGATTAGTAGTGGCTGTCTTGGAAGCACTGTGTTGAGAAGGATTCTGAGCCTACCTCTGTGCTCCTCAGAAAAGAAAACTGAGTGATGAAAAATGTCGGCCATGAGCGTCGCAATCATTTCTAAGTAAATGAAATCAACTTTTGCAGCAGCAACTGATGCCTTCTCTCTAAGAAGACCTATTTAGATAGTTAAGCCTCCTGCAATGGCTTTTATTTTTTTTTTGATATGGAAATCAACTAGAATATGCAGTGAATAAATATAGCTGATGATCATAGGGAGATATCTATTTCTAATTACATATTTTAATGTATTTCCCCAAGATATGCAAATAAAATTAGTATGAAACTAGTTAGTACCTTCTAAATTTAATTGTTTAAATACTTTTGTAACCTAAATAATGCATAGATGACTTAATTATGTGGCAGTTCTGGACTAGACAATTTCTGAATCATTGTTCCAAATGATGATACACTAAGAGAAAACATTAATTTATATTGTATATTTTGTATAACAGTTTCTACTCCATTTTCAGGCATTATTTGGACAGTGAACAACGTCTCTATGGGGCTAACTAGAGAAACCCAAACAACTACAATAACTGAAAAGAGTTCAAAGACTACATACAGTTTAGCACTGAGGATCTCCAAAACTAGGATAAGAGGAGCTACTTTGGTTTTTACTGATAATGAAACTGCTGAGTGGAGCAGAGAAAGGATTTTCACCCTGGGGAAGTTCAACAAGTCACAGAATGAGGGAGGTGACAGGGAGGAGACACGTTTCTGGCTGTCAGGGAGGTGTGGTAAGGGGGTGTATGGTAAAGGAGCTCTCAGAGATGACCCTGCAGTTCACAGGTCAGCCAGTTAACCATGATCATCTCGTTTTTGAGATTTCACTAGTGTAACAGTAGAACTAAAGGCCAGGGCAAGATGACGGTGATCTTCAAGCAGGATAAGATCAGAATTAGACGGGAAGAATATTTGAAGGTGAGGAAGCACAAGAAAACTGAACCTGATGCAAAACGGTTTATACAATTTTATAATCTTAAAGGGCACACCAGTATTCAAAAAAATTGCCATATTAACTGTGATCATATTTGTTTTATCAAATGCAAAGGGAAAAGGACACAAATTTTTAAATCTGTATAAAAACATATTAGTGAAAGATTTCTATCAATGAAAGGACTGTACCATAATTCCAATATTCCACGTAGAAGAGTATGTACCTTTATACTACTTTAAAGGTATGATTTTAAAAATACTATTCATATAGAATAAGGAACATCCAACTTAAAAATCAATGGAAATATGAGAAGCGTAAATTAGGTGTGTCAGCACCAGACTGTAACGTGTGGCACCAGATACGGTAAGCTACAACATTAGGACTGCAGGTGCCAAGATCAACCAGATAAATACTGATGTTATCTATAATTACCTCATTTTTAGCTTAAATCACAGGTAATGAGGGAACTCAGAGACTCTAAAAGGCAATTAGAAACTGTACTGGCTTTTCTGCTTCGTGTATCAGGAATTTTTAAAAACTTACTTTTATTTAAAGCTTTTTTTTCCATAATGAAACATCAGGGCATATCACTTATACATATATAAATAAATATAAAAACAGAATGCACAATTACTTACAAGCTTAAAATGCATTTCTTCCTATGTCTAGGTGAACTATGTTCTCATATGATGAGGATCCATTGAAACAAAGGCAACAAATAGTTTACTGTGCGGAGCTTTGTTAAAATTAATTCACGCTGATGTTTTGATTCGGGTTTGGACTTAATTTTGAATTGAGAAATCTCGAGCCTCCACCTCAGTATCCACAAGGACACAAAGAACTGAGTGACCAACAGTTTTGGACTGTCAGATATACTAATATTTTTTTAATGTATTATTTTCTTCAAAATATAGTGTTTAAAAGCTTCCAAATTCAGGGTCATATTAAAGTAGATAACCCCAATAAATACACTTTTAGACAAGGAATCAATAAAAGATGCATCCCAAGGTTAGAAAAAATTAAGCACATAATAAAAGGCCATTATATCACTAATCAAAGAATCAGCATTTAGAAATGAGATGAGAAAAGGATCCTGTACTAGACAATCTCTACGAAGGTTGTCTGAAATGAATATATTTTATGTTCCATAGTTTACTGACGTTTCTTACATAATGAGTAAGGAAAAATCCCCTTCTTGAGACACCTCCCTGCAGACCTTCTTTGTATCTCCACCCCACCTCACTTAATTTGATATTTATGATAACTAGCATGGATTTGATATCTAACTTTCTATATGATCAAGAATTTGCCACACAGTCTATAATGTAAACAGTACTGTAAGGGAAATACTTATAAAATTGAGAACGAATTATTTTTCAGTAATTTAGAAACAGGCATTTATTTAGCAAAATCTTATGTCCTAACTGAAAGTCAGTCCTATCTCTTACATCATGTTTTCCATGACTGGGCTAACTTACAGGGTATTACACATATAGAAATACATGTACACTTGAAATAAGTACTTTCTCTCAAAAAGATTTAAATGGATTATATTTTCACTGAACCATCCGTCATTGACAACCTCTAGATCAGCACTATCCAACAGAACTTTCTGAGATGACAGAAATGCTCTATACCTGACCGTCCAATGTGGTAATCACTAAACACATGTGGCTATTAAGCAGTTGAAATATGGCTTGTGCAACTAAAGACCTACATATTTTATTTTATTTTAATTAATTTAAACCTAAATTTACATAGCTTCATGTCGCTAGTGGTTCCTATATTGGACAGCGAAACTTAAAAGAGTGTTTTAAGGATGAAAAACCATTCATATATACATTTCAATTTTTAAAGTAACAACTATAATGGTTCAAGGGATATAAAAATAAATATACACATGATATATACTTACATAGTATTATTGGGGAAAGAAGACAGATATTTGTTAAAAGTTAAACAATACAAGTGGTTAAAAAATCAAGGTAATTCCATAAGATGGAACACAGTATATAACAAATTCTAAATGAATGATGCTACTACTAAGACCAGTTATAGACGTAATGGGTTTTGTTTTCTTTTTTGTCTCTATCTTATTGCGTCTCCCTGTCTGTGTTTGTCTCTAACACCAGGCATCTGTCCCCAGCTTCCTTCACCTCCCTCTTCTCATGTACACACATGTAAAAGGAAAGTACATCTTTAGTGACAACAGTGATACATCTGTAAGTTACCAAAAATAATCAATGCTGGAAAGAACTAGATCCAATATGTGGATCATGAGCCTAATATAACCACGCTTAGCAATAGACTGGCTCAAAGATCCAGGAAATGGTAATTTAAGATTAAGATAAATGAGCCATGTGATAAAATAAACATTAGTTTAAGGTCAGTATGTACTTTATAATTGGTTTGGATTAACGTACCTGGAAAAAACTCTTAAATGGGCCTCTGAAAAGGTAAGGAAACATCCCTCACCCAAGGGTTACTAGAAAATTTCATTGTTTTATAATTAAAAAGTTCACTAATTTTTAAAAATCCCATGCTTGAATACCTCATTTACCCAGCATGATGAAAAGCCAATGTATGTCACATAAGTGATTCTTTTTTCTCAACACAAAAATGTTGCGAATTCCAAAACGTTTCTAAGACATAAAAGAAATTTTGTCCACATGTGGTATATGTTCGGAAAATGCATGGCTCTTTGCCCCTAGGTTAAATAACTCCCCACTGTTTTGCTTTTGGGGTTTTCTATTCTGTATTTGGTGGTAATTCTCTCATGACCATTGTTGCCAGGATATCGGCTACTAATTCGTATGATTACATATTAGCGTTTAGAAATCCTAAATCTGTACCCGTCTGTCACGGGCTCAGTTTGTCCTTTTTAAAATAAGGACAACAAACTAGACTTGAAACTGTTATACACTCTAGCCTATTTCAACATCATAAACTATCATAATCTTTTTTAATTAAAAAAAATGAGAAACAAGACTCAGTGGAAGCAGAGCAAGGACTGGAAGGGCTCTCCTGCGACTAAATGTACTTTAATGAACAAACTTTTTGGCCGTTCTAATGTTTTCCCTCTATTTCCAAGTTTCTGATTATATTCTAGTTGGCTAATCCCCTTCTATTAATACTGGATATTGGGAGTGGGAGAGAAAAGGTTGAGGGAAATGCTAAAAAAACCAAGTCAGGGTGTGGAGACCTAATCTGAGTCTGCACTCTGTTTCCCATGTAGGCTAGAACACCAATGGGAGTAGCATTTTTATTACTGATTTTTTAAAACAGTTGCTCCACATGACAGTGGAAGATGAACCATTTTCTCATGACCTCCTTGTCCAAATTAAATTATGTTTCATAAAAAGTCCTGTGTTAGGAAGAAGTATTCTCCACTGTTGAAATTTTATATTACTTGAAAGTTCATCTACTTTAAAAGAACCCAAATCTAGTCCTGACTTTATAAAAGGCCTTCTGTTATTTTCTTATTTGCTATTCTGTTATCCACACCCTCAGTAATTCAGATATTCCCAAAATCTGAAAAATTTATGACCACAAAAAAATTAATGACCACAGATATCTTTATATGAACCAAAGAGATGCCTCCAAAAACCTGTTACATGGAATGCTACTGTAAAATTGAAAATTAGCACCATAAGAAAATTCTCATTTTTCCACAGATCCTTTAAAAATATTATGATTGGGAATGGCATTTAGAGATATAAAGGCAGGAAAATGAGGTTCCTTCTCTAGGGTCCATCAGCAGCCCATGTGGCAGTGGGAGAAACAGGCACGGGAGCTGAGTTAAAAATGCCAAACAGCCCACTCTAGCTTTATTTATTTATCCTACTCCCTCCACCCTCTCCCACATCTCTCATGTAGAAAAAATGGTCCGTGTTCAACCTACATGGTCAGAATAACAAGGAGAGAAGCAGGCTATGGGTGTGGCCCCTTGGTATGGTGGGAGAAGGGCAAGAAGCAACAGCAGTTACTTCAGAGATTATGAATTTATTACTGTGGACTGAACAAAACCCAAATAACATGAGGTCTCTGCCTGGTTCAATGATAGGAGAGCTCTGCTGCTCAAGAGAACTTTAAGATCTAGAAGCATATTTAAAAATTGGAATGAGAGTTAAGAGATGGTGTTCAACCGTCTTGTTTCACTTCAAATGGGTTGAGAGACTTGGGCATGTCATCTGAACTACTTTTCTAATCTGAACAAGCAGCTTTAAATACAATCTTTGAAACTCCTTGAGAATACGTCAACCAGACTAAACTACTTCTATATCTATCCCAGAACATTGCATCTATAATCATGGAATGAAAACTATGTCCATATGTTCAGATGATACTAGGACGTCTTTTAAATTTCAAATATTCTCTCATTAGCAGGCTATTTTTTATTCCATAGCTGCTTTATTGATTTTTCCCATATTTCTAGGCATATAATATTCATTCTCAATTGTATCATTATCAACTATTTCATACGATTTTGTGAGATGTGAAGATTCACATTTTCAGCTCTCAAACTTCTTGATCATTGATTTAAAAATATCAAATATCTATGATACACTAAAATCTAAAACTTTAATATTGTCAAAATAGCAGTTCATGCAAAGTAAAAATGTCATCACAACGAAACAAATATATGTAAATACTTATGTTGTATGGGTCACTTTAGTTGTCTTTCTAGGTAAGGGCATAATTTTGTCACTGACAAATATAAGGCCAATCAAATCTATCTGTTCTAATAGTGCAAAAAACCCAAAAAGAATGCATTGCTAGAGAGTAGAAAATGAAGATTGTCTTTGTTCATATCGTTGACCTCACAGAAAACTTCTGTCCCTCTAGAATGTCTAGCAAAACATCTTCCTCCTTCCCACCACCCACCACCTACCCCTCAATTTTAACAACTCCATCTGATACTCCCCCAATTCTTGGTAAAATGCCCTCATTATAACACCAATCCTTATCTATGTTAGCTACTTCCATGTTTGTCTCCTCTTCTAGATCATGAATGCACCAAGGGCAGGGTCTGTGTTTTATTCTTCTTTGGGTCTTGGAGGTTTAGCACACTGCCTGGCCTGTAATGCATGTACAATCAAGATTTGCAGAATGATCGAAAATATGTTAGCTCTCTTGAACCAAAAAAGAAAAGAAAAGATACAAACAAAAAGCACTTGTGAAAGCTCTGGATTAGAAATAAAATGAAAAAAAAAAAAAAAAAAAAAGGATTACTAACCACGGCTACTTTCTCCCAAAAGGCAAGGTAATTTGATATAGAAAATAGACAAATATTGAATATCAATTTTTAATAAAATATTCTATGAAAATTTCACCCTTAAACTATATCTTTGAGATTTACAAATTGTCCATCAAATCAAAAATCAAAAATTAAGCATTACATAGAGCTAACTATGTAACTATAAAGCAGACCAATAAGTAATAAGCAAGCTATTCATAAAATGTTTTAAAAGATTTATAACTTTTCACTTTTAAATTCTAATTCTATGCATTATTTTCTCAAATTATAGATGCAGTAACACACTTCAACACTACCGACCAAATATTTCATTGATTTTGTCTATTTCACTACTAAACCTAAAAAGCACAGCATGTGAATATACATTACAAATAGTGACCCATGGGGCCAACAGGGGGCCATTTCAGCTGGGAATAAACACCAGGGGGCAAGTGTGTCCTGGGGAAGAACTCTCTGTGCTGACTGACTCAGAGCAGCTTATCCTCATCTTTCAAATGTATGCCCGTTTTTTCAAAGATAAACATTTACACAGCCTTGGATGACTGGAGCTTGCAGTTAACTATGTAAATAAACAAATACGAAAAAAAAATTTCCCCTAAAGCCTGGCTACAGATAATAAACAGGTTTTGAAGGGGCTTCAGAAGGAAAAGAACTCAAACAGTAACATGTATGCTGAAGACAGTTTAGGTTATGTTAATTTAGGGCTGTAAATGCAAACAAACCAGTTAATATTTAAAGAGAAGGTAACATTTTCAGAGCCTTAACTGATCAATACTTAGTTCAGACAGATTGCATATGACAAGAAGATACTGACCAGTTCCACTATCAGAAAAAATAAAAAAGTTACTTCAAGAAGATATAGTCATTACTGAAATGTGATATTTTTTCTTCTCTCAAATGTGGCTCCATTATGGAGATAAGAATAAAAGGTAATATTCTGATTTTGGTTTCTGGAAAATGCAAAGGTTACACATTTTTGCTCTCTGAAATTACTGTTTAACTTATAAAGTTGTGGTGCTACTTGACCAAATATGGAAACAAGAAAATCTGATAATGAGATTGTGAGGCTAAATACAAGTATGGGTTTTATAAATATTCCCCCTATACAATCTATAGGTAATTGTAGATAATGGTAGATCTGATCTTTTATAGATAACTGTAGATCTGATCCTTAAATACTCATTTCTTGCCACTTTAGAACTGTATAGATTTTTTAAAATACTTTTCTGAGACAAAGGACAACTTTGTTAGGTGAAAAAGTTGATTAAAACAAAGGAAATTTTAGAAAAGAGAGAGAGAAAGGAAAGGTGAGGAAACTAGTACTTGTTACTTACTATGTTAGGTCACTGGGCCAGGTGTTCTATAGATTTGCAGGTATGCTCCCTACAACTCTATGATATAGGAGCTGTTAACATTTCCCTATTACAAATGAGGTAACCAGGAATCAGAGAGGTTAATTACTTTGCCTAAGGTCATACAGTTAGAAAGTGGTGGAGCTAGGATGTAAACCTTAGTCTGTCTTATTTCTATCTGTGTGCTTTTTCCAAATGTTTCCCTAAATCGGGTATTTATTCTTAAGAATTTATGGAGTTTGTGTCATATAATTACATAGATTCTCAACAAAATACAGGCAACACATTAAAGTGAGAAAGGCAACGCTCTAAGAATTAGGAAAGAAGCTCTAATTCTAGACCCTCTTTTCTCATCTATTTACTAAATAATGTCCTGGAAAAATAACAAAAATGGCAAGTCCTTAAGAATTTAAGATGACTGGGTAGTGGAGGAGTGAGATGGGGAATTCAGGCTGGTCTCGATTATCTTTAATATATGTTATGGACTGAATGTGTCCCCCCAAATTCATATGTTGGATCCTAACACCCAATGTGATGGTATTTGGAGGTGGGGCCTTTGGGAGATGATTAAGTCATGAGGGCTGAGCCCTCATGAAAGGGATTAGTGCCCTTACATAAGAGGTCCCCAGAAAGCTCTCTTACCACTTCTTACCATGTGAGAAAACAGTGAAAAGACTCTGTCTATGAACCAGGATATGGGCTCTCATCAAACACCAAATCTTCCAGCACTTAATCTTGAAGTTCCCAGCCTCCGGAATTGTGAGAAATAAATTTCCGTTTTTTATAGTGGCATGAATGGACTAATACAGTATAACTTTCAGCAATTAAATTATTCTATGACTCCATATTCTTAAAAATAACAGGTTAACAAACATATCATTCTAAGAACATAACCAGAACCCAGACTTCTAAATTTTAAACCCAAAGTATGCTTTTGCCCTATTATCTCTACTCTAATATTTCCAATCACTGCTTCATTGTTATTTCAAGAGACATATGACCTTCTTACATACAAATGGGAAAAAAAGGTATTATACGAAAAATAAATGTTAATGATGGGAGCATATTTCCCACATCCTCCCAAATTATTGATTATATGTAAATAGGGTACATAAAAATCTATGATAAAACTTGAAGCCTAACTTTTAAAATTTACTCAATGACTAAAGAGAGTTCAAATTAATGTATTTTTTTCTTATTCAGGAAAAGACTTAACTTTTAGATTCAAAAAGCTAAACCAAGGGGCCGGCCCGGTGGTGCAAGCAGTTAAGTGCGCGCGCTCTGCTGCGGTGGCCCGGGGTTCGCTGGTTCGGATACCGGGCGCGCACCGACGCACTGCTTGGCAAGCCATGCTGTGGCGGCGTCCCATATAAAGTGGAGGAAGATGGGCACAGATGTTAGCCCAGAGCCGTCTTCCTCAGCAAAAAAAGAGGAGGATTGGCGGATGTTAGCACAGGGCTGATCTCCTCACAAAAAAAAAAAAAAGAAAAAGCTAAACCAACTACAATTTTTTTTAAAATTTTTTACCAACTTAAACAGCCTTTGACTTTGTGGGCTATAGAACATACCAACTTTGGAAGCTCTGATCAATATCAAGAAATTATAACACCACCACTTTAGAGTCAAGTTGTGTTTTATTTTCTTTCCTTAAAAAGAAACAAAATGAAATATATAAAGGGAAAAAGTTCTCTTTATTTCTTCAACAAAAATTCTTTTGAAATATGAAATACAGTATTTCTTTAGAGGGAAAAAAATGAAAAGCCAAAAAGTATGAATATTTCTTAATTTAAAAAAACATAAATAATGTATAGTTTATAAGTATTCAATGTCTTTATGAGTTTTTCAAGTCTCAGTTGTAGGATTTACTAATTCAAAAGACACACAAATATTCTGCAATCCTTTTTGCATCCAACAACTTTTGCTTTTTAATTCAACACCAGGATTTCTAACTAAATTATTACAATCTTTGTTTATTCCTATTACTTGTAACTGAACAACCATTGGTTGTTATTATTTTGAACTGTGTCTCTTGGAGTCAACATTTCATTTACAAAGTATTATTTGAAAATTATCCAATTGTCAAAATCCAGAAGATAGTACATTTTTCCTAATGGCACAGCTTGGGAAATACACTCAGAAATGGTAACGTGAAATTAAATTGTAAAAATAATCAGGGTAGACTACATGATTTACTACTATATACACAGAATCTAGAAAATCAGGGGAAAACATACAAATTTATTTAAAAATAAGCTACAATGATTTATATTCTATCCTATGCCATTTATACAACACCAAGATAATATCTGAAAATTAAGCAATATTTTGAGTTTCCCAGAGAATGCCAAGAACTGGTCTGAGTTTTCTCTAACTAAATTAACTATTAAACCAATGGATTTTAACAGGGATTTGTGACTACATAAACACAACCTAAATCTTATAAAAAATCAGGCAAAAATGAAGTTATTTTCTATTTCTATATAATTTGGAATTATAACATTATACTTAAAAAAACATTACATTGACTCAAAAACCATATAGACTTCCTATGAACTTTTGTAGAAAGTTATAATTTGATCAATAAAGATATTTAGAAACATAGAGTAAAAAAAGTAAAGTTTAAAAATGTTCACCTTCAATTTATTTCATAGGTCACTGTTATACCATCTAATAAGATAATTAAAAACATGCAAGCAGCTGGTACTACAGCTAAACAGATTAATGTAATAGTCTGTAGTCATATGTGCTGGCAAGGGGCTCGCTTCTTTGGAGAGGAGAAGGTCAGCTGCCCTTGGGAAGAGGAGGGGGCTGGCAGAATATTCCTTCTACCCTGTGGCCCTGTGCTACAGTCACTAAGTTAAACATCTACTGCAAACTGCTGATCAGCAAAGCACTCCTCTTCTTTCATACCTAGCAAGGGTCTCTCAGTTGTAATGGTTAAATAAGAAATAGAGAAAGTCCATAATAATCCGACAGAAAACATTAACATTGGTCTTTTAAAAGTACAAGATATATTGCATAAATCAATAATATCTTCTCAATTCTTATAAATTTTCCATTTTAACACGTCATCTGCAAACTAGATGGGAGATATACAATCAAATTTTAACAAAAACTTCCAAAACAAGATCTGGTCTATTACCGGGCCATAATATAACAATCACACTGGTGCCTCAGGAGTTAAATGCAGCTGTACCCCACCTGAATCAATGAAGTAAACCACAAAAGACACACATCCAAAGTAAAACCTCAGAGCCTAAGAAAAACAAATCTATGAGCATTAGGCACATAAAGCTATAGTTAGGCTCCATCAATTGTAAATTTCAAAATTTATCGGTCAAAATTCCAAAAATCCATCTCTGAACTTATACTAATAGTAAAACATCTTCCTTTTACCTTTACTATGTGTACAAATTTATTATACAAAGGCAATCTAGAATACTGTATCAGAGATTGAGAGTTTCAAGCCTCAGGTTAAGCTTGCTCTTAGCTCCCTTTCTGCTAACACAAGTAGTTTTCCTGTAAGACACATTTTTCTTTTATCTTCCTTTTGGCGTCTCTGTATTAGAGCACTGTAAAATAACTTCTACAATACCAGAAGTTAACGATGATGACAATGATGATGATGACATCAACTGGAAGATAAAAGCAGCTAATATTTATTCAGCATTTACAACATGACATTACCCCATTAACTCCTCAGAACAAGTGTGTTTTATTAGTCCCACTTTAAAGGTGAGGAAACTGACGCTAAGACTTGTCCAAAGTCTCCATAGTATTTGGAGTCAGGATTTGAACCAACTCACTATGTTTAGATATTGCTAACAAACAAACAACAACAACAAAAAACAGACTACACCCTCTTGAAACTGATAATCTAAGATCACAATAATACAAATAATGAGAAGAATATTAGATTTAGGTGACCAATTTAATACTGAATTCAAAAGTTAGTAAAACCTCAGCATATGCTATAAAAGGGTACATGTGGTGGAGGGTTAGGTGAAGACTAAGGCAACAAAGTTGCCAGTTTACAAGAGGTAAGCACAAAAGAATTAATAAAAATAATGCCATGACTCTGCATTTAGATTTTCAAAAGGCTTCATTTTACACATTTCATCTCAGTCTTTAAAACAATTGTAAGAAGGAAGCAGGTTAGATATCGTAATGTCCATTTCATAGATGACAAACTAAGGCTAATCATTATCCCGGACACAACCACGTACAGCTTGAGTACGTTGGTACTAGGCTGACAGCCAGAAGTGTCCAACTGTGCAGAAAGTCAAGATTTCTAAGGCAGAAATGTTCCATTTTAACAAATGTTAGGCTAAAGGATGTTTGAGGGTTGGAATATTCGCATTTTTCCAATAACCTATTTCCAGTTAGTTTAAAAGAGCTATGATGGCAACAGAAAAATAATTTTCATTTTCAAAAGTGAATTTTACTGACAATTCTGTTACCATTTTAGTGTGATTCTGCAACAATTCCTAGGTTTTATCAGTTAACCTTAATATGAAAATATACCCCAGAGCTGTGCTTCTATGAATTCTGCATTTAACCCAAGTGTCAAATTCACAAGTAAGCTCATTATGTTGTAAGAGCTATTGCCTACTGAGTAGAAAAATATTCATTTCACACCTTAAATACTATAATACTATTTAATAACAGCACTGGCCTGCCAACTATTAAAAGCTCGTTTTTGTATACTGTACTACCTGAGCTTTTTATCTTGCCTTTTTAATTACAACAATAAATTAATATCCTAACATTACAACACTGACAGGCATTGATTAAAACTGTATTAGTTAACAACATTAGTATTTATTGTGCAAAGTTGCATTAGGAGTTCATTTTCAAAGTACAATTATCATTCAATAATACTAAGATACTTTAATCTTCAAACTATTCAAGAACAAAATAAACTACAGGATAATACCGTGTCTTCACATTAACATATTTCTCTTAACTTTATATTATGTCCATTATTTACTATAATTAGCTAAACTATAAATGTAATTGTAAAATATAATTCACCAAAAAAATTTATATACATATGAATTTTCCTTCCTTTGAAATACATCTTTATTTTCCTTTTGCCTTAGTTATTTTTTTATTGTATTTATATCTAGTAATAATATAACCACCATAGATTTCACATATATTATCATATTAACATTCCTCAGTTACATGCCAAATCATGAACATTATTTAACTATCTTTTATATTTACTTTTTTTTTTGTTTTGGTGTGACCAGCTGTAACATGTTCAGACAGAGGATCCTACCTGTTATTTAACATGTCAAATTCCAAGCTTTATATTACACCTCAGCACTAAAAGGATTTGGAGAATTCCACCATTTATAAGGTGGGATGGGTACAGTGAAATTTAGTGACAGTATATGAGCTTTACCGCTGTGATAATACGCTTCTAGAACACCATGGGAACATGAGCCTTTTGTAGTATCCGTGACACTTGAACAACTGATTATTTATACAGACCCCAACTGGCACAAAATAAAGATGTCAAGTGTTTCAATTACCATCTCACTTCTGGAATTCATAAACAAATTGTAAAAACTTTCACATTTACCACATTCTTATTAAGTGCTTCCTGTATACAAGGCCCTACTCTAGATGTTAAAAGCTTGCCTGGGATCTGAAGAAACAAATGACATAGTTTCAATTAGGGATACAGAATATGTACTCAAAAATATAAAGATTCTAAGCCTAAATTCCATACTTATTATATAAAAGAAGGAGTTACAGCTTATTATTCAAATGAGTTTCCAAGTGTACAGTGGCTCTTGCATATAATTTATAGTGTCATTACACAAATATCAGAACTAATTAACCATAAAGACAATATATTTCAACTAAAGTGTTTCTTCAAGAATCTGCCTTACTATCTATAACGTCAAAATGTATTATTATCGAATTTGTACTTTTTTTCTCTGAAAGAAAACCACCTAGTTCTTACATCACTTTGGTTCAGTATATGAATTTTCTAACTTTACTGAAAATACTTTAATCTTTCTTCTTCCTAGATTTCCCTGTTACGAAGGGACAAAATCCATAAACATTTACTCAAGCAACTTCAAGTTATAAGGAGAATATTAACAAAAGACTAGATAAAATACATGTTTTCTTAACAAGTATATCCTTTTTTAAAAATCACTAATTGAGACATAACTGCCGTGTTTGCTGAAGAGCCAAACGGGATAGTAACAAACAGCATGTAACCACGGATTACATTTTATACTCTCTTAGATGCTCATCAGCAGTACACTCCATTTTAGCAGCAAACTTAAACAAAAGGAAGCCTTTAATACTGTAACAGATATACTGGAAAAACAAAAACAAAACATGGATTATAATGAAGCTTAATACTACATGTGCATCCATTCCAATTATCCTACTCTGAGATAACAACAGATATCTACAATAAGTCCATTTACTCAAGAACTCAGAATGTTACATTTTCCGTTACTCAGTAAGTCTGCAGAACAATTGCATCTCACAATAGTCTTTACATTTGTCATATTTTTAAAGCACAGGTAACAGTTTCTTACTACTCTAAGATTAGAAGTCTGTAAGATTAGGTATCTTGTAATTACCTTGTAATATTATGTATCTATGTATTCATCACCTACCTATAGGAATTAAAAGTCCCATCAGAATCTAAAGTAGAACTTGTTCTTCTTCCATTTTTATTTGAATCTCCTGGAAAAGAAAATTTAAAAACACTGAAATAATGGAGATTATGAAACTGAGTATTTCAGTTGAAAAGCTATGGTGTAACAGCTCTATGCAGTATATTGGGTCAAAAAGCATATATCCCCTTATCCCTCCCCCAAATATCTTTTCTAATCAGAGCCCTTTAGGCAAAAAATTCATTTTGATGCTTAAATATAAACCAACACCACCACCCTAACTTAGATAGGAATACTACCAAAGTAATTGCTAATAGGAACAAATGAAGTACAGTACAGACATTTTCTTCTTACGAATCACAGACAAAACCAAAATTTATAAACCATTTAATCATACATTAATGTTTATAACAAAGGGCAACTTTTTGTTAGTGCCCTTTGTTTATAATCAGCCATCCTGACCACTGGTACAGTCAAAAGAGAGCAGGCAGATATCTGATCTGGACGTTTTCCAGCCTCCAGTTCTCCACTCTCTAGGAATTTGGTATATAGAGAGTTTTAGTAAAACAGAAAGCAGACTTAAGAAGTGGTGATCAAGAATGCATTCTAATAAGCTTTTAATATACCTTAATATTCTTCCCAAAACTTTATGTTTTAACTGTGGGCAAAAGTTCAGCAGTTTAAAAAATGAAAAAACAACAACAACATCAAAAGGTAGTTCTGCCTCATGTAGCAATATCAAACATTTAGGGGGAAAAAAAATTCACTCAAGAAACTGGCATATTTATAAAATCAGATTTAGAACAAATTCATACCTATCAGTTTAAAGATTACAGAATAAAAACAAACTTGTTAAAAAAGTGATTACCAATGCCACAATACAAAATATATGTTCTTATTGATAGAAATTTAATTTTAATAGTTTAAGTTTTAAAATATATACCTCAAAGTATAGTTTTTATGAGCTCATAGTATACTACTATTAAATATACCACTTATTCTTAGAAAAAAATTTAAAAGACTAGAATCTGATTACATTTTATACTCTTAATTCCCGTAACGTGACTTTCAAACATCAGGTTATATTCATTTTTATGATATTTAAAGCTTAATAATTTAATGATTTATCCAATTTTAATTTACACTTTTAATCCACTTTGAACAATCTAAGGTGCCACTGGAGATCATCACAGTGGTCCTGGTTAAGTCAAATAATAATTACAGAGCTTTCACTTTAAAGATGAGATTATTTTTAATTATTGAGTATAGTACTTAAGGTACCATACTTCTATAATTATGCTACTCATTAAATGGTTATTGAAAGCTGAGATGTAATTTTAATGACAGCTACCTATTTTTCTTTGCACATTTTATAGTTGACAGATTAGTCAAGAATGTTGGTTCTCTTCAAAATCTTTGCAGCTGCGCCAAAGTGTTTAGGAGGACGAGAACCGGACTGAGCCCACTCACTGAACTTTTAACTCCATCCTTTTTTCAAAATGCACTTTCAGTTTTTCTTTTTCATTAAACAAAAATCCTGAAATGGATTACAGCATTCAAAAATGTTGCCAAATTTAATACAAGAAAATAATCCAGAAACACTTAAATGTTTAAGATCAATCTAGCTGGATATATTTTGTTAATTATTTGAAAACATCAATACCGTACAATTATTCACACAACATACTCAATTTTCTTTAAAATAAATTAATGGTATTATAATAAATAAACTAAAAAGATTTTAGTCTCCGTCTTGCTAAATGAAAATTTCCTACAACACATGTTATTTAACAGCTTGCAGACATATCCTGTGAAACATTCCATAATCAGCATAGAATAAGTACTATATTATACATTTAAAATATGAGCCTTCTTTTTCTTTAAAGATTATGATTAAATACATAAAATCTCACCAATAGAATATTTCTTCCCTTCTGCTGATATTTACCAAATATAAAATCCTTCAAATAATTGAGACTTTCAGTTTTTTTAAACAACTAGGTTTTGTCCTCATCATATATTACAAAGGTTTTCTTCCTTTTATATCTGTTTTGAAATGAATATATCACATTAAATGTAACCTTCAAAGGATGGGAATAAGGAAAAAAAGGAGTTTTTCTTTCTCAAAAACATACGAAATAAGGAGTACAATTGTTTCTCTAAACAATATTAGAGAAAAGATTTCAGAGTTTGCTATGTGGGGAAAAGGCAATAAAGTTTTGAAGCAGGAAAAACTGCTTTGTTCCCTCAATCCTCTAGTTGAAATTAATTATAGCAAATGTTTATGAAAACATCTGTTCCTTACAGTTATAAATTCTTAATTTTAGTATGGACGATTCCAGACTCTTATTTTGGAAGGAAACTGTCTGACAATTGAAAGGTTTACAAAAGAACAGACAGAATTTGTAATTCTGGAAAATTGTATATACAGTGTGCTATATCCTGTAGAGATTTTCGTTTGTGTGAAACATTTGGAGGGGTTTAAAGCTGGTAACTAGGAGAAATCAAAGACAAACGGGCTCATCTTTCATTTAAGCTGTTATACAATAAAGACATATCTGTAACACAAGAAAACACCAACTAGGAATTATAAATAAATATTACTTTACTATCAATCTAATTTGCAGGTAAGTAAAATAAAATAAGTATTAATTTTATCAAGGATTTTAATAAGTCTAATGTCAATGCAATCATGGGAAGGTATGTGTAATGTTCCCCCAAAATAACAACAGAGGGTGCAAGAGAGTTTACTATGATGTTTTTAGCTGCTGTTCTGATTCTTGAACTAAGTTGTCAGGTAGTCGTAACTGAACGAGGACGCATAGATCTCTCCCCTCTCTCTGTCTCTCACAAACACACACACATAAATACGTTATTAAAGTAATCTTACACAAAGACCTTTAAATGATCAAACAGCACAAATACTTAACAGTGTTGTAAGATAACAGACTTCCTTTCACTTGCTTGAAAAATAATTGAACCGAGTAAATTTTTAAAATACACTTGTGATTTTAAAGGTATTTCAATATTTAGTGTAAACTAACCAATAAAATAATCTGGATATATTTATTGAGTAAATTTTAAATAAATGCATAAATTATATCCAATACATAACATACATATTACATGTTACTATATATGTATATAACATTGTACATCGTATTATATATTTAGAGGAACAGTTCATCAATTACCTGTGACCATTACGGTTTGAAGTTTAAATAACACATTCATTTCTCATTAGTTGGTAAGTAACTTTATAAAATGAGTTCATAATATTCACAATTAAAATAAGTTGACTGATTTGAAAAAAATATGCTTGTAATTATACCATTTTAAATGAGGATATAAAGAGCACTGTATTTTCCATTAGTAAATTCTAATAAACATGTATCTAACTTATTAAGCCAATAATATGTATAATGGTGACTTAAATTTCAAAGCAGGATTAATTGAATTCCAGACTCCTTTTCAGCTTTTACTGCAGTCTTGTTTAGCTAAGGGCATTTATAGTATCTTATCTGAGTGCTACTGAAATCACGCTAAACAAAGGTTCACAATAGATTTCAATAGTGCTTTTTATGCACAAACATCTGCTTCATGAAGGGAGAACCAGAGATTTTAAACTAGGTTAGGTTAAAAACAACCAGAATAACGCTATAAATAAGCACACCTACTCAATTGTGCTTTCAGTTTACATCTAAAAAACATCAAGTTTTAGAGTATCACCTCACACTAAGTATGAAATCTGAAAAGTATTACATAATTAAAAAAAGCGTTTCTTTTCTGAATTGTTAGAGAAATGTCACCAAGTGAGTGTGATGAATATTTAACAGTAAAAGGGGAAAAATGATTTGGTTCAAACTAAGTTTAAAACAACGCTACGGGTAGCCACATTTTAGTTGAGACAGGATAATATGGCATAATTGAAACATAAAATAGTCCAGCTAAGACCTAGGAGCAAAAGGTGGTGAGAGTTTCTTTGGGAAATTAGGACATTCGTAGAAGGCCATGCACATGTCCAGGGCAAAATGCATGACCATATAGGAACTGAGACGGCCGTAAGCTTCCACCTCACGCTGATCACTAGGATGAGTGCAAGCCTCGCTAAATGATGAAGGACCGCTGTGGCACAGAGCCAGTCTGCAAAGACAAGGAGAGGTTTTGTTTTGTTGTTTGGTTTTTGTTGTTTTTTTAGCTCCTGGCATTCAAAGAAATCTCTGTCAAAATCCTAGCTGAGTATAACCTAAGAAATAAAGACTTCAGTGACTACATATGTCAAAGACTAAGTCTTTGCAAAAATAAAAAGTAGTTCAGGAAAGTCACTAAACAAATGGACTAAAACGATCTTCAAGAGTATAAAAAATACCAAACCCTGGGGAAGGAGAGAATCTGATTTATAGAGTTACCAAATTATTATATTCAAATATCCAGTTGTCAACAAGAACAACCCAAAATCACAAAGCATACAAAGAAACAGAAAGCATGGCTCATCGAAGGAACAAAACTAAATTGACAGAAACTATCCCTGTGAAATCTAGAAATAGGTATTTACTACAAAAAGATTTGGTAACAGCTGTCTTAAGGATGCTCAAAGAGCAAAAAGAAAACAAGGACAAAGAAGGAAAGGAAATCATGTAAAAAATGAAGAAACAAAATGAGAATATCAATAAAGAGATAGAAATTATAAAAGGAAACAAAGAATTTCTAGAGCTGAAAAATACAATAACTGAAATAAAAAATTCACTTGAGGCGTTCAACAACAGGTGTGAGCAGGCAGAGGATGAAAACAGCAAACTTAAAGATAGGACAAGTGAAATTATGGAGTCTGAGGAGCAAAAAGAAAAAAGAATGAAGAAAAGTGAACAGAGCCTAAGAGACCTGTGTGACACCATAAAGCACATCAACATACACATTACGAGAGTCTGAGAAGTAAAAGAGAGCAAGAAAGAAGCTGAAAGAATATTTGAAGAAATAATGGCCAAAAACGTCCCAAATTGGATGAAAGACAAAAATCTACAAATCCAAGAAGCTCAAGGAACTCCAGGCAGATTAACTCAGAGATACATTATAAGCACACTGTTAGAGACAAAGAGAGAATCTTGAAAGAACCCAAAAGAGAAGTAATTTGTCACAAGAAAGAATCCTCAGTAAGATTAATAGCTGATTTCTCATCAGAAAACATGCAGGGCAAAAGAGCGGGGTGAGATATATTTAAAGTGCTTAGAGAAGAAGACTGTCAACCAAGAATTTTATATTTAGCAAAATACTCCTTCAAAAATGAGTGAGAAGTTAAGACAACCCCAGAAACACAAAAGCAGAGAGTTTGATACCACTTGACACACTCTAGAAGAAAAGCTAATGGCAGTCTCTCAGGCTGAAAGGAAAGAACACGACAGTAATTCAAAGCTGTGGGAAGAAATAAAGATCGCTGGTAAAGATAAATATGTGAGGAAATATAAAGCCAGTATTATTGTATTTAAGGTTTGTAATGCCACACTTCATTTTCTACAAGATATAAAAGATAACTGCATAAAAAATAATTATAAATCTATGCTACTCAGCAATAGTGTATAAAAATGTAATTTGTGACAACATAAAAAGGGAAGGAAGACAGAGCTGTATCGCAGATATTTTGCATGCTATGACATTTTGGTATCAACTTGAAGTAGACTGTGATAAATTTAGGATGTTAAATGTAATCTCTATGATAACCACAAAGAACATATCTAAAAAATTACACAGTAGGAATGAGAAGGAAACCAAAATGGACACTACAAAAAAATCAACTGAACACAAGAAAAAGTAATGGAGAAAATGAGGGGAAAAAAAGTATAAAACATAGAGAAAACAACAGCAAAATGGCAGTTCTTTCTTATCGGTAGTTACTTTAAATGTAACTAAAGTTTGCAATTAAAGGCAGAGATTAACAGAATGGAAAAAAAAAAAAATCATGCAACCGTATGTTATCTACAAGAGACTCACTTACGATCCAAAGACACAACAGATTGAAAGTGAAAGAATGGAAAAAGATATTCCATGTAAAAGATAACCAAAAAGATATGGCAGCTATACTAATATCAGGCAAAATAGACTTTAAGTCAAAAACTGTTATAAAAGATAAAGAAGACATTATATATTGATAAAAGGGTCAATTCATCAAGAAGGTATAACAATTACAGACATATATGTACCAAACAACAGAAAATGAAAATATATGAAGCAAACATTGACAGAATTGAAGACAGAAACAGTTCTACAATAATAGTGGAAGACTTCAACACACAATTTTCAATAACAGAAAGAACATCTAGACAGAAGATCAATAAGGAAATAGAGGACTTCAACAACAATGTAAACCACCTAGACCTAACAAACATTTACAAAACACTCTACCCAACAACAACAGAATATACAATCTTCTCAAGTGCACATGGAACATTCTTCAGGACAGACCATATGTTAGGTCACAAAACAAGTCTCAATATATTTAGACTGAAATCATACAAAGTATCCTCTCTGACTACAAAAAGATGAAGCTAGAAATCAATTACAGAAGGAAAACTAGAACATTCTCAAGTATCAAGTATAATAAATACAAATATGTGTGTCTACAGATGGACAGAAAGACAAACAGATAAACATGTGGGTGGGCTCTATAAAGACACATAGTGGTTTTAACTTTTAAGGAAAAAGAAATACGCTGCTGCTGACCTTTGATTAAACTTTAAAGTAACTTCCAGGAAAAAAACACTTACTGAATTGGTAAAATTAAACTGCCACATTCAGTTTAATGAAATTATGAAGTAGAGGCATTATAGCATCATGATTAAAAGCTAAGGCTCAGGCAAGACTGACCTGAGTACATGCTCCACCATTTACTTGCTCTGTTACTTAAGTGTTCAATATCTCGGTTTCCTCACCTGTAAAATGGAGATAACAGTTTCTACCATAAAGTGCAGTTACGAGGATTAAATGAGAGGACTGCAAGTACAGTGCTTAGAGTAGCATGTAGCACGATGTAAGTTCTCAATCAATGTTAGCTATCATGTTTATGAACATTTTAATTAATGTATTTAAAATACTGGATCCAGTGGAGGAATAAAAGTAAAAGGTTACTAGTTCTATACAAAGAGAATAAATTTATTCATAATTTAAATAATTGAAAATTATAACTCATCTCTTCTTAGTAATTAAAAAGCATAATTTCTGATAAAACTTTTTAATTAACAAATAGTTTATTTCATGAATTATACAACTCTGTGCAAGATTTGTGGTATCCTTTTAATATCCTTCCTAGTGATGATCATACCAAACATCAAATATGATATAAAGAAAGAGAGTGGAGAAATAGTAAAATTACAGCCTTAAAATATAAAGTCATCTAATCCATGAGCTTAATATATATAAATGTTTCTTGGAATTGATAAAATGTAGATAGATAAAGAACTCAAACTATAGTCAATCTAGTAATAAACTAAAACTATCACATGTAGGATAGTATATAATATTACACATGCATCAGAGCAAAACAAGCTTTAAATGGAAACAAGGTCTAATTTCAAAGACAATCACAAGTATAACTATCCAATTTAAGTTAACATGTATAATACACAAAGGCAAATATTTCTATTTATTATGACTGTTATTTCTGGGCATGCTTTTTATTTTTCTAGGCATTCCATGGATTTAAAGCTGCTTGATGTCTCAAAAAAAACAAGGAGACCAGGAGTCAATCAAGAAAATAGAATTCTAATGCAAAATGAATCTCTCTGGGTCCTACATCCACATCTATTACAAGCAGGGTAAGACCAGATCAGACTAAGCTCATGAATATGCTGATCATTCAAATCACCTGGGGACAGGTATCTAGGGTGGGTGTGTGTGAGTAACAGAGAGAGAGAGAATGAGAATGAGAATGAGAGAAAGGTGAGATTGAGATAACTGTGGGTCAGGTCCAGGATTCCCTACTTTTAAAAGGTTTCCTAGAGGGGCTGGACCCGTGGCTTAGCGGTTAAATGCGTGCGCTCTGCTACTGGTGGCCCGGGTTCGGATCCCAGGCGCGCACCAACGCATCGCTTGTCTGGCCACGCTGAGGCGGCATCCTACATACAGCAACTAGAAGGATATGCAACTATGACATACAACTATCTACTGGGGCTTTGGGGAGAAAAAGGGAAAAAAAGGAGGAGGATTGGCAATAGATGTTAGCTCAGGGCGGGTCCTCCTCAGCAAAAAGAGGAGGATTGGCATGGATGTTAGCTCAGGGCCGGTCCTCCTCAGCAAAAAAGAGGAGGATTGGCACGGATGTTAGCACAGGGCTGATCTTCCTCATAAAAAAAAAAAAAATGGTTTCTTAGATTATTTTGATCATCCATGAGCTTTTCCTAGTCCAAAATAATAAGTTTCTACTGTGCTAAAAGTGACAATTGCTTATAGAGGGCAATTTAATTTGTCCCAATTAGGGAGATTATTGAGTATCTTATGTGTCATCATTTACTATGGACTATCAATAAGGCACAAGCTTTGATCTCCTTTTCCAGCAGTACTAGTGGACAGCATTGAGCTATGGCAACTCTGTACATTACCCTAATATAACTAATAGGATGTAGTAGATTATCAGGGGAGGGTGCAGACTGGAGATACCAAGAGGAACACGGCTATTGGCCTGGGTGGTCCTCCTGTGGACCACCTGGGCCTCAAAAGTATCATCCTATAAAAGAGTTACACAATGCCATAATTCAGATAATTACAAAACACATTTATACTAAGTAGATAACAACAAAACAGAATTTGAGAAGAGCTTCCTCAGAAATAAATGTGTTGACAAAGAATATTTGAAAATATTTCTTCCAACTTGGAGAAAGAGTATTAAGGCCAAGGATAATTTGCCCTTTGCTACAGTTTTTCTTAACAAAAATACAAATAACAAATCAGATTAAACTTTGACTAACTGACATTTTTAGTTTTGCTACTAGTCTTACAAAAGTTTTAATGAAACCACCCCCCCCCCCCAAAAAAAACACACAATAGCTTTTCAAAGAGAATCTAACTGATATTTAGGGAATTCTAACCCTGACATTAAATTATCTGTTCAGTGCCCAAATAAACATATGTAACAAAAGCAATATATGTATTATTTGCTAAGTAAAATACAGCATTTTTGGTATTGTAGTCCTAATTCATGTTCTATAAATCTTTCAAATAATAACCATAAAATATTTATATTAATTATTCATTTTCTTCAATGTATAATAAAAGGAAATATCTTTTTCTACAAAACAGATTCCTTTGGACACTTCCCATTTCATTATTGATTATAATCAGTGCTAGATCCTGTAAGATTAAGTTTAACATCTAGTGGACAAGATCTCATAAAATATAAAGACACCCATTAACCCCAAGTACTTAACTTCACATAATTAATATTAAATATTTCCCTTTCTGGTATGAAAAATTAAAGTGGGAATTATTTGAAGGATATAAATTACATCCTTGAACCACAGTAAATAATCCTATTTATGTCTTTTAAGTGATAGCTAAATGAACAAGTTCTTACATCAAAGATCTATTTAACAGGCATTTTAACTATAAAGTCCCAAAGCACAGATAAAGAACCAAGGGTAAATATTGCCAAACGTATCTTTAGTATTACAAATTATTTACTAAACTAAATCACATTAAAATATAGTCATCTAAAAATCTCCAAAATATCAAAAATTTTTAAATGTTTACCACTTCCTTCAAATAAAAAAATTTCAAAAATATTTTAATTAATCCATAAACAATGTTTTATTTTGTAAATTATTTTTATTATAGCATTAAAGAACTGAACTAAAATCTGATTTTTAAAGAAAAAATTCTAAATCCATAAATTGACTTTTATTTACCATTTTATGATAAAGTGTTAACTACTTATTAGTGGGGATGATTTTTTAAACCTGATAATAACTAGAAATATGTAAAAAAAAAAAAAAAAAAGAGATTTCTTTAAATTTGCTAGGAAATGTGCAATATACAAAATTCAACTATCCTTTTAGAGTATTAAAAATATCATTTAAAGTAGTTAGTTATTGAGCATTTTATCGAAACTAACAAATTTAGTTATCTAGACAAACTGCAAATGGGCCCTAATTAATAAATGCATTTACTAATTCAAACTTCTAGTCATGCACCTGGATCATGTGATAGCTCTTTTACTTTTTGAATTCCTTCAACAATCTCGTGTTGAGCACCTCCTATATTTTAGCACTAGTGATCCAGCAGTAAGCAAAAGCTCAAAACCCATCCTTGAGTTTGTTGAAAGTTCAGCAGAGGAAAGGGACAGTCAAAGTGATGTACCATGACAACTTTGAAAACTGTAATAAAGTTACAGACACAACTAGACAATAACATATGAGAAAGGAGGGGTCACTGACCACAAAGAGCGTGAAGAGCACTCCACTAGAGAGCAGCATGTGCCAAGACTCTTTGAACGTCATATTAAGGATTTTGGTCAAGATAAATAGGAAGTCAGTGAAAAAAGGGTTTTAAGCAGAAGTAGAACATGATAAGGTTTGCAGCTTTTAAAAGGTCACTTGAACTTCTGGGTGAAGCAATTTGAGGGTGGGTGTAGGGAGAAGGAGAGCAGAAGCAGGAGACTGAATAACAAGCGCTTGTACTCCAAGGTAAAACATGATGATAGAACAGCCATACTGACGATACTATTTATCATACCATCTTAAGTATAGCAATTTACCATTTTTAAAGCTCGTTAATATTATTTACTGAGAGCCTACTATGTGCCAGGCACTGTTTTAGGACCTGGAAGTACTATAGTAAACAAAACAGAATGGAGTGGGGGGTGGGAGTGCAGGGGGAGAAAACACTAGAAACTAAAGTCATAACAGATAAGTTCAAATAGCTGTAAGAGCTGTAAAGAAAATACAGCAGAATAATGTGATATTCAGTGATCGGGGAGGGTGCTCTCTGTAGGGAGAGGTAATGCCTAATTTGAGATTCTAGATAACAAGAAAACATTTGCCATTTAAACGTTATGGCAAAGGGCACAACATGCTAAGTCCCTAGAGCAGAAGCTGGCTTTTAGAAGAGGTTTAAAAAAAAAAAAAAAAGGCCAAGGTGGCTGGAAGGCTAGAAGTAGAGTAGTACGAGATGAGGTCTGTGGGACAAGGAGGGGCCATAGAAGTTGGGGCTTTATGGGGAGAAAGTCTAGATTTATGAATACAATGAGAAGCCACCATTAAGTTTTAAAATGATGAAAAGATGATCTACTCATGCTTGGAAAAGATCATTCTAGCTGCTATGTAAAGACTGGATTGAAAGTAGGGGGACAAGATGGAAGCTAAGAGATCAGTTAGGATGTGATTCATAGGATAACCTGATAAAACAGGCAGAGACATTTGCATACTTAATTCTACAAGTCTAAATGACAATCTGAAATTCTCTGAAATGATTTGAAATTACCTCCCTGGCAGAAAAGTAAATAATTGTGTTCCTAATATTTTATTTCCAAACACAATAAAGAATAACCTTAATTTGATTATTAATAAATTTATGTATGTATGTATGTGAGGAAGACTGGCTCTGAGCTAACATCCATTGCCAATCCTCCTCTTTTTGCTGAGGAAGATTAGCTCTGAGCTAACGTCTGTGCCCATGTTCCTCTATTTTGTATATGGGATGCCGCCACAGCATGACTTGATGAGTGGTGCGTAGGTCCACGCCCAGGATCCAAACCTGTGAACCCTGGGTCGCTGAACTGGAGCACGCAAGCTTAACCACTACGCCACCGGTGGCCCCTAATTCTATTTATTTTTATAAACTGCTTTCTACATAGATCAGAAATTAATTTGGTTTCTAAATAAGACTGACATCTGAACCACAAAAAATAAATAGAAGAAACAGTAAAAGAGCACATTACAGTTTACTAATAGGATTTCAGTCCCATCGAACATGGAGCACCACTACAAGCCTCTCCCACTGGTTACAACCAAAAATTCTAGGCAAAGTACAAAAAGCAACTTCTTGAGGACTCTAAATAGTAAATAATAGCAGGCATATTGGACAAAGGAGTCAAAGATACAGGGGTGGTGAGTTTTCTGGGTTTTTTTCTTCTCCTCCTTCTCTCAGCTTTGAGCTCTGGTCAGGCTGACTCTGAGAACCAAATAGGCATGGAGAGCAAAAATTCCATTTTTCTGGGACTGGGAAAAGAATCCTCTTCTCTTTTCCCCTTTTTTCACTTCCAATCTTGCAATGAAGCCAGGCCTAACTGTAGAACTACACTGCCACAGTGGATGGGTGGCTGCAGTGATGTGGGCATGTAAAACCCTGAGGAATAGAGCTATCTTTCCAGATAGAAAACTAGGAAAAGGAGTCCCTGTTGTGTGAACAGTGAGTGAGGAATTTCCATTATTTTTTCCTTTTCTCTTTCTGTCATCACTTGGCCACAAAAGTGGGCCTTATAATGTGGAACTGTATGTTAGCATGAGAGGCAAAAGCTCTGACAGAATAAGCTAGAGAGTGTGGGGTCATCCTAGAGAAGCAAGTACCAGACAAGGGGATTCTCTAATTCTGTATATGAACTGACACACATCCTGGGTTCACCCCTAAGCTGTATATGCTCAAAACACACCCACAGAAGCACAGCAAAAGCTTGGAGAGTTGACCTATGATATAAACTACCATGAATGTCCCAGACTAAACCCTGAGAGTCACATGCACGGTGCAGACTCAAAAAGCATAGAGAGGACTTTGAAAAGTAAACTGACACTGCAACCACCACCGGCAGAAGGTGAGGCAGAACCTGTAGTCTGAACCTAATTGGGTTGACTGCCTGTGAAAAGAAAAGAGAGAAAAAGAGAAAAGGAAAGGAGAAAGGAAAGAGGAAAGGAAAGATAAGATTTCTCCAGAGGATTTCTCAGGATCTAGAGCTTCAAAACAAAATATTCAGAATGTTCAGGATACAATCCACAATCACTTGATACATCAAGAACCAGGAAAAATCCAACCAACTTTCAAAGTACAATACAATCAACAGATGCCAACCCTGAGATGATCCAGACGCTGGACTCAACAAAGATTTAAAGAAGCTACTATAACTTTTCTCCATTAAGCAATGGTACATACTCTTGAAATAAATGGAAAGACAGAAGTTCATTGTAAAAAAGAAAGTAGAAACTATTAAGAATAATCAAATTGAAATTTTAAAACTGTAAAGTGCAGTATTCTGAAATTTTAAAAAAATTCACTAAATGGGCTCAATAACAACATGGAGTTGACAGAGGATTAAGTCAGTGAACTAGAAGACAGATCAGTAGAAGTTATCCAATCTGAAGAAGAGACACAAGATTTCAAGAATAAAATGAGGGCCGGCCCTGTGGCTTAGCGGTTAAGTGCGCACGCTCTGCTGCTGGCAGCCCGGGTTTGGATCCCAGGTGCGCACCGACGCACCACTTCTCCGGCCATGCTGAGGCGGCGTCCCACATACAGCAACTAGAAGGATGTACAGCTATGGCATACAACTATCCACTGGGGCTTTGGGGGAAAAATAAATAAATAAAATTATAAAAAAAAAATTTAAGAAAAATAAAAAATAAAAAATAAAGAATAAAATGAACAGAGCCTCAGGGAACTGTGGGACAATACAGACTCCTAGCAAATCTTCAAAATTCAAACCTTCTTAAAAACATTATCAGAATCACTTTCTATAAACCATCAATATAATCTAATTATCTTCTCATTAGTTGTATTTAAATATAGTTTCAGCATAAAGAATAAATGAAAATTTATTTACGTAAATGAAAAAGGAGATTATAACAGAAGGTGGAAATTAATTTGACCCATGCTAGTATTCTCTTATCTTTCATTTCTTGGATATATTTTATTTTTCCATTGTAAAACAAATCCATACACATTAAAAACTTGTACAGGTGAGAGAAATTATTAAGACAGAAACTAGCAAAGAAAAAAAAAAAACGAGAAAGAAGGAAAAGAAAAAAACACCTATAATGTAATACATAGCGGAAAATATTTTTCCTTTGACTCTCTTCTATAAAATTGAAATCACACACTACATAAACTTTTTGTTCTATCATTTCATGTATTATAAGTGTAAGCACTTCTGCAATGTTATTTTAAAAACCTTTTACAACAAAACTTTAAACGGCTACATAATACAGCAATCATGAATGTTCTTTAATTTATTTAACCATTCTTCTATAAATGGACATTTCCATATTTAAAATAGTTAACTGTTCTAAATAACACTATGATAAATATCTTCGTGCATAAACCTTTCCCTGTCTGCTTTAAGATACAAAACTAAATTGATTAGTGTTAGCTGTTAAAGGTATTACAAAGTTAATACAAAGGTAGTAACAGAATTACAAAATTAATACAAATTGATGAAAATTATAAAATTAACACATGATTACTGTGGAAAACTTTCAAATGCAGATTCATACAAGGAAGAAAATAAAAAGCCACCCATAATTCTACCATTGTTAGTATTCTGACAGATTTCCTCAAATTTTGAACAAAACGCACTATAGAGATATATATATATATTATTTGAATACGATATATGGTTTAATACTATTGTAAAATAACTTTCAATGGCTGCATAGAATTTTAAACAATAGCTGATCTTTATGGCATAGCCCAAAGTAATTATAAACCACCAGTAAATAAATATATTACTACTGTTGCTCACCCTAGAGCATCCTACATAGAACTGTCCACATGAGGAATAACTTGATTGAAGTAATGCCTAAAAGATGAGTATCCGCATTTTATGAACCTACATTTAGGTATTATAGAATACTGGTTGTTACCCCAAATCTGTTTTCCCCTTTCTGTTGGGCATATGGCAACCCAGCTACAGAACACATTTCACAGCTCCTTTATACCTAGATGTAGTCCCGTATGCACAAGAGATATGGGCTAATTCTGTTCCAATTGTTAAAATAAATCCTGTTGCCTTGTATTAGCTTTCTCTCTTTCCTATGGACTAGAACAACGGTAAATACCAATGGCTAAATCAGGCCCAATGAGTAGCTATAAAAAAAAATAGAAAACACCAAGTACTGGTGATGATGTGGAGAAACTGCAGCCCTCATACCTTGCTGGTAGGAATGTAAAATAGTGCAGCCACTTTGGAAAACAGTATAGCAATTGCTTCAAAAGTTAAACATAAATTTACTACATGACCTGGCAATTCTACTCCTAGGAACCTATCCCAGGGAAATGAATACATACATCTACATGAAGATCTACATTCAAATGTTTACCACAGCGTTATTTATAATAGCCCCAAACTGGAAATGATACAAATATCCATCAACCATTGAATAAACAAACAAATGTGGTATTATCCATACAATGGGATACTATTCAGCAATAAAAAAGGAACAAAGTACTGACACCTGCTCCAACACGGCTAACCCTCAAAACCATTATGCTAAGTAAAATAACCCAGACACAATCCTATGTGACATCCCTTTTTACCCCTAGTAATAATCCTTGTTCTAAAGTCTACTTAGTTTGATATTAATAGTTACTCCAGCTTTCTTTAGTGTTTTCATGGTTTATCTTGCTCCATCATTTTACTTTTTTTTTTGCTGAGGAAGATTTGCTCTGAGCTAACATCTGTTGCCAATATTTCTCTTTTTGTGTGAGGAAAAATGGCCCTGAGCTAACTTTTGTGCCCCTCTCTCGCTATTTTGCATGTGGGTCGCCACCATAGCATGGCTGCTGATGAGTGGTGTAAGTCTGCACCTGGCAACCGAAACCAGGCGGCCGAAGCAGAGCGCACCGAACTTAACCACTAGGCAACGGGGCCAGCTCTCCATCCTTTTACTTTTGACCTTTCTCAGTCATTTGTAAGAGTTTTCTATTGTTGCTATTACAAATTATCATGAGCTTAGCAGCTTAAAACAACACAAATATATTATCTCACAGTTCTGTAGGTCAGAATTCTAATAAAGGCCTCACTGGGTTAAAATCAAAGTGTAAGCAGGACTGTATACCTTATTGGAGGTGCTAGGGAAGAAACTCTTACCTTGCTCATTCAGTTGTCCAAAGAACTCAGTTCCTCAAGAACTGAGGTACCTGAATCCTTCAAGGCTGTAAGTAGAGGGCTATTTCCAGCTTCTAGAGGCCACCCGCATTCCTTGCCTTCCTCTATCCTCAAAGCCATAGCAATGGGTCAAGTCCCTCTCACACTCTCTCTCTCTCCTGACTCTTCTGCTGTCGGTTTTCTCTGATTGCAGTTGTGAAAGGTTCTGTGCTGTTCCGGACTCAGACGATGAGGCTAGGCCCATCCAGAAAATCCATGATAATTTCCTGATCTCAACATGTGCTTAAAACCATCTACAAATTCCTTTCTGCGCTGTAAGATAACATATTCACAGGTTCTGGAGATTAGGGTGTAGAAATACTTTGGGGGGGGGTGTGGATTATTCAGCCTGCCACATCTTTTTATTTAAAGTGAGTATCTTGTAGATAGTATACAACTGCTTCTGGTTTTTTAAAATCTTTTCTGACAATCTCTGCCTTTTAAGTGGTGTGCTTAGACTATTCATATCAATGTTCTTATTGATACGAAGGAAGTAAAATATAGCATCCAGCTACCTGTTTTGTATGTATTCCATCTGTTTCTTGTTACATCTGGTCTTCGTTTCTTTTTTCCTCATTTTATGCTTTTTTTTCCGTAAGGAAGATTAGCCCTGAGCTAACATCTGTTGCCAATCTTCCTCTTTTTGCTGAGGAAGAGTGGCCCTGGGCTACCATCCATGCCCATCTTCCTCTACATTATATGTGGGACGGCTGCCACAGTGTGGCCTGATGAGTGGTGCACAGGTCTGTGCCCAGGATCTGAACCTGTGAACCCCAGGCCACCGAAGCAAAGCAAGCAAACTTAACCACTATGCCACCGCGCCAGCCCCTTATGCCTTCTTTTGAGTTGAGGATATTTTATGATTCCATTTGATCTCCTCTCTTGAATTATTATTTATATGTCTGTATTACACTTTTTTAATGGATGCTCTAGAGCAGGGGACAAACCATGACCTGTGGGCCAGCCAACTGCTTTTGTATATTAAGTTTTACTGAAACAGAGCCATGCCCATTTGTTATGTACTAAGGCTGCTTTCACACTACGATGGAAGAGTTGAGTAGTTACAACAGAGATCATAAAGGAAGCAAGCCATAAACACATACTAAATTGTCCTTTAAGAAAATGTTGACCCCTGCTCTAGGCTTATAATATAAATATATAATTAATCAGAGTCTACCTTCAAACACTATTATAGAGTTATGTGTAATGTCAGGACCTTCCCAGTATATTCCTAGTTCTTCCCTCTCATCCCTAGGGCTATTGTTGTCATGTCATGTTGTCATGTACATATGCTACAAACACACAATGTATTGCTACTATTTTTGCTTTAGACATATTTTAGAACAGTTAAAAATAAGGAAAAAATGATTTTATTTTACTTTCATTTATTCCACTTTCAATGCTTTTTTCTTCTTTGTATATCTCCAAGTGTCTTTGTCTTATCATGTTCATTCTGCCTGATAACCCTCCTTCAACATTTCTTAGAGTTGGTCTGCTAATAATAAATTCCTATGGTTTTTGCTAATCTGAAAAAGTCTTTATTTCTTCTTCTTCTTCTTCTTTTTTTTTTTTGCTGAGGAAGATTGGCCCCGAGCTAACATCTGTGCCAATCTTCCTCTATTTTGTATGTGGGTCACTGCCACAGCATGGCTGCCGACGAGTGGTGTAGGTCTGTGCCTGGGAACGAAACTTGGGCTGCCGAAGCAGAGCATGCCAAACTTAACCACTATGCCAGTCCCTCTTCTTCACTTTCTTAAAAATTATTTTCATCGGGTATAGAATCCTGGTTTGACAAGTTTTTGTTTTTGTTTTTTTTCATTTTGGCACAGTAAAGATGTCACTCCATGGTCTTCCAGTTTGCATGATTCCTAAAGAAAAATCTGCTTTAATTCTTATCTAGTCTTTATATTTGTATCTAATGTTTTTGTATTATAGCTTACTATTGTTGCTATAACAATTCTTTTTCCGGTTGCCTTCAAGAATTTCTGTCTTTTATCAGTTTGAATATGATATGATCATGTTTTAAAAATTATTTTTCCTTATTTTTGCTTTCTGTATTTATTCTGCTCTGAGCTTCTTGGATCTATGCTTTAGTGTCTGTCGTTAATTTGGGGAAATTATCAGCCATAATTTCTTCAAATATTTCTTCTGTACCTCTCTTATTCCAGGATTCCAATTACGTGTACCATTTGATATTGTCTCATGGTTCTTGGGTGTTCTGTTTAATTCTTATTTCTCTTTGTGTTTCAATTTGGGTAATTTCTATTGACAGATCTTCCAGTTTGCTGATTCTTTTTTTGTCTGTGTCAATTCTACTGATGACCCTTGTGATAGGCATACCATGTTTTACATTTCTAGGATTTCCATTCAATTTGTTGATATAATTTTCATCTCTCTGCTGAAATTAACCATCTCTTCTTGCAAGCTGTCCAGCTTTTCCACTAGAGCCTTTAACATACAACTCAGTTATTTAAAATTCCTCGTGAGACAGTTCCAACTTCTGTATCATAGCTGAGTCTGGTTTTGATGACTGCTTTATCTCTTTTGAGTGTGTTTTTTTCTTTGCCTTTTTATATGCTTTGTAACTTTTTGTTGAAGTTCTTCTGTATTGCTGTCATCAGGTATATGATAGTAGAGACTAAGGTAGTTTACAGGCTTGGAAATGAGGACAGGTTTTCTTCTAATAGAACTTTAGCACAGGAGCTTGAGTTAATCCAATTAGGAGTTGAGCTAGGTTTGAACTTTGTCATTGCTATGGCCATGCTGAGTGCACCACAAGCTGAAAATTCCTATAGTGATACCTTGCGCTGGGGAGGGGGGATTTAGTTCACTAAAGAATTTTATTCTTCATTATTATAACTTGTCCACATTCAGTCTTAAGTCTGTGTGCAGAAAAGGTCTGTCTCTTGCAAGTTACTTATTATCTGACACTTGTTACCCTGGCAGCAGGGAGTGAAAAATGGGGCAGAATGTTCTTTGATGTTTTGATTAAGGCTTAGTCTTAGGTGAGCACTGTGTCCCTAGGTCTCATCTGAATGCTTCTCAGTGCCCTTTCCCCTTCCCTGGTATAAGTCTGGTTCCTGCAGATATTCCTGCACCTCCCCCCACCCCGGGGTTGAAGGTCTTTTTCTCCCTGTTGCTATTTCCCAGCTGCAAAGGGATTCCACCAGTGCCCAAGGCAACAGTAATTGTTGCAGCTCCCCAAACAGAATATGGCTTTGTCTGATAAGAGAAAAGAGGGCAAGTCCAGGTGGAGTTTATTGCTCCTCCTGCTGTGGCTGCTGTACTGGTCCCCCAGTTCTTCACCACAGGGGAGATTTTCTTTGATTGGCTAATGGGATTCATGAAGAAAAATTCACACAACAAGGTGTGGACTCCTCCTATTTTTGTGGTCCCCAAGGACTTCACCTTTTCTCACCAATACACACTTGGCCTCCACCGATTCAATGATCATTTCAGTTGAACTCTTTCTATAGGTGTCTGGCTGTGTCTTGCCCAGGTAAGTCAGTACTTACACCTTGCCTCTCTCTGCAAGACAGAGGTGTCTGTCTCTCCCTAGATTCTGGGCCAGTTCATTGCCCTGCAACTTCAGCATTCAACGAGTTCAAGAAAAGGAACTCACTGTTGTTTGTCCAGCGTTTTCTTGTAAAGTTGGGAATGATTTTTTTTTCCAGATCTCTACATCTCTGATCAGAAACTAAAAGTCATCCCTATTTCTACTGAACTTTATGTATCATGGCTTTCAAAGCTTACCATCGTAACTTTCTACTTAAGTTCACTCATTCAGCAAAGGTCCAGCTAAAGCTTATTACTATGTGGCAGGCATTAGGCCAGAAGCCATTGCCTTCATTTTGCCAAAGGTAAGTAGCTAACTAATGTCTGTCATGCCAAACTCCCCACCAAGACAAGCTGACCTAATTTCTAACCTTAAGGGTAAGTACACTTAGGTCAGGGAAAAATATTTCATGATTACATTTATTTATAGTTACGTTGAGATAAATATTGAAGTTTAATTCAGATAAGTTAAAACACTTTGTGTGGCATCGTAGAGATATGAGTACGATAAAGGCTATATCGTATCTTGGTTATAAAGAATAGTTCAAACATCTAAAACACAATACTATAGAGCACACTTTATCAATTACCCACAGTTTTGTGTGTTTAAGGAGAATGCTAGGACCAGGGTAAATGAGTAAAAATCACTATTCACGGGTAACAGATAAATTGAAGGAATAATGCTTAGAAAAAATGGAGTTTTCCTTGCAAAATTGACCCTATAAGTTTATAGCAAACAGCAGACAAGGACAGGATTAAAAAAAAAAATCTAGCATGACATATCTGATTACATAACGGGAATATGTTACATGGAGCTGACTGTAACCTCAATGGAATGTGCTCTACTTCATACTGGTACCTCTAGCACTCTGGTGGTAAGTACTCAGTCTTAAATACTAAAGGATGAATTTTTCAGTACATCAGATTTTACTGGAGTCAGGTACTTCAAGCCAATTCTGTTCATATAAGAAATTATAGTATATATGCCAGTTAATGAATGTATTACACTGAGCCAAAAAAACAGTCTGTGAGGAGGATCAGATATTTGTGAGAGTTTAACCACTACAGTCTCTACATGTAAAAAAAAAATACCTGGGAAGTCAAGGTTTCAGAACATAAATTGATAAGGAAAATACCATAGTAAAAGGGGGTTAAAGAGTCTAATTTTAATGGCTTCAAATTCTTCTAACTTGGTACATTCATCCTTCCACATCTTTGGAGATAACTGTTGAGAACAATATGGTTTTCTGAAACAATTGCTCCTTCTGTAGCTAATGCTCAAATGGTTATCACCAATATTTACTTCTTTCCATTTCCAGCCAACCCTCCTTCTCACAGATTAAGTTATTCTCTAGGTATGTTAGTATCATTAGTTAAACTAAAGCCAAGTAGTTGTTCTGGTCTCTCAAGTCATTTTGCCTCTCTACCATGACCATTTCTACTATGTTACCTATTTTACATAGATTTTATAATTCTACCCTCAAAAGGTAATGTTTTCCAAATTTTTCAGTTCTTAGTATGTATGCCCCCGCTACTGTTCATTTCAATATGTATTCTGAAAGGATGGAAGAGGACGGATCACTAAAATACCACTTGAATATCAAACTCATAGGACTACCAAAGTTAAAAAAAAAAAAAAAGATACTACACAGAACTGTTGGTAATCATACAATAATAAAAATTAGCTTTAATATAATAGTGGGTCAGAGAGATTATTATACTAGCACACACATGATTCAATCTTTTGATTAAAAAAGCACTATACTTAGAGTTATAAAAAGCTCAGAGAACTGGAAACAGAAATGCAGTCTAGGATAGATTATTCAGACTAATATAGAAGTCTTGGCATGAAAATAAGAGAACTGTAGTTGATCCACAGAACAGTTGGATTATGAACCAGAATATGCAAATCAGGTAACTATTTATGATAATTATTAAAATGTTAACTTGCAAATAAAGCGCAGAAAATAACATTCTACAGTAGGTTGCTTCAAGCACAGTATAGGACAAGGCAGTATAATTAGAAGTATATGTAGTTTACGATATGTATTGCTCTTAGGCATGTTAATACTAAAGCAATAACGTAATAATGTAAGTGCAGTTGAACTTCATTTTCAGTTAGGATAATCGTTCATATTTTCTTTACACACATGCACACACAAACACCTCTGTCTGGCTGAAAGTCTCCTTTCCTTACATTTCCAACAGGTTTTGTTAGCATGTTCTTATATATTTACTGTGGGGCTTCTCTCAAATCCCAGACTTAGAAGTATTCACTCTTTCACCTCTGTATCCAATAGTTACTGAGTTGTGCTGATTTCTTGTCCACAATGCTTTCAAGTTGCTTATGTCGTTCTTTATGTGCAAAGCCACCACACTCCTTTCCCTGGCTTCATAACCTAACCCATGGACTGCTACTTCTCAGAAGATTCAGTATCTGCTTTCGTTTTCTCCCTCAATAGTTCTAAAAATAACTACCAGAATAATCTTCCCATAAATAATCATGTTTATCAAAGTAGGACATAGTCAAGGGCTTGCAGTGCTGTGTGTGCATGTATGTGTGTGTATATATATATATATATATATATATTGTTTTACCTGATTACTAATTCAAATCTAAACTCCCAACCAAAGAATCAAAGGTCCTTGCGAAACGGTCTCCTATCCTCCCCAAACTCCTTTCTACGATCTCAATGTTCAAGAAGACACTTCGGTTCTCATCACACTCATCACCTCATTTTACACAGTCCTTTCAATTTGTCCTCCCTATCTATGCTTTGAATTTCTGCCTTATTGATTCTGTTCTTTACTGCTTCTAACAGATTTCATTTCAGCCCTTATATTTTAATTTCTTATTTCTTGCTAGCTCCTTCTTTATTTTTCCTATATCTCAGCTAGACTTCTTTTCGTCTGTCCTTCAAAAGAATATGTATGCTTACTGAAAATACACAGCATATTTTAATAAAATTTACTTCTTTTTTCCAGAATTAAATATTTTCCACAAATATGTCTTTTATCTGTCCCCTAAGAACAATGCTCCCCTTATTTTATAACACTGAATCTTTTGGTCTTGGTTTGACTGTTTACTCATTCTTGAAGAAGTAAGCTCTGCTCTTTCCTAATAAATGGGAGAGAAGCAGATGGTGGTGGTGAATTAATTTCCTTGGTTTCCTTCATTACCCACATATTTATTTTTTAAACCTTTCAGATCTTAAGAACCTTGGCAAAATTTCTAATATTAGTTGTCATTTGCTTACTATGGCTCTAAAGAACAGAGCTCACCTGGGCTCCACTGCTTTCTATCTATATAAAAGAATAATAAATCCTGGATAAACTGAAGCATTACCTTCTCCTTTAAAGATAGGGTAATAAAAATGCGATGCCAGACTGCATAGATCCCATGGTTCTACACACTTTCCTAGCATTAATTTCCCTATTTCAGAATGCAATGTGCCATGAGCTATCTTCTTTTACCTTGGCCACATTACATTATCAGGAACTTCACTTCTAAATAAAGCAAGGCAGCTATGGGTGAATAACAGGATATAAGAGGTCACCATGGTCATGAAATGGTCCTCTCTGTCAGAAAGCAACTCCCTCAGAGCAGAAAAGGACTTCTTTCCTCAAAGGCTTAGTATCACAAAGGTATAAACATGCAATGGAATTATAAAACGAAAAATAAAAAACCTCCTACCACCCCTCTGTCTTGCTCTGCTACCATTCTGCCTCTCAACTCCCCTTGCATTTTGGTTTGTAAAAATTCTTCCTGGTGTCTGGCAGGTTACTGATAAATATTCTGGGTTGCAGCAATGCTTAATTTTGTATCACTATTTCCACTTAACTTGCTTGTCCGTTTTTGCCTACTTCTAGGTTCTACAGCATCGGATAACATGGTCCATCATCTCAAGCTCACTTTCTGGAAGATCCTACGTTCTGGCTTCTTTGATCATTAGCTATGCTCTCCAAGTCAATCATCAACCCAGGGAGACCTCACTGTTTGTTCAACAAATCAGGATTGGGATTAGGGTGAAGTGAGGGAAGTTAGGTACTTACCTTGCTCACAAAATTTAGGGGGTGCCAAAAACTCATTAAGATAAAAATATTTTAATGTAGTATTTTTAAAAAATCACATGAATGCAAAAAAAATCCACAATTAACAAAATATCAAAATTTTAAATGAAGACAAGATCAGTAACATTACTATTCCAAGCCACATTAAAGCACGAGGGAAAAGAAAAAATCAGTAATACTGATCCTTTCACTTGCCTCATCCTAGTCTCAGCCTTGAAACAAACAGTTGAGCAACTATACTTCCCAGCCACTAATCTCTGCTCTGATCACTGCAGAAGAAGAACATGAGGCCTGTGATGGGGGTCCACACAATTTCATGTGATCGTATCTCAACTGTATCCTCTTCTCATAGCTGTTGGTGATTTTATTATTAATTTTATTCACACATTATTTCTCAAGTTCTTTATCTGTACTTGCCTCCCTTACTCTTAATAAATAAACTAAAATAAAGGTCACCAGAGAAGAGTTACTGGTTTTCCCGAGTGACTGCTCCACTCCAACAAGATGTTACCATACTTCTCACTACTAAAAACTCCTCTGAATATTCACCCCCATTCTTCTGCTTCTCTTCTACCTCAGAGAAAGAGTGTTCTCTCTTGATTACCAGACACTTTATTCTCTCCTTTCTCCTTTACGGGGATCTTATTCTCTAAGTACTTCTTTCTACATCAACTTCAAATTCTTCTTCTTTGTTGATTCCTTCCCCTTTCAAAGGAAATTGGGTCCCATAGCCTTAATAACCCTTTCTAGATCTAGAGCATTTTTCCTCTAACCTTATTTCACTTACTTCACCACTGCTTAAAACAGAGATACACAGACACTGCTTCCACGTTCTCATTTGCTTACTCACACATTTGCCATTCTCAGTTTCTGTCCCCACCATCTGACTAAAACTATACAAGAATCATATACAAGAATATAAGAAACTCGTACAGTTTCTTATTTATATCCTTTCTCATCTATAATCACCTTCTCATCTATATCCTTCTTCTATTACCAGTACTATGTCCCTTCTTGACAGCCTTGTCATCTCACAGCCAACTGAAATAGCCTCAATAACTGGTGACTTAGCCCTCTAACTAATTTGCTTGATTCCATTTCTCCATTTTGTAATCCATTCTATACTGTGCCACTCTTATTATTATTCCCTTATCTCTCAGCCATCACCAACAAGAAATCTATACTCGACTCAATCCTAGATAATCACTTTTTTCAACATGCAGTATATCCCTTTGTGCCATCTTTGATTTTACCACTCCCTATATTTTGAATGCTCCTCCCACTCCTCCGTAGTAAAACCCTAGCCATGTACAAGGTACATTTTAAGTGAGATCTTTATTTTTCTCATTAGATTATAAACTCTTTGGACCCAGGGGTTCTCACATACATCTTAGTATTCCCAGCAACAAACAAAAGAATGAACTCACCTTAATAAAAAGGAATGATGAGGCACTACTCACATAGGGTAACTATCTTCTTTAGAGAACTTAAGCTATACGGTAAATAGTTTGGTCTTCTTTAAGATACCAACAGATATCATCAAAAATTATAACATATTGAGAAAAAAAGGAATTTTCAAGCAAGCAAAGCCAAATTGTGATTCTTCCTGAACAAGTCTAGATCAGGGGTCCAGAAATTAGCTATTTTTGTATGGCCTAGACCTAAGAATGGTTTCTATATTTAAAAAAAATAAAAAGAAAGATATTTTGTGACACATGAAAATTATATGAAATTCAAATTTTAATCATAAAGTTTTACTGGAACACAGCCATACCCACTCATTTACATGTTTTCTGTGGCTGCTTTTACGTTATAAGGACAGAGTTGAGTGGTTGCTACAAACCATATGGCCTGCAATGCCTGTAATATTTACTATCTGGCCATTAACAGGAAAAAACATTTTGTCCACTTCTGGTCTATATCAACAAAGTAATGCCTTGAGAAACCTTACCAGCGGAAAGTAAGTGTGCTACAGGAAATAAAGAAAAGGCTCTGGTGGCCACAACAAAGAACTCTCCCTCTCTAATTTCAAACAGAGTTTTCCGTGAGGGGAAAAGACTTAAAAAGCATCATCCTACTAGTTGACAGAAAGCAAGGAGCTGAGGAATAAAACTTGATTGTTCACTTTTAAATCATAACTCATCCTCAGAAAAAGAAACTGACTCACTCCACTCTCCACCTCACACTTACTTTCAATTTATTTATCCACTTTACACACATGGATACACTGATACTCAACCTCCTGCTGTGAAAACAAATAGATCATATGGTTACATTATTGTAAACTGAGAAATATTTCAAGAAGCAAAGGATCCTACTGTGTAACTACTGAGAGTAAGAGGAACTCAATATCAAATATACCCAAATTCAAATCTTTGTTTTTGGTAGTCACTTTCTAATGTACACAAGATAAATGCCAAAGTCAATTAAGCAGAGCAGTTTCTGTAGGAACATATTTTTAGCCAATTCCTTCTGGTCAGTCTAGTAAGAGGTGATGTTACTTCAACTCAGATGTTGTACAGACCTGACTTGCCTCACAAGTGATATAGACAAGTGATTGAACTTTCTCTTCATATTTTCCAGATGCTTGCCATCTTTTGTGGCACAAACTCTGAGGTATCAACAAAGTATTTTCTCACATGGATTGCCTCTTGAAAAACATTTTGGCTCTGCCTATATGCATCTCTATCGTCCACATCAGTGGAAGAACAGATCCCAGGGAGAATATCAGTATTCTCATATCATGATGAAATGCTACTGCCCTGCCGTAAGCATGTCTGTAGCTAGAACACTTGAGTCAGTTCATTTAGTAAAAACTTAGTGAGCTTCTGCTATGTGCCTAGGGGAATTCAGGGATGAAACACACAGCCTCTCCTTCCAAAGAACAAATAGTTTAGTTGGAAAAACAGATGAATCATAAAGCATATCTGTACAGCAGGCTCCTGAACTGATAACTCTATAGCTCCTGTTAAGTGGGTGACACAGCCAAAGTGTAAGAAAACTCATCTATGACAATGCACAGGCGAATTTTATTTTTTTTAATTACTTCACTTCCATTTCACTCCTCTACTTGCTGACTTCCTCTTTTCCCTAACTCCGGGGAACACTGATGGAGAGTTTAGATTGTTTATTGGCTCACAGTATAATCTGGGTTAGAAGACAGTGATCTAATACATAGGCTAGGCATCGTTTCCTTTAAAGATTTTTTTTTTTTCTCTTTGATCAAGTTAGACCTCTAGACAAGAAATTCCTACAGGAATAAAGGGTCCTAGATTTCACTGGCTGAGACCCTTTCCTCAGAATTATAATTTTTTTTTTTTAAGGAATTATGTCCTTAGTTTTGTTTTTTATTTGTATCAAAGGTGACTAAAGTAGTCCATCTTCAACAAGAATAGTAAAGTTACTGAAAAATACGAGAACTGGAAATTTTATCACAAAGAAATTTAAAAGTTTATGATGCAAACAGGATGAGGATGACTAAATTCTGGAAATGAATTTTGGAAAGCCCCATTAAATATTCTGGATTTTCTAAAATAAAGCAATAATACTAAAAAGAAGTATTAGTGTGTTACTCATATCTAAGTATTAATAACAGGTATGACAATTAATTTCCCTGTATCCATTCTTGCTTCTTAAAAACTCACCAGATCTCTCCCCCCAGCAAATTTTAATGAGATGATTATAAACACTTAGTTTTGCTATAGATAAAATGAACACAGAGAAGTATATTTTATTTTTATTATTCTGGGCCTGATCCTTCGTCCAATTGTTCAGTGCCTTTCTGATTTTATCAAGTAGGATGCTGACTCCAAAGTCCACCTAGTCAGGGTCCAGCTTCCGCCAGCACTTCTTCGCTGATCCTCAACTCCCTCCCTCTTGACACTGAAGGAGCAGCTACAAGGTCCAGGTTCAATTTAGGCCTCATTACAAACACCCTGTATGGCTTGTGCTCTGCCTTCTTTGGGCTACAGGTGGCCAAAACGGTACAGATATAAAAAGTTACAATCAGTCAAGACTAAAGAATGATTAATAATTAGCAAAGCTTATGAATATTTCTGCTTTTTCTTAAAAAATATAAATAACCTTTACCTAAGATCAATGATTATTACATAGGAGCCAACATGATTAATTTCTTTTGAAGTTAATACCAAGAAATACTTAGAAATGGTGCTTTTTCTTTCATTAAAGGATGAGAATTATGCAACTCATAGTGTTAAAACTTTTGTCCTGGCCAGAAATGTAAGGCTGTATCTCTGGTGTATTTCATTTATTTCATTACAAATAATCACTTAGTGCTATGCGCCCTGGTGTGGGGATCCAGAAGGACACAAAACAGACAAGGGACCTGCTGCTTATTTAAAATTCTCTTTTAAAAGTTTTTCAAAATATTATTTCTCCCCTTTCTATATAATTTCAGTTTGAAGTGATGAGAAATTTTATTATGTAAGACTATTTTACTCCTAAGCTAACCAAGAAAAAGTACTTATAGCCAATATTCACTTCTGTGAGTTGTCTTGGAAATTAAAATTCCTATTTCCAAGAGAATTTGCATAGGAATATGTGCTACAAAGTCTTTAAAAACAATTTAGTAACTTTAAAAACAAAACAACCAATTTGTATTTATCAGAATTCCTATCCCAGCCGATCATGCATTTAAACACGTAATCCTGAAGATGGCTTCATTAACTAGTACCATATCACCATAATATGAAATTCTGATTGTGTAACTATGTGTTGATATTTAAGCATTGAGGCTAATAGAGTCTTAAGAATACCTGCAGGCTCTGCCTTTACTTGAAGGTGTGTACACAAAGACATACCTCTATCTAGAAACCTTTGCTTCCTCACAATGGCAAGTAGCATAAACTCAGCTGAGAGTTTCCAGCTCATTAGGATAGGAAATTCCCCTTGCTGCCCTTGTTGACCCACAGTCTTTACGCTTCCAGAAAACTGCCTTCTCCAGTTCTATAGGACTCTTTTGCTTGCTTGGACCAGCCTGGTCCTCAGTACTTTTGCTGCAGTGTTTCTCAGTGATATAGCTGTGGGCATTTGGAGCAAGACAGTTCTTCATAATGTGGAACTGTTTAGTGCACTGCAAAGCATTTAGCATTTACCCACTAAATGCCAGTGGAGTTTCCTAGTTACCATGACAACCCCTCAAACACTCCCTCCCCCACCCAAAAGAACCCTGCCCTTCTGAATGCTTGGGGGTAGAGGAGGGAGAGGCAAGTGGGGAATGGAGTACCATTCCCAACTGATGACTATAACATAGCGTTTGTGGATCTTGGACTTAAATCCCTCATATCTTGACGACCGATTTCCCTGGTTTTCCTTCCTTTCAGAATCTGAACTCTATATCCCCTAACTGAATCTACTTTCTCCTGTGAAGCTCTTTCTTATATACTAAAGAAAATCCTGCCCTTGCCTCTAACTCAACCTGACTGTGTTATGGTGAAGAGAGACTAAATAAAAAAAAACTAATGTTAGCAGGGAAGCATAGGGGCCAGCCCGATGGCATAGCAGGTAAGTTTGCACATTCTGCTTCAGCAGCCCGGCGTTCGCCATTTTGGATCCTAGTTGCAGACTTACTCACTGTTCATCAAGCCATGCTGAGGCAGTGTCCCACATACAAGAGCTACAACTCTACAACTATGATACACAACTATGTACTGGGGCTTTGGGGAGAAAAAAGAAAAAGAGGTTGCAATAAACAAAAAAATTTAAAAAAAAAGAAAAAGAGGAAGATTGCCAACAGATGTTGGCACAGGGCCAATCATCCTCAAAAAAAAAAAAAAAAAAAAACCCAAAGGGAAGCATACATGTTAAAAAACAACATAAAATAAGTGAACTGCCAAAATGCAAAAGGTCTAAAGGGAAGAATGACCAAAAGGTCAGAGGCAGCAAGACCATTGTAGATGCTGATTCAGTCTACCCAGATCAAGTGTACAGTCATTTAGGCACACATGAGGAGTCTCACACCGCCTGAGGGTTAGTACGGAGAAGACTGTTAACATTAACTTACAGCCCTCTATCCTTACTTGACTCCCAAAACATGCTTGGCAGCTCCTACCCTAGAACGGTTGTACCTGCTATTTCGTCAGCATGGAGTGTCCTTGCCCCCAATATTCACATTATTCATTCCTTTATCTCCTTTAAGTCTTAGCTCAAATTTTTTTCCCAGTAAGATCTACCCTGACATTTAATTCTGCAACCTCCTGACTCATACATACACTATCAATTCCCTTAAACTGTAATGTTTTTCTTTTTTCCAAAGCAATTATCACTTTCTAAGACACTATTTATCTTAATTCTTTATTATGCTTGTTATTTACTATCTCCCTCTGCTAGAATGTAAGCTCTATGAGGGCAAAAGATCTTTGTTTTGTTCACTGATGTATCTCAAGCACCAAGAACACAGCTGCAGAACTCAGAAGGCCTGAGGTTCATGCGAACAACCCTGATCTGCAGAATGACAGATTTAGGCCATGGAGAATTCAGTTCTGTCTCACCAAACCATAAACATGATTCCTTTGAAACCACAGGCTCTTTCATAGTATTAAGCTAATGCTGCTTATTATTCACTAGTTTATTACTAGAGGGAGACAGGAAAGCTCTTCTCTTACAGACGGAGGCACTAACTGATCCCATAATGCCTTCAGTGAGCAAATCTCTGAACCCTCCACAGCAATAATGCTTAAGACTCTGCACCAGGAAATCAAAAGCCACATTTCTCCTTCTATTTACCTGAAATGACTTGAGCCTGAAGGAGGGAATTAATAATTCCCAAAGTCATCCAGTGGCTGAAAGGCACAGGCACAAAACTTGAGACCCCTCGATATTGATTTAAACACGTGCTTTCTAATACAGTTCCACAATAGTTTATGAATACCAACTTGGAAGGGCCACAAAAAGCACAGGTATCAAGAACTGAGAAAAAAGTATTAAAAAGATACATTTTAATTATCAAAGCAGTAAGAGGAAATGAATGAAGAAATAGAAATTTTATTGCTAGGAGCTAAGTATAGAAAGAGAAGTTATTAAGTACATTTAGAGAGTCGAAGTTAAATGCAATGTCACATCTTTATTTCCAAAAGAAATTTCCTATAACTATATATCATTTCACAATGTAAAAACAGAGATTTCTCAAAGATTCTTACCCCATTTCTTACCCCAGATGCATAGCCACTCATTCACATGTTCCACCATTTATTGTATGTGAGGGCCATCCAGCCTGTAGACAATTCAATTAATCTTACAAGTGACATACAAAAAAACCCAACAACAACAACAAAAAAAACAGATGTGGCATTAAGATTTACAAAGTTATTGAAACTTTTTAACAACTAAAACGCATCTTTACTTAGCTACACCAGAATGAGGAATAAAGGGGTTTACATATGTTCCAATTCTAAATCTATCAATCAAACCCATGTTATTCCTTTGGGAGCTTATTTACATGCATATTTATCAGCCTCACATGCTAATTCCCTGCTGTTTTATGCCTGCGAGGCATGTTTATGAGTCATAATTGTTGATCTCATTTGATGTATTTCACTGAAGGAAGACATTATTCAGTTATGTGGCCTAATGTCAATGAGTTACGATGACCTGATCTTCCAAATGCAACTTGCTCTTTAATTTTTATTAGGACATAACTTACTGTACAGGAAAAGAAGTATACTAAAATAAGAGAATAAATGTTTTATATAAAGAATTTAGTTAACCATCTCATTTTTGATCCACCTTACCCCTCATATTCAATCTGAAATGTAGCTGTAACAATCATGTCACTCATTCAGTCACTCATTTCCTCACACTCTTGAACTGAGCCTTAGCTTCATGATCTGCATTTTAGTCTAACTTTCAGGACCCTCCTCCAGTTCATACTAAAACATGTTTTTATTCATTTATTCTACCATCATATTCCTTTATTATCATTTTGTTTTTCCTACAATCAAGATTCAGTGTCGTTTTTAGTCTGTATTACAAAACTTGACTACCAAGCTATTTTCTTCAACTCACCTAAAATGTTACTTCAGGCAGGAACTGCGTAATGAGTAACTATTTCTGCATTCATTCAATCCCTTAGAAAATATTAAGTACCCACTGTTTATTTCACAATATTACTAATTTTTAAAAAAGTAAGAACACTATATGGAACATATAGCAGAATACAATTTAGCAGTGGCATTAAGGGATACTATGTATTAACACTTTTGTTATTGTGAAAGAAAAATGGAATATATTGCAGTGTATATTTCTATAGATAATTCTAAATTGGTATTGCAATGAGGTGCTTTACAATAATGGAATATGACTTAGATAGATGACTATCAAACATATGTAACACTATCACAAATGCCTTGAAATAATAGCGTCTACATTACCATGAGAAATCTGACTAAAAATAAAATCAATTTTTATAACATAGACCAGTTTAAGGAAAAGGGTTTAGGATTTTCCCTGTCTAGCACTTTCTGGGTATGACTATACCCAACTACTGAAACATGATTACAAGGGGTTACCACACTGGATTCAACAGGCACCATGAATCCAGTGGAAGCAGGAAAGCATGAAGTCTACCTTACTCTTCTACTAGGTGATCACACTACCCAAGTGATACCTAGTTAGACTGAACTGTAGCTCAGAAGAGTAAGTATTAGAAAATAGGTATAATTTGGCACACAGATAAATGAAGCATAGTACAATCATGCAGCACATAACGACACTTCGGTCAATGTTGGACCACATACATAACGGTGGTCCCATAAGATTAGTACCATACAGCCTAGGTATTTAGTAGGCTATCCCATCTAGGTTTGTATAAGTACACTCTATGATGTTCACACAATGACGAAATCACCTAATGACACATTTCTCAGAACATATCCACATCGTTAAGCAACACATGACTGTAGTCATTCTCTGTTCTGTTGACCTATATTTAAGAATAAAAATTAAAAAGAATTTTATTCAGGGGCCAGCCTGGTGGCGCAGTGCTTAAGTTCCCATGCTCTGCTTCAGTGGTCCAGAGTTTGCGGGTTCAGATCCTGGGCGCGGACCTATGCACCACTTATCAAGCCATGCTGTGGCAGGTGTCCCACATATAAAGTAGAGGAAGATGGGCATGGATGTTAGCCCAGGGACAATCTTCCTCAGCAAAAAGAGGAGGCCTGGCAACAGATGTTAGCTCAGGGCTAATCTTCCTCACCAAAAAAAAGAATTTTATTTATAAAGTATATGGGAAAGTGTTTTAATAGCAGGATTAAAATCTTACAATGTCATGAAATGTTATCAGTATTAATACTCTTATGTTCTTCTGCTCAAATAATAAAAAAGAAGTTTGACTAAGCACTAAGCGAAAAAAACAGATTTTAGAGGAATAATCATAACTATTAAAAAACTCAAAGAAATTACCTGGCTTTCCCCATTTCTTAGCATTTGCAAAAGATCTAGGAAAAGTTGACAAATAATAGTACTATACAAACAGCATTTTCAAAAAATCAGAATAAGTTGATATCCAGTACATGTATTCACAATACCATGGGATTTAAAATGAATTTTAGGGCATTAGAACCCACATGTGTTAACAGAATTTAATTTTTTTTCTTTCTACCACAGAGATAAAACCAACCAAATTACACAGTTGCTGCAGTAGGAGGTCAGAACGTTAGTAGAGTTACCACATAAAGCAAGAAATTTATCCTTTAAAATACTATAAATAAATAATAAACTATACTAACAGGACACACCAAATAAATGGTGATGTCAGTTCCAGGATATTATGAGTTTTTCAAGGTTCTTATCATTGTTATGTAATTAGAAGAATATTAAAACTCAACACTAATCTAGTATGTTATTTAAATGCATTGAGGTCATATGAAGGAGATTTTTGTGTGTGTGTGAGAAAGATTAGCCCTGAGCTAACATCTGTTGCCAATCCTCTTCTTTTTGCTGAGGAAGATTGGCCCTGGACTAACATCTGTGCCCATCTTCCTCTACGTTATATCTGGGATGCCTGTCAGAGCGCGGCTCGATAAGCAGTACATATGTCCACGCCCGGGATCCGAACCTGCGAACCCCATGATGCCGAAGCAGAGTGCGTGAACTTAACCACTATGCCACCAGGCCGGCCCCTGAATGAGATTTTTTGAATTGAACACTTTCTTCAGGTCTTTACACAAATGAAGGAGCCTTTTCTGTTTTACAGCATCTCAATGAGGCCTTTCCTGCTGCCCTAATTAAAACAATAACACCCTCCTTCATTCACTTCCTGGCCTTCTTCCATGCTTTATTTTTCTCCTTGGCCCTATCACTACCAAACAACACATATTAATCTTGGTTATTGTCTGTCTTTCACGAGAACTATAAACTTCTTGAGGGCAGAGATTATTACGTGTTCTGTTCACTCCTGTGTCTCCAGCACCTATAACAGCTTGGCATAGAGTAGGCACTCAATAAATATGTTCTGAATAAAGGAATCAATGAATATTAAACCTTACAATGAATATTTGAGGAAAAATGAAGTAAAAGGCATTTTTGTTATATTAACAACCAAACCAGAACACTTACAAGAGTTAGTTCTGAATGTCTGTTAGCCCTATTAAATTCTAAATATTATATCAATGTCATCAGAATGTGTGTGGCTAAGTTACCAGAGCACCTTAACCCACCCAACTCAATCCTCTTGGTTGAGTTACTGAATCCCTGAAATACAATAAAGAGAAAAAAATATCACAAACTACTAATCCTAAAAAAGCTACAACTTTGACCTCCCCCTCAAAAAATTATTTCAATTAAAATGTACACAAAAAAACTAACAAAGTGGTTAACATTCTTTTTTTGAAGAAGAAGATTAGCCCTAAACTTACGCCGCCAAACCTCCTCTTTTTTGCTGAGGAAGATTGGCCCTGGGCTAACATCTGTGCCCATCCTCCTCTACTTTATATGGGACACCACCACAGCATGGCTTGACAAGCAGTGCATCAGTCTGCGCCCAGGATCTGAACCGGCAAACCCCGGGCTACTGAAGCAGAGCACGCACACTTAAAACTGGTTAATATTCTTAAGTGTCAAAATCTTAAAAGTATATTTGAATCATGAGACATTAAATAAAAGAACATTTATTGATCTTGAGCAATTTCATGCCCCTAATACACTATTAAAAACATGTGATTTGATTAAATAACTTAGCATATTAATGTAAATATATAAATTTATATACAAACAAATTTATAACACTAAAGATTCCCAGAGGGGCCGGCCCCATGGCTTAGCGGTTAAGTGTGCGCGTTCCGCTGCTGGCGGCCCGGGGTTCGGATCCTGGGTGCGCACCAATGCACTGCTTCTCCGGTCATGCTGAGGCCACGTCCCACATACACCAACTAGAAGGACGTGCAGCTATGACATACAACTATCTATTGAGGCTTTGGGGGGAAAATAAATAAATAAAATTATTAAAAAAAAAAAAGATTCCTAGGATATTCCAACATTCATTTTTTTATATATTCAACTGTATTTTCAAAACTTAAAGATAAACGTGTACAGTATAAAACACTGAGCTCTGGTATAGACATACTTGCAAATGGTAGGAAAGAGGTTTCTGAACTTTTCTTGTACCTCTACAAAGAATAAAATTTGGAGGTGGCTCTCTGGCTCAACATACTTAATTTTCTTCTCTTTTCCACTAAGATAACATCTGTTCTGGCCATGAGTCAGTAAATCAAATTTGATGAGAATTTAGCTGAGTATAAGGTGGAAATGGCTACTGATGGACAGATTTGTGGCTTTTTCTATTGAATAAAAAATTTTTTTATTTAGAAAGTAAACAAAAGTACAGTTTTTATAAATCACACAAAATGAATCCCCACTAAATGCCCTCTTATAATTAAATTTTATTTTACTCTCTTCAAAAAGTTTTGCTTTGGGGCCGGCCCGGTGGCTTAGCAGTTAAGCACGTGTGCTCCACTGCTGGCGGCCCGGGGTTCGGATCCCGGGCACACACCGACACACGGCTTGTCAGGCCATGCTCTGGTGGCATCCCACATAAAGTAGAGGAAGATAGGCGTGGATGTTAGCTCAGGGCTAGTCTTGTTCAGCAAAAAAAAAAAAAAAAAAAAAAAGAGGAGGATTGGCATGGATGTTAGCTCAGGGCTGATCTTCCTCACCAAAAAAAAAAAAAAAAAAGTTTTGCTTTTTACCTGTTTATGATAACATGTTGGAACAAACAACAAACATGCACATATCTCGTGAGGGGAAGGACTCACAAACATCACTTTTACACCAGAGTAACTTTCAAATATTAAGTTTTCATCTTAAAGAATTTAGTTAACAATGGTAAAATGATATAAAATTAAGAGATAAGCAGAGAGACTTTAAAATAGGAACCATCTTATAATCTAGTAAATGTACACAGAGCCAAAGTTAGTAATAATTTGGTAAAAATTGCTACTTTTATTTAATTTACCATTTGGGAATACTGGACACACAGAGTTACAGTGGCAAATATTTTTCAGGAATATTAATACTTATTCATCAAAATCAATTTCTGAGTTACAACACTTACTGAGATAAAAAGCCCAACCATAATATGAGTTATGTTTTTCCTAGGAGAAGTTTCATCATATCTTTGTTTTTCTTTGGGCAAAATGGGGAACTCATATCCTATTTAATTCATTAAAAAAGTTAACGCTTTAGTCCCTTCAGGCTGCTATAATAAAAATACCATAGACCAGGTGACTTAAACAACAAATATTTATTTCTCACAGTTCAGGAGGCTGGGAAATCCAAGACCAAGAAGCTGGCAGATTCAGTATCTGGTGAAAGCCAGCTGGCTTCCGGGTTCATAGACGGCTGTCTTCTTGCTGTGTACTCACACGTTGCAAAGAGGGGGAGACAGCTCTCTGGGGTCCCCTTTATAAGGGTACTAATCCCATTCATGAGGGCTCTACCCTCATGACCTAATCACCTCCCAAAGGCCCCACCTCCTAAGACCATCACATTGGGTGTTAGGATTTCAACATACAAATTTTGGAGGGACACAAATATTCAATCATAACAGTGAACATTACGTAATTTATTACAAATAAGGTCCTCTGTGCTAGGTATGGACAACACAACATTAGCAATATTTGAAAGCTGGAATAAATTCATTATCTATAGATAAGGAAAAAAAGTTGGACAGTATGGGAGAGTAAAAGAAATGAAGAGTGACATATAGTAAACAGAAATATAAAGAACTACTCTAATCTTCAGAAGACATATTTAGATTAGTTTCAGAGGAATAAGGACTTTGCATTCAACCAACTATTCACATTTTAATCTATTTTGATACATCATTGACAGTGAAAGCAAAAAAACAGCAAAAGACAGAAAAATCACAGAATTTCAGAAAGAGAATATAAATTAAACTGGAAGGTTAATAGGTAAAGACACATTAAGACTTTTGATAGGGGCTGGCCCAGTGGCGTAGCAGTTAAGTTCGGCATTCTGCTTTGGTGGCCTGGGGTTCACTGGTTCGCATCCTGGGCATGGACCTACTCACCACTCATCAGGCCATGCTGAGGCAGTGTCCCACCTAGAAGACCTACAACTCTACAACTATGATATACGACTAAGTACTGGGGCTTTGGGGAAGAAATAAGAAAAAGAGGAAGATTGGCAACAGATGTTAGCCCAGGGCCAATCTTCCTCAAAAAAAAAAGAAAGAAAGAAAGAAATACATTTAAAAAAAAAAAAAAAAAGACCTTTGATAAATATTGCCAAACTGATTGCCAAAGGATTATACCAATTTATATTCCTACTAAAAGCATATGAAAACGTCCATCTCTCTGGACCTCAGCAAATGCCCAGTTTTATTATTTTTTTAATCTCTGACAATTTGGTAAAAAAAGAAAAAATTATCTTGCTTTAAGGTCATTCTGTAGATGGAAAATAAAATCATTCTGCATATAATTATTAAACATCTAAAATACTTTTTGGGAATTGCTTGTTTATGTTCTTTGGTCATTTTTCTATTGTATACATTTGTTTTTACTAATTTGTCTGAATTCTCAAATACTAAGGATACCAAACTCTTATGTACCAACTCTAAAGAATAGAGCGTCTTGGGGTTCCAACCTTGCCCCCACTAGTCACATTTTCTGAAATCCAATACCACCCTTGTGTTGACAGGTCCCAAATCCATATCTCAAGACTCTGTTTTTCCAGAATGTATGACTGATATCTATCTGCTCAGTGAACATCTCCACAGGAATGTCTATCAGACATGTCAGATGTCACAACACAGGGCAACCAAAAATCTTGATTTCTCCTTCCCATTCTCATTCTCTCCAAATTTTATTCTCCCTCAGTTTCCAACATTTTAGTAAATAGTATCACCTATCTAGTCAATTATTCAAGGCAGAAATCTAGAAATCTTTCTGGATTCCTCTCTTATACTCACTACACTGTCATCAATTCATCAATAAGTAGTCTTGTCTGCTCATCTCAAAAATATATCCCGGCTTAATTCTCTTCACGTCCACTACCACCATCCCCAATGCAAACCCACAACCACCTCCCTTCTGAAGAGAGCACCACCTCCTAACTGATGTGCCTGCTTTCACTCCTGCCCACCCATATCCACACACAGCAGAATGATCTATTAAATATGTGAATCACAATTCCTAATAAAAGTCCAGCACAATTATTTGAAGATACAGAAAAGCTGATACTAAAATTTATATGGAAAGGCAAAGGGTCTAAAAAAGCCAAAACAATTTTGAAAAGGAAAAATAAAGTAGGAAGAATCACACTACCTGATTTATAACTTACCAAATACCACTGTTTCTCAATCTTTTCTTCATTATCACCTCCCTAAGGAACCTTTTTAGACTTTTTCTTCCTAATTGCTCCCATCCATGCAATTTTAAAAGCCATAAATATACTGTTTACCTGTTATATACTATGGCCCTTTGCAGAGCCACAACCATTGTAATAGACAATAGATCTCTTTCTACTGCTAAGAAACACATTTTTGCCTCCTTAGGGGCAACATCACCCACATTGAGAACACATGCTATACAGCTACAATAATCAAGACAGTACAGCACTGGTGGAGGGACAGACATGATGGCCAATGGAACAGATGAGAGAGCCCAGAAACAGTCCAACAGAAGTACAAAAAATTGATTTTGACAAAAGCACACAAGCACTGAAGAATTAGACATTCACAGGCAAAAAAATAGACCTTGATCTAAACCTCACAACTTATACAAAAATAAACTTAAATGGATCATGAGTCTAAACATAAAACATAAACCTATAAAACTTGTGCAAGAAAATATCAAAGAAAATCTTCATGACCTAGGGTTAGGTGAAGAGTTATTTGACATGAGTTATTAAATATGACACCAAAGGCACAATTCATTAACAACAAAAAAAATCAAAATAAAATAAATTTCTCTGCGAAGACTCAGGGGATAAAAAGATAAGCCAGAGACTGGGAGCAAATATTTTCAGATCACATAGCTAACAAAGCAATTGTATCTAGAATATATAAAAACTTCTCTAATATCAGGATACAACATCAATATACAAAAATCAGTTGCATTTCTATACTACAACAATGAACTATCAGAAAGAGAAATTAAGAAAATAATTCCATTTACAATTGTGTCAAAAAAAAATACCTAAGATTAATTTAAACAAGGAGGTGAAAGATCTGTACACTGAAAATTATGAAACATTGATGAAGGAAATTGAAGACGACACAAAGAAATGAAAAGGTATTTCATGCTCATGTACTGGAAGAATTAATATTGTAAAAATGTCCATACCACCAAAAACAATCTACAGATTCAATGAAATCCCTATAAAAAGTCCAATGGCAAGGATGTGAGAAAAGGGAACCCTTGTGCACTGTGCGTGGGAATGTAAATTGGTGCAGTCACTACGGCAACAGTATGGAGGTTCCTCAAAAAATTAAAAATAGAACTACAATATGATTCAGCAATTCCACTTCTGGGTTTTGATCCAAAAGAAATGAAAACACTAACATGAAAAGACATATGTGGATCCATGTTTACTGCAGCATTATTTACAGTAGCCAATACATGGAAGCAACTTAAGTGTCCATTGATGAATGAACGGATAAAGAAAATGTGGTGTGTGTATGTATACACACACACACACACACACACAAATATACAATGGAGTATTATTCAGCCATGAGAAAGGAAATCCTGCCATTTGCCACATCAAGGATGGATCTTGAGGGCATTGTGCTAAAACAAGCCAGACAGAGAAAGACAAACATTGCATGGTATCACTTATAAGTAGAATCTTAAAAAAAAAAAAAAAAAAAAAGTCAAACTCTAATAAAGAGAGAATAGAAAAGTGGTTGCCAGGCTCAGGGGTGAGGGAATTAGGGAGAGGCTGCTAAAAGGGTACAACCTTTCATTTATGAATAAACAAGGCCTAAAGATCTAACATATAACATGGTGACTACAGTTGATAAATACTATATTATATAATTGAACTGAACATGTACAGACCTTTTTTATTGTCATTTTCCTCTAGCCAATACAGTATAACATAGCACAGTATCTATATAGCATTTACATTGTATTAGGTATTTACATTGTATTAGGTATTATAAGTAATCTAGAGATAATTCAAAGTATACGGGAGGACATGTGTAGGTCATATGCAAATACTACGCCATTTTATGGGACTGAGCATCCATGGATTTTGGTGTCCGATGGGGGTCCTGGAACCAATCCCCAGCAGATATCAAGGGACGACTGTAGTAATGAGTCCTTTAAACCCCCTGGGTCTCAGCTTCTTGATATACAGGCATACCTCACACACTTCGCTTTACTGCGTTTCCCAGATACTGTGTTTTTTACAAACTGAAGGTTTGTGGCAACCCCGCATCTAGCAAGCCTGCCGGCACCATTTTTCCAACAGCATTTGCTCACTTTGTATCTGTGTTACATTTTGGTAATTCTCATAATATTTCAAACTTTCTCATTATTACTATATTTGTCATGGTGATCTTTGATCAGTGATCTTTAATATCACTATTATAATTGTTTTGGGGCACCACAAACGCCTCCATATAAGACAGCGAACTTAATCGATAACCATTGTATGTGTTCTGACTGCTCCACCAACTGGCTGTTCCCCTTCTCTCTCCCTCTCCTCAGGCCTCCCTATTCCCTGAGAAACAACAATATTGAAATTAGCCCAGTTAATAACATAGAATGGCCTCTAAGTGTACAAGTGAAAGAAAGAGTCTCATGTCTCTCACTTTAAATCAAAAGGTAGAAATGATTAAGTTTAGTGAATAAGGCATGTCAAAAGCCAAAAGCTATACCAAACAGTTAGCCAACCTGTGAACACAAAGGAAAATTTCTTGAAGGAAATTAAAAGTGCCACTCCAGTGAACACACAAATGATAAGAAAGCGAAACAGGCTTATTGCTGATATGGAGAAAGTTTTAGTGGTCTGGATAGAAGATCAAAACAGCCACAACATTCCCTTAAGCCAAAGCCTAATCCAGAGCAAGACCCTCACTCTCTTCCATTGTATGAAGGCTGAGAGAGGTGAGGAAGCTGCAGGAGAAAAGTATGAAGCTAGCAGAGGTTGGTTCATGAGATTTAAGGAAAGAAGCTGTCTCCATAAAATATATAAAAGTGCAGTGTGAAGCAGCAAGTGCTGATGTAGAAGCTGCAGCAAGTTATCCAGAAGATCTAGCTAAGATAATTAATGGTGGCTATACTAAATGACAGATTTTTAACGTAGACAAAATAGCCTTATATTGGGAGAAGATGCCATCCAGGACTTGCACAGCTAGCGAGGAGAAGTCAGTGCCTGGCTTCCAAGCTTAAAAGGACAGGCTGACTCTCTTATCCGGGGCTAATGCAGCTGGTGACTTTAAGTTGAAGCTAATGCTCATTTACCATTCCAAAAGTCCTAGGGCCCTTAAGAATTATGCTAAATCTACTCTGCCTCTGCTCTATAAATAGAACAACAAAGCCTGGATGACAGTACATCTATTTACAACATTGTTTACTAAATCTTTTAAGCCCACTATTGAGACCTACTGCTCAGAAAAAAAGATTCCTTTCAAAAATATCACTGCTTACTAACAACACCACCTGGTCATCCAAGAGCTCCGATGGAGAGGGACAATGAGATTAATGCTGTTTTCATGCTTGCTAACACAACATCCACTCTGCAGCCCATGGATCAAGGAGTAGTTTTGACTTTCAAGTCTTATTATTTAAGAAATACATTTTGTAAGGCTATAGCTGCCATAGATAGTGATTTCTCTGATGGATCCTGGCAAAAGAAATTGAAAACCTGAAAAGGATTCACCATTCCAGTTGCCATTAAGAACATTTGTATGAGATGAAAATATCAACATTAACAGGAGTTTGGAAGAAGCAGATTGCAACCCTCATAGACGCCTTTGAGGAGTTCAATACTTAAGTGGAGGAAGTAACTGCAGACATGGTAAAAACAGTAAGAGAACTAGAATTAAAAGTAGAGCCTGAAGATATGGCTGAATTGCCGCAATCTCACGATAAAACTTCAACGGATGAGGAGTTGCTTCTTAAGGATGAGCAAAGAAAGTGGTTTCTTGAGAGGGAATCTACTCTTGGTGAAGACGCCGTGAAGACTGTTGAAATGACAACAAAGGATTTAGAATATGACATAAACTTAGTTGATAAAGCAGGCGGCAGGGTTTGAGAAGACAGACTCCAATTTTGAAAGAAGTTTTGTGGGTAAAATGCTATCAAATAGCATCACATGCTACAAAGAAATCGTTCATGAAAGGAAGAGTCAATTGATGCAGCAAACTTCATTGTTATCTTATTTTAAGAAATTAGCACAGCCACCCCAACCTTCACCAACCACCATCCTGATCAGTTAGCAGGTATCAATATGGAAGCAAGACCCTCCACCAGCAAAAAGATAACGACTCACTGAAGGCTCAGATGATGGTTAGCATTTTTTAGCATTATTTTTTAATTAAGGTATGTACATTTTTTTAGACATAATGCTATTGCACACACTTAACAGACCACTATAAAGAGTAAACAAAACTTTTATATGCCCTGGGAAATTTAAAAATTTGTGTAACTTGCTTTACTGTGATATTCGCTTTATTGTGGTGGTCTGGAACCAAACCCACAATATCTCCAAGGTATGTCTGTATCAGAAGCAACCTGCCAAGTTACTCAAAAAACACTGTTGGGATTTTGACTGAGAAGTGCACCAAATCTATAGATCAATTTGGAAAGAACCTATTAGCTTGGTGACAATAAGACTTCCCTTCCATGATCATGGTGCATTCTCTGTATTTATTCAGGTCTTAAATGCTTCTGAGTAAAGTTTCATAAATATTCTCCAGAAGAGCTATCATATTGTTTATTGAATTTATTCAAGGATATTCATATTTTTTATATTATAAAATGCTGTATTTTTATTATTCATTTATAAGCACAATTGATTTTTGAACATTTATTTTATAACAGGATATATAGGTAAACAATTACTAATACTAATAATTTATCTGTAGATTCTTATCTTATTCCCAATCTTAAGGAGAATATTTTAAATATTTCACCATTGAAGATGATTTTGCTATAGTTCTTTTATACATGCCCTTTTGCATATTATGGAAGTTATCTTCTATTCACAGTTTGCTAAGAGTTTTTTGTTTAAACATAAAGTTATCTGAATTTTTCTAATGTTTTCCCTACATCTAGTGAAATGACTTTTCTTCCTTACCTTGTTAATAAGGTGAATTACATTAAAGATTTTTCTAATGAACCAACCTTGCATTCCCAAGACAAACAAAATTTGGTAAGATGTGTTATCTTTTTACACATTGCTATATTCAATTTACTAATACTTTATTTGTATCTATATTCATGCACAAGAGTGGCCTGTATTTTCTCAAAATGCCCTTGTGTTTGAGATTATTATGAGGGTTATATTAGCCATGTGATGTGAATTTGTGAACATTCCCTATATTTCAATTCGCAGAAAGAATGTTTACTAGAGTAAAATTGTCTTTTTTTGGTCTGTTAGAAATCATCTGTCCCCAAATGAGGACTAGTGTTTTCTCTGTGGGATATGATTAAGTATTTATTCCCTTATATTAATGCTTGTAGAATCACATAGAAATTTGTTTCTTATTTTATATTTTAATGTTTATAATCCAACTGTATATATATTTGTGTGTCCTTTATAAAAACCACTTTAGCAATTAATAAACTTTTCCCATTTTTAAATAAACTCTTTGTATATGTTGTAATAGTTTATGTAGCCTTAGTTTTTGGTGTAAAATATAACTCAGAAAGCAGCACAAGTACTCTAGCCTTATAGACTACTCAGTATTTTATTTAAAATGAATTGAACTGTCTTCTTTCAGTCGGTTTTAACAATTTTTAATAGAAATTTTTCCACTTCATCTTAGTTATCAAATTTGTTGTTATAAAAATGTTCATAATATTCTCTTATTGTCTTTTTAACCAGCTTATAATTCTGAATGAATTTTAGAGATACTCTTTAGGTTCAAAGAATCTCTCTGGAAGTTTGACTAAAATTATATTATACTTTTTTAAAGATCTTATTTAAAGACCTTAACTCATTTCATATGTAATATATTTTTAAACTGGTATTGCCAGAAATACAGAAAAACGATTGTTTTTGCTTATTTCCCACTGGCCACCACATTGTTGAGCTCTCTTATTTCTCCTATTACTTTTCAGTCAATTGTCTCAGATTTTCAGCTGATTCTTCCGTGTTTTCTGTCATGCCATCCTTTTTTGACTGATTCTTGCTAACATAAAATACTTATATCATAATTGTTTATTTACAGTTTTGCTTCAGTATCTGTGGCAAACTGATGGTATAAATGGCTCTGATTATTCCCTTTCCGGAATACATGCCTTTTACGATGTGGCTTTCCAGTTCTTTCCATCAAAAAATGATGGCATCATAACAATAATGAGTTCCAATCCATGAAAACGAAATTTCTCTCCATTTATTTCTATCTTTCTTATAGTAACATTTTGTAGTTTTTAGTGTATTTCCTCCACTTCTTTTGTCAAAGGTATTCCTAAGCACCGTCATGCATCACTTAACGACGGGGATGCATTCTGAGAAATATGCCATTAGGTGATTTCATCATTGTGCAAATATCATAAAGTGTACTTACACAAACCTAGATGGTATAGCCTACTACACACCTAGGCTATACGGTACTAATTTTACAGGACCACTGTCGTATGTGCGGTCCGTTGAAACATCATTATGCGGTGCATGACTTTACTTAATTCTTTTTAATGCTATCACAAATAGATTTTTTGGCTAAAAATTACTGTTGGATTGTTCATTACTAGTATATGAAAATACAATTTTGCTACCACTTAACTCTGGCTGGCTTTGTTACTTGCTTTGGCCAACAAAATATGGTAGATGTGACAAAGTGCCAGTACCAAGCCCAGTTCTCATGAAACCTTGCAGCTGGAATGCTGCAACACCAGGTAAAGGAGCGATGGCTAGCCTGCTGAAGGACGAAACATGTGGCTCAGTTACTTCATCACTTCACTCAACAGTCAGCCAATGGCCAGACACATGCGTGAGGCCATCTTAGACCAGCTATTCTCCAGACATACAGGCAAGCTTAGCCCAGAGCAAGAGGATTACCCAGCTTACCCACTTTCTCATTAGCAACACCGTTTTATGTAGCTGAGTTTAGGGATAGTTTGTCATGCGGCAAAAGCTAACTGATAGACTATTTATGAATAACATGAAATTTTATTGCTTGGCACATACCAAACATATAATTGGCTAACACAACTCATTTTAGTTACTGAACTCAGATATATACCATTTGAAAACATCTTCAATCTGTAAATGTAAAATATATCAAAGCGTAGTTCAAGGAACTTTTTAGAAAATAATTCTAAAGTTGCTAAAGTTTTGTAATACATTACTATTGAAAAGTATTTTGTAAATAAAATAAACATTTGAACTTTAAAAAATCAGAAAAGAAAATCTAATCTTCACAGACTATGTCTTAAATTATGCCTCAAACTTTTAAGAAACGAGATAGAACATACATATGCAAATTAAAAAAACAAAAATTTCTCACTAAGAAACATTTATTTTAGAAAAATTAACAACCACTCTTTATAAGAGTGACCATGTTGAATGTGACTCTTAAAAAAGTATTACATTAAAATGTTTCAATATTACTTTTTCTGCAAATGATTCATCTTTTTTATCACTAAAGATACAAAGTAAATGATCCTTAAATAAACACTTTCAGAACACAATTGTCTGGTATTTGGCAGAGGTTTACTTTTAAAGAAAATTCCAAAGCCTAACATGAATAATGTATTTTGGTGTTTAATCACCTACATCAAAGGCAATGTATAAATATTCCCTATAACATGTACTTCTAAGTCATATTAAAAAAAAAAACTTCTTTAAGTCATTGTTGTTTAAAACATAATTTAACATGATTAATAATAATATGTTTTATCTAAAAAGGTAAACACCAAGTCATTTATTAGCAAAGAAATGGGGAAAATTTAAAATAACCCTGCAACACTTCTGCATGCAATTTATCAAAAAATGTTGTAAAAGAACAAAACAAATGTTGGCTCATTCTGGAGCTTCTTTGTCATCATTAATGTATTCTGGTTTTCACAGCTCAACTGCTATACTTTGAAAAGATTTTCATGAAAGGAAACTCATATTCAACGTTTAAACAAAGCTGTCAGGTTATCAAGATTAAAATTTGTTTGAATGTCCAAAAAATCTTTTCTTAAAAAAATAAAAATAAAAACTACGTTGGTCTTTATTTGCAAACAAAATAAATTAGGCTTTTGCTTAACTATGTGTATTTATTTTTGGAAAAAATATAGAGAAGAACAATTTTAAAGTAAAAGTGAGACTTTTGTGTGGCTATTTTGTTTCATTACTAATTCTATTTCCCAAATTGATACAAATGATCTCCTTCTGTTTCTGTCTATCTGCTTGCCTTGTCAGTACAACTAATTGTCAGGGTTGGGGAGATCTCTTATATCTAAACAGAAGATGTGCAGTTTGTAACCTGCTTAATTCGCCTTATGTCCTACATGCCCTCAGTATGGTGTTCATTAAAGTCTCAGCTGTTTTGTTCGCAGCAGTGGCAGCCTAAACACAGGCTTATTTTTCTTTGTTAAAAGGCCAGATTGTGCGTAAATATACCCCTAATCTGTGTGTGTGTGTGTATGTGTGTGTGTGTGTTTTAATGGCAAGAAATTACCAAGCATGTAAATGCTTCTTGGTGTTTTCATCACTCAAGCTAGATTTGAACTCACTTAGTCCCTTGCCTAGATGCTTATGAAAATAGCACTCCTCAGTCTTTGGAGAGGGGTTTAACGTAACAGCCATCTCTAAAATCAGATAAACTATATTAAGAACTACAAGTTAGTATAAATGGATTCTATAAATTGCCATTAAAAACCATTCTTAAGACTCCCCTCCAAAAAGTCCCTAGTAGGCTCTAGGTTTCCAATCCTAATTGCTTCCATGCATTTGACTATACAGAAGGTTTAAATGAAGCCTCCTTATATTTGCCTGGCAATAATATCAAATGGCTCAAATCAATTTTTGGCTTGAACAGAAAACTCAAAACTTTACATTTAACTGGTCAATCTACAACCAGAATTTCTGTTCAGTTCTGGTCTGTTAATAAGTAGACTTTACTACGGCACTAAGTTTTTAAATGCAATATAAAAATAAGTTTTATTGATGTGTATACAAATAATTTCAAAACTCATGTATGAATTGTATAGTTAACAGTGCTCACATGTATCAAATTAATCACATTCTGAAGTCATTAAAAGTAGAAGGTAAAGAAACGTGTCAAATATTTAATTACTGCATTTTTGTGTGAAGTTTGATTAACAAGATAAAAGATTTATTTTTAACTTGTTACTAAGTTACTTGTGATGTTAATTTTAACATGCAATCAATTAAATGTATATAAAGGACTATTAAAGTATTATGCTTGACAGCTGCAAAAAATAATTTAACCTCCGAATGACTGAAAAATAAATACTGTCTATAGGTCATTTTGGCCCATACAATATACATTTTTAAAATAAAATTACATTAACTATTAAATAGCTTCCTGAATATGATGACTTTAAGAAACCATCATAATTACAAGTTCAAATGCTTTTCTCAAGAACTATCAGACAACTGATTGCAGAAAATGGCCTTATTAGGCAAAGACATTGGCGATAACTGACAAAGTATCAAAAGAACCCCACCAAAGAGTCTCCTTTTCATTCCTAATGTTAATTTGTGAATCATTCATAGTTTATCTACTTACAAAGTTGCTTTCAGATAGGAAGAGAGCAATGATTTTTACAGTGTTGATCTTTTATTGTCATTAATCCAACAAGGTTTAAGGAAAAAAGAGATTGCCATACCAGGACACTGACGACGAAGCATCATAACTGAAGAATAGCTGAACATGAGAAAATTACAAGGTGGAAAGCAAGCACAGCAATAACAAGCTGGGCAAGGTTAAGACCACTGCCTTGAATGGAAGTAAGGCTATACCGATTTCATGTTTCATCCTTAAGGAAACGAACAGAAGGACTTTTCAACACAATATGGCACGCAATACTATTTCTCAGTTTGAAACCTGTCACACTCCTGATGTTGTAATTGGGAGAAACTTAAACATGAGTCCCTATTAAAAGATAACAAAACATACAGTTTACTATGTTGTGGGTGGAACTAAAACTTCAGGAAGAAATTAATCAGAAACTCAATAGCTGAGAAAAAGTCTCCCACTCCTGGTCTGGATAACAACCACTGTTACTCCAAGCACCCTGGGGGACTTTTACAACTAAGATAACAGGTAACACCAGGTATATAACTACCATAGACTAAACCAACCTTCCCCAGAGTGCATTCACAGAGCCCAAGGTGGGGTCTCTGTACTTACGCAAAGAGAGGAGGGGGAGGAATGAGGCACCTACATTAACCCAACTTGAATCTTCTTAACAAAATCAAGAACAATAATATATTCAATTCTTCACCTTTGCAAAGTGACACTGGACGACAACACTAAATTACTTAACAGAAATATGATCAACATAAAAAATTGGAAATTATATTACAGTATATAACATAAACACTGAGAAATTTTAAAGTATGATACTATTATCCCTACCATCTTCTAATAACGAAGAAAAATAAAGTAAATTGATATTTAAGTACTTCTGTTGCTGAAATAAGAAACAGGCTTATTTTTTTTAAAGGTGTTGTGAGGTTTGTGATTCTTCTGTACATGTCTGAAAACATTATTGGCAGTTTTTCTGCTGTCTTTCTATATTCAATTATTTTAAACGAAAAGATTTTAAAAATTATCATTGTAAAAGCCTCTTCATAGTATATCAGTTGCAGTGACTCTGAAAAACGGCAGAGCAGGGAACTCCAGGGCTCCATCCCTCCACAAAAACAACTAATAAGCCGGCAAAAACCGTTAATGATCAACTTTGCAGAACTCTGAAATCTAGTTCTAAAACTTACAACAAACAGGGGAAATATTAATGAAGAAAGAAGCTGCTGCACTGTGGGAACCTGGTGCTGGCTGCTAAGGCCAGGGCAAGCTGTACAGACCTCATTCTCTAAGACATGTAGTTGAACGTTTCAACCTGGCTGGCAGCTCTCTGAAGGCCTAGGGCATGTGCTTGCCTTTACTTTGCCAATTTGAGTGTTCCCAGGGTGGGGGCAGCTTCCCTAGTGGCGTTTGCTAAAAGCAGTGAAAGTCAAAAGTATTGGCCACAATAGGCTAGAGCTGAAAATAACAGAAGAAGCAACAGACAAACCAACTAGCCTGGGAAGGAAAAGGTTGTGAAAGGAGATATGTGGGGGAATAAAGGCTTTTAAAACTTCCCATGTATATGAGGGAATCAAAAGGACTATCTGCACACTTAGAGATGGATGCATGCTCAGAAAGGGCCTGTTTTGACCCTAACCTTTCACCTCTGGTTAAACTTCATGCAAGCAGGAAATAAAGGCTAAGGAAAAGCCGTAAATAGCTTGGCTAAGCAAGGAGGGAGTACCTGCCTTAACACAGTGCTGATACACAAAGTCTAGGAGAGTACTTTTATCTTTTTCTTTTTTTGGTTCCTTTAAGGAAACTCTGGCAAAACACTAGCTGGCCACTAAGCTAATAGAACAGAGACTTCAATGGTTATACACAACAAAGAATACAGATTTTACAAAAACAGTTTATAAAAGTCACTAAAACAACAACAACTCACAACGACCAGAAACAACAAACCCCAAGGAGGAGACAGAGATTCCAATTTCCAGAGTTGCCACACTATAACATTCAAAATAATCCAGTTTTCAACAAACAAATTAAGAGGCATGCAAAGAAACAAGAAAGCATGGTCCATTCACAGGAAAAAAAAGAAATTAACAGAAAATGTGCCTGAGGAAGCCCAGGCATTACACTTACTGGATAAAGACTTTAAACCAATTTTCATAAGTATGTTCCAACAGCTAAAGGCAACCACAAAGAATTAAAAGACACCAGGAGAACAACATCTCAACAAACAGAATATCAATAAAAAGACAGACATTATAAAAGCAGGAACAAAACAGCAATTCTGGAATGCAAAGTACAATAAAGAAAATTAAAATTCACTGGAGGGGTTCAATAGCAGATTTTAGCAGGAAGAATAAGAATCAGCAAACTTGAATATAAGTCAATTGAGATTTTTTTAGGCTGCAAGGGAGAAAAAAAAAAAAAGGAGAAGAATAGAGCAGAGATAAATAAAATAGAGAGCAGAAAAACAATAGAGAGAACTGATGAAACCTAAAGTTGGTTCTCTGAAAAGATAATAAAATTGACGTACCTTTAACTTACTGACATAGAAAAAGAAAATTACTAAAATCAGAAATCAAAGTGTGGACTTCACTACAGACCTTACAGAAATAAAAAGGATTATACAAAATACTATGAACATTGTACACCAACAAATTTGATAATCTAAATGAAATGAACAGATTCTTAGAAACACACAAATTGCCAAAACTGACTCAAGAAGAAAGAGAAATCTGAATAGACCTGTAAGAAGTAAAGAGATTGGATTGGTAACCAAAAAACTTTCCAAAAAAGCCCAGGACCAGATGTCTTCACCAGTAATTCTACCAAATATTAATAATAATTAACATTAATCCTTCTCAAACTCTTCCAAAAAGTAGAACAGGAGGGAGCATTTACCTACGAGACCAGCATTACCCTGATACCAAGCCAATAATTATAAGAAAACTATAGACAAATATCCCTTATGAATATAGATACAAAAATCCTAAACAAAATACTAGTAGACCAAATCCAGCAGCATTTTAAGAGGAGTATATGTCATGACTAAGTGGGGTTTATCCCAGGAATGCAAAGATAGTTCAGTATATGAACATCAATCAACATAAAATACATTAATAAAATGAGGGAAAAAAATGACGACTGTCACAATTGATATAGAAAAAGCATTTGAAAAAATCCAACATCCTTTCTTAATAAAAACACTCAACAAACTAGGAATGGAAGGGAACTTCCTCAACATAAACAAGGGCATTTACAAAAAATTCATAGCTAACATCAGTCAATGGTGAAAGACTGAAAGCTTTCCCCCTAAAATCACAAACAAGACACCATTTCCATTCAGCATTGTACTAGAAGATCTAGCCAAAGTAATTAGGCAAGAAAAAGAAAAGGCATCCAAATTGAAAATGAAGAAGTAAAATGATCTCTATTAAAAGTTTATATGATCTTATATAGAAAAAATACTAAAGAATACACACACACACACACACAAAACTAGCTAATAAATGAATTCAGCAAAGTTGCAGGATAAAAGATCAACATGCAAAAATCAGTGTATTTCTTTACACTAGCATAGCTGCAATCCCACTAAATTCAGTAAGTATATTAAGGAATCATAATAAAAGAGTCTTTTTGACAAGAAGCCTCTAAATTCATGTGAAGAAACACTTAGTGTAGTAGTCCCAATGCCATAAAACCCAGTTTTAGGATATTTTATTTAAAGAAAATTTTGGCAAAAGGAACATTACTCTCTGTCACACTTCCGTTATATATACTTATTTTAATAACATAGTAATGATTATTCTAAAACACGAGTCAACAAAATACAGCCCATGGGCCACAGTGGCCATCTCCTGTTTTGGTAAATAATGTTTTATTGAAACACATACACAGGCATTTGTTTACATATTGTCTATGACTGCTTTCAAGCTAAAATGGCATGGCTTACAAACCTAAAATATTTACTATCTGGCCCTTTAAGAAATAAATTGCCAATCTCAGTTCTAAAAAATAATCTAGTACAAAACTTGAACTCAGATTGGCATCTGACAGGTATACTAAGATTTCTCCTTTTCTTTGTCAATTATAAGTAACCAGGCTGTTCAAAATCAAAGAAAAAACCCAAAAGTATGGCTAAGTTAATGTTCAAATGATAATGAGAATATTTCTAATCTAGAACCAAGGACTGGTAATACAAAAAAGGGCTTTGCTCACTAATTAAAGAGATGAGGATTTTTAAAAATTGTTAAATGAAGGACTTGATCTGTAGTAAGTAATGCTGATGAGAAAGACTATCTACTCAAAGAATTAGATTATAAGAGGATTCAGCCTATTGCAGGAGTGAGACAGAGAACTATTATAAACTGAAAAGGTTTTAGATAACTTAATTGAGAGATGTTGTAAGTAGAGAGTGTAGTGCACTATTTTTTTCTATAATTTGTCATTTCAAGAATCTCTAGTCTTGAGTATTCTGTATATTTCAAATAAACTAAGCATGTGTTCTATATTAAACTGGCATGATGAATGAAGGGAAAAGGTATGGTACCACTTGAAAAAAGTAAAAAATCAACGGAAGAGGAACCTGGGGTCTTTTTTTTTTTTTTTTTAATTAATAAACTTTAGTTTTTAGAGCTCTTCTAGGTTTAAAAAAATTGAGCAGAAAAGTACAGAGATCCCTTATATCCTCCCACCCCCCACCCTCACATATACACAGTTTCCCTTAGTAATCACATCTTGCATTAGTGTGGTACATTTGTTATACTGATGCATCAATAGTGAAACATTATTGTTAACTAAAGTCCATAATTTATATTAGGTTTACCCTTTGTGTTGTACATTCTGTGGGTTTTGACAAACATATAATGACATGTGTCCACCATTATAGTATCATACAGAATTGTATCACTGCCCTAAAGATCCCCCGTGCTTCACCTATTCATCCTTCCCTCCCTTCTCCATCCCACCCCGCCGGCCACCACTGATCTTTTTACTGTCTCCAGAGTTTTGCCTTTTACAGAATATCATTATCATTGGAATCATGTATGTAGCCTTTTCAGATTGGCTTCTTTCACTTAGCAATACACATCTACGGTTCTTCTTTCTCTGTGGCTTCAGAGCTCATTTCTTTTTATCATGGAATAATAATTCCCTTGTACACATGTATCACAGTTTGTTTATCCTTTCACCTACTGAAGGACATCTTGGTTGCTTCCAAGTTTTGGTAATTATGAATAAAGCTACTACAAACACTATGTGCAGCTTTATGTGTGGACATAAGTTTTCAACTCATTTGGGTAAATATCAAGGAGCGTGATTCTGGATCATACAGTAAGAGTACGTTTAGTTTTATAAGAAAATGCTAAACTGTCTTCCAAAGTGGCTGTACTATTCTGCATTCCCATCAGCAGTGAATGATAGTTCTTGATGCTCACGTCCTTGCTAGCATTTGTTGTTGTAAGTGTGTTAGATCTTAGTCATTCTAATAGGTATGTAGTGATATCTCATTTCAATTTGCAATTCCCTGATGATCCATGATGTTGAGCACCTTTCCCTATGTTTATTTGCCATCTGTATATCTTCTTTGGTGAGGTTTATGTTCAGATATTTTGTCCATTTTTAAACTGGGTTTTGTTTTCTTCTTGTAGAGTTATAGAAGTTCTTTGTATATTTTAGATAGCAATCCTTTATCAGATACGTTTTGCAAAGATTTTTCTCCCAGTCTGTACTTTGTCTTTCATTTTCTTAACAGGGTATTTTAAAGAGAAAAAGGTTTTAATTTTAACGAAGTCTAACATCAATTTTTTCTTTCACAGATCATGCTTTTGGTTTTAAAACTAAAACATCATTGCCAAACCCAAGATCACTAAGATTTTCTCCTATGTCATCTTATAGGAATTTTATAGTTTTGCATTTTCCATTTAGGCTTATGATCTATTTTCAGTTAACTTTTGTGCAAATATATAAAAATCTATGTCTAGATTTCCTTTTTTTTTTTTTTTTTTTGCACATGGTATCTAGTTGTTCCAGTACCATTTACTGAAAAGACTATCCTTTCTCCATTGAATTGCCTTTGCTCCTTTGTCAAGATCACTTAACTATATTTGTATGGGTCTATTTCTGGGCTTTCTATTCTGAAGTCAGGTAGTGTCTGTCTCCTTCAATGTTGTGTTGGATATTCTGGGTGGGTCTTGGATTTTAATAGAGAAATCCTGTCTAGTTACACTGAAAAGTGACTGAACAAACGCATAGAACCAGGTTATGAAGGCCTTTTAGAGCTTTCTTTAAAACTTCACTTAATCCAAGAAAGCATAGGCTGCTCTATAGGCTTGGGAAGGTGCTTCTGAAATGTTATCATCCTGACATGCAGTGAATCAATCCTCACTCCTGTCACGGATTAAACACTTTAAGGGCATTTTATGCTATTTCAAAAAGTTTTAGGTAATTGCCTACTCACAAGATATAAGGAGAGATAAGAATGATGACGACATATAGCCAAGATTTGGAAGAAAGCAAGTAACTTCTTACATTTGGCAACATAGGCTAAGGAATCAATAGACAAATCATTCTAAAATTCAAGATAGAATTGAGAGACCAGGTATAATGAGAACAAAATTAGGGCCAAATGAGAACTATTTATTGTAGTATATGTAGCACCTAAGTAGTAGTCTACCCATGCTAAACAAAAGCTATTTAAAGAATTATCTAATTTTCTACTATTGAGAAGTAGCTTGTTCTTCTAGTAAATTACTCTATTCTGACTCATCTGATCTATGAATAAGCTGGTAGACTGAACTCAGAATTTGGGATACACAATGAAAGCGAATGCAGGATTGTTGTATAAACATTCACAAGTATTGAAAAACTAAATATACTCCCATGAACCTCTTTCCTAGAAATGAGAGTTACAGTTAATTTTTTGAAGTCTGTGGATTCTCTAAGCTTCTTACATTTAAATATTTATTACCTAATTACTCTTAAGCCTACTACCTTTTTTTTACTGGCAATTTTATGAATTTTTGTCATTAACCAAAGGGCGAAAAAGGAAAAGATGATGAAAGCAACAGAAACTTAAATCAATCAAATTAAGCAAAAAGATTGTCAAATTTTAAGATCAGAGTATTGAATTACCTCGATTGCATTTATCTCCCTTCTACATAAAATCACCACTTGATTACATGATAGTAAGTCTTGCTCTCATGTTTACATAGAACAGCAGATCTTATTAATTATGACTTGGTTGACAATTCATCTCCTTCCGCTTACTCTGCCTATATAGAAATAGAAATGTAACCATTTTTTTCCTCCCTGGGTCTTCTGATCTCAAAATAGAAGGCCAGGTAGAAGAAGAGCTTTTTCCTTAGCTATTAAAGTGAATTCTTAAGTAAGAAATATCCATATTAAAATATAAAACAAAAGCTGATTCGAGAATCAGACATTTTTCTTCCTACCTTTTTTATATTCCACACTATTCTGTTTCCCTCCTTAGGGTGATTAATTAGGAATAATCTATTTTATGATTTTCAAAAATTGGTATATTATTGCAGTATTAAGCAAAAACCAGATAAAACTGAACACTTAAAATTTTCCAGGATCCATGTTCTCTTACCTAACTACCGTTAAGTTTCCAATACTATTTATGCATAGACAAATAGGACATGCATTGCTAAGGACCAAGAAAAATATTTGTTTTATTTACATCCTTGCAAGCTTTGCTTTTCTGCTTTGTACTTTCTCTATCACTTTATATCGAGCAGCTGTTCCACAAAATCACTCAGTCCATTAAAAGTTTCTTTCTTTCTGTTATAAGGAGCCAAGAATGCATTATACTACATTTTTCTATGTGAAGTATGCTATTAAATAATAGCTTGTACACTAATTAAAGCAAATGTAATTGTGAGAACACACTGACATTGTTAAAGTAAATTACTCAATTTGTTAATAGTTTTATTTCAAGTGACCTTAATTGCATTAATTGTGATGGTAGCAAATTAAATTGAAGAGCATTAAATACATTGTTCTAATATGTCTTAGAGGAGCAAATTTTCCATTACATCAGCAAAGGGAAAATAATGATTACATGGCCCCCACCCGAAGTCGCACATACACAGGCACACAACAATGGGTCAAACAGAACAGGTCTCACTAGACCGCCTTTACTGTTACTCCTTTAATATTGGTAGCATGGCATAAAACTATAGAAGTAACTGACTTTTAGATAAATGGCTAATTTTATTTTTTTATTCTTTTATCTCACATTAAGCAGAAATTATTTTACCATTATAGATTATTAAAATGTTGAGAATGAAACAACAAAGATAGGTATAGAGGGCTGCAACATGAAAATAAATTTAAAAAAATACTACATCTCTGTGTAAATCAGGCATTACTTACTAAATACCTAGTGTCAAGTCATAAGGATACATATTAAAAAACAGCTGTGACCCTCACTCTTGAGAAAAAACTCAAGAGTTCAACAGAGATAACAATACAGACTGTCAAATAACTCTCAGTCTTTAGAATAAAATCCACACTCCTCAGCCTGGTTTATAAACTTTCATAATCTGGCCCCTACCTACTAGGCCCATCCTGTGCCATTTCCCTGTCACCCACGGTGCCCCAGTCACAATGATCTTCCTTCAGTTCCTTGAATATGACAACCTTATTCCTATCCTAGGGACTTCCTTAGTATGAACTCTTCCCTTTATCTGGACTGGTGTTTCTGTCTGTCTGTCTGTCTGTCTGTCTGTCTGTGTCTCTTTCTCACTATCTTTGCAAGCCTGGCTCCTCTTCGTCTGTCATTCACATCCAGCTGATATATTATCTTCTCAGAGAAATCTTCTGGGAGACAATCTGAAGTACCCAGCCAGTCACTCATCATAACATTACCCATTTTAATTCTTTGCCTAGTATTTATCACTGTCATATTTTTTTATTTCCATACTTTTTCACATTTTTTTTCTGTCTCTCTCATGCTAAAATGTGAATTTCATTGAAAGAAAGCACTTACTCTACTTGTTTAACAGTCCATCCTCAGATACTAGATGATCAACAAATATTTTTGAATGAATGAATGATCATCAGGTTTGTGGCCTGCAACTTTTATTGTGTGTGATAAAACACATTTTGCCTCTATGATCTCTATTCATTTATTATCACTGAAATTTCTTAACCATCGTGCTAACATGTTTGATTGAAAATTTATAAGTTTAATAAAACAGATATATCCACGAGTCTAATTTAAGATTCAAATTGATAGCAATGTTCTAAGCTTGGTCAAAATCAGTCATATTTTATTAATATTGTCACTAAACAGAAACGCTAGGAAGTCAATTGTCATTAAGTCTCTACATTTAGAAGAAGAAAGGAGAAGGGAAGGAAAGTAGAAGAATTATTATTAAGGTGCACATATTCCCATAATATAAATGATTGTTTGGCTCACCTATTGCCTTATATATGACTTGAGTAAGTAAAAGTAAATTCTCACTATTTATCTGTTGATAAATCAAGGCTGGTCAGTGGTTTTTCTAACACTAAATATATTTGTAACTTCAGGAAAGATAATCACTGTAATTTATAGGAATATAATAATTACCAAATGGTAGAATATCAGATCATTTCCAAAGATTCAAGTAAATTATATTTTTAATATAGGAGACATAATAAAAGAAAACGACCATTTAAAGTAAACAACTTGAGATATTACTATTTTTATGATTTATTAGCTTCTTTATTTGTTCCATTTAAAACCCTCAGATTTTCCTAAAATATAAAAATAAAACAGCTTGAAGCTAACATAATGTTTCTTCCCTTGTGCTTTCCCATATTCCTCATACAAGATTCCTTCTCAGGAAATTCAAGGAGCAATACAGCCCAACTCCAAAGTACAAGTATTGTATGAAAAAACATTTCATATTTGAAAACACCTATTTGATTAACAAGCAAGCCCTCCTTACAGCAAAAATATAGTGATGGCAAACTAATTTAACTTATTTTCAATTCTCACAGATTACAAGTAAAGAATAAAAAATAGCTGAGATTAATGATATATCAATAAGGCAAAGCGCATTCTCAAAGCTTTTAGTGAAGACATCTTTTAAGAAAGAACAATGTCAGAGAACAACCCCAAAAATCTACATTTACAAGCAAGAAGAAGAAGGGAAATCATAATAAAAATACCACAACAAAACAGAGGTCTCTTTTTATCACAAATTACATATATAATTTCTAAACTGTTGAAACATGCTCAAGTAGATATCTACCAATGTAATCTAGATTAAAACTCTGTGCAGTAAATTGACTATTCTGTCCTCACTATTTAAAAAAGATCATTGGAATACATAATAAAAATTTTTACAATCCCCTAAAGTGAAACATACACAATGGACTTTACTTAAGTCTGCAAGAAAATTTATAAATATCCAAGTATAATGGTATCAAAATGTTAAAAAAAAAAAAAAAACTGGGGGCCAGCCTCGTGGCTTAGCGGTTAAGTGCACGTGCTCTGCTACTGGCGGCCCGGGTTCGGATCCCAGGCGCGCACTGACGCACTGCTTGTCTGGCCATGCTGAGGCAGCATCCCACATACAGCAACTAGAAGGATGTGCAACTATGACATACAACTATCTACTGGGGCTTTGGGGAGAGAAAAGGAGAAAAAAAAAAAGGAGGAAGATTGGCAATAGATGTTAGCTCAGGGCCAGTCTTCCTCAGCAAAAAGAGGAGGATTGGCATGGATGCTAGCTCAGGGCTGATCTTCCTCACAAACAAAAAAGAAAAGAAAAAACTATTATATGCAAAGAGAATTCTACCAAAATATACCAGCTATACTAAAAAATACTCCTGGCTGTTTTATTACATAGCTGACTGTTATGCAGCAAACTAGGCAGATAATTTTAAGACTTGAACTTGGGAAAAACAGGCCTTTGAGAACTTCCACTAGAGGAAGAGCAGGAGAAATACAGAGGAGAGACTGAAGAGGTCTTGGATTGTTTTCCCAGAATATAGTTTAAACTTTTTCTTGCATTCTCCTCATCCTCCCTGGATATTCAATTCTTCTCTCTGATTGGGTAAGATCAAAGTAAGAAAGGCTGTAACCTTTAAAACCAGTAGCTCAGGTAGATAAAAGTTTTAAAAATTGGTGAATGCTATGAAAAGAGTTAGAAGAAGCATGAGGGATGTGCAGAATTATATTTTTAAGGGACTAATTATTCATTTCATTACTAAGCAATGGGGGAGAAATATGTTTTCACACATGAATGAATAAAAAGGAGTTTTAGGGCCGGCCTGGTGGCATGGTGGTTAAATTGGCATGCTCCACTTCGGCGGCCCACAGTTCACGAGTTGGGATCCCAGGCACAGACCTACGCACCGCTCATCAAGCCACACTGTGGTGGCATCCCATATATAAAGTAGAGGAGGATGGGCACAGATGTTAGCTCATGGCCAAATTTTCCTCAACAAAAAGAGGAAGATTGGCAACAGATGTTAGCTTTGGGCTAGTTTTCCTCATCAAAAAAAAAAAGAAGAAGGGGCTGTAACATTCAAGAAGCCAGGTGACAACTCTGATGTACTTTTCTAAGCCTTGGGAGCTTGGGAGTTGAGTATCGCATTATTTAAACATTCCAAACTCTGACTCTGTCTTTTCTGGCCCCACTAATGAATTAGCAAAGGGCAGGTGATATAATTCTGTGAGGAGAAATTCACTGTAGGTCACTCCACCTAAGTGGGTTTTTTCGTTTCTGTTTTTCTAAAGTTTGAAGATAATACTGTCACTCTAAATCACCAATATCTGCTCTAATTATGCCTAGACTCAACCAACCACACCACCATCACACAACCTCCCAGTTTTGGTGATCCAATAATGTTATAAAGGCTGACTAAGCATAGTGGGAAAAATATCTTACCAGTATGGATATTCCTTTCCAGACCAACTTTGCCCAAGGGGGTAGTGGTGACGGCTTTTGCAGGGCTACTATTTCCGTCTGCCACCAAGCCCCAGCAGTGAGGTCTCCTTTGCTCTTAGGACACTGGGAAATGAATAATATCCAGGTATAGCCACAAGGTCACTCAGTAACTCTTCACACAACCCCAACTCTAAAGGAGCCTATCTCTTCAAGCAAAGAGCATTGCCATGCCAACAATAAATTTGAAATAAAACTGAAAACCAGATGCAATTAATAAGGAATGAACAACTCAATGAAAAAAGATCAGAACTGAGACCAGAAGATATTTTTTTTTCTTTCAAGGGTCTACATTTTACCAACAGTGAGCTTCATTGTTACCATTAAAATGTCTAACTTACTAATTCACTGTGAGAGCATGAATACACAAAGTTCAAATATAATCATCCAAATACAATATTAAAAAGTTGAACCTTCCTCACCATTTAAATGTTTATCATTGATATTTAATCACTATCTTTTCATGTTAATTCTGACTCAGATTTTGAGTTCACTTCCATCCACTCAAGTGAGTTAGCAATATCTTTAAAATGTCTTAACCACTAATTACAGATCATCAATACTCTTTCAATCACTGAATCATATATTTTCTCATTTTATCTTCTTTAACCTATGCAATCCTTAAAGCACTGACCACTTTGGACCTTCTGGAAACTCTCATATCTGTAGCTTCTATAATGTTGGCGCTCTTCTACCTTTCCCTTTCTCTGACTATTCCTCCGATATTTTCAAAATACTGCTCCCTCTATCCCATTTCTAATCATGAAGAATTCCTACAAATCAATCCTCAGCTCTTTCCTTTCTTTTTCTTTGCATTTCTTATCTGTCTCATACTTTGAACCGATATCTCTGGAAGATGACTCTCAGATCCCTAACTCATGGCCTTTCAAACTGAAGTCTCTCATTTCCAACTTCCTTTTGGACAGTTTAATTTAGAGGAACTGGGCATGGCATGTTCATTGCTCTCTGATTTCACTTCTACCTATTGTTACACAACTTACCAAAACTTTTTTCTAAGGAGACATTTTTAAAACCAGCCATTTTTTTTATCCTTATTACTGTCACTTAAGAACTCCCAAGTCATTCACCCATTTATTTAATAATCTTTATCTTCAACAAAACTACTTTTTTCCTTGATGACTTTATAGCCTTACTTATACTTTTTCACCTATCATCTATCTAAACTGCCTTTTCCCTTGATGTCTAGGGGAAATTTTTGATTAAAAAGATACTTCTTGCAAAAAGATATTTCTTGCAAAACTATGCAGACATTAAAAAGATCAGTGGTTGTCAGGGGTTGAGGGGCGGGCAGGTGAGGGGGAAGAATAGGCAGAGCACAGAGGATTTTGTGAAAATACTCCATATGATACTATAATGATGGATACATGCCATTATACATTTGTCCAAACTCATAGAATGTACACCACCAAGAGTGAATCTTAATGTCAACTAAGAACTTTGGGTAATTATGATGTGTCAATGTAGGTTCATCATTATAAATGTACCACTCTGGTGGAGGATGTTGATAATGAGGGAGGCTATGCATGTATTGGGGGCAGAGAGTATATGGGAAATTTGTACCTTCCTCTTAATTTTGCTGTGAACCTAAAACTGCTCTAAAAAAATAAAGTCTCTAAAATTTAAAACAAAAATAACTTCAAACTAAAACCTATCCAAATCAATGTAAATGCAAATTATTACAAAGAACTAATGAAGGTATTGAGCTGGTTTACTGGCTACCAGTAAACAATGTTACACTGAATCAAACACTTATATACTGTCCCCATATCCCCTTCATGACTCCCATCACCAGACTACTCTATACTTCATCTCCCATGACTCCATCCCTTCCAAAACTTTCTACTCTGCCCACTTAGAACCCCCTTCCATGATAGCAAACTTACGCATATTCTCAAACCATCAATGAATTCTTCCACCATCAACTTCCTTGCCTACTGTCCACCTGCTACACTCCCCTGACAAAACCTCTGCCTGCCTGCTTTTCTTTGTTGTTTAATCCTAAGTGCTGAATTCTGCTGGACATAATCACACAAATTTACAAGCTTGTTATCACCTGTAAATTAGGATGTCTAATCTCAACTTGGCCCCCAAGCTTATATATTCTTTATCAGCTCAATCTAACCTTTGTCAGTCTCTACAAATCTTCAAATGCTTTATCTTATCACTCACTTTTAGCAAATTACCTCACCCTAACTTATCGAAAAAGAGATTAAAAATCAGTGATATTTCACTGAACTCTCTCCTATCCAACTAATGAACTTACTGTACCTAAAAATCTTTTCTCCTTCTCTCCTAGTATTACAATGAAAATAATGACCCTCTCTGTCTACAAATCCTTCCATCTTGGCTCTAGACTGCATCGCCTCCAAATTTCCAAGACCCCAGGACTCCTCTTCCATTGATTTTAACTTTTTCAAGTACAACCATAATTTTCCCTCTATTTCTCATGCCAGTTTAGTTTAGAGCACATGATTAGTTTATTTGAAATATACAGAGTACTCAAAACTATGATTCTTGAGATTACAAAAAGCACTGTGCTAGTCAGGGTCACAATGATTGTCCAGTGATGGCTTCTATTTTCTTAAACATTTACCTAACTTTGACAGTTTTGCTCACTCTCTCCTTAACATCTTGGCTTCTTTGATTCCACATTCTCCTGGTTTTCCTTCTACTTCTCCAGGCACTCTTTCTTAGACTCAATAAGTTTTCAAACCCAGGAATTAAGAATGCTCTCTTGGGGCCAGGCCAATGGCATAGTTGTTAAGTTCGCATGCTCCACTTCAGCGGCCCGGGGTTCGCAGGTTCAGATCCCGGGTGCAGACCTATGCATCACTTATTAAGCCATGCTGTGGCAGGGATCCCACATATAAGGTAGAGGAAGATGGGCGTGGATGTTAGCCCAGGGTCAATCTTCCTCAGCAACAAGAGGAGGACTGGCAACAGATGTTAGCTCAGGGCTAATCTTCCTCACCAAAAAAAAAAAAAAAAAGGAATGCAATCTTCATAGAATTTTCACTAAGAGCTATGTATATAAAATGTGTATAGTAAATATAAGCATAGTTTAGTCTATGCTCTCATATTATGGCCATGAACTTTTTGGACAAGCGAACCTTTATTTCCTTACTGTTCCCTCACTAAGTGATTTTTGCTGTGGGTTAATAAGGACATCATAATTTGACATTTATTTGCCAGAAAACTCTCTCCACTTGGTCCTTATGGAAATTTTGATATGAGTCATAATGAAAGAAAGCAAGGAAGAAGTGAATTTTAAGAGAGATTTCAAAGAAGGAGAGGTCAAAAAGACTAAAGGAGGAGAGGAGAGTACATTGACTTTTCAAGCCCTAAAAGGAGAAAAAATCAAGTACTAGAATAATCAGGGACAAATAAAACAGATTTCATATATAACAACTTAGGACAAGAAGGAGAAAGGTAGATGGAGGAAAGATACATTAAGCAATTTGAGAGGAGCTCAAACTGGTAAACATAGTTCATTCATCTGTTATTTATTCAGTGGTGTCCATATGCCAGGCACCAGCTACCAGGCACCAGCTATACAAATCGTTCCTGCCTTCACAAAGCTCACACTTCAGACAAGGAGACAAACAATAAACAATGAAACAAATTAATGTAGGATTACATTTAAGAGTAAGTGCTGTCAAGGAATCAAAAATGATGGCAGAGAACAACGGCATGTGGGAAGGCCCAGAGTTTAGAATTGGCTTAGTACTTCTGAACAAGGCCAGATAGGCAAGACAGCTATGAATATCATGGTAGAGTTTAAACTTTATTATTAGTGCACTGGAAAACCACTGAGGAACTGTAAGCCAGGAAAGGACGATTTTTTTTTTCCCCTCCCTAAGATGACTCCAGCTAATTAGACCAAAAAAGACAGGGTTTAAAGTGAGTAAGATGACTCAGACAGCATACTACACTCTGGCCTGATATCTTCAGCAGGACAAATTCATCTTTTATTCAAATCTAACTCCACTTCTACTATATAGAAAACAAAATTAAAGATCATAACAGGACAGCATCATTTTATTATATCAAGATCAGTGAACTTTTTTAATTACCAATTTATTCATCAATAAAACCAGGCACTCTCTTCTAGTTCTAAAACTCTATAATGTTATAACAGAAAGGAAGATTTGGAACAAAAATAAAATTACCAGAGGCAAAAATGGAGTAAGCAGGATATTCTGAAAGCCTTGGATTTTTTTTTCAAGTAGGTTGCTAAATATTTTATACATGAAGGCAGAAAGAAAGCTTTGAAACATATTATATAAAAAGGTATTACATTAAGTAATTATCTGAATACTTATTATAAAAGCTGTAAGTAAGGCGGCATATAAAATTGAAGGTAAAACTCTGGCAATATGTAACAAAATGCCATCCTCTAGAGAAACCTCATAGAGGAAGGTGTTCTTTTATGAGCAATGTTCCAACTTCTTATAAGCTTGTGAAAACAAACAGTCATTTCAAGAATATTATTTTATTAATGGGTTAAGTTTCCCTAAATCTTGATGTTGTTTTCAGTTTAAAATAAAATGATTACTTTTTCATTTTTCATTTAATTGATCACTAAAAGTTACAGGCTAAGAATGAATAATCATGAATAGCTGAACAAACATTTTTCTTTCTTTTATGGTTTCAATTGGATTACAGGAAACTTGTCAATTATTAATTAATACCCTTTGATTAAATATCTTGGAATTTAAGGTGATAATTTATGTATATGACACCAAATTTAATAGGGCGCAGAGAAAATGCCATACTTACTATGCTGTTCTCTATTTGAAAAAGAAATTTAAACATAATTTAATTCATATGGAAAATACGCCCTAAGATTTTACATGTATATATCCAAAAAATTCGTTTTTCTGCTCTCATCCACTTTCCTCAACCACCCATGAAAATAAACCAATGATATGCAGTTTTCTCTCTATCATTCCAATTATGTGACTATTTTTGCTAATCCTTTCCAGAATACTCAGAATCATTTAACCCCATAACGTACTATTTCTTTATAAACATTAAAATTCAGATTTGAGAAATTAAAGACTTATTTGTTTACCAATGGAATCTGTAACAGGAATTTTAAAAGAAGAAAGAAAAAACATGACTTCAACACAGGGAAACCCTTGATTCAGTCCAGTGTTAAACTACTTACAAAATGAGTCATCCAGTTGCAACAAATTCCCTTGTGGGAAAAATGTGTAAAAGGCTTCAAATACACGGAGAACTCCAAGAAAGACATATATTAAAATAAACAAACATACTAGAAAGGTGATGATTCTTCAAGTAAATATGACAACCCCATTAAAATGCAACACATGTTTTTCTGCAAAAAGGAAAGCTAAGAAGATGAAATAGACGCTTTATATAAAATATTTACATATACAATGCACAAAACCCACTACGGATAGTAACCTTCGTGGCTTTGAAGAACTAGATATTTACATATCTTTCTTTCTGCGTGTGTGTGCGTATGTGTGTTTTGTATATATTTTTAACAGTTGACAGCTGTTTTAGAGCATACAGAGATGCCAAGCTGAATGAGGGTCTTGATTACTTCAAGATTAGCTATCTAAAGTTTCTATTCATTTTAAGTGTTGTTAGTTGGAAGAGTCATTAGTCACTTCCTTGTCTCATAGAACATCAGCATACATTTACATTGTTAATGAACATTTGGGGTAAATGAATTAATGGCACTTTTAAACATCAATTCAGTCCTAATAACTTTGTATGTCACAGAAATGTTAGGCTAGGATATAAACGAAAAGCCTTTTTAGTAAAGGTAACCACTTATTCTGCAAACAATAAAGGATAAAATTAATTTAAAATGTTTTTTAACTAGTTAAAAAAAAAAAAGAACCTCAATATTTAATGAACTAGGCCAGAGAAAAATATGCACTTAAAAAAAAAAAAACCCTATGCTCTAAAATAAGCATATAAACTAGAAAATTCTAGTGAAACTATTTTATATACTTATAACACAAAAACATATTCACTTTTAAAATACCCACTTATAGAAGTGCTAGCAAAATAATTTGACATATTTAATTATGAGTGCTTCTTATAGGTACTGTATTTAAGAAAAAACATCACTAGGAAAGGTAGTATCATTCTTATCAGGTGAAATTTTAAAAATGCTGAAACTGAAATGTGACACTAATAATTTTTTCATATTATCAAAACCTTAAGCAGTTTTTTTTGAGACCTTTTAGATAAAAGCAAATATAAAAATAAAAAACAAAATCACAAAAATAAGTTGTAAGGCAAACAAATTATACTATTTTCATTAAAAACAACAAGGGCTTTTGTATGATGTAGAAAGTATTAAAGATGCACAAAAAACAGAAATACACTCCATAAAATCAAGAGCTTGTGTACCAAAAAAATAGCCACTTTAAGCAATCGTTTTTTAAAATTCCCAAAACATGAGTTAATGGCAGACCTTTACATCAATATAGAAGAAAAAATTGTATTTTTATTTCAAAACATATATGAATTACTTTGACTAATTATGATATTTTAAAACAGATCTCACAATCCTTATATACGTATTTCATGAGTGAAAAATTACAATTAGTTACCTGAGTCAATGAATCAACTTTATTAAATAGATCTCTAAAAGCACCACACATTTCAATTATTTAAAAAAAAGAGAGAGAGAGAGAGAATCAGGCAAGTCTTTTATTCTAGATTCATCTCCACTTGCTGGAGGGAAAAAAATTCCTGCAAAATCAACACCAAAAGCTTAGACTTCTTTAAAAGATGTTTGATTTTGACAAAGGCTATTTTGCATTTCAGCATCCTCATGTTTAAGTTTATGATTTTTTAAAAAACAATGACAGTGCATGACACATTTGGCTAACGCTTCTGTCTACAATTGAAAGTTGACGTTTTGTGGTGTTCATTGGTGTCAGAGTGCTCTATACCCACCCAGGGAAATGTTCTTCGAGTTGCCCCACTCAGCTTCACCTGCAGAACTACACACGTAAGGTAGGCAGAGCTAACTGAAGACCCTCTGCCAGGTTTCCCAGTAACTGCAGAACGCATCTGCATACAAAACTCACCTCCAGTCTTGTTTGAGTAATTTGACAAGGGGTCAATGCCCACTTCTTGTTCTTCTGGCTGCAGAGGATGTCTAGTTTCAGATAAGGAATGATACATTGTGAGAACTGGATAATGTCACCAAAAGTGACTACCTGGGAGATGAAAAATATAGAGAAAATTATAAATATTTTTTCTTTCTGCTATGACTGGGAATAAATACAAGACTGAAATGATTAAATGAGCATTATAGACATTAACAGGTTTTCCATAGGCTCCAGAGACTGCTGCTACACATTGCTAGGCATATGCAAAGAAGCAAAAAAGTGGCACAAAATTTCCATTTCAACAATTTCTCCCCTAATCTGAACTTCATTGGTAACCTTTACCTCAATATTCGATCACATTTATTTTCAATAAACTTCTGCAGAAAAAGCTGAATTGTAAGTTAAATTATTGTCACACCTATAACAACCTTTTGTTTTACTGTTATTGTAATAAATATGTATAACAGAAATTTTCAAAATATAGAAAATATAACAAACTAAAATCATGCATACTTGTTACTGGCTAAAAACACCACGGTTAACATTTCAGTTTATTATACAATCCTTCCTATCTTTGTTCTGGGCATTTAAAAAACATATATTTTTAATGTGATCCACCATGCTAAACATACTGATTATATAAATTATCATATTTTCCTTCCCATAAAAAAGTCTATATTATCACTTTTAATGGAGCCCCAGTATTCCACTACATAGCTATACTAATTTATGTAACCAATTCCTTATTCGTAAACAACTAGAATCTTTTCAGTTGTTCAACACGGTAAACAGCCTCACAGTGAACATCTTTTATATAATATCTCTGTGTCACATCCATGATTATTTCCTTAGGATAAATTCTTATAAGTGTAATTGCTGGACCAAAACATGTATATTAAAAAAAATAAGATTTTGTGATAAGTTTTGGCAAATTATGCTCTAGAAAGATTTGTATATAATAGAACAATTCATTTCCCTTGGACTCTGATTAACAATGGGAATGGGCAATTTTTTTTTGACCATTATGATAGTCAAATTTTATAATGCATTTGCTTGATAACTAGCGAGATTACTGAAGACTTCATACGTTTTCTCTGACATTTGTTTATTGTCTTTTGAGGATGGAGTTTATTATTATGATTGTCTTCATGATTTGTAAGCATGTTTTAAATATTAAGGATATTAAACCTTTGTCATATGATACATATATTTTTCTCAGAGTGTGTCTGTCTTCAAATTATATGGCATTTTTGTAACATAAGAAACTTTTTCATTTTTATGCACCCAAATGTATCTATATCTCCTTTATGGTTTCTGCCTCTGGTATTATGGTTACAGAGGCATGATTATATAAGTAACCACCTATATTTTCTTTTATCACTTTGAAGGTTTTCCTTCTCAATTCTCATTTCTATAAATAATTCCAATTTAAACAAGGATTTTTTAAAAATTAAATAATTTTTAAACTTCCAAAATACACTACTTATAAATTTTCTATATCTATAAGGTACAAACGACCTTCCCAAAGCAAAATCTTCCAAAAACTAAACTGAGTTCACTAATTTTCATCCAAAATAATGTAAGTAACAATCTTTTAAATTTCAAGAGCAGGGAGGACATGACAGGAAGAGGAAATGAGGAATGTTAAGTTGGAAAAGAAAGTCCAACCAAAATAAATACGTAATTTTACAGGATATGGTCTCCACTTATGGAGGAAGGGTCCCAAGGAAGCCCAGGAATGCACAAATTCTTGACCAACATTTTTCCAACACAAAATGTTCCTCTATCTTGTTCACTCTCTCTCTAAACTCTCACTTTGTAAAATACTCTTGTACGTTTTCTGATTTTTATCACAACCCTCCAACTCTCACCCACCCACACTCACAGTCGATGTTAACAAATACTTTCTCCCTCAGATTGAGGCTAAAACAAAAGAAGCAGAGGGTTAGGCAAAACCAACACTAGAGAAAGCAGAAAAATATCATTGCCAACATACAGTAGCAATTTCTAAAGCCATAAATCCTAAATCCATAAATCTAGACAGTTTGTCAGTATTTGCTTCTTATGTACACAAATCAATCAACATATATTGAGCACTTACTATACAGAAGGAACTCTGAGGAACATAATCTAATAAAGGATAGCGAAATGTAAATGATCAGTTATATTATGAAACAGAATCTGATAAATTCTGCTAACCAAATGAATGAAGAAATTAAGAAATAAAGTTCTCTACTATGGAGAAGAATCACCAAACTCGAATGCCTAATGGGGTCAGGCAAAAAGCATTATTAATTATAGTTAACATCTATTGAGCAACGAATATATGACAAAAACCACTCTAAATGCTTCATGTATACTCATCATTTCATCCTCCCATGATGTATCTTCATCATGATTTTTACTTTATCAAAAAGAAAACTAAGATATAGAGAGATTAAGTAATTTGTCTACAGTCACACAATTAGTAAGTGTTGAAGCCAGAATCTGAACCCATCGTGTCTGGCTCCAGAGCTCACATTCTTTACTTCTATACCACATTTGGCTATCAATAAGTCAATGAGACAAACAGACAAGGCATAAAACAAGGGGTATAAGGGGATGTGGTCTGTGAATGACTGGAACATCCTTTACTCTGCTTCAAGACAAGCTACAGATCCAGAATTTTATGTGAAATCTCTTTACCTTGTAAGTGTTGGCAAATAATTCAAATAAAAAAACAACTGTGTGGAACAGATTAAACACATTTCAAAATTGTATTTGGCCCATGGACAACAATTTTAATGTAAGATTCATATTCTCTATACATTTTGTTATACTCTTAAAAATATGAGAGTAAACATCTAAAAATGCATACTCCAAGTTAACTGCCAGATTTCCGTAAAATTTCTTTAATACCCTATATCATGTTTTCATATCATTACCTTAATTTCTTATTTTTATAGTATACTTCCACTGTCACAGACTTCACATACCTAAAATACACAAATAAGGGGATTTTATGTATTTTAAACTTTATGAGAAACAGACAAGCGACAAGCAAGCTGACAGCAAAGTATATTACAAAAAGAAACATTAAAAAACCCTCTCTGTACCTAAAATAACATACCCTACAACATGATCATGTTCATATATTCTTTCAAGATGCTCAAAGCTACTTAAGGCCTTTTTAACTCCTTAGAAAAGTTAGGTTCAAGAAGTCATTCACTGATTTTAGCTTTAATAATAATCCTTTAGAAATTGACAAGTCTATGGTAATACCCAATAACCAGAATACAAAATTTACCAAATATACCAGTCTGTAACTACTCTATACAATTAGGCCTCCACTGTATTCTAATCTACTATGCCTACAGATTGAAACTGACTCACAGAAATGTACTTAATAATCAAATAAAGCAAACCTGCTGAATAGTAATAATGAGTTATTTTCAACAAATCTGTTGAAGAAAAACATTGGGATAATGTTCTTACTTTTCTTTTAATTATGGATTTAAATAATAATATAGTTCAAAAGTAACTTATTAAACAGGTGCTGCTTTGTTTTTTGTTTGTTGTTTTGTTTTAAATACAAAGGGCTATCTTAGGTTCCAGAATAAAAAAAATACGTGTGTCGGTTACTTCTGTTGTGATTACCTTATAAAATCACAATATAATGTTGCTTTTAAATGAGAAGTAATTTTCTTAGGAATTTTCCAATTTGTGTTTTGTGCCTATACCAACAAGTGAAAATATCTGACTATACAAAGCAGACTATCAAAGGTTTTTAAACAAATGTGTCTATATTTATTTTAATCACTATTATGAATAAATTTTTACCTATAAATATCAGACTAGAAGACAATATTTTATAAAAATTCAAATAAAGAATTAAAGGAATTTTTTTTGGTCTGAAAATTTTTAAGATAATCACTATGAAAGTCAAAATGGCACAAACATTGTGAAACTCACAATGGATCATTGCATCTTATATTTATATCACAAACTCAGACTTCTATACTTGATATACTTCTCTAATAGAAGCTAGATATATGGAGAGAAAAATAAATAATGACCACAAATATGTATCTTAGTAAATGACTACTCAAATTCATAATTAATGGATTTCAGTTTTCCTAAAAATAATGCCAAGCTGTCTCTAGAATTTCCCTAACAAAAATGGTACCCAAAGAATTTAAAAAAATAAACAAAGGCAATCTTATTTTTTCTAATTCAAAAAGCACAGCAATATACCTTCCAAGACCTAAGAAAGGTGACATCCCTTCTTTGTTACAGTTACTATAGATAACAGTTAAATTCCTGGCTTCACATGAACTCAAAATTCACAAAACAATTAGTTGTGCCATATAGTTTTACTGCTATCCTGGTCACAGGAATTGACACATTAGGCTGAAACGCCATTTAAAATCCAAGACTAATCTTAAGGACAGTTGTATTGGCTTTACAAACCTTATTCTTGCAGTATTAAATCTTAAGATAAAAGTGATCTGTCTAAAAGAAGGAAGTCTTATGAAAATAGTTTATACTTAATGAAAGGTAAGAGTTTAGCACTAAAGCTTAGAAGACAGTTTTAAACTATATTAAGTAAAATTTCAAAACAATACAATTTTCCATGTAAACTGAAGCCATGCAAGCAGTCTCTAAGTGAAAATTTCAAATTATTAGCATTGTACGGACAAAAACAACAGGTTAGTTGAACAAAATTTTCTCTTTTAAAATGGCAACATACAAACAAAACCTCAAAAAAATAATTTATTCCCTCTGAATCTGAAGGTCTATGTATTTCAGCTTGTATTCATTCCTTCACTGTTTCTAATACATAGGCATAGAATTAGCATTCTGAATTGTGTCTTCTAAAGACATCCATATTCAGAAAAGCTCATATAAGCATACTTCATTCATTTATATTCTTGACTGATGGTAAACTTAAAAGTCAAACAGTGAAATGACAGAGTAATATTACTTTACATAGAGATATCTCCTATAAGAAAAGCATAACAAAGAGCTTAAATGAACTATTTCCAGAGCACAATTATAAAAGGGGGAGAAGATATACATGAATAAGTATCTGTTACAGGTAGCATGCATTTACCGTGATAGGTATATAACCTAAAATATGAGATCTTAGCTATAAAAGCAAGAAACTTTGATAGAAGCTGTATTTTCATAATTAAGAAATAGAGTAATTGAACATTATCTATAGAATAGGCAAAAAACTTCTTTATTTCGCAATATTGGTAGCTAGAGGTAAATCTGATGGTTGGGAATAATGATGTTCTGAACTCTTATTTATAAGAGAGAGAAGGAGGTAGGAAAGGAGGAAGAAAGAAAAGAAAGAGTGAGAAAAGAAAGAAAAGAAAGGAAGAGAATGAATAAAGTTCCATTTGTACATTCTGTCAATCTTTAATGCAAGAGGGTTACATTAGACTTTAAGTTAATTAAGTATTAAAATCAATCATCTGAAAGTCTTAATATTTAATATTGGTTAGATTGTATATCAAAGTAGTTTTATTATTTATTTACTCCAAACCTTTCCAGAATACTTCATCTGACAACAGGGGGTCTGTTTCTCACAAGATAAATGCATTTACAATGCCAAATAAATTATATATAAAAGCATTTGTCTTAATACATGTCATTCAATATTAAATATCACCCATTGGTAAAATCCTGAAACCCTAATTCATTTTTACCAACCACACACTTGTACTATTCAAGTACTGTCTATCAGATAGGTATCGGACCACAATAGGGTCTACATATGAGAACAATGATCAAAAGAAAATTAACGCAGATTTAATCCTTATAATTTCCAGGCTATCAGAACAAGAGGTTTAGGGTACACAATCCACTATAAAAACACTAGACTCATAAACAATATACATAATCAGAAATATGTAGACTATATGAAAGGTCCCCAGGTGGGCTTAAATATTTTATATTACAAATTAAGAATATATGTGGCCTTTCAATATTCAAATGCTATAACGTCATAGAAAGTGGCAGTTGTAACCATGTAAACCAAGAGAAAATTGAGCGTTATAAGGAGTTAAAGTAACCTAACAAAAAGCTCTCCACGATGTATCCTCAGGGCTTCAGAGTTCAGATGGATGCTCAGGATACAAAGACGGGGAGGTTGTCCAGCCTAGTGACCAAACCTTTAGTTATTATACAGCTATACAAAAATACTTCCAATCGTTCCTGTCCCTATTTTATACAGATCCACCTCTAGCCATTAAGCTATTCACGCAGGTTTTCATAAAATCAAGGTAACTATAACAAACAATGAGGAGTTCAGGAAGAATAAGGAATATCTGAAAAGAGAAAATAGTAATAATAACTTGGCCAATTATATTAAACTGATGATGATACGAAGAGTAAGAAAAAAAATAAATGGCCACTCTTCACATAAGCATCAAATCAAATCAAACATTTTGTCAAAAAATAAACAAAAAACTTCCCTTTGGTGCAAGCCGGGGGAGGTCTGAGGTGTTTTCAGAAGCATATGACCAATAGTGGGGAGAACCTTCTAAAAGTGCAAGTGGATCTGACATGTATTCCCTGGCTAATAGCAAGTGGTAGAGCTAAGAAACCCAAAGAAACTTTACTAAAGGTAGCACTTTAAATGAAATAATAATAATAATAACAACAGCAAAAACATGGCGCTTTTTAGGAAGCAGGCACTGTTTGGGCACTTTGACACATAAATTCATTTAAACTTCACAACAACTCTACGTGGCAGACACTATTATCCCCTTTTATGATAAGGAAATCACAGAGAAGTTGAGTAACTTATTCAAGGTCACAAAGCTATTAGTGGCAAAACCACCTCAAATGACTTAACAATGACCTAATAAATGTTCTAAGAAAAATTAAACCAAGATTTACAGGATAAATAGTTTTCTTTATTGTTATGTTAATTGTAATGTAATATTAATGAGAATGCAAAGCATTCTAGTTTACTTTTCTCCCATGCAAGCTTTTTCAAAATCTAAGATTATAAACGTAATAGGCCCTTTAGTTAAAAGGTATATGTGCCCTCCCAAATCACCATCTGAGAGAAAATGCATGTCTAGTGAAAAAAAGAAAATAAGTAAGCTGTGGATGCAGGCATAATTTATATACGCCTGAGCAAAATTATAATTTATAAGTAAGTCACACTGGACCTTTGGAATCACTATCAAATAGCCCAAACCGTGAATGATTTAAATCCCCAAATGCTATGTATTCACATTACACCAATCACTACAGTTTTAAGTGACAAAATGGAGGGAAGGCCAGCAGCTAAGAAGCATTGCCTGATCCTCTCTAGCCAAAGTCGCTCAGATAAAAACATTTACATTTCCTTCCTTCAGTTTTATTCATACCTCTTTTCTTCCTGAGGAGGCCTTTCCTATTCACTTTTCTAAAACCTATATGTAATATAAATTCCCAGCTTTTCCTTTGTGGACCAGCACCAGAAGTAATTGCTCCCTGCTCTTCTACAGCAGTATTTCCCTCACTGTGATATATCACAGGAGCCTGCATGACAATATTATAAGTAACAAATGCTAGTAGTTAGGCTATGAAGAACTATGTTTGCTCTACCTTTCTGTCAATAGCATTAGTATAGATTCTTCTTATAGAGAAAAGGTATGTAATGGGAGACTTCAGTAGAAAGTTACAATCTTTTATTCAAGTTTTTGCTTCCCCTCTGGAATACGATCACTCCTAATACCCTAGTCCTAGCCTTCATCACTCACCTCAACTCTTGCAATACCCTCCTCATTGGTCTCCCAGCTTCCATTCTTCCTTACTGTTGTAAACACTGTTGATTGTCTTTCCAAAAAAATCCAAATTTTGTTCAGGCCATGTGCTCCCAGAGAGGTACCCAAGGCGTGAGTCATAATTGGTCTAAGCCAATCACGATGGTTCCACTTCTTGCGCCACATTGGTTTGGATGAGCCATCTGATGTGAATGGAAGTCACCCAGGAGCTTCTAGAGGTTTTTCGCTTACAATTACAAAGATGTATATTCTTAATTGCAGTGGATTAACCAACCCTAGATTCACCTTACCTCAGCCTTCTTGCTATATGTAATAATAGAATCCTTACCGTATAACCCAATTGAGATTTTCTGTTACTGCCAGCTGAAATCAGCCTAACATATCCACTTCTTACAATCTATTACCACAGAATACCTAATGCGAATTTTTTCCATTGTAAATCATTTCCCAACACACTTAGCAGAAAATCCAAACTCTTTTAAGAGGCCCTAAATCCAGGCCCATACCTAACCCTCTGATCCCCCCCCTCCCCCACCCTCAGTATGCTCTGGCCACAAAGGACTTCTTTCTATACCTTAAACAAAAATACAGCAGACCTAAATCTTTGCACATCCCCATTTCCTTTGCTGGGAACGCTCTGCCCCTTAATATCATTCAGATATCTGCTCAAATTCAGGTCAGCGCAGAAAGCTTTTCCTGCAGCATAGCTAATCTACTGGCAATCTACTGGCAATCTTGTTGGTTCTACCTTCAAAATAAAATCAAGAATCAGACCATTCTGCACCACAATCACCCTGATCCAGGTCATTGTCAACTCTGGCATGGGCTATTAATCTGCCTTCAATAGGTCTCCCTGTTTCCAACCTGGCCATCTACTCACAGGAGCCTGAGTGACCCATTTAAAATCTAACTCAGCTCATATCTCACCTCTGCTCAAAACTTTCTAGTGGCTTCTCATCTCACTCAGAATAAAATAAAAAATCTTCACAAAACTCTACAGGGCCTTGCCCCCAGCTACTGCTTTAATCTTTTATCCTATAACTCTCTTCCTTGCCACTCAAGCCCTCCAGCCCTAATAGGCTCTTCACATTGCCTCAAATGAGCTTAGCAAATTTTTGTACACAGGAACCTTTGTACTTTCCTCATTTCCAAAATGCTTCCCTTAGATATCCACATGGCTCTCCTCCGCTGCCTCCAAGTCCAGGCTCAAATGTCACCTTATTTGTGAGGTCACCCATGACCACACAACCACACTCAGCATACACCCTCCTCGATTCTTCATCCCATTACCAAGCTATACTTTTCCTACAACATTTATCACTACCTAACATATTACAAACTTCTGTGTATTTTGTTTACTCTGCATAACTCCCCATTACAAGTTCTATGAATGCAAAGGCCTTGCCTATTTTATTCACTACTGTATCTCCCGTACCTGGAAGGTACTCGTATTTTTTTATTATGGCATTCCTGATAACAGTTTGAAAGAGTCCAATAAAGTAGAATGAGAGGAAACCTAATTAAATCCAAGTTAGTTATTAATTTAAATCAGTTTTTCAAGAATTCCTAGGTGCATGTGAGGGATGTATATTAGCACAAAATAAATGTTAAAGAGATTAGAATTAAAGATATTTGAGAAGACAGATCCCATAAAACAGACTAGAAATTAGGTAATTAAGATCTTCTAACAATAATTACTTTAAAGAAGCAAGGACGGGTCCCTCTAGGTGAGAGTCAGCACCAGACCCAGGGCCCTCTCTTGGGAGAGCCTGTGGCAGCTGAACAAACACTTGCTCTGTCTGTGCCACTTGCTCAGCAGATGCTCAGAAACACAGGATAGGAGAAGAGACCCAAGTTCCCTGTGGACCAATAGGCTCTCAGACCACCCACCCACACACCCACACACATACTTCTGCCTTCTGCACTCACTACACCCTAAATAGAGTGGGAAACTGTTATCTTTAACCTTGGTCTTTAGCTAGAAATTCTCCCTTTTCTCACTGAAACCAGGGAAGACCAAAGACAGCAAGAAATCTTCTGTATATTTTACTCAATCTGTGATCTGTGCTCTGTGAGTCAAACCCATCCACTTACAGGAAAAAATAACCCACTTCCTGTTCAGGGCTGGAAGGAGAAGGTTAGCTTTTAAATACACTAGTACAGTGGGTGAGAACTGTCACAAGCCCTTTGAATTTCAATTGCAAACGTTTAGATTGAGAAATTTCTGAAAAACTAGTAATATATTATTAATTGTCATATAATATGCAAGCTTTACATAGTTAACTACCCATAAATAAATAATAAAAGGACCATGCACAGGCCAATGATGAGAATATGTCACAAACCAATAATTGTGATTAATCAAATTAAGTTCATGAAAAAAGTTAACCATTGGAATTTCCAAGTATCCTTATTTATATTACAAAAAAAAAAAATAGAAATAGTATTTCGATGATAAAAGTAGAGTTTGAAATTGTTTTAGAATACCATCTGGTTTATATTTGACATCAAGTAGATGATATCTTGTGGCTAATCTTTTGAGTCAATTTTATTAAAAATACACATACACAAACACAAAGAAGGTATGCTCTTCAATGAACTCTATGTCTACTCTTGTTTTGAAAGATGTTTTTACTTTTATTTCAATTATCTATTTTCTCTTCAGAAGAAATTAAATTCTAGATAAAAGACGGCATTTTGTAATGAAAGACAAGATTTATCTATCTGTTAATTTCATATATTACCTTTCTCATGACTGTCACAAGGATTAAATAAGATCATGTATGGGAACACATACCCAAAACTGTAGTGGAACCAAGGTTCTTTGTTGTAATTTACTGACAATAATAATCAATATTAAAAATTCTTCCTAAGACAGCAAATGTATGACTAACTACATCTTTTTAAGGTTACATTGATATCTCAACTAAATAAAAGGTGGTGCAGATTGTAAATAGAGAGTAAGAATTAACCAGAAGAGGGGAGGAAGGGCATTCTTGACAGAGGAAACATCACATGCAAGGGCTCAGGGGAGAGACAGTACAAGCACATTCCATTCAAAGTTGTAAGGAGTCAGGCTCAGCTTGGCTGATAATCAGGCTCAGGAAGCAAACAGAGATTACACAAGACACAGCTTCACACTTAGGATTCTGAGCCATTTCCTAAGGGCAGTGGAAGCCACTGAATAATTTTAAGTAAAGAGGAGGGAACATCTGCTGCTTCTCTACATTTAGTCTTTTCTTCAGCTACAGCAAACTGCATACCCCAGAACTTCCACACAAGTGGCTCCTCTGCCTGACACTACTTTCCCCCCTTTCTTTGCCTAACCAGCTGCTACCTGTCCTTAAGATTCACCTCAAAAGTCACCTTCCCGCAATATTCCTTCCTCTAATTTGATTCAGATGCCCATTTACCTCATGTATAACTCCATGCTAATGTTAACCATTCTTTAGTACAATGGTTAGTTTTCCACTAATCTCTACTCTTTCTAAGGATAGAGGACGTGTTTTATTTGTCTATACCCCAAGGTACTAGTATATATGAACTTGCAGAAAATCATCTATTCACTGAATCAATAAAACCCAAAAGACACAAATTAGTATAATTCCCAGATACGAGGATTAATTGACTTCCTACATACAAGGATACAAACTGAAATGATTTAAAAGAGTCTTGGAGTATGTGGTAGGAACAAATATCATCTTAAATTACACTGTTTTAGCTACAAGAGCTGGGCTATCCCCCATAATGCTTAATATGACCTAAAACACTCATTAAACAAATACATACTTGGTCCCCTCCTCTATAAGGGACCAAGTACTACAGCACTGATCCTCATAATCAAATTCAAATTCAATAAGCAGTGAGCTTAATTCTGTATACTACTTGGTGAAAATCACCACCATGATACTGCATGTTACAACAGCATTGAAATGTAGTATTCCCTTTCAACCATAACTTTGGACACTCGCACATCAGATAACAAACTAGATTACTCAGAATGTTTTCTTTTCCACAAAATCAAAAACCTTTTTGAAATGTCAGCCTTGAACATCATAAAATTATACAGAATGATGAGGAACCAGGCTTATAGTGCATATAAATATGAGAGCATATTAGGCTGCATTTAATTACCAGTTCAAACAACAACCTGATCTAACCTTTGACAAGTAAAATAAATGTTCTGAATAATTTAACTAAAGTAAACATTTGCTGTTAATGCTAGCTAATTATAGTAAGAGCTGGAAAGAGAAGGGGAAGAGAGATGACGAAAAGGAGATGAAATTTTTTTTACTTAAAGTTGAGGTCTGCAACTATTCACTGAAACACGATTTTTTTCAATGAATTTAATTCACATAAAAGGGCAAACTCAGTAGAGCAAAGTTGCTTTATAAACACTCAGATAAAGAAACATTATAGTTGATTAGAGAGCTTACTCTTTCAGTCAGTAAAAATCACCGAACTATCACCGGGACAGGAAAACTAGCCACAGATGAATTAGGGTGCAATTTCCCCCCTTCACTCAAGGGCTCAAAGTTTAGTGAGGAAAGAGTCCAGGAAATGGCTTGCCATACTTAGCACTAATTAATTAACTGAAGTAAATAAAAATACGAATGCCTAGTTAAATGTGAATTTCAGAAAAACAAAAAAAGTAACATTTGGAACACACTTATACTAAAAAGTATTCATTATTTATCTGAAATTCAAATTCAATTGTGCATCTTGTATTTTATCTGACAACTCTACCAGTAGATAAATGAAGATGAGTATCTATGGGAAAATATGTGGTGTGTCCACTGTAGGAGCTCCAGGATTAAATCAAAACTCTCAAAGGGTGACATCCCAGAAAACTCACCAAAGGCAGGAAAGAATTGTTTTCCCAAAGCTGCTATCTGATTGCTAATGGGAAAGACCAAAACATACTACTCAGATGTATTGACCCAGCCCCACAATAACTTGTTTTTCAATTGCCCGAAGAAAAGGAGTGGGAAAGAAATATTATAATAAACAAATGAACAAACAAACTTCTTAACGGAAAACATTGGCTACTGAATGACAGAAAAATGAAACATCCTGACAAAACTCCAGTACTCCCACTGAGGATGCTGCGCAGTGGAGACAGAGTGTACGACTATTCTCACATTGAGATGATTATCTTTTCCCCTGAGGAAAGTAAGTGCATTTAGAAAGAAAATTGAACTTTGTTCATTTGTTGAGACCACTCTTATTCAAGTGTTTAAGATTTTCATTCTTATATTGTAAATAAAGTGTTAATAAATATGTAAGATACTGCACAAGAATCTAAGGTATGAAAAGCTCAGATTTTGACCTTAAATTTAAAAACACTTATCAATAATGCATAACGTGAAGACGTTACACTCCATATGAAAACGGCCAATTTAACTGATTAGTGACTTCAAAAATGACTAGCTTATTTGCTCATGAAGTAGAAGGTTCTATATACTTGGGCATAAGACCCAAGAAGCCTCAGCATGAACATGACAATGTTTCATTTATATTAGATCATCATTATCAATAGAGAAAAGAAAAACTCCAATTCCCCAACTTGACGACATATAAACATATATAGATTGTATATAATTAGTAACAGAAAATGGCAATCATTTAAAATATTAAAACTTACTATAAAATAATGAATTTGAGTTTCACTGGCAAGTGATATGACTTGAGGGATTCTCTCAGAACCTTTGATATCCATGTTGATTGTAATGGTTCCATCTTTGCCCATAAGACTGGTATGCATATAACTTCTGACTGTATGTTTTCTAACACCAAAACCATTTAGGTGTCCATGTAAGAAAACTGCTATATAAGTATAGCTTAAAATGTAAACATAATAGCTCCTTAAAATGAGAATAAAACTGTTTAGATTTCATTTTTACGAGAAGGAAAGTTTAGAGCACTGACAAAATGAAAGAAGAAAGAGCTAATTCTAAAAGACAGAAGACATTACATAGTGCATAATATCTTGATGTCACAAAACATAATGGGGTTCTATGACTACTATTGAAGAATGTTCCAAGACATGAGTGCATACTAAAAAACAGAATAATTCCAGGAATTACATGTAAGAACAAATGAAGGCCTAAAAGGGTTTAAGAAAGGGCGCAATTAACAAAACTGAATAAATAAATAGTAATGTGGGTACACAGGGACTACAGAGGACTACACAAACCCTATTCCAAGGGCCAGAGAATTTACTAGCAAAAATATTACCTTTTCCTCCTCTCTATACACTCAGGCGGAAGATAGTAGTACACTATCTCCAAAATTTCATTGAATACCACAATATAATGTTGAAAAGGTAAGTACATTAAATTAGACATCTATAATTCTTGCCATACTGATTTAAATGAAATCACTGCATAATTTATAAAACTTTGCTAATCTATGCCTAAATCTCAGTAAATAATTTAAAAGTAGATGACAAACTTCATGCCACGCTTTGCCATTTGTGAAACGACGACACAGTCACTTGGAATTACAATGTGCTATTTTTGTACTGAGATAAATAGATATCCGAAGGCTCTGAAAACTGTTTAAGGCCTGGAAATGCTGTCTTAATTTCTAATGGAAATAAACAGGATCAAGCACTTTAAGTGCTATTATTATAAAGTACTTTTTTCCTACAAAAATAGAGGCTTTTGAAACCAGATAATAATTTCCCCACCAAAGTTCAAATATACTCACTTTCATTTAAGTACATTTTTACAGTACTCCTTAGCAAAGAAAAATTTTTATGCTATAACTTTAAAAACTATAAATAATAATATTTTAAATTTCTAGGATTTTAAATACTATAAAATCAAGTGAAAGATTAAGATGGCCAGTTATTTTTAATATAGTAGGAAGACTTTATCCAAGTAGTGTGAAGCTCTGTTTTTACTAAATATTTGAGAAAGGTCACCAGTTATTTAAATGTGAAAACTGAATATAAGTGGTCAAAGCAGTAAACTTACATAATTTAATTATAAAAATACATTGGTATGATCTAGTCTCTTCCTCATATTTGAGAAATTAATAGTTTGCCTTCTAATATGCTATGGGTTATTAATATATAGCATGTACATCCTCTTGGAACATCTAGCAATTTACTGACAGAAAAGCCTTAGCACCAAAAAAAGTATGAAAATGAATCTATATTCTATAGTTACTACTAGAATTTAATATTGGACATAGTGACTGAAATTCCTGATATACTTCTTTAAACCATCTCATTTCAAAAATAATTTTATTAAGTACCCTGTAGAAGTCTGTGCAAAACAGCAATTGTGAGCCCATATGGCAGGGAACATACATATATCTATAGTTAAATAAGCAACCAAATGTAAAAATGGATCATGAAACAACACAAAACTAAATTTTAAAATACCACACTTTAACATTTAATGTAATTTTATTTTGATGACAAATCTAGTTAATTTTAATCTAGAAGTAAAATTGCTGGATCAAATCATTTGCCGATCTTTAACTTTAATAAAATATTGCGAAAATTCTATCCAAAGTGGTTGTACCAATTTATGTGTTTGTATGGGTGAGTTCCTATTTCTCCAAATCCTTGCTAACATTTTGTATCATGAGCCATTTGATTTTTTTGATTGATAATCTCTTCATCTGTTGCATTAGTCAGGGTTCTCCAGAGAGACAGAACCAACAGGAGATTATACAGATAGATAGATAGATAGACAAAGATTTATTTACATATATAATAATATATATATATGAAGAGATATTTATTATAAGGAATTGGCTCTCACAATTATGGAAGCTGCCAAGTTCCATCTGCAAGATGGGCAGGCAGGCTGGAGATCCAGCAAGAGCCAATGTTCTAATTTGAAGGCTGTCAGACAGGAGTTGACGTTCTAGGTTAAAGGCCATCAGACAGGAAGAGATGATGTTGTAGATGAAGTCCAAGTAAGTCTATTATAGATTCCTCTTGCTAGAGGAAAGGTCAGCCTTTTGTTCTATTCAAGCCTTCAACTGATTAGATGAGGCTCACTCACATTATGGGGGCCAATCTGCTTTCTACCCATTTAAATATTAATTTCATCCAAAATACCTTCACAGAAACACCCACAATAATGTCTGACCAAATATCTGGGCACCCTGTGGCCCTGTCAAGTTGACACATAAAATTAACCATTCACATCTGTTTACTGGCCATTTCTGTCTCCTTTTCTGAGAGCTGCCTGTTCATATCTTTTGCCCAATTTCCAACTGGGCTTTCTTCTGCTTAATGATTTATAGGATTTAAAAAAAAAATCATGTATACATAATAATTTTAATACAGTATTGAAAAATAAAAAGTACAATGTACATTAAATTATCATTCATGTATACTTTAAATGGTTCCTATATGGTGAATAATATTGCAGGATGCATTCTGAAAAAGATGACTTAAAGAAAACCAAATTTTCCCTTTGTAACTATGGTACAATGAACAATATATTATGTTCTAAACAAGAACTAGAAATGATTATGACAATAATTGGTTCAATGTCTTTTTCTCTGCTAAGAACTGTTTGCACTATTGATGATTACTAATATTTTATTGAATGCCTACTAAATGCCAGATACTGTGCTTTATGTTATTATACTATTCAATCTCAGCGATCTTATCAGAAAGGCATCATTATTATCTCTTTTTTATATAGGTGAATATCGAGGCTAGTAGGTTAAGGATCTTAGCCCAAGGTCACATACTAAGTGGCTGGGACACGAATTCAGACTTCTTTAGAAATTCATTGTAAGACATAGCTATTGGCTTCCACTATGTACAATGGTACTGGGAAAAGATCTCCAGGGAATAAAGAATGAAGAGAGGCATTTTTGCTGTCTTGACACAATCTGTTAGGAGGTAGAATATGGAAGATACACAGACCACGTAATGAAGGACAGAATGTCACAGCAAAGGAGATGTATTAAAAGAGCTCTAACTCTAAGAGGTCAAGGGATAATTATGGGAGACTAAACAGACTTCACGGAGAAAGGGAACTTCTAGGACAGGCTTTGAAGGACGAGTACCATTCTGACAGGCACAGATGGGCAGAGAGAGCTGATCAGAGGTCAACTTACGAACGATTGTTTCAAAGGCAGCAAAATGAACAACAAAATAGTAAATGCCTAAGTTTGCAAAAGGTAAATCTGCAATGAGAAAACGGCAGCTGCAAAACAGACATATAATATTACATCATATGAAATGCAAATTATTACTAATAAAGCTTTACATTTAAAAAGCACTTTGCAGTTTACAAAAACTTTTACATATACCATACATTCTCAATGGGAATGATATTGTCCTCAAGGGAGCCAACATTGGTTATTGAGAGAGGGGTGGGGAATCTTAGATATTACCATGGTTTACGCCCCGCTGACTGGCCACAGTACATAAACAGAGACACAGTGTATCTGTGGTATTAAAATTTCAAGGGCAAAGGGAGACAGTTGGCGGAAATTTTGTTAAAGCTTTTTAGGGGAGCAATAATGTAAAAAAGGTTGACAAACACTGACGAATACTACCTTATTTGATCATCCCAACCATTTAGTTGGTAAGAAGGGTATCAGTCCCCTTTTTAAAAAGCATATGAAACGAATAAAACAGAAAGAATTAAATGAATGAATAAAGGAGAGAAACAGGTAGTTCACAGAAAATGTTATTGTGTGTGTGTGTGTGTGTGTGTGTGTGTGTGTGTGTATGGTGTAGATATATAACATTAAATAATGTGCAACCTCACTCATAATTAAAAGAAATGTCAACTAAAACAATCAGATGTAATTTCTCACTCATCAAATTTGCAAAATAAAAAAAGATGGCTAATACTTAGTGTTGATAAGGATGTGGAGAAATATGCATTTTGATTTTGATTAACTTAATGATAGAAGCACAAATTTTTGAAAAGCAATCTGGCAACAACTATCAAAATTACAAATACATGTACCCGTTGATTCAGCAATTCTACTGCTAGGAGTTTGTCCTACTGATATAACCTCTAGCCAAATCTATGCAGAAAGAGATTGACTATAATAGTCAAAAACTATAAACACCTAAATATCCATCAATAAGGAACTGGTTTTATAAATTATAGTAATCCAGAAATTGAATAATAGTCATTAAAAATGTAAATGCACTGATAGACAAAATATAAAAAGAATACTGAAATCAGCATTCTCTACAGAATACATATAGTATGACCTATTATTTTGTAAAAATGTATAAATATAAGCTTGGTATGCATGAGGGAAGAGACATTCTTCAGTTTATATCCCTGTATATACTTTTAAAAAATTAAAACCTAAGGATATATCCTTTAACAAATATTTAATTATAAAAATATAAAAGTGACTTGTTCAGGTTCATACAATTAGGAAGCAGAGCTATTAATAAAACTCTATTCTTTTGCCTCATAATCCATTGTTTCATACTATACTACTTTACAAAGCTTACGACTGTTCAGAGAAATCCATTTTGCTAATTAAATATGGTAATATCTGTAGTTCCAGAATGCTTACTGAAGTATGAATACACCTCCAGGTTCTCAATACCTTTCATGACCCTCCCATATCTATCTTTCTAATCTTCTCCTTCATATTTTTTCACTCTCTAAAGACATCCAGTGTTTTCCTACCACTCTATATTTATTTGGGCAATTAGCCTTGGACACGGAAATCTATCTCAACCCATTCCTCTCTCTGAAACACTTCTTAAAAAAAAACTCTTCTATTCTCATGGTCTGGCAAATAGTAGGTAGTAAATATTGTTGATTGAATGAAAAAATATCCATCAGAACAGATCACACTAACCACTTCTCAAAGTTCATCTCAAATGCTCCATTCTCTCTGAAATGTTTCCTAACTTATTTTCATTCAAAACTGTTAAATTGAATAAATTCAGAAATTGGATCATGTAGAAGCCAATCCAGTATTTCTACTTTTAATGAGGAAAAAGTAAGCAAAACAGAGGGTTTCTTTCTTCTAAGAGAATAACAGGGGGAGAACAGCTCAGAGAAGAAAAGCTCCCTAGACTGCACCAGCACCATACTTCTTTCCATTACCACGCTTTACTATTCCTACAAAAGGAAACTTCCAGAAGCTACTCTTGTTGACACCAGTAATAAGAGTCATATTTTCTAGGCTCAAATTGAGGAAATGCCCTTACTAATTATCTGACCTTAAGCAAATTGGTTAAACTCTTTGTGCCTCAGTTTCCTCACTGTAAAATGGGAAATATCCATTTCATAGGTTTTGTGAAGATTAAACAAATATCCCTCAAGTACTTAGAACAATACGTGACACATACATAGTAAGCACTCAATAAATGTTAGCTATTATTGTTATTACGGTCACCATCACACTGTTACTGCTCTGGTGGATATATTTACACAGTTAGGTTATCAGAACAAGATCAACGGCAGGATGGTACTTACAGCTCAAAAACATAGATCTTTTAAGTGTCCCATTAGATTTGTTCACTACCTTATACATTACAATTAGATTTTGCATAATGTTTTCTCAGTATGTCTACTGAGGAAGGAAAGAAGGTAGTAAGCAGAAGTTGGAGGAAGCAGGGGCTGCACAAGTGCGATCTGTCTTCACTTGTTGAATCCTCCCACGTGCCAGAAGCTAATCTAGAAGATAATCATTTAGTGGTAAGCAAGAGAGTCAAAGTCTCTGTCCTCAGAGAATTTACATTCTAGGGGAAGACAAACAATAAACCAAGAATAAAAAATAGTTCACATGTCAAATATTAACATGTTACGAAGAAAATGTAAAGAGGGTAAGGGGACAGAGAATGATGGGGCACAACTGAGAGCTTATTTGGGTGCAGGGAGCTTATTTAAGAAAGTGTAGTCTTGAAAGTCCCCTCTGAGGTGGTGACAATTGAATAAAGTGAGGGAACAAGCCACATGATAACTTGGGGACAAAGCATGCTGGGAACAGCAAATGCAGAGAACCTAAAATGGGAAACAGTTGGAAGTTGTGGAGAAACAAAGAAGGATGGAGTGTGAATGGAGAGAAATAGGAGGGGAGATAGGAGAGAGATCAGGTCACTTATGTCCTTGTGAAGCACCCTGGTTTATACTTTGAGTGGGATGGAAAGCCAGTGGGAGCCTCTGCACAGGGGTGTGAGATGATATGATCTACTCTTTAGAATGATCACACTACATCTCTCAAATGAGGAAAAGCACTGAGGACCTTGTTCAGAAAAGAGCCTTTCCTCAGAAAGGTTAAGAATTAAGGTAAACATCAGTTCTAGAAATAATACCAAGACTATGGTACATTAGAAGGAGAAAGACAAGGTGAAAAGGAGTCACCACAGAAATCTAAACAGGCTCAATTAACAAAAATAAATATAGTAAAAGAAGGAAAATCAAATCACAAAAAAGGGCATCTAGCTGGATGATAGTCCTCAAGATGCTTCCAATATTTTTGGAGAAATTAAACATCTACAATCAATCAATCAATCAATAAAATTAGAGAACCATGAAGACAATAAAATGCAGTACCAAATGTAATTTGATTTTACTTTGTATGGCAAAATTTTCAAATCTGTGATATTTTTACATATGTATGGTTCTATTTTAGACCCCTTACACAGAATGACTAACACTTTTTATTCCACTCCTCCTATACTCCCCTTTTCTAGCCATTTGGGCAGATCAATAGGGAAGGGCAATGACAGGGGACTTATTTATGCTCTGCTTTCTTAATATATACATCAGTAAGCAACCAAAGCCAGAAAAAGACGCAAGAAGTATTGCAACATTTTGTGCATAAGCCAGGTAGTTACTTGAGCCCTCATGAAAAAGAAACAATTGGAAATACAAATATTGAATAATACAACAAATTTCAAGCAAGAAAAAGCTAGTTCAAAACATTAAAAAAAAAAAAAAATGTCCACATCATCAGTATGTCTTTTAGCCTCCAACTCTTAGACATCCTGGATATTTCCATCCATGCCTCTCTGTCCTTCTTGGCGCTCGCTAATTTGAGCTACCATCACCTGGATCACTGTTGAAACCTCCTGACAAGATCTCCCAGCATTTCTCTCGTGTTCCCCTCAATCAAGATCACTGCAGTCAGAGTGATCTTTGAAACAATAAATCTGATCATATCACTCTCCGTATTAAAGACCCTTCAATGAGTTACCACTCAAGGGTTGAAATTTCTGGCAAATCTTCAAGGCCATGTGTGGACCATAGCCACCTGTCTGGCTTCTTTTCTCACTGTCCCTGGACTCTTTGGGCTCCAACCACACCAACTACCTATAAACTCGCCAACTGACCAGTCCCCTCCAGCCTCACAGCCTTCACACAGGCTTTTCCTTCAGCCTGCAACATCTCAGTCTTTTTATTTATTTTTTTGCCTAAGGAACAAAATTTAAATTTCATTTCTTTAGTGAGGTCTTCCTTGACACTCCCCTGCTCCTCTAAATTAGGTTAGTTCTCTCTGTTACATACATCCTAAAGCCCCCTATCTTTCCATCATTGTACTCAGGGCAATTGTGAGAGAGGAAAGGGGGAGAAGGGAGAGGGAGAGAGACTGAGAAAAAGAGAGAGAGAGTGTGTGTGTATATATATATGTGTAATGAAGGGAAGCAGCGTTTGCCACCCCAAAATGTGTCTCTTTGGCTTGATTATTTTTAAGAACAAAAGACTCAGGAAGGAACTTTGACCTTCCCCCTAAATGCCTAAAAGAATTTAAGACAGAAAGCCTGTAAGAGGAAGGAGTTATCACCATAGATAACTATGGTATAATATAAGCTAGGTGTGGTAGACAGGGAGGATGCAAGGAAGGCCCATTTAAATGATCAGACCTCTCCATGTCTCATTGTCTCTGCAGGCCATGGCAAACATTTGTTTACCAAACATTTGCTTTCCCATCTCCAAGTGAATTGCCCTCCTCCCCTCTGAAGTCCCAAACCACTACCCACAACATCCTCCTTTGTCGTTAGCTGAAGATGGTATTCAAGGTGGTGTCTTCAGCCATTTTGGCAAGTTACTGTTTTCCTGGGTTTCTCCCATGTATACATGTTATTAAACTTGTTTGATTTTCTCCTGTTATTCTGTCAACTTAATCCTTAGACCAGCCAGAAGAACCTAGAAGGTAGAAGAACAGTTCTTCCTCCCCTGCAGTACACATATTTTTAAATGTTTACTGCCACCCCTGAATTCATGAGGGCAAGGAGCATGCCTAGCATAATGCCTGGCATAGATAAGGCACTTATTAATATTTGTAGGAAAAAAGTGAGAGAGAATTGGACTCAGCATGTCAGAATGCAACAGGGACATCTTCTAAATGAAGATGATTCAGATGAAAGGCTAATTGTGCAAAAGGAATAAGCATGGGAATTAACCCTTCCTCTCATAGCTTCTTCATTCTCTAGTTCCCTAAGGCACTCTTGTGTATTTCAAAATTAGGCATAAAATATCACCCATCAGCCAAACCTTTTACCTGGAATACTTACATTTTCTTGAAAGCTAAGTGGACAAAAAAATTTGCCCTAATTACTTACCTAAGTTCTAAAACATTCTCAGATTTTTTATTCAGAAGTACATTCCTTTTCTACATTCCAATAATCCCTGAATTTGTTTTTGTCTACAATTAAAAGATAAAATATTTAAGGCAGAGTACTAGTTTATTTGACCTAGCAATGCCAGTATATAAAGAAAGCAAAAATCTGTTTTTCCCTACAATTAAAAGATAAATAAGACAGAGTTCTAGCTTATTTGACCTATTCATGCCAATAAATAAAGAAAGCAAAAATATCAAAGCTTGGAACCAAATTAAAAAGTATCAATTTCATTAACTAAATTCAAGACTTTTAGTCGTTTCTGAGTAAATGACAACAATTGAAGGACAGGCGCTCCTAGCCCAGGGTCTGGCAATATCAAGTCCTAATAAGAGAGAACTGAAGAACATGTGAATGAGGTGAGGAAAGAAAACGTTGGTGCCAACTCATACAATCTCTGCTGTATGAGGCACAAAGGCAAAGCAAAATCTAAGTCTCTTCTTTCATTGATTAAAAACATTGCCCTTCCTAAAAACTATTTTAGTCAGAAACTGCTAGTGGTAAGACTGGATCAGATAAATTTATTAATAGAGTCAGTACAGAACAGATTTTGTGAATTGTCTGATATAATAGGCCTTTAGTGGTTACCAGCCCTCTCAGCTATGGATGTGAAATTACAAAAGACAAAACTTTAGTCAGCTCTAATAATTCTTCTGAATTTTGTTTTCATGTGGTACTATGCTTATGTTATTGTACTTTTGTTTCTGGAACAATTTATAACACAGACAAGTCTGTAAATCTAGGAACTCAGTGCCTGACTCTGTCTGTTTCTCTCTCTCTACGTATGTATAAAACACACATACACACCTTCATTTCACTTCACAGTGAAATGCCTCATAAAATGGCACTTCTAAAACACGAGGTGATTCTATCTTTTACCTATATAAACAAGATCAAGCAACCCTGTATTTCCTGAAACCTGTGGTGAGGTTTTTCTACAGCAATAGCAAGGAGAAGTAGATAGGAGAGAGTTTACTATATAGACTTTCCTCCCTAAAGAAATGGATCAAGAAAGCAGAATATGGAAAGGAGGGCCCTCTATTCTAGAATTAGTACAACCGTACAGAATAAAATAGATTATATTTAGAAATTTTCTATCTTTCAGGATACAAAAGCATTATTTCTAACACATTAGGGGATGAAATTTAATCACAGATCCAAAAATCTTAAACTACTCAAAATATGTCCATATTCTCTTCATTAATGGAAAACCAGTCTGATACATAAAAGATACCTCTTAGAATGGCAAACACGTCTCCTGTCTAAATCTTATTAAATGTATATGGATATAGATCAATGGATAAGGAAAATTTAAACTAGAACCGAAAATCTGATTCAGATTCAAATTAACATCTTCCTTTTACCTACTCCTTCTGGCAGTACTTGCAAAATCTTAGCGACAAACTATCACTTCATTATCTTCCCACAAGATACTGCTTTTCTCTAACACTTCACAATGCTTCTGAGATAGCATATCTGACATAACACCTCTACTTCTCTCCAGCATTTAACAAAATAAAGAAAAGGCAGAAAGAGTAGACAATGTTGGTGTTACATGTGTGAGAATCCAACCCTTTATGAACATTCAAATTAACTATATATCTCAAACCATTTTAACTATTTTCCCATGTAGGCATCTGACAGGTTCTGAGTTTGTGTTTCCCTTTAAAGTAATTAATACACTATAGGGTCATTCATTCAGTGTTAACTTATGCAATCATTAATTAATGGTAGGAGGACTAGTCCCATTTAAACTAAAATATAACTAAAACAAAGCACAGTTGGGGGGCCAACCTGGTGGCACAGTGGTTAAGTTCACGCCCTCCGCTTCTGGTGGCCCGGGGTTCGTAGGTTCGGAGCCCTGGGTGCAGACCTATGCACAGCTTATCAAGCCGTGCTGTGGCAGGCGTCCCACACAAAGTAGACGAAGATGGTTACGGATGTTAGCCCAGGGCCAACCTTCCTCAGCAAAAAGAGGAGGATTGGCAACAGGTGTTAGCTCAGGGCTAATCTTCCTCACACACACAGAAAAAAAACAAAGCACAGTTAATTCAAGAACCCAGGGTGGTGGTTTCAATGCCTTTTTTTAATCAAATAAAGCTTAGTAATCAAATGTGGTTTTTGAAGAAGGCTATCTCTATTGTTTTATCCCAACAGGATCCCTCAAAGAAGAACTAAAATGGTAAGCTTTCAATTCACCTAACTACTCAATATCAAACTTGCTTGATTATGTAACAATATAAAGTTTAAACTTTCTTCAGTGATATTATTAAAATGAAGATATAATTGATTAGTTTTACCTGCTTTGTAATAATACCCAGAACACATGTGTAGTGACCTACATGCAAAAACATCCAGGATTTTCAGGGTTGTACCACAAATTAAATCTAGAGATAAAGGAAGTTCACATACATATTCTCTCCAACCAAATCCATTCACAAGGCCATCTCCCAACAGGTTTATTCAAGTGCTTCTCAGTGTGTGTGTTTTTGGGAACAGGCATTCAGAGGGCAGGAATCAGGCCCATACAATGTGCTTTTACGGCCTCTAGCACAGCTCCATTTGCACGTGATGCTTATTAAATCCTAGTTGAAAGGCATTTGACAATACAATTGCTGAAAAATTCAATGTTCACCCGCATGTGAAATCTTGTGCCTTGTACCTTATGATTTCAGCAGTGCCATGTGTGCTGTGATAGTTACGGGCCTGTCGATGTTTCCATTATAAACTCTGGTTTTCAGAGGTTTGTATCTTGGCCTATAAAAATAGATTCCGGTCTGTAACTTGGCATAGAAAGTACTGGTATCAGCCCAAGAGAACATTTTTTGTTCCAAAGATTAAAATAAAAATCTGTTTAGTAGTTTGAAGTTAAGAGAGTGTTAAAAAAAAGGGGGGTGGGGGTGCGGAGGAGTATAGAATGTTTTTAAAAACACACAAAAAACCCAATGCTCTATGTCTCACTACTTCTTCATTTTAGATTTTGAAACGATTAACACAATATAAACCAATGATACTGCGTAAATGAAAACCCTAAAAAGAGTTTTAATTAAAAACATTATGGCGGTTACCAAAAAAAAAAATCATAAATTTTTAAACAACTACATATGTAGTATCTCAAATAATCCCCACATTTAAAGATTGTCCAAGAACTCACTGACAGTAAACCAAAACTATTTCAAAGATATGCTTTTCCAGATATGTAAAAATTACTTTTTAATGAATCACTAAATGTAGATTTACTTCAGCTTAGTGAAGACAATCTTCAATCCTATCTTCAATTTATGCATCAAGAAGTTTCCAAAACATAACTTAAACATAAGAAACTCTAAAGTAGTCTTTACATACTATTTGCTACAAGACACTAGTTTAAGTTTTGTGTTTATTTTTTTTAGCTTAACATAGATCTGTTTCCTTCAAAAATATAATGCTGTTATGTAACACTGATGCATCTTCAAAAAAATACATTTTTGAAACAATAACTTACATTTGTTAAAGGGGGTATAAATTGGTGTAACCTCCACCGAGAGTGATTTGGAAATAGCTTTAGAAATTATGAGTATATATATATCGATAGATAGATACATTCTTTGACACTGTAATTACATTCTTAGAAATTATACTATAAATACACTTGCACATATGTGAAATTATATAGATATAACTTATATATATATGTAAACACACACACACCAGATTATTCCTCACAGATTTTTTAAAATAAAAAAATGTTGAAACCAATCTAAATGTCCATCAACTGGGGACTTGTTAAATAAATTATTGTACATGCATACAGCGGTATTACTATTTAATATAGCTATTAAAAAGGAAGAAAGAAGGAAAAGACAAAACAAACAAAAGAACAATGTACTGAAACAGAAAAATTTCCAAGTTATAATGATAAGTGAAAATAGCAAGGTCCTATGCTACTATCTGTAGAGTGGGAAAAACAAAGAGAGAAGAAGAATATATGGAGAGAGCGAGAGACACAGAGAGAGAACTGTATTTACTTTTACATGCATAAAACATTTCTAGAATGAGACACAATAAGCCAACAACAGAGATTAATGGTTTCCATAAAAATAATGTAATAATTTTGGGTGGCATTCCTAATCAAGGTCTCAGATCAAATAATATAACCAGAAGAATAGTAGAAAAAAATATTTAACTCTAAGTTTCTATAACTATCGAAAACAATAAAATCAGGTATTATACCTATATTCAATTCAGCAGGTCTCAAATGTTGGTGTACACCAGAATTATCTGGAGGTCTTATTAAAATACAGATTCCTACACTCCACCCTCAGAATTTCTGATATAGGTCTGGAATAGAGCCTAAGAATGTGCTTTTCTTAACAGTCTCCAGGTAAGGCTGAGTGCTGGTCCAGGGACCCCACTTTGAGAATATCTGCTCTAGGTAAATGACTACCTCTTAAAAATTATATGTAAAAACCCACCTGCTACAACATTATAAGGGTAATCTAGTTGTTACCAATAACATTTAGATAATAATGCTTGTTTTCTTAAAACTTAAGAAGTCTGGGTGGTGGGGGTAGATGATGATTTAGATTATTCTAAACAAGGTGAAATAAATGGGGAGAGGAGATAAGGAATTTAGTTCTACTGTACTTTTCAAACTTAGCCTCCCATCTCCTATTTCTGCCACTAGATGGAAACCAGTACAATGATTAGCTGTCAAATTGCAGATATAAATTGAAAAATAGTAAAATAAACAGAGGTGAAAATTATGTCACATGGTACTAATTACAAAGGGACATAGAGCTATGTGTCCCTATACCAACATTAAGTGTAGAATGACCATATTTATTTTTCAATTAATTGTATGTGTCATTAGCCATTGACCTATAAACCATATCAACTTCAAACAGAGGTATGTTATAGGTTGAATTATGACCCCCAGAATTCATATGTTTAAGTCTTCAACCCCCAGTACCTCAGAACGTGACCTTATTTGCAGACAGACCCTAATAGAGGAAATCAAGTTAAAATGACATCATTACAGTAGGCCCTAATGCAATATGACTGGTGTTCTTATAAAAAGGGGAAATTTAGACACATACAGAGGGAAGATATGTGAAGACAGAGGGAGAAGACAGCCATCTACAAGCCAAGAAGAGAGGCCTGGAACAGATCCTTCCTCCAGAGCCCTCAGAAGGAACCAACTCTGCCAACACCTTGATCTCGGACTTCTAGCCTCCAAAACTGTGCGACAATACATTTCTGTTGTTTTAGCCATTCAGTTTGTGATACTTTATGGCAGTCCTAGCAAATCAATACAGGAGCTTTGTGTTTTATTTACTTTTTTCATTTTAAAAGATTGAATGACTAGTATAAAGCAACATATTGCATCAAGTGCTGAGACCACAAAAATGAATAATATTTTCCTTCAAGGAGTTTACAGTCTAATGTTATTACTTAAGAAGGCATGCATGTTCATTATTCACTAATAAGACGTCAGCAGTTTTTTCAAAGTTTACTAATGCTGATTCAATGGGTCAAAAAGTAAGAGACACCAACACTGAATTCTACTTCATTTCTACTGCCACGACCCCAATTACAGCACCCACTACTTGCTGCCTCATCCTTACCACAAACTTTCTAACTGGTCTCTTTCTCTCTCCAACCCATCATCATATACATCGCTGGCAGCACCCCTCCTGATAGCACCCTACATGTGATTTCCCTGATCAAAATGTTTCAATAAACATCTTAAAAGAACATTCACTTTTTCCCAATTCAAGTTATAGTCAGTCGTATCTCCCAACAGATGTACATAACTTCCAACAAATGACTTAAAACCATTGATTTAGTTTGCATCTAGAAAACTGAAATTTCTTTAAAAGAATAAGCAATTATTTATAACAAACAGAAGGAGTAGCAATATCATAAAGTATTATTCAATACCCTGTGCATAACATACCCCCTCAGATAATCTCTAAGTCCAGCACAGGACTAATTATCTCAAATTTTGAAGCAGTGAGGGTACAAATTGACAGTTGTTTTTGATCTGTGCATGCCTCATCAAATACCCCTGGCTATCATGGAAAGCCTATCTCTAGATTCCAAAACTTATACGTAAACTTCTATAGGGAGCTTGTATCTTATACAACTTCATTTTATATTGTACATTAGGCTTACAAACATGGCCTCAATTACAAATAAAAATTTAACTCTGAATTTTATGCCGTTTTATTATCAAACATCGCAACTACTGAATTAACATTTTTATACATATAGTTATCTGTCTTACCTTTATAAAAACTAATAGAATTCAATTGCCAGGGAAAAATAATTGTTAGTTCTAAATTTTCTCTAGAATCTCACCTCCTTGTTTCCTTTCCTCTCGACAGAGTTCAGTTACATGGTTCAGAAATCCGGCCAGGCTGCTGCTATTCCTCTTTTATGTCACAAATAAATAAATTCACTCAGTAAATAAATTTCACACCTTCAAAAATTATTAAAGTGCAAAAGAATATTTCTTGGCCTCTTTATACATAATATTCTAGTGTCACTATTTCTTTTAGGTCCCAGAGAGAACATCTCTTATTAGTCCTACAATTAAATGATTCAGCAACCAGCCACACTTTCTTTGCCTTTTAACAGTTCCAATCAGTAGCAGATCTAGGTGTAATCAACAGCAGCAGGGGGCTTTAGGAAGCAAAACAAAACAAAAACAGTAGGAATCTTTACTAGAATACAGTAATTGATACAAGGGAACATTATAGGCTATTTTAATCCAAGTTAATCTAAAATATTACACTCTGATTTTATAATCAGAAGTGAAATAAGCAGGACAACTTTTGAATATCTCTGAAAACAGAACAAATTTCAAATAGTTAATAAGGTTAAAATGAGAGGGGACTGTTTTCAAAATGAATCTCCTCAGTCTCAGAAGGGTCATTACTTCTGTTTTGGTTATTTAGCACCCATTTAGCTGATAAATTAAAGCCCTCCTTACCTCCTACTGCTACCACGCCTAACCAATTTCTTATCACATACTTATAAAATTAAAGCGTCTCAGGGAGGAACTGGCAAGCTCTTACAACTCTTAAGAAACATTTAAAATTTTACCAGCAACATCAGGACAGTCTTAAAATGTAATTTAGCAAAATGTTCTCATTTCTTTCATTTTCCTATTTTTGATTCCCTAGCCTAGAGTGTATGGGTGGTAGTTAAGCGCTATGACTGGTGCCACTTAACAGCACGCAGGTAGCACAGTGATTTATTTACATGAAAAATCAAACGCCAATGGTAGTACGATGTGATGACTACAAATCTTAACTCTACAAAAATTCACAAATGGAAATGTTACCATAGCAACAACCTGATCACACTGCACATGAGGATAGCTGATTTCATGATATAATTCTATAGCTGTTTATTGCAATATGTGCAATGAGACATCTATGAAACCTCAATTCTATTTCCTCACTCTGCTCGGAAGAACAAGATGCGAGGAATGTGGCTGACAAGTTTACAATCTTGTCAAATTTTTCTTTTACTTCTTTTAAATTTTTCAAAACAAAAAACATAAAATAGGTTGGCTAAGATTTAAAACGTCTAACTATAGAACTCTGTATAGGATACATTCTAACCTAGAGCATCAGAATTTCACACAACAGAAAACCAGTGTGCTTGGTGGCAATCATTTCTCTTTCTGAAAATACTTCCAAAGTTATTCAGCAACTATCCTACAGTGCTTTTACCTCAAAAAGCAGTGTTTTGTACTATAAAAGGAAAAACACACCTACACAATATTGTGCATCCTCTATCCAGCAGGCACATTAAGACAAACAATAATAAAAATATTATCCATCATTATCAGTAAATCAACATTCGTCTTGAAAAGATGGTTTTCATAAGAATGTTTCTAGACTCTTTGTAGCTATTGTTGAGGGAAGAAAATGCATTAAACATAAACATGGTAGGAAAAAGAGTAGAGAATGTTGATACTAATTTGTTTCTCCATGTAACATAAAAGTCATTTTATGATTAAAGCTCTAAATATGAAAATAATTTACAGTGGAAAATAATAAAACCATTCATTTATCTGGGTTGATATAATAAAGGATATATATGCATTAGATAAGCCATAAAATAAACACTTAAAAAATCACTTTCTCAACTCACTGAAGTATAAATTCTTAGGTAAATCTAAAAGGACTTTCCAAATACTTTTCAATTATTCTACTGAAAATTATTTTAGACAGTAATAAATTTAATAACTTTGGTTATCAATTTTAAGCCATTTGCAAGAATGTGTTGTTATTTTTAAATACTTTTATCACATGGAAATTTCTTCCCCATATCTGATTTGTACTGTTTAACCAAAACAAAAGCAGGTATCTCTATTTATTTTTCTATTCAGTGATGTGCACTACTACTAGTCATAAAACAATTAAAAGTAAAGGTATCTAAAAACTAGTCCTCATTAATTTTAATGGTTTTTCTCCCAGGATAAATAAATGAATAAAAATACAGACATTAACAGTTAATTGATTAGGAAAATAAGCTTATAATATAATTTTATTCCAAGTTACAAAAGAAAAATCCCACTAAGACTATTCAACAAATATGCAACAGGTTGTGCTTTACTTTCCCATAAAGACAGTGTTTTTTGTTTGTTTGTTTGTTTTTGTGAGGAAGACCAGCCCTGAGCTAACATCCGATGCCAATCCTCCTCTTTTCCTTTTTCTTTTTCTTTTTTTCTTGCTGAGGAAGATTGGCCCTGGGCTAACATCTGTGCCCATCTTCCTCTACTTTATATGGGATGCCACCACAGCATGGCTTGACAAGCAGTGTGTCGGTGCACGCCCGGGATCCGAACTGGTGAACCCCGGGCCGCCACAGCGGAGCAAGCACACTTAACCGCTTGTGCCACTGGGCCAGCCCCCGAAGATAGTGTTTTAATAGTGAATAGTTTTCTAGCGTCCTTTTGCAAAATGGATTGTCACATAAAACATAAAATTAATCCATTTAAATTTACTTCCCAACCTCTACTGGTTTTTCCCAAGCATCCTGTGAAACAATCTAATGTGGAGGATGACCTCAGAAACACTATGTAGGCTAACATTTTGTTTACACGGGTGAGTGATACGCTATTATCAATCAAATCTCTTAACTCACTGAGTCTCTCCCCTTCTACATGATTTGTAATGATTACTAAAGTATTTATTAGGAAAATTTTTACTACTCTGAATCTCTTTTAAATGGCTATGATTCAGAGTTAAAATAGGACCATTTAAAAATACGAAATTTCCCCTTATCTTACTGATCTCTATCTGCAGTAGAAGTTTCCTTTAGGACTGTGATTCCACTGCATATAATTTCGATTTATTAAATCACTCTGAAATAACACTAAACTGCTAAAAATGGCCATGTTCATCTGAACTGAAAGATAGATAAAAGTAAAACATAATTCAACAACATTTAAAATTAAGAACATAAGAATACATATACAAAATTTTTTTAAAATACCATAGAGTGTCTTCTTTCACAGTCTTACCCACGGTCAAGGTAAGAAGCACTTTAATCTGTAATGCTTATATCATGGCCACAATTAAGACTGTCATAAAACAGAAACTGTCAGGATTTTTATTCCAATATAAGTAATACATTTAGTACTTGAAATAAAAAAACAGAATATTCAGCCTTCTGGAAACAGAATGAGACACATTAAGTAATGACAAGAAGGCAATCCACCTGCTGTGATTCACTAAATGGTATTTTGCCATAAAAATAGAGCACTTACATATCTGTGGACATCACCAAATACCACATACATATAAAGCTTTAGGTAAAAATATCAGAAAACTGTCATCGCCCTGACTTTTGCAATGTGCCTGCAATAGGATACGACTGTAAATTCACATCAATGTTCACATGAAACTGTCTAAAACCAACAAATGCAATATCCCAATTATTTTCCTGAA